>NC_064888.1:19183372-19804006 GCF_929443795.1 Astur gentilis
CACTCCCTTGTTCAGACACACTATGAAAAGGTATTCATATAGCAAGTATGCAGCTAAGAATGAAATACCTAAAAAAATTCCTATCAGCAAACTTCCAGCAGACCAACATATCCGCCCTCCCTTCTGACTGCAACACATCAAACAGCTGACTGAAGAGAAAGGAAGCTTAGATTTATATTCTTCCTCTTTCTCACTTCATGGCCTTTATCTCTGTAAAAAGATGTTTTATGGAAGCAGAGGTGGCTCTGGGGCACAAAATAGCTGCCACATTTCCTACTTTCTCCTTCAACTAACTTTCAAAAAAAAGTTAAGCGTTCCATCATGGCCAAAACTGCTTAAAAACAGTTTATAAAGTTGTACAACCAGCAGTCAAAGCTGTATTAAAACAAGTATCCTGAAGTATTGCTTACAAACTCAGTGGTACCACTAAACTCCAAACAATGCTTTTAAGACACGCAATGAATATATTTCAGTCACCTCATACAAGCTAGTCAAGCTACCAAGATTTTGCTACAGCCCATATTTTAGTAAAAGAGAATATTACTAAAAAAAACCCAACACCTCTGCCAACACTACTCTACATAGTGAAAATGGACTCTGTATTGGGTATTAGGTAAACAAATTAAGTGTTTCTACTTTAATATCAAGACAACTTAGGTCACACCCCATCACTTGCTGCAGCTAGTTTGAATTTATTCTCCTCAAAAACTTTTGATGTGGAACCATAGTAAAAAAAAACAAACCCAACAAACAGCCTAGGCAACAACACATGCATGCACACACAAAGAAGTCTATACTTGGTTAATATGACCTTCAAAGTCATTTAGTCCAATTCTGAGAATTAAAAATAGGAGCAATTCTTGTAAAAGGACTATACAAACGGTCAGGAGAAATACTTCCATTTTTCTCAGTTTATATTGATTTATTGTTCTCAGAAGGAGAAAAACATATGGATCATTAAGGCCTCATCAACCTTTTATGTCCAGGTTTCCTCAGCAGTCTTCCAGGATGGAACTCTTTTTTTCCTCTCCTCAAAGTTACAGGTGATTAAGTGGGTTAGGGGAGGTGGGAAACATCTCCAGGACATCTCTTCAGCCACAAATGCATGCTTCCTTTGTAAAACACCTGTGCAAATGGAAGATACTACTGTTCCCCCATCTTTGTTATTCTCACTGCAGAATAACAAACTCACCAGTGAAAACAAATATGTTTGCTCATCTGATTCACTATGACATTGGCATGCTTGCCTTGATCATCAGTTAAAATGTTTTGAACTAATCTGCTAATTTTACATAGAAGCAGGCTAAGGAGCTTCCACACATTCCACTTCCTGGCTGAGCTGCAGGACAGTAACCCTCCACCTTGTGTGCATTCAGGAGTTGACTGGGGCGGGGGCCGTAGATATTTCCATCTGAATTCTGAAAAGAATGTATATATGCACCAACTTACAACTTTAGTGATAACAAATTCCTTTAAGAAAAAAAAATGTACACTAATTAAAAGACACAATTTTAAAAGGCTGCTACAGTCAAAGTGAATTGGAAGCAGGGAAGAAAGAAAAAAAAAACGGTGATTTTTCATACCTTAGCTCTTAAAATAGAAGTACGATACCACACCTGTAAACCAACTCCAGTCTGTCTTAGTGACTGTACTTATCTCTCCAAATAACTAAGATTCAAGGACAACAGGATCAAGCCAAGTCAAGGTATAGCTGGCCCAATTACCTTTGGAGAGAAGGCATTCATTATTGAACAGAATTTAGATTTTTATGAAGAACAGCTACATAGAAGTGATCTCTAAGAAACTGAAGGACATCTGACAGTCGGAGAAACCCTTGTGATACTATTAGAGGAAGAATGCCAAAAAAGGTCTTCATTACTAGGTAAGTCAATATAAAAGCTGCTGACATTTCAAAGACTGGAAGATAAAATATTTTAAGCAGGGGGATTTTGGCACTGAACACAAACACGTACAGCCTAACTTTGTTTGTATTTGACTTAAAAACATTAGGACAGGTTCAGAAGAACACCTTAGTTATAAGGGCACTGAACCTAAGAATAAGTTTATAACCAGATCAGCAACAATTACCCTAGTGGTAAATTGTCTTGCACCATTCCCTAGAACTGTCACTTCTTTTAAATATGAAAGCCTATCTAAAGATCAGAGAAGGACAGTTAAGTATGTAATGACTCATCTGTAAATTAAATCAGATAATTTAGCTTGAAGGACTGAAAGTGCTCTGAGGTTCAACACTATTTAATCTCTTCTGTACCATATAGTTAACATGGTCCGAGAAGACGACAACACAGCATATTAGAAAAGTTCCAAAGGTCTCTCCTGAAACAATATGACACTGACTTATGAGAGTTTTTCCCCAGTCAAGTATCCAGCAACATTCAAGATGCCAAGGTCAATGGCAAAAGCATGTTCAAACTCTTTCATTACAACCAACAGCATATAAATCATCTTAGATTCTACTGTAGTGATAACAACAAAAAAAACCAAAGAAAGGTTTGTTGCAACTGATTCATGTAAAACTTCAGTTTTACTGAATTTTCTTTATTTAATCAAAGCAGTTTAACCCTCTATTTAAGAAGTGACTATGTTGTAAACATATCAGTAACTAATATGCAATTAAGTAATATGCAACATACCTAATAAAGAGCTCAAACAGGATTTTAGTATGTTTAAACTACTTCAAATGATATACCTCACAGCAAAAGGTTCAGTTTAATCTGTATCTATTGTGCAAATACAGCTTGTGTACACAGCACAACTTGTACTTTCCAAAACACAGACCTGTATGTCACTTAACTTGTGTTTAGCCCCTCAACATGCTAGTAATTTTAATACTTCTAGCTTGTATCTTTTTTAATGATCTAACACATTTAATAGGTTAATCATAATTATGCTGTCCACAAGTACTCTTTTATTAGAGATAGTGCTCTACATAAAACCAGTCTTATCTACCGATCAAAGGCAACTGCTGTTGCCTGTCTTTTGCCTGAAGCTCAAGCAGTTTTAACATCACAGGTACATTACCATGATGCTCAAATATAAGTTACGTGTCTTTTTCCCTCCTCTGAAGGAACACAAGGATTTGGCTAGTAATTTAATCACTAAGGCTTTTAGCAAATAACTCTTTTTCCAAAGGAATTAAATCTTCGTTACCAGAATACATTTTTACTGTTTGAAATCTATGTCCTTACTGAGAAATATCCAAACTTTTAACATGGGAAAACCTCACAGCTATAGATATTAATTCATCTGAAACAGTTACCTGATCTTACACATGGATAAGCTGCTTAAGTGTTTTAGGGATACTATGAAATAATGCAGAATAATACTAGTGTAATAATGGAAACAATCATGTGCAAGCACTGAAAGTTTAAAATAGAAAAGAAAAAAAAGGTGGTTTTCTTATATCTAAGTATGCAGATGCACAGAAAAGGGACCAAATACCCCACACTCTCTATCCTGAAAGGAAGAAATGTGAAAGTAATCCTAAAAATCTGTACCTTATTCAGAAATATGACTTTTACATAAATATTCTGCTAGTCATCATGGAGAAGACACTGAATAAAATTATTTAAGGGCTGACAAGTGAAGCATTTTCTACCGTCTTTCATACCAATTATCTATCTTCCAAAAAAAAAAAAAAAAAAGCAGTTACATAATACAGATTTCAGGGATGGCAAAGAGGACATTCACACAGATAACTTTTCAGGCAGCTCATAGAGAACAGTGAGTGAATGAGGCAAGAAGAAAACTGGAGTTCATGCACTGACTATAGCTCTGCAGCCAGTGGTATTAATGTGCAGTAATTAAAAGCAGCAGTAATAAAAGAGACAATTACTTCACTTAATGAAGAGCTTTAAGAACAAGAGAATTTTTAAACTAAATTCTGAAATAAAAAGTATTACAGTATTGCCTTTATGTAACCTGTATGCTTACACATACAAAAGCAGGAATGTTCCAATTGTGCCATCTTTTATTTAGTGAGTAGTTTTCACATATTTAATATAGTAACTCTTGATTGAACTAATAGGTCATCACAGAAAGCATACCAAGCTCTAAGTCCCCTCCAATTTCAAAACATGTGTACAGTTTAAAAGTCAGTAACCGGGAAAACTTCAGTATCTGTTTTAAAAGCTACCATAACTGGGGAAAAAAAAAAACCACCACAAAACCACCACCACCAAAACCCACAAAGGCTTCAAAAGCCAGGCATACTAACTCAAAATCCCCCTCCCCCATATCTAGGTAATATGCAGACAATGCCTACCAGTCTTTTTACTTTGCATTTTCCAAACATATATACACATGCTTATGCACAGTACCCAGTATTTGCTTTCAACTCAGTTGTAGAGCTTTTCTATTTTTAGTACATAGTATGCCAAAAAAAAAAAAAAAGTTATTTTGCCTGACCGTGGAAGACTGTCTAAAAATCGGAATAAATTTGAACTTCAAGATTCTTTGGTTTGGTCACATCTTTAATTGAAGGAGCAAAATAATTGAATATGCTGTTATTGCAACGTTTGCTTCCTATGGCTACTTCTCCTGCAAGACAAAAGAACATTTTTTCCCCAGAAACAAGAGTTTTTAGGCTACAAAATCAGATTAGCCAAAACAAGACAAATTTCAATATAATGACAGGACACTGGTGACTCTTAGCTACATTCCACACCACAGCCCAACTGTGTTGATGTGAATTTGTGAACGTGGGAATGGCCATGATATCACACAAGTAGGCAAATTAAAATAATGAGTCAACACTGAAACTGGAAAAAAAAAAATCATCTTCTTCATTTCTGCCAGATATAAACAAACATTTCACTTACACACAGACATACTGCAGGCAGGCACCAGCCATCAGTGTAGCCACTGTCATACATAAAACCAACTAGGATGAACACCGAGACATTTAAATTGCATGTGTACCAACTGCAGTTAAGAAAAGAATTTTTAAAAAAAATCAAGGAAAAAAACTTTTAATTTTTTTTTTTTTTGAAACAATTAGTTTTCAGACAAGTTGTGTAATTTACAGCAGACAATACTGAAGAGCGGAAGCTATTTATGAAATCACAAAATTTTAGCTTCAGGTCTTTAATAATAAGATGTACGTACATAGAAAAGTAAATGCGTGTAACATGCATGTATATCACCATAAAATAGCTTACAGTTCTTTGTGCTTCTCCTCTGCCAAAATTTGGTCGTTTGGCTTCAGCCCATACCTTGGGAAAAAAACCACAAAACATAAAGCAGTTAGTCCTTTGAGAATATAGCCATAAAATGTAGTTTTCTAGTTTCAAACTGACATATTGTTAAACTACATAATATTTCTTGATTCAGGTACCTCAGGTATTACAAAGACAGTAAAGTTTTCAAAAAAATTTTTTTACATTTTTATTAAAGTTAACATCACACAAAACTTTTGCTTTATATCACAGCTTCAAACTATATCAGATACTTTGGTTTACTATATATCCAAAATCATCGTACTTCATAACATAAACTGTACGTTGATCTTATAATTTGGATCTGACACAACATTACAGGAATACAGACAACGTGAACACTAAAACCAGCTGTAGTGTTTCCCCCTGTACCAGATAAAACTATTATAATCAATACCAAAAATATTGTATAGAAAAAAATATACTTTAACAACAGGCTATTCAGGAAAATTTCTGCAGTCCATACAGGCAACTTCTGATGAAAGTGAGACCTTGAGAGAAACTTTCTTTGCTACCTTAACTTAATAGGCAATTTAACAGAACAGGTTGCCTACACTGTCTGAATCAGAGGGAAAAAGGAACCCAGTCTCCCCCAGCACAGGCTACTACTAGTCAGGCTGCACTGTCACTCACTTTGGAAAACCTTTAAGTGACCTCACTTTTGTTCTGCCTCAGAGCAAAATCTTTTGCCATCTCAAAATATTCCACAAAATTAACTGCTATGGTTTTCTGCAGGGTTTGGTTTTTTGGGTTGTTTTTTTTGGTTTTGTTTCGGGTTTTTTTGATTGATTGTTTTGTAAGACAGTCATACATAATGCAAGCAGCTAAAAGTCAAGTGTCCATTTGATAATTCTCCAAACAGCTAACTGCTCACACTGCAGAAGGTTCCCACTGTTCCTTTGCCCTCTGTTTTTGTTCCTTGCTCCAGTCAACTGCAGAACCATAGATTACTCCTCTTGAGGAAAGATTCTGGTCACCAACCAACTACAATCAAGCTATCTTGCAAATTAATGTTTGTTTCATATAAACAGATAAAGTGTATGTTCTCTATTCCTTATAGCATCTTCTGATGATACTCTCTGAAACTTGATTTTTCAGCATCCATTTAAAATGCAGCATCAACCCCAGACATATTCTCAAGCTCAATAATGCTGCACTCATACAAGACACCAACTGACTGACCTATTTTTCTTGTTTACATATGCAGAGACTGCCTTAGCTTATTTGCCACAGTATCACACTGACTTGCATCCATTTATCCACTTTGCTGCTAAACCCTTCATGTAGTCACTTCTAATCAGGATACAGTGGGGTCCATCCACATTCTCTTTCTAAACACAGGGTTCACATTTGACTCTTACAGGAAGCAGACTATACCATAACACACTGTTCGATAGCAGATTCAGGTCACTTGGTTTAATTGCTAAGTCTTCTTTATAGTTTACCATACTATCAGTCTTTAAGCCACAAATTTTAACTGTTGTGATCTTACATTTACTTCCAAATCAATGTTTTCTGTAGTGAATTGTATCAGGCTCTTTTTCTTTAATGAAAAAGGGACTAGCCAGATACCAGTCTCTTCATAATGCTGCTACACCTCCCCACTATCTCAATTTGTCATGTCTTAATAAGCATTTTATTGATAGAAAATACTTATGTATCAGAGAAAAAGCAAAGAGCTACCAGGAAATTCTAAAAGGAACATCTTTCAGAAGTCAAAGGACACTAACTCTTCTTATGCAACTTGCAATCATATTTAAAATGAAATCACGTCATTTGTTAAAAGGATCTGCCTGTCATAGACAGATATATCCTTGGCTAATATGCAATTGATTTTGTAAATGGAGATAATTTTGCCCATTAAAAAATATATCCACATAAAGTCACCACCATTCTTCACTAAAAATAACACTGCATGCTTTTCCTCTGACCAGAATTCAGACTACTTCAGCTAGAATTGAATACTATTTTATCTGCTGAGGATATAGAAATAATATCTATACTTGAGCTTTTTAAAGCTTCCAGATCCCATGTTTCTTCATTTTTTATTTTTTTTAAACCACAATTTAATCCCCACAGTTATTTAGAGGGAAAAAAACAAATAAAACTCTTCACTACTTATTCAGACTAGTAAATCAGCTACAACAGAAACCATGTAACATAATGGGAACGCTGTTTAACAGATGTGTGATTTTCGCCTCGGGTATGTTACTGACATACCACAGAGGGGTGCGGGAGGCACACAGTTGCTACCCCAAGGTTTGCAGAATGGTTCCTTTGGTGAACCATAGCCTACCCAATTTTTTTCACCACCACCCCCTTCCTTCACCATGAATATGGCATTTTTCCAATATTCTTCCTTGATCCCTAAAGATATTGCTTTGATAGCAACTTGTCAAAGGAAATTTCCCATAAAGGAACAGTCTTGTAGAGTTCAAACTTTTATCAGTACTTTATACATTAAGACAGGATGCATATTATATTTCATACACAGCTGCTGAAGTATTTAACAAATTTAAATGTGCAACTAGCACAGTGACCAGCTTACATAATATTTCCCAACATGTGTTTCATAGGCAAGATTGATAAGCACCAGTTGGCTCTTCCTAAATGATGAAGGTTAGATTTGGGAGAGTTTCTCCAAAAAAAACCATTTTAGGAGCCAAGGATACTAAATGCAAAATTGAAGTTAAAGATATGCAGTCAAAAAAATTTAAGTAAGGACATTTAAAACAATCTAAGCAACCAGAACAACATATTGTACATGTATTATACGTTTACATACCTAGCATTAAACTACTAAGTAGAAGAGAAGCAAATATGCTATGAAAGTGAGCAAAGGAACTGAAGGGACCACAACTTCACTTTTATCTATTTTCTACCCTGTGAAATTCAAAGTTCAAAACATCCTAGAACATTAAATAATGATTAGTCTTTTCAACTATCCAGTACCAAACTGTGATAGTTTCAAATGCTTAGCAGTCTCTTCATCACTGCTCAAGATCCTGTTTCAAAAAAGGGGCCTAAGAATAAAAACATGCAAGGGTCTACAGAAAGATTGTATAGGTAAGTGTCAAAACAAACTGTAGTACATTTCAAAAATGATACATTTAAACACTTTGATATGTCTTTCAGACATTTAATCTGCTGGAAGAGTAGCCAGTGTTCCAGCCACCCCCTTAAAAATGGCAGCTGCACACAGTCATGAAGATGGACAGAAAAAGTGCCCCAACTGCAGCAATTATCACACCACACAGCTGCATATTTCCACCAAACTGGTGCAGCTGCCTGCCCAGATACACACATCCCAGCCTCTAAGCATCACAGCTGATGGCTTCTGACAGTCTAATAGGCTGATTGTACCTTGGGTAAAAATTCCACTTTTGGAAGACAGCAGCTTTATCCCCACCTCAGTTCATTACGGAATTTCTTAAGCCACAACATCTTGGTCTAACCTCTAGATGTCACTTATCATAGTCATTCTAACATACGCTATTCTGATCAAAGCTCAAGTGAGGTAGCTGCAGATAGGTGCTAACAAAGATCATTACCATCCATCCCCTAATCCAGTTTAAATGAGAAGTTTCACAGTGCTTTACACTACTCTTTTCAGTGTCGACATATTTTTTTAAAACAGTATTCTTTCCAACCTGGTTACAAAAAGGCATGTTTAGGCATTTAACTTATCAGGACAAATGAGCAAGCTAAGCCCCTAGGTTTCATCAAGAAACAAAGACTCAACTTCTATTCACACTCTGGAAAAGCAGTCTCTCTGTCCTTTCACTACAATGGGGCATAGTGATACAGAATGTCTAAATTAGCCTGCTGAGCAAGGTCATTTGAATGCCTCCCATTAGTTCCTAACTCCATAACTTCAGAACATTAACAAATGGGATATATTTCAATGAGAAAAATCTTGAAATACTGAATTTTAATTATCCAGGACATTTTCAACTTCCAAAGACAAAGCTATCCTGAACCTTTCTTTTTTCCTCATTTGTTTACTGTAACCAATAACCTTACCAGAACTCAGATCTGACCTTCATGTTAGTTTCTTCCTTCCCAATTGTTGTTTCCAGAACCAAATTTTATGTACATGCAGATATATACATAATATCAAACTTAGCCCCCTACAACATTAATTATAAATTCACAACTACATTAATCTTAAATATTTTTCCATTCCACAAGCCTGAAAACAAAGTAGCACAGACCCAGACTAAAAGATTGTTGCAGGCATTCTGAGGACAGATATTATAGGTAGTCAGAATGGTGTTAAGGAAATTTGGCTGTACATACAGCTAAATATACTCTATCAAAAAAATGCCAAGACCACTTGGAAGAGTTTTACTGTGTGTAACAGCTCGACATACAACTCTGACCAACATGTTCTATTTGGTTACAGTGCTACAAAAAAACCTGATGAAGGTGGCATACTCTTCTCCTCTTACATGTATATGACTTCCCTAGCATTCACCTACAGGTTTATCATCTTAATTTTGGTTTTTGCAGAAATGTAACATTTTTATTAAATATCTGCTTTTCATTTTTTAAGCATACTAGAACCTGCAAGTTCAGCTCTAACTTATGCAATGCATTTTAAATATCCTTCTGAAATGGTAATCCTACAACTCCACACTTTTTTATTTCCCAGCTCCTAATATGAGAGAGCATGAAAATTAATGTGTTTGGACTGTAGTCAGCATTTTTACAATAATGCTTTTAATGTAACAAACAGCCATAAGGCACAGTTCCCTTCAGGCAGAACCCAATTTTACAAAGCCTTAACCAAATTAAAAAGAAAATACAGCCTACGCTAAGAATGTACTGGTGAAAAACTCCAAATTAATATCAAGTTCAGATCTGCTCTATGAACAAGAGTTTCCTCAAAAGCTTGTAGAACTCACCTGTCCTAAAGCCCAAAATAAAAACTGGTGATGAACAAACATGTTTTAAAAATGCCAATATTTTCATAGCTTCAAAATTAATTCACCTTTCAAAATTTCTGACTTGAATCCACCAACCTAAGGAAAAACTCATATAGAAACAATAGCTAAAAATTGCACATATATTAAACTAAAAATCAGCACAGACATATACACTGCTGCTTGGACCAGAATAGCCAAGACAAGATCTCCATCATGTAGACTACACAGAAACAAAGAGGTACAAAAAACTGCATACATATCAGAGTAATATTTTCATCAATATTTTCAAGAATACTTGTCAAGGAACAAGATGCTAGAGATAAAAGAATTTTTTTGCATTAACCATCAATGTGAGTAGTCAGCACACAAAAAAAGATTAAAACTGTTTCAGTAATACAAAGTTGTGACATTAAAACAACCTAGGAAGCTCTAAACATATATCTGCAGACATTCCTCTGCCTTGTTTGATACACAAACCAATACAAACTTTTTGCCACAGTGCAAACCTTCCTCCCATTTAAATGCAATTGGGCTTTGCTATTCCATAAGCTTATCGTACTTGACATGTTCTGCTGCAGTTACTGTTTTAAGTATTTCCCAGATTGATTAAAAATGGAATGTATGAAAGGGTAGGACTTCCAACATGTTCTTTGAACTTTGCATAAAAGTCATCAAAAAAAGGAACAGAGGGTGATTTCTGTCAGAGACCCAAAGCATTATTAACTGGACAAGTAGAATTTATGCTATACTAGGCTATGCTTCATCAATAAAAGAAAAGACCTTTAAGACAGAGCTCTGCAGAAGCATTTCTTCACAAATTTTCAAAGCTGTTAAGAAACCTTAAGGACTTCAGCATAGTCGTCTTGTATTTCAGATTAATCTAAAGAAGTTTCCATAAGAATGATTCAGCAATGATGTTGCTTCAACTTTCAGGTGATGTTAAGGGTGCTTTCACTGTTCTAAATAAAGAAGTACAATCCTTTTTCTGTTGGTTTTTCTTAATTATTAATCTTGTAAAAACTAGGACAACCAGCTTGTGGGGCACTGGTGCTCACATTTTCTTTCTCAGGCTGTATTGACTACTTTCTACCAAATGCAGTTAACTCATCCCACAAGATCTTTCAGGTCAGAAACACAACCGTATGTGAACCTGCTACAACAGTGCATCCTCATGAGCATTTACAGACCAATGCACACAGCAAACCCAAGGAAAAGCTCCCAAGATATTTGTAACACATCAGATTTATGGGGGATGGGTATAGAAGGTCAGCTTGTTTCTTAGCTTCCATCTGCAATTTATCAGACAGATTGAGTAATGCTGCCATAACTGCTAACTCAATTTCTTCTGACTTGATCTATATACATAGGTCAAAAGGCAATAAGTGAATTGCTTGTCCTACAAGAGTAAAATACTACTTAAAGCAAAGCAGTATTTTTGCATTTTTGACAAGGCTACAGTTGCTTAGAAATTCCAGTTAAGTATAATGTAGCCTTACTCTTCTGAGTAGCCTAGTAGTCTTTTTCAAGCACACAAATATGGAGTGTAAGTACCATGACTTTCATTTGTTTGGATCATTACTTTAAGCTTGCTAAGGCAGATTCTGGGGGCTATGCACTTTCTAAATCAAAATGAAAAAAACCCTACAACCCAGACCACACCTTGTGTATAAATTCAGCAGCCAAATTCATCATGGACCAGATGCAATCAGCTAAACCAAAATTAAAAGTTTTGTGTAACTGGCACATACATGCACCCTAGTCCAAATATTTGTTTTAAGACATTTTAAGACATTATTGAGTGATCTAGAGTTAGGTACAGTAGTTACTGATGAAATCCATAGACGAAAGCAGACTGGCAAGGGCATGTAGTGGCAACACAACATTCTAGCAGACAATGAGATGAACGCATTCAAACACAGTAATTTGAAATTACAGAAAGATGCAGAGCCAAGTAGGTAAATAAAAAGAACAAAAATATGCTTAGGGGTAAAGCCATCCCAGAGAGTAGTAAATTAGAGAGGGAGGAAACCAGGCATCATGATCTGCAACTAACTCAAGCTGAGCTTCCAGCTTATGTCAAATATTGAAGACATCAATGAACTACTTCAATATAGAAACAGGAAAGAGCAAACAAAAAAGAGCAAAACCAACAGAGTGAGTGCTCAGTCTTACTAATTATTTAATCCCTTCATATTTTTAAACAGAAAAGCATGTAGCTAAAACATTTAGCTTAGGAAGAAGAAATGCAGGTAGGAGTAAAGCACACACTAGTGGTAATGAGAAAATAGCAATAGAAGGTGTCCTAGGTTCAGCTGGGAGAGAGTTAACTTTTACAGGAACCTGGGAGGTGGGGGCATAGCCGGGGCAGCTGACCTGGACTAGCCAAGGAGCTATTCCATACCATGTGACATCATGCTCAGTATATAAATGGGGAGCGGGCCGGGGGGTGGTCTCTGTTTTTTTGGTGGGGGAAGTGGCGGAGCGTCGGGTCCCGGGTGGTGAGCAGTTGCACTGTGCATCACTCTTTTTGTATACTTTGTTTTCATTAGTGCCGTTGTTGTTGTTGTTGTAATCTGTTTGTGTTTGTCCCAGTAAACTGCCTTTATCTCAACCTTCGAGGTTCCAGTTTCTTTTTCTTTTCTCTCCTCCGTCTCCTCCCCATCCCACCGGAGGGGGGCGGAGGAGTGAGCGAGCGGCTGCGTGGTCCTTTGTTACCGGCTGGGCTGAAACCACGACAGAAGGTTAAGATACTTCTGTCTGAAGACTGCTGAAAATAAATTACTTCATAGTTATCAATGACAAAGAATCAAGTCCAGCTAGGGAAAGAACATGTAGCATTGTCCTGGCAGAGAATTACACTGCTTAGCAAAACAAAAGCATCTGTTTAAGGAAAAGTTTAAGTGCAACTCAAAGCACAGATCTTGGCCATTTCATTTATAAAAAAAATCCAGACCTTAAACCACTGCTACTGGAAAAGAAATGTCAGGGCTGAGAAAATGAAGGACCATCTTGGAGAATCCATGGAGGAATTTCTGGTGTTTTCATTTTTACCCAGTTATTAGTACCCAGTTCTTGTGTACTAGTATGACTGGAGTCTCATTTGGCTGCATCACATCCTATACAAATCTGTTTTTCAGAAAAAAACTTGGAATTTCTGGGTGAAAGGGATCCCCATAATATTAGCAGAAAGATTTTTTTACCACAATATTTATTATTAAAATGAAAGATGAATTTAAATTTCAATACAGAATTAAATTAAAATTACAGTCCTGAAACCTAAAAGGAAAAAGAAATACAGTTATTGATGTCATAAGTTAGAAGCATTTTGTTTCCCCAATTTCTTGCATGGATATGATCACTAATTTAAATATAAACATTACTAGGTATAGTTCTGGTGTTTCTTCTTTGGGATTCCCCTCCCCCAACCCTTGATCAGCATTTTCAGAAATAGATTTTTCAAAATATTCAGTGTAATAAGATAGACTTCCCACTGATAATATGGTTGGAAATCAGGACTTTAATGAGCTATTAATATTGTAAGACAGATTTAAAGGGCTTTTGAAATTGAAGTCAAAAAAATAATAGGTTTAAATTATTAAAAGGGATTAAGAAAGCCAGGAAAATTCAAAGCTTGTTAATCACCAGACTGCAGAAAACTATGATCACTTAATAGGGTCAGCCCTATCACTCTGGCCTTAAGCATATAGTAGTGGCCTTGTCAAAACAGTTTTCTTAACTAGAAACTAGTGAGCTAAAAATTTAAGACATCTAAACACTTCTGGTATACAGCTAAAGAAAAATGTTTTTTCCAGTAATGATTTTTTTAAATATCTGGCTGCAAGCACCTTCTAAAAAGCTGTACACACTCTGTACATTTTTTTGGAAATCGGTAATCTGAATTCTATACTCATTACGCTGGTTGAAATATACTTGGTTGACCTTTAGTAACTCCATCAAGGAATAAAATATTAATTCCACTTATGCAGAACTACAGGCAGTTCTGCTTAGACTGAACTCTTTAACATATTCTTTTAATATTATTTCTTTGAGCCTTCAATATTTAAACCATTTCTTTAGTCATACCACTCATTTTGCATTGTTTCTGTTCTGAAATCATAACCTAACCTTTACATACTGATTTTCTTCAACCAGAAATAAACATTGGTTTGTGGTTGAATTAATTTTGATTATAAACACAAACCAGCTTTCACAATCTTGCATTAAAGTTTCTTTTGCATTAAAACTTACCCCTCCAAAAAACCAAGAAGTAACAAGTAAATAATCTGAACAGTAATAAACTAAAGGGTTCCTGTTCTCTTCCTAGTTATCCACAATTACTTGCTATTATCACTTTAAAATATATTGTTTGGACCAACTTGTACCAGTTCAACAACAGATCCTGTCAGCACTAGTACTGAAATTCCCCAAATACCTCACTACTGCATAAGCAGCTATGCTTTGAGAGGAAATTGTAAAAAATATAATTCAGCTAAGGCAGAGTAGTGTGGTTGTGGACGTGACCCTGAGATTCTCCTACCTAGATTTATAGATTATTTTAACGATTTCTTCTAAGTAAAGACTCTCTGTATGCCATACATGAACAGCGCTGCCAGCTACTCAACTGAACTTCTTTATGCTCGAAAACGAATCCTTCATCTCCTTCTTCTAAGGATAAAACAGACTTGTAAAGCAATGTGCTTTAGGTGTCAGGATGAAGTTCAAATGGCTGTACTTCTACAAAATACAGGTTAATAGTTTGGACAAATTAACAAAGGCAGTAACATTACACTGTTGCAAACTTAAAGCAACAGTGTTAGGCTCCATCAACATGCAATACATTTCATAACTGAATTACAACTTTGTCCCCATACTAGATCTGTTCTGCTTCTATCTTTAAAATAAAAAAATTAAAACAGAATTTCTAAAATACAATTATTTTAATATCTCTAGTAAAAAGAAAGAAATGTCACATCAATAAAAATCAATTAAGACGCAGCAAGAGACAAGTATTCTCCAGTGAAGAACTCAAACCACAAAGTCAGCCCAGAATAATACTTTCAAGCAATAAAATCCTCCAAAAGGATGACAGTGGAAGTGCTGAGGCTGTATTGAATCTTGACTGATGTTAAATACTTCACTGTCTTAAATGTGCTAAGAATTTACCTTTTCATCATTCATAGCGACCGAGAAAAAGACTGGTGTAACATATTTAACACAAAATGCATTGCTCCATTTAGAATCATAAGGAAACTAACAGTCTTACATACCAGTTAAAACTTTTTTCTTATTTATTTAAAAAAAAATATAGTTTAAGATGTATTCCATTTTCCTGTTACACAACTTTATGGATGTCTTTCTGTTTGTGACAGGCTAGGCAAAAGTTATCAATTCCATGCTATTGTTGCAACCTAAATGAGTCTTTGTGCTGCCTAAAATCTAGATCTCTTCCATCATTTGTCTCTGCACCTAAGCACTTGTTACAGGACAGTTCAGCTTACTGAAACTTAAATAGGGAATTGTCAGGGAGTTCATGTGCCTTAATTTGCCTTCTCTAAACATGATTTTTAACACTGCCTAGAGCAAACAACAAGCTACAGACAAGTGTTGCAGCTACTGTGAAATTCCAGCCCTGCTGAAAACACTTGTCCAAGCCACTAAAGGCATTAGCTTTATTGGAAAAAAGTAGCATATGGAAAATGGCAGAGAAGGTTTCTTTACTGCACTGAAAATTTTAATTTCATCTTAAAAAAATGAAGGACCAATACCAAGATGGAGATTCAGGGAAAAGCTCTTGAAAGATAAACTCCTTGCTCTGCTACCACAAGAGGATCAGACATATAGAGAATAGCAATTACTGCTTCTGAGAACTGTTCCTCCCTTTCACCTCTAGCCATAGTCACTGTTTTGTATCTTAACCCTTCTTCACCCACAGTGGTAACTGCAACAGCAAGCCCAGACATCCAAGGATCTGGCAGAGGAAAAAGGGACTGAGGTATTTGGACAGTTCCTGCCATTTATAGCCCAGAAGAGCTTCCTGCTTTGGCCGAATAACAGTTTTGTCCCAGGGCTGGTTGTAGAAAAAGGTGTTTTGGGTATTTCTGAGTCAGCAGAAATTTGAAATTCAATATCCTCCTATTTTGTAGGGTTGCCAGGCTTCTTTTATTAACTTTGTACCTCAATTTACTTATAAAACTTGAAACGTCCTGCTTTTGAAAACAAGCCAGCTACATCTCAGATGTTCTTGGCTAAAGCAGTAATTTGTAGTTGGTGCTTTCAAAACAATAAAAAGCTAGTAAATACTAAAGCAACTTACTCATATTAATTAATTAGGTATTTGAATGGTGAAATCTGTTGATACAACTTTACAGTTTGCCTTAGCTCATACATGCTAGCCATGTCCCTAGCACAAAAGTTGCTGAAGAAACAAGTCAGGGATTTTGCAGAGGCTAACTTTTACAAAGGTGGCAAGATTCGCTTTTTTCCCCCCCGCTTAATTAAAGAAGATAGGTAATTTCCAACCCACAATCCTCTGAAATGTGATTTCCAACAACTCCAAGCTTGTAGAATCGCAATCTAGATTAAAAATACTACAGACATTGAAATTGAAACCATATCTAATCAAGATACACATCCAAACACTTTACCTAACATAGGCCAGCTAACACCTGTGCTCTGTTTAGTACTTTAGTTGTCATTTAGTACTGCTGTACATAACATCACAAGCACAGTTCAAAACCAAAATAGCTTCAATGAAATACAGTGGAACACAGCCTTGCAAAAATGAAGTTATAGCAATCAAATTTGGGGGAAGGTCTTCGATCTCTTTTTCACACAGCAACTCTATGAAAAGAGCTCCCAAGAGATGCATGAGATTCTAGAACACTTTGCCTCTTCTACTGGAAGGCCAGGAAATATAAAGATTAGATATTAAAAGATTAACATTGTAACTACAGTTCCTGTCTTGAAAAACAGCGGATGAAGTATGAGCTTGAAGCCACATAAAACACTGGGATTAAGACATCTGCATCACCATATACCATTTTTGTTTTTCTATTAACTTAATATCCATAGTTGAGAGTGCATGCCACCTTTAGTTGGAGCGGTCACGCAGTGAATTTGGTCATATGAAGGAAGATGACTGTACACTTCATGACTAGAATGACAGCATAATTTTACAGTGATCTTTGTCGCCTATTTTCCTACCAGTGGGAAGCTCCTGTTGCCTAAAAAGAATAAAACCCAACCTCAACGCTAAAGACAAATAGCCTCAACAACACAAAGACTGAAAAAACATCCCTGGTAATATTTGTATTTCTATAACTTCTTGCTACTGTCCACTTGTTACAGCTTGTTGTATTAGGCAGTTGTATGCTCTCCTTCATACTGTGTCATGCGCATCTCATTCTTGCATTGAAACTTGATCACTTCTGCTGTGACTTCATGACACAGGAAAAAATGCAAGAAAAAAAATAAACTAACTGGAGCAAGCTGGAAAAATAATCACCCAAAATTGTTTAGCCATAGCTCCCTAGTCTTCATGTGATAACAAGACAGGCATAAACCCACAAGTTTAAAGTTGAACTACAAAATGAAGATAATTTGTACATTAAAAATAATTCATGCAGCTTGCAAAAACACAGAGCTTTTCTAAGTGCAATTTTTGAGTTGTCCTAGAAGATATAGCATTGTTTTATAGGATTTGGCACTGGTTTAAAATAAGAATCTAATAGCAGCACATGTACTGCAAACATCTACACCAGTGACTGATGAACTCATATTGAATCTCATTATAATAATTAAAAAAAGAACACACAACACTTTCTTTGAAATACTCTATTATCTTCTTAAACAGGGGAATCAAAGATTTATGAAATGAAGGATCTTTGTCCCCAGCTCTGCATTTAATCGCAGCTTATTAGGGAACTGCAGGCTTCATGACATCCTAAAATCTACAACACCAACTCGATCTCCAGTAACTTGGGAGTATTGATGGTTCTGCCCTGACAAAACTGAAGTAAAATAGCACTCAAACAGCTGGTTTACCCTTCTGCAGCCCATGACGAAGGGAAAACAAGAACACCAGTAATTAAGAGGAAGACAGGCTGCCTCCACCCTCTCCCTGTGGCTACAGCAGAGACCACAGGTCCAACACTCCAGAAAGGAACAGGACAAGAAGAGGCAAAGCACAGAGCAGGCCTGGACATGGTTATGTGACACAGAGCACAAGCATAGTATCAGGGATCAGCAGCGAGTGACACAAGCACTTCATAACGTAGGTTACAGTTAACAGTAACACTGGTGTGACAATTGCACATTCTTCAGGAATAGCCTGATGAAATAGCAAGTTACTAAAAAGAAATATTAAAAGTTAGTATTCTTCAGCTCACGAGTGATCAAACTGTTTCACTATATTACTATAGTAACTAGAAAAAAAACCCTCTAGCCTTTCCTATGCTGTTGGAAATTTCGGTTTGGAGAAGCAGGATGGGAATGGAAAGCTATTAAAAATGCATCTTATTACCCTGTAATTAAAAAGAATGCCTGCAACCATACCGAGAACATGAATCACAATTTTTATCTACTGTATCCTAAATAAAAATCAATCCTGTAATTCTGCAATCAGGAAACACTAAGTACCACTTTCAAAGAGAAAGTTTTACCATCTAGTTCGGATGAACTCCAGTTCTCTACTGAGAAACCCAGCTTTTCCCATCAAAGACATCTTCAGCGAGGGTCTTTTCATTTAATGTTATTGCCTAATTAAAAAGTGACAATTCATAGAGCTCTTCCACTTGCAGTTCCTTGTTTGCATGGAGGAGGCAAATGGAACCCAGTATTTCATCATTTGCCTTGTAATGCAACTCCCAAAGTTTTGTTAAACAAATTTTTACTTGGGGCTCAAGGGAAAATACAGATAAGCTCTGTGTGTGCATCAGTCTGTCATGTGTCTCAAGGTTATTTTAAAGAAAACCACTAATTCAAAACCTAGACATGTCCTATTGACATGTATTAAATAAGTTTTCTGAAGAAATGGAAAAATAAATAAAAAAATGAAGTTATGACTTAGAGTTTATTACTAGGCAAGCATTTAAGAAAGTGAAAATACACAATAAAGAGAAGAGATAACAAGGAGTGGAGCATTTCCTATTCATTAACATCTTACATCTTATTTTACAGGTAAATAAGTAGTTACAAGCTCTTCTATAATCATTGCTCAAGCTCAGTATACCCTGAAAACATTACAACTCCTCATGCAAAACTCTGTCATTGCATAGGTAGATTTTTCAAATGGCCTTTTCCAAATGGAGCTTACCTAAAATCTTTCACTCACTGAAACTACACATTTAACTAAATGCACTAGGAGAAATTATCAGGCTTGTAGAAAGCTCTAATTATGTTGTCAGGAATACTACCAAATTTATATGCGCATTAGAACTGAGAGGACCTTTTTAAGACAGCCATTATTACCCTAAGTTTTTGCAAGCAAACACTGAAGTTTTTATAATTTACCAGCAGTTAGATGATGCAATTTGGCTCAGAAGTTTCAACAATGTTCAGACCCTGAGATAAGCTAAATTGACTTCTACAGATACAACTCAAAACTACAAGGTAATAATAAAACCCTCAGCTGTTCAACTTCTCTGCCAAATGAGCCAATGCAACAGATACTTTTAGTAGCAATCTTTTAAGAGGATTATTGAAACAATGGAACATCATATAGCAAGCTATCTTCTTAAAAAAAAAAAAAAAAGGGGGGGGGTTTAATTTTCAGGGACAAGTCTTAAAGTTATTACTATGTACTTTCCAAACATTCCACACTGTACAGACAAATAACACAATCCCTAACTCAAAGCAATACAAAAACCCATTAACCTGTCCCAGAGGGTCGATGAAGCACACAGAGTCAAAGTAAACACATTAGTGAAACTGAAAAAGCTGTAAATTTGGGGGTTTCCTTTCCCCACTTAAATCTCACAGCAAAGTGCGTGTCTGCAGCTTGTGCATTCTTTGATCCTGCAACGTCCTAGTACTGAATCACCACTTGTCTTTCTCAGTCTTCAAGCTCACTCCAGCATGTGTTTTTGGGGATGGCCTTGTTTTGCACTGAAGCCTTAAGACTGTGTTGAAACCTGAGTTTGGTGAACAGACAAAGAATCACTTCTGATTGCGTAAAAGCTATTTAGACCCTTAACCACTTTATGAGAGTTAACTGCACGAGTAGTGTTTTGATTTTTTTTTTTTTTTTTTTTTTTTTTTCTATCAGAAGTTACAAAGGCTTCTGTTGGATACAAGCAAAGGTAACAAACTGAAAATGTTGAGAGTAACACATGGTGGAATGGCTAAAGCCACAGTTACACAGACCAACCTAAATTTAATGCAAGTAAACAGATGTTTTTCATTTCAGCTGCTTCTCAAACCTTTTCCTAATTTATAATCCAAATTCCCACAACAGTGGAAAAAGATCAAATATGTACAGCATCTTCACTTATATCACAGCAAGCACTAAATCAGTCTCAAACAAGAAAGTTTAATCTACCAGATGTCAACACTGCTCCATTAAAGTTTGTGTGTAACTAATCCATCACCCTCCCACAGTACTCTGCAGTGAAGAAAGGTAGAGAATAAGCAAGCATCTTGTGATCTCCAGTAATGACCTAACCACTTCCAGTGCTGCAGATGAGTTGGTAGCACAGCACAGGAGATCCATACCCATACTTGTGAAATTACAGATCAAAATGACAGCGTTTCTTCCTTCAGAGTGATGATGTTCTCTTTCCATACAGTAACCATCACCACCACTCCAAACACAAACACACTTTGAAGACCCCTTTCATTCTTCCTCTCTCATTTCTTCAAACCTGTTTTTCCAGTGAAGAGTAAAAAGATTATAAACCCCTTTCTTGGTTTACAGATAGTTTGTATTTACAACAGTGTCACAGAGAAGGCAGGGAAGAGAACTAAGGAGCAGATGATACAGGGCATGAAAGCTATTAAAAACTACAGATCTTTACTGAGTGCTTTCAATTAACTTGTGCAAAGATTGTCATAGCCCCTGATTTTACGCAGGAAAAAACCCAAACACACATAAGGAGAAAAAGAATTGACTGCTTTGACAACCAATAAGTAATCAAATAGCAACTTGTATTCCTGGACAATGATAGTGATCAAATAATCAGTCTAGAGTTGACAAATATAATGGAATTCCGCATTCAGAGTAGTAACATACCTCACTTCATGAGATCATGGCTCTGGTCAAGACCCCAGAAAATAGAGTGAAATAAAGCAACAAGCATCCTTAACCTTGATGTGAGAAATAGGACATATATCATTATTTCCCCTATATCCCCAGTCCTTTTTTAGAGCATGGACTGAAAGCTATTTACATGCTTATACAGGTGCTGGCAATTACAAATATTTTCCTCACCTTCCCACTGGCTAACTAGGGAAGATACAAGCTTTTCACATATTCAGAAGTTCCAAAACTAGCATAACAACTCTGTCAACAAGAATTTGCCAATAATGATTCTCTCCACCTCCTCAGTTCATGCAGTTATAGACCCAAATGTTGGACAACAGCAAGAGATTTGTCCATTCTGTGAACACACTTCTCAACCACTGGATGTGCACTTGAGGTGACAAGTAATGACCAGATCTCTACAGCATAAAAATTAACTATATAGTTAGATAAGTGTCAAAAATTAAATATTTTCAAAACAGAGTGCTCTAGGGGGACCAATGAAACAGATGCCGTCTCCTAACTTTTAACAGCAGGACATTGGAGTATTTACAGGAGTCAACAGTACTGAGTTTCTATGGAGTCTTAAAACATCGCTGCCATGTTAATCAGAATTTCTTTGCCTGCTTTATTAGAGTTTAATACGCGTAGTGTAGATTAAATTATTCTTAAATGCCTGTTATAGATTCAGTAGGTAAAAGAATAATTCCTATTAAATGTCACGGGTAGAACTGAGTACACCAAAAGCCTTAATGAATACCTTTAACAAAATTACTTTCACAGATTAGTGCAGCTATAGTTAGCAATTCACCCAGAAAGCAGCAATCCTTTTTCTCTTCTTTCCTCTCCCACCCATAAAAAGCTGCTCTTTGAGCCACTATCTATATTCCAGAAAAATTAAACAAAAATAAATACTGTTAGGTTATGGAGTTAATGCAAATTAAGGGCAGGGGGGGAGGCATTTCTGATATTTCTTTCATGTAGATACTCATAAAAACCCAGGACATACAATGGATTATATTTACTTCCAGACTGCTCTCCAGCTCTGTGAACAGAAACTGAAGTGGTTTTGGGTATCACCAGCTTTCAACAGTGCCATCAACATTGCCAACACTTTTTCCGATTGTCTCCCTGAAGAGATATATGAAATGAGACCCAGAAAACGTAACTACCTGCAGAGGCCAAAGCTCCTCTGACTCGGGTAATGCCAGACTGCTGATGTGGTCAGAAGAGCTCAGACAAGCACAGTGAAATTCTACTGTGATATAAATTAAGACTACCTCTCCTAGAAATAGTCTAGGAATGGCTTAAAGCTTTCCAAAACTTGTCAAGAGAGCAAAAGACTTTGGAGCCCAGATTAAACCAAAATCCACCGTGAAAGAAAGGCTACAGGGCTGTGCTAACAACCCAAGCCAAAAAAACCCACCCAACCCTCCAATACTGCTCATATCCTCAAACCAGTATTACATGGCAGCAAGCTGGTTTGAATCTGGCAGGGGCAGGACTGCATCATGTACTCATTTTCAGGTTTATTTATAACAAGGATTGTGGGCCATTTACATATTGTTAAAAGGACCATTTGAGACTTCCTACACAATCTTATGCTGTTTCCATTTGCATTTTCTTAACAGAAGTTACAAAAATAGTGTAAAGTCCTGATTACAGGACTCATTTTAATACTCTCTCATTTCATTGACAATATACATTGATTAAACTTGCAACATCAAGTCCTTTATTCTGAACAAAGGTAGTTAGTCTTAAAACTGGTTATACGAGAGGACAATAAACAGAAACAGTGAAAAAGTTAAATGTATAGAATTCTTATAGGTGTTTACCTAAACTCTTTCCTCATTTTACTAAGCTACCTTCTCAAGTCAGAACCCAGCTGGCCTGATGGCCCCATTGAACATGTCCATCCAGTTGAAGAGGTGAGACACAGACTCCAGTTACCGGATCACTGCCAAGATACCAAGAGCTGACACCATGTGGCTAGAGATGTATGCACATCTTGTTTGACAAGAAAAAACGGAGAGACTAGTCCAGTACGATCAACAATTTCTCTGTCAAATGCTTCACAGTTCTGAAATACCTATGTTCTTGCACCTCCCTGCAGCATTTGAATAACTTTATTCTAGCAGTTGGTCTACAGCTGGGTTTTCTATTTTATCTCCCTTCACAAGCTGGAGAAGCATGGGATTTGACTCCCATTTCAGGAAGTATTGCAAAAGGTAGCTGGACTTAGGAGTAGAACATGCTCATCTGTTTTTTAAATGGACTACTATGCATACAGTCACAAATAGGGAACTAGAAATAAAAATCAGGTATGTGTGAAGAAGGTAGACAAGCTTCTCAGTTTTCAGGTTATTACATGAGCTATCACACTATCAGCAGGTCCCCTGTGAAACTGTTGTTGGAGGACTGCTTATTGCTTTAAATAATGCAATACTGCACAATGGCATTCTGGCAGTAAAGAAATGCTCACAGAGCATATGCTGTTCCAAAAGATAATTTAACTTGTCTGACAGGACTCAAATTTGAATACATAAGACTTCTAATTTTAAAATTAAATTAAATTCTGCACACCACATCAGGTCTAGCAAAAAGCACAACGCACTCTTGCAGGATTTCAGGGCTGCAATACAGATCCCATCACCTCTTTTATGACAGCAATTTATAAGGATTAGTTGGGGGGTGGGGATTGTTGGGCGAGGGCATTATTTATGTTCAGAGACTGGTTTTCAAGTTATTTCAGTAGAAACATAAGGCAGAGAATTACATCAAAATAATTTACATTTTCAGAAATCAAGTCTATATCTCGAGTGCTCAAAGTTCCAGATGTTTTTGAGATTGATACACTCCATTACATTTTTTGCCTTCAGCTTATAATATTCAGGCTCTCACTTAAACACATTTAGGTAAAACTTGAGTGATAAAATATCCATTGCAAAACAGATTATTGCTATTACTAAAAGCTTCAGAACAAAAGGTTTTTGGCTGACAGTACACATTCACAAATAAAAACTCTGCACCTGTCCTTTATTCAGTAATGTGAAATTCATTCTTGATCCAGTACTCCCATCAATAACTAAAAGAACAACTAGAGAAAAAAATCAGTAACACTTTAAAAATTAAACAAAGCATTGGGAGCACTCTGAAAGATGAAATCATCTTACTGATCTCTTGCAAACAAAAGAAACAAAGCAGCAACAACTGGAAGAAAGTGAGCTCGTGCAAAAGGATTTAAAAGAGCAACTATAATTTACACCTCTGAAAAGATACATCTCTAAGCTGATCAGAGAATGAGCAAGCTTAATACCAACAGCAATACACAAACAGCAATTCAGCAATATGGTTATATGGATAGTAGCATAACAACTAGGCTTAAGCAAGATAACAGACCACATGATAAGAAGTGGTCCTGTTCTTGACTGATAAATTGGAATATATTTTTTAAAAAAAGAAGGTACGCTTGCACAGCTTTCCTTGCTGTGTTACAGAAATGGCTTATTTGCCCCAAAGTCATCAGTGAAGAAAGAAAAGAGCACTGTAATAGTACATCAGAAGTAGTACACAAGTATTCATACAAGAGCTACCTATATCTTACTGACATGGATGATTGCTTCCAATTAAAAGCTCTCAAAGACAGCGTGAAGAGACTAGAATAAACAATTGATAGAAAACAATAAATACCAAAACCACATGAAAACACTGAAGTTTTTCATTGAGACTACCACCACAGCTTCACATAGCTAGAACAATCAAATGACTGATACAATATTGGCTTCTTCCAGCATAAGGCCAGAATCCCAGAGAGATCAGCACAAACTTAGCATTACACAAGCAGGTAGTCATCCATTTATTTATAGGCATAATTCTGGAAACAAAACTGACATAAAAAAAGACATCAAGACTTACTTGTCAAGGAAGTCCTTGTCCACAACTGCACAGATATCAAGTAGAGGATTTCCCATTCCAAACAGGACATTTTCACTGTAAGAGAATCAATTATTTCAAGTTAGCTCAGCATTAGTTTATTTTTCTAGTATAATATGTTGAAGACTACTTTCTATTAGAGAGATACATTTTGCCCAGCACAGTAGTCACATCAAGACCTGACATACAGAGTCAAATTTGAGTGAAGTATTATCCCACAATAATCTTTGATCAATCACACACTGCAAGCAGTCAATAATATATAAAGGTATATATTCTGTTAAGCTATCATTCACTCAGATGAAGTATTAGAACTGCATGCTACATCCTGTTGTTTTAAAGGATTGCATTCAGGTTCTAATACCAGATTTTAGACGGGGAGCATCAGATCAGGTTATAAGAATTTCACTGAACAGACTTAGTTGCTGGGTTTACTCTGCTACTGACCAATAATTAACAATTTAAGTCTGTTTTAATAAACTTAAGAGACTAAGGATTCTGCATTGCCAGCCATCTTAAACAGCATAGCCATCTACTGATAAGAACATATGTACTTTTTAATCAATCTGAAATTCATTACCATGACTTCTGCCACATAAAAACAAGACATCAGAGATACTGTAAACGGCTGAAAGAGCCAGCTTTAACTGTTTTTTTTAGATTCATTCAGAAACCATGTGTTACATTTTCCTGACTAACATGTAGTTGGGTGATAATGCAGTAATACCAAAGGATTAGATATGTGGCTGAGTGTCAAGTAGGAGTGAATGCAGCTGTTCTTGAAGGCTGCCTAAAACTACATCCAAACCCATCACATTCCTTGCTAAGCTAACACCTGCTGCCTTCAACTGGCAAGGCAAGCCCTTGCTCTATTCACCAAAGGTAGCTTCAGTATGACCGCCAAATACATCTCCCTCTTTACTACATCTCTATCAAGTATTTGCAGAGAAAGCATATTCCATCTCTCCATCCCCCCATAAGTACTACTATGACACTGCAGTCAGATCCAAAGTTTATCTGCAGTTGGATCCAAAGCTGCGTAACAGTGTCAGCTGACTCTCAAAGAAAGTGAGCGAGTTTTCAATTGTTCTAGCCCATTTAGAGCAAGATAAATATTTTAGACTTGACATCTGCCTACTAAATATAGATCTCATTGATTTCTACTCAGCAGGATAAGAAAAAAAGAAAATAAAAGAAGCAGAAAGGGGATGATACAGAACAATCTCATGAACTGTGTCCAACAGAGGTTGGAAACTCATTCACTTATTTCCTCTCACATGCGCTATGAAAAGCCCTTAGCTGACAATTATTTGTCAAATTTGAAGCTTCTTGTCGCAAGTACACAGTGAAACTTCTTCCTCTTTACAATGCCACATTAGCTTCCATTAAATGCTGAATTCTGAAGACCGGAAGTGAAGAAGTGGAAAACATGATTAATAACCTTGAATTGAGACACAGCAAACCACGCTTTAGGTATCCTTTTTTTTTTTTTTGTAGTTTTAAAGACAGGCCTTTACAGCCTATTTCACTGTAAGTAAAATATGGAAGACCCTGCTTTGTGAAGACAGAGTCAGAAATCCAGCTTGCTCCTGAGACAGGTAACATCTGCTTAGTAAAAACCTGTAAGACTCACTAAATACTTTTGTCAGTGTGAAAAGAAGTACTGATTCTTCTAAATAGCATAACCATAAGTTATATCTAGCTAGAAGAAAAGAAGAGGGAGAGACGGGTGACAGTTAAGAAGACATAAGGATAAAGGGGATTGCAGTTGGAGTCCCAAGACAGGACATTCTCTCCATTTTAAAAACTAGTATTGCATCAGTAGTATTGCAGGACAATGAATGAACAAGTCAGAGTTCTAAAAGTGCTGAATGTAGATTTGTCCCAAACTGTACACTTCTGTACTTGATGTTTAGCTGATTCTCACGTTCTGTGAAATTCTACCCATCAATAATTTTATACCTACACTTAAGAAAAAAAACGCGTATCATGGATAACTTCTATATAAGACAAGTATCAGCACTTCAGCGTATGGCATGCCAGAGAACAGCAGCTGTACTTCAAAAACTCTCTGAAACACAGGTGACACATTGAGGTGACTACCTATGAAGAAGTTATCTTGTTCAATGGAAGAGCAAAATGGAAGCTACCAAACATTTAACAAGCTGCAGGCTGCAGAACATACTGGTCAATATACTTGAAGCAGCACAAGAGCAACTTTGTACTGGTTTAGCATCCACAGAAGCTCCAACAAGCAAATAATGTGCATACAAACTCCCAATATGTCAGCAGCAGCAGAAACTAGCACTTTCAGTGCCATTTAATCCAGGCAGCTCTTTACATACATACAACATGTACTGTTCCATCCCCAAGCCTTCCTTCTCCTACAGTATTTTATAATCATCCCCGTTCAAGTATTCCAGAGGCTGTGTAGTAGGGTGCCATCTGGGATGGAAAGTTTTAAAAGCCAAGGTAGCTATTGCTAGGCTAGTAAGTATATGTTCAGAAATATTCCCCTGAAACTTCTGGGCACACTCTCCCCAATTTCAGCATAGTTGTTTCTCAGAACCAAATATAGGATAGCAGAACTTGACAGCTTTTCAAACACATAAAACTTTGAGTACATTAACTGTTTGATTTCTATGAAGAAAAGAAGTGCACAGGTTATAACACTTAAGTTATTTTTGCAAATAATTCAAATATATGAGCTAATATATACTAATAGCTAGCCTTGTGTTTTCAATTAACATGTATTTCTACATTTTTGGTTGTTTCAGCGAGATGTTTGAATTAACTAAGTTCCAAGGTACTAGAACTTCCATGCTTAAAACTAGGTATTAACATTCCATTGGCAAAAAGAAGAAAAGTCCATATACTCCATTTGTACTGAAGACTGTAGTTCTGTCATTCCTTAACTGACAGGACACTGCATTTGGTAAAAAAAACAACTTTCTGGGGAAAATGGGAAAAGTCTAAACAATCTCTTTCCAAGTCATATTTTTTAAAAATTCAACAAGTTTAAGCAGATGTTTAAGATCACCACTGTGATCAGTGTTTTCTAATACAAGCTTTGTGAACCACAATCCGGAAAGTCCAGTGTTTCTCCTGTTAAAGACTTGTGTGTGTAAATCCTGAGCATGTTCAACCTGATTAGCCCAAAACTGGCTACATTTCAGTGCAGTAGAATCACCCTTTCCTTCTTGAGGGGCTGCAAAGTATCTGCACTGTTACACTACTACACTTTTTTGTGGCATAACATGAGTTATAGCAGTTACCTGGCTACAGTTTGCTCCTCTGTAAAAATTAAAAGACAAAAATAAATTAAAAAAGCCCACATATACTCTGTAAAGCCGCATATTGTAAAAGCATAAAATTAAACATAATATTTAGGATCCTGGAGAATGCTAAGTTTACAAGTCTCCCAAGCAGGAAAACGAGATATTAAGCTGTTACATTCTCACCAAGTTTAACACATTCAGCAGGACACGTGAACCTTACTGACCTTATGTTTGCTGTTCAGTCACACTGGATACCTGCATTGATCAAAATTTCACAGATTATTTCTAACCAACTAGACGTGAAACATAGTGAGGAAGCAGCAATAGTTTCCTGAAATGTGAGATTTCACAATACATAGATTATTTGGGAAATTTATCTCTGCACAGACACTGAACAAACATTTATGTACTTCACAGCCTCCTTGGCTCTCTCCAGTCCCTTCTCTTGCATAGGAGTACTGGTATCTAATCATCTGAGAAGGATGTTCTTGCTTAACTTAACTAACCTACTGCAAAAGAGTATTTGGCTCAGCTCTTCAAGAAATAAGCAATGACTCCACCACCTGCACAAATTAAGGACATATAACTGACTAACACAGTCAGTACATATGTGTGTGTATATATATGCATATACATACGCACAGACTACATATATATATATGAACAATATATAAACTTTTAAGACTCTAAACTAAGAATAAGATGTTCATACAAATCTAAAACTTGTTTGGACACAGAAATACGCTGTTCATCTAGCAGGCAAAACTACAGCAACAGTGGTAACTTACTTTACAGAAAGCATAGATGTATGCTGCATTTGCATTCTAAATTCTTGACAACAAGAAATATATTTTATGAGTTTGTTATTTAACTTTGGACTAGATGAAGAGCGAGTTGTAATTATAAGTTCAAGCAAGATAATTCATTAAATATAAATAAATCTTTACCTGCCAATTATGGCTTTTTGTTCAATTGATTTTTCACAAATAGCCAGTGTTTCACATATTACTCTTATCACAAGTTGCAGAAGTAATGAAATGAAACCAAACTGGATGAAAACAAAACGAAAACTCAACGAAACAAAAAAGCCCACATCAGTACTGAGCTACCTTTTATTCATTTTTAAGAAGTCAACAAAATTAACTGTAACCGAATTACCTGGAAAGCTGTGTCCAATATCATAGTTATACATTACTAATGCTCTACTGTTGCAGGCATTTTTGAAAATAAGGTCCTGTTCCAAGTTGGCTGCTGAAGATTAGCAGTACTGTATCTAACTATCATACAGTATTGTTATCATCCCATGCTACTGTGAACTTCAGTGGAAGTGCAACATCAAAATATCAGTGAAAGCATATCATTAGCTACTGGCACAGAGCCAGAGGAATATTATGAGCCTTTGGACATTGGCATGTCTTGCTTAAAAAAAAAAAGATATCCTATTATTTCTTGAAAAACATTTCATACTTTTTCCTTGTTAATTGCTGAAAAAAAAAAATCTCATCTACATAATAGTAACTAATAGTAAAGGAAGCCAAGTTGAAAATTTCACCTTTTTTATTGCTCTATAACAGCCTCATACTGCTGTGCAGCTGTAATGTACACTTAATATTAAATTCTTATGCTAAGACATTTTACAGTCAGAAAGCCTTAATAAAACATGGCTGGGACATCTGGGTGTCTCAGTTGCATGACAGCCTGCCTAGTCTTCCATTTACAAATATAAGGTATGGTTTCATAAGATCTAAAATGTTAATATTTCTATAGGGTTTGATTATGCCCTTAAAAGTAAGGCCGAACAAGGCATGTTCTAACCCTGTTCTCAGCATATCCATTTCAGTCACAAAGGACCATAGTTAAACCCCATATTACACAAGATTTCAATTTATCAAAAATCATTTATACATGTAGTTAAAACAAAACAGCAATAGTACCAGATTCATAGCATTTCAATAACTATAAGGTCTCAACTAAGAACATCCTTCTCTCATCCCACTTACCTACAGAACATAAGTGTGAATAAGATGACATTAACTATTAACCATAACTTGTCTGACACTAAAAGTAGCTCAGAACTATTATTCCATGATTCCAGAGTTCAGACGATTTCCCTTGCGTCACTCGTCAGCAAATCACTTTAGCATTTAGACCTTAAACATACAAGTAGCCTGTAGGACTGTTCACATGCTTTCCTTACTTAGGTATTAAGTAAATGCAGTATTTGGCTAAGGAGTTACATGTTGAAATACTGACTTAAAGAGGTATCGTTAGTGAAGATTTCATTCATTATGAAACTTTCAGAGTCTTCCAGAGTGACACATTCACAGGTTCCAACTTAGAAGACAAGCCTAAAAGCCTTGGCCTTATGTAAGCAAGGCTGCTGCAGGAAAAAAAACAACTGTTCCACCACTACCCAGCTCCTTACACAGCTGCGCTAACTCCACAAGCTCCGATAGTGAGATACTACTTCAAAGAGATACCATCTGTACTCCTTGGTCAGAAACAGTGTGAAATCTCATACATCGAGTTTTGAGGGTGGGGAGAGAAGATGGGAGTTGCCTTGAATCATCACTGAACTTGGAGTCTATAATTTTAGGCATTTCTTTAGCAACTGAAGGACTGATCAAAATAACTACATGATGAAGGCTACCAGTTCACAATACCACCCCATCTTAAGATGAAGTGTTTTAGGAGACAAAACTGTTCATAATAATTTCTTTCACTGAACGTTATTGGTTTGTCGTTCTACATTTATCGCTGATAAACTGACACCACCGCAGCTCCAAGAGACTGCTAAGAGCCTAGCCTCTCATCATTACCCTGGTTCTCGTTATTTAGGCTTCATTTAAAACCAGGTTCCAGTCACGGCACGCTACCGCGATGCTTTAAGGTTCAAAGGCGGCTGCCGGAGTCCCACGACAACCGTCCTCCCACCCCCACGGGCGGAACCCCGCTGCGGAAGGTGGCCGCCCGCGCTCAGGCGCTACCTTTGATAGCGGCACCGCCGCAGAGCGACGCCGCACGAAACCCCCGGCCGTGCCCTGGCGGCCGCCCCGCGCCTCACCGCCCGCCGCCCGGTCCGGGAGCCCGGCGCGTCACTCCTCAGGGCTCCCGCCCGGGCAGGGGCGGGCGGCCGCTCCGGGGCTGGCCGGGACGGACGAGCCGTTGAGGAGCGGCATCGCCCAGCGCCGCCGTGAGCCCCCAGGCGGGGCGACCGTTGGCGGCGGTCGGCGACGCCGGCACGCGCCCACCTGCCCGCCAGAAATAAACTCCGCTTGCCCCGGGAGCGGGTGACCCCCCCCACCCCCAACCGCGCGGGCGGCCCGCCGGGCTGAGGGGCCGGGAGGGAACCGGCACGGCTCTCCCTCCTCGCCCTGGGGGCGCGGGGCGGGGGCGTGCGGCCGCAAAACCAACTCGCGGCGGAGGGAGGAAGGGAGGGGACGAAGCCGCGCTACCTCGCACCCTAACTGCGCGGGTGGAGAACGAAGGAAGAGCCGAGCTCCGGTGTAATACCGCGCCGGGCGCCCCCGCCCCGCGAGCGGGAGCGCATCAGCGCCCGCCGTCCCTTCCCCCGGCGCGCCGGGCTGGGCTGCGGGAGCCGCGTCGGGGCTCGGCTTTACCTGAGGGTGGGCATGGCTCCCCGCCCGGCCGCCAGCGGCGGCGGCAGAACCCCTCTGCCAGCGGCGTCGCCTCTGCACCCCGCGCCCGCCGGCAGCTGCTGCCACTGCGCCCAGCACCCGCGCGCCGCCCGCCTCAGCCGCGACTGAGCCGCCGGCCACAGCTCGGCCGACCCACCCGCGTGCCCCCGCCTCGCCCGCCCGCGCGTCCCGCCATTGGCTGGGCGGCCGGCGGGGGCGGGCCCGGGCCCGGGCCCTCTGAGGCGGCGGGAGGCGAGGAGCCCCGGGAGGCGGCGGCGGCCTCGGGGCGCTAGCGACCGGCCCCGCGCCCCGGTTCGGAAGCTCACGGTACCGAGCGGCGCCGCCCGCCCGGCGCCCCGGGCTCCCTGGCCGCCATCTTTGGTACGGGCAGAGAGCACGCGCGTCCCGCACACCTCCTCCTGCTCCTGCCGCTGTCACCTCCCTCCCCCAGCCCGAGGAGGCAGTGACGGTCGCCAGTGCTAATTAAAAAAAAAAACGTTTAATCGAGGTAGCGAAGAGGTGCGGAGTTCCAGCCGTGCTGCCCACATTAAAGATGGCCAGCGGAGCCCCTGGCACCGCCGTCCCTCAGCTGGCCCGGGGCCGTGGAAATTGCTGCGCTCCCAAGGGGACCCCAACCGCCCTCCAGCCGGGGCTGCTCCCGACCCGGGCGCCTGCCCGCCGCCCCCCAGGAGCGCTCGTTCGCCCCGGCCGCTGACTGACACCTCCCCCGACGCGCGAGTGTTACACACGCGACAAGACCGCGCTTCCACTCTTTTTATTTGCGTGTCGGGTCAGACCCTCACGCCGCCGCAGGTGACCTTCTGGGAAGCCTTCCTCCTTAGCCGCCGCCGCCGGCAGGCATCGGCACCCACGGCCAGCGCAGACCACGTCCCCGCGCAACCGGGTGCCGGGGCAGGGCCGGCTCTCCCGGCGGATGCGGGCTCTCACTCCAGTTCCCGGGAGGAGATCTACTGCATGCCCGGGTCGCCGGAGCGGCTGGCAGGCACCTGTGGGACGCAGCTACCAGACACGACTCTGATCTTTCCAACCTGCCAGAGGGCAAGAGCGGAGACACGGACAAGATATGGGCCTGTTTGCCGCCCTTTGCGGAGGAAAAAAAAGGGCAGCCCTGCGTTGCCTAACCTGTTTCTTGTCTGCCTGTCATTCCAGCAGAACTGCCGTATCAGAAAGGAAAAGCATGGGTAAGGCCAGGTTCCTATTCTGGCTCTTTCTACCCGCTTGCGCTTCATTTGACTGTCAAAGTTACTGCTACCCCCTGCAGATTTGGCACTTTGTTAACTTACCAGCACCAGAAACACTGATTCATGAAACTGATGTCAGAAGAGGATGTTTTCACCAAAAGTGAGTCCCACGTTGTTCTGTTAAGTATTGCTGTGTCAGTTGTAATTAAATATTTAAAACTTTACAACTTCCTAATCATGTGGTTGTTAGCCTTAGTTTCCCTTCCTCTCCATCTACAAAATGGGAATATTGTACTCAGAAAAATTAGAGCCAAACTTTTCAACTGTTTCAGATTTTTGAGTGTCACAGAAGAGACGATGACAAAATTTTATTAATTCATAATGCTCAAGGACCTAGAGTGTCACATGAAGATAACAGGAATATTTATGTTCAATACCTGATGTAGGACAAATTTCCTAGATTCTCTAAACTGGACACTCAAAAATTAATCACCGCTTACGAAATTTTTGTTATTAAAGTGCATCAAGGGTCTTAAAAAGTCAAACTGAAACGCATCCACCTCCTTACTGTTGCAACACACAGCATAACAGGTCCCCAAATTCCGAAGAAGGATTTTGAACTCTAATAAAATGTAAATAGTATATTTTGATATATAATGGCTATATCCTCTGATCCATGCTGAACAATAAATTATTCCTAGTTTAACAATTCCAGTGCCTAATAGCCAAACCTCTGTTTTGTAACTGAAAAGGGGGGGGGGGGGGATATTCTAGAACTTCTGGCCATCCTATATTGCTTTCAAACAACTTTAGCCAGAAATCCCATCACACACAAACATAACAATAGTAGTAACACAACTTGGTCTTTTGGTCCCATCACTGTATTTTAAATAATAAATCTAGTTTTTAAAAAATCAAGTTGTAGATTTCCTCATAAATAATTGCCTGGCTTTAAGAAGCACATAAGAATATGTAAAGGAAAATATATAATACATTAACATGATCTATATTTATAGTAATTTGTAACATACAACTGCATATTATGAATATTAAGCCAGAGACCAGATGAGGTACCATCAAATGTTTTTAACTTTTTACCAGTTCAGCAAGATAGGATCAAAAGGGTGTTTTTCTAAAAAACTAAACAGCATTTTATGAAATAACACGTACAATACCTCAGCAGCATTTTTCAATAGCACTTTATAAACTTTGAACTACTCCAAAGAGCCCAATCATCTTGCTTGTACTATCACATACCCACAGGTTCTACTGTTACTGACATCTTCAAGGCATCACCTACCACTATGGTTTTTTTTTGTTATTTGCCAGGGAACTTCTAGACTTCATGATACATAAGTGGAGCAATAGCAAGCCGGGTATCCCTGGAAAAATGGTCATTTGTTACTTAGGGTCATTCATAGATTAACTTTATGATGCTTATGCCACAAATGTGACTCACAGTCACATCACATATGTGCTAAAGCAGCCAGCCTGAGTTTGTTCAGCCTCCCTAACACCTTCCAAACTTGTTCTGCTTGCATGGGGCAGCTGATCTGTGCCTTCACATGTGTTTTGGCTTCAGAAATTTCTAAGAGAAATACAGAATTCACAGATTTTGCACCTGAAAATACATAATACCTGACAGGGTCTAGCCACAATTTCTCTCGACTGCTTCTGTTACTATACAGTAAGGAAGAGGTCTTCATGACCATGTGAGTTCTTCTACATATAATGAATTACTCCTCAGGTGATTTCACTAAAACACTTCCTTTCAAGCACGGTATGAATTAAAAACTAACTCTACCCCTACCTGATATAACAACAGGTAAGCATGCAAGAATTTTTAAAATTGCACTTTATTGAAGTAATCCATGAAACACTACATTTTATAAGTTTGTAACTTGTGTAGCCAAGATATAGGCAATCTAGGCCTTAGCCTTGGACTAATGTGTTATGTTTTACACCACAAACATTTGGTATGAATTGTCCAGTTTACAATACATAAACAAAAAGTTCTCCATTTACCCCCATATTTCACTCAATTTCTTCAAAGTACAAAACTAAGGTTAATCTTAGATAAGCTGCCCACTCTTCTATCTTTGCAAGAGAGAAGGATGGTCTTTTATGTAATAGCCTCAGCAGACATTATAAAACAGGACTATCAAGCAGGAAGTCCAAAATTCTCCTTCAATAACAGCGTTTTGCAGACCTTGCATGTATTTTCTACTAGAACAGTGGTCGTTTTGAAAACTTTTCTACAGAGAGAATTTAATATTCTGCAACATAAAATAAGAAGTATTTTTACCTTGTATGGATCTACTAGCAAAGTATTAAGAAGATTTCTTTTATTATTTTAAAATTCCATAGCATAATCCCATTTCTTTTAATGTAGCTTCAAAGACCATACAGCTGTAAGAGCAAAGGAAAAGTCTATAAATCTGCTAAGTCTTCATCATATGGCAGACAGCTATACTTTTTTTTTCTATCTTATTCCAGTCAAATAGCCTAGCCCTTGAGACAGTTATAACTGCTTTGTACCACTGAATGTACAAGGAAAAAAAACCCACAAAAATATTTCACTGTAAATGAAATCCCAAGGTAGCATAAAGCCAGCAAGTAGCTTTACGTTACCATATCCTTCAAGCGTGGAACAGCTTTGACTGTGGTCAAACAATCATTACAGAAATGATTACAGTTCAAAATGGAAAAAGAAATCCCTTTCCCTTCACTGAATTCTGACTAATACCCAGAGACTTCTCTCCTTCACTCAATATGCTTTGATATTTATTATATAAATAATATTAGTATGTAAATTGAAATTATTTAAGAAGCAATTTATGTAAATAAAAAACGAACAGCCTTCAGAAAACATAGTGTTCACATTGTATTTGCAAGTTCAATTTACTTTTTCCAAGATAAGGTTTTCCGATACATTGTCAGCAAATACTAATTAAGACCTTTACATAGCAACCCATTCCCCGTTTCTGAAACTGGTTTTGTGAAATATTTGTGTACCATGCCTGTGTAACTCAGTCCTCAAATCCAATATCACAACCTTGAATCACAAGCCAGAGTTTTACTTCAAACATTTCCACATGAAATACACCTCAGCAACAACAGAATAAGCCATGGTGGTGTTCTACAGAAAGCACATTTCACACTATTGCATTGACACCATATTCAACTATTACTACATTCACTCAAGTCTGCTTTCCGGGCATCCTCCTTGTCTGTTTATAAGTAATATTAGTAGATCCAATTAGATGAGTAATTCTACACAAGCTGTTTCATTAGCTGAAAAAGAAGGTACTTGCAAGTCTCAGAAAAATTCACAGAAACTTCGAGATTCATGATGAAATAGACATATTTGCACTGGCTCCCCTCCCACAGGTAATCAAGCATGCAAGCAGCTCTAGGGACAAGACTAGTCCTGTTGACTGCAGGGAGGCAGCACACTAAGTTAGAGGCATACGTTTCTGTGGCATATCAGCAAAGACCATTACATCTAAACTATCGTTGTTTGTCAGTATGACTCTTCTCACCAGGTGGGCTGCAGGTAACATCAGTAGCGAAAGAAAGAGACACCAGCCATGCTTGAGGTCCAGAGCAGAAAGAGCCTTCCCACGACCTCCTCTTTCCTCAGGTTACACTCTCCTTCCCGTAAAGCAAGGAATTACTTTAAAAGGATGAAAACACCATAAGAAGCTTCTCCAATACAACACAAAACTGTGGAAATACGACACACGCTGTGAGAAATCCAACAGGATTACATCAAAGGCCAGGTGAAGACACGTGTCAATCTAAACAGTAATTTGAGTGTTACATATCTGAACAATGGAAATGGGCACCTGAACAGTAAGAGCAAGGTATTTTCCATGCTGCAAATCATTCCAGTTTTGGACGTATTTCTGTCAACACAACTTTGAAGGTAAGGTTGCTGCTATTACGTCCTAAATAAAGCAGAATTAGCAAAGTCTGTTGCTAGTGTCTTCAAAGTATTTGTTTGCTTTCTACAGAGGTCTAAATATCAATCTGAAGAAAAAACTTATTGCTTTTATTCTTCTGGGAGCAAACACAACAAGGTGCTTGAGTTTCAGATCTTTCTTTGCACTAAAAGGCCATTTAGAGTACTGAGATGGAAAAAGTTACCCATATTTGCAGATATGAGAAATTAGAAAGCAAGAAAAGTATAAACCATGAAAACAGAAACTGAAATGAATACAAATGGGGAATGAAGTGAAATTAAAAAAAAAAACACCAGGAATGATAAAAGAGAAAGAAAAATTATTTACTGAATTCTAACTGAAAGCTTTGTCACAGCTAATTTAAAATGTTCAGAATCTTCTTTCATTTGTAGAAAGCTGATAAAGGAATGAGCTAAATTAAATACCAGCTTATTAAGAAAATGAAAAATGCATGAAATTAGCAGTAGTTTTTACAGTCACCAATATCAAGCTGCCTAAAATCTAGTGGAACAGTAATGACAAAGGACTGCTTTTGATAACAATTACCCACAGAGTGTTTGATAATTTATTCTGAAAAGGAAAAGATGTCTAATAATAACAGAAGAAGAATATTGTACTTTGTACTTTTAGTATAAAGTATTTGTCAAATTCAATGCTTACATTGTCTTCACGTTAGATAAACTGATTTGTCCAAACAGCCAGCTACATCATGACTATTCAATCAATACAGCAGCTGCAGAACGGCCAGAAGGCCATAATGCAGTAGAGGGGACTTCACAGCAGAGGATTCACAAGTTTGTTTTTTTTTTTTTTTCTTCTGCACGCATGCATATTTCTAGAGAGACATGTATATTTAAGCTCAAACATTTCTCCAGAGAATATCCAAATTCTTTCATAACTGTACCAGTCTGCTAACAGAAATCTAGTTGTGGTTTTCACAGACTTCAAGACAAAAGGAACCAAACATAAAAGGACAGAAATCCTTAGTAATTCTCCTCTAAAGTAACGCCTCTTGATGTTTCTAGTAAGTTGATGCTACCACTCAGTGACAAGCCATTTGCAGTTTTGCAAGCCTATTTTCTGTTCAAACGGTACAGTTTACACACACAATGATATTTTATTTCACACAGCAGAGATGTAGTCAGAAGCCTGAAACAACGCAGCAGGCATTAACGGCCTTGCCTAAAGCCCGTTGGTTTTAGCGGGGATTTGCACCCCTCAATAAAGACAATGCAAAACCTGCTGCCCAGCAGATTAACGTCAGCACAACCCATTGTCGAGCCGGGAACGCTAGTTTGGGTCTCAGGCTTTGTGTTCTGCTCACTGGGTGGCAAAAGCTGGCCATCCTATATTGCTTTCAAACAACTTTAGCTGAACCCGGTCAGCTTTGCCTACCTCATGAGGGAGCAATATTTGCTTTCCTTTGCCTGAAAGGATCGAAAGGTACCAAAAAAAAAAAAAAAGTGTATCCATGAAATCTCCCTGATGCCACTTTGAGAGAGAGAGAAATTGATGAAAAAAAAATATAGGGGAAGGAAACGTTTGTTATTGTTGACAAGGTAAAGCTTATATTACAGAGTGGAATGTAAATTTTTTATGTTATTTTTTATATTAAAATAGCTTTCCTGGTAGCCACAGGAAAGATTCAGGTTCATATCACATGGGAGAATAAATGATGTACAAGACCATCCTTGATGAGTGCATTAGACATGGTCTTCTGAAGAGGCTGGAGAGTCTCAGCTCTAGATGCTGAGAACAAGGAATTCTCCTCTAATTCTTGGTATAACTAATATGACATTATTATTTCCCAGAATTTTCAAGTGATTTTTCACATCTTTTCTAATCTGTAGGTTAACTGTTTCCAATACTCCTGAGCATATGTAACAGTGCATTGCGTTAATAACTGAACCTCAGTACAAATACAACAAAGGCAAGGAACCTCGACCATTCTGGTACCTTCTGTACTGGCTTTTAACACAGGACAAAGTCCCACAGCAGCACTCAGCCAAACGCGTTCTTGCTGCTATGTTCAAACATGTGCAGAGGTCTGCGAAATCTAGTCCAACCACCTCACCCACTTCATGAGTCCAACCTGTGGCCCACAGCACACATTAACTTTATCTGATCACCAGTTAATGATGACATTTCTCCTCTTACGAAACAGAGCTGGAGTCTAGTTTACACTTCGTACTGAAATAACTTGAAACAGAATTAGAGTAGACAAGTTCTAACAACATTCCTCATGTTTTATCTATCATACCTTACAAAAAATATTATTTTCAGTTTAATCAGGTATTATCAGAACATGTCACCATGGCCTTCCATTCCATTGTAAACGTCCCTTACATTTTTAACTCAGTACTCCAATAACTTCCTCAAATTTTTGAGTTTTCACATTTATGCTCAAAGCAGATAAAATGCAGTTTCCTCTAATAAGCTTTATAAATAGAAACACTGCAATTGCCAGTTTCTTGCCCCACCTTGCTTTAAGGCCCATGGAAATACTGTTGGTTTTTAATTGCAACCTTACACGGCTGCCTGCCATTTATTTGCTTTCAGAGCTCAGATACATTTTTCCTCTTCCACTATCTGCAACTGAGCTTGTCAACTGTTCTTAGACTTCAGAAGTCACTCAGCTGCCAAAGGAGCAAGTACCCTGACTTTGACAAATTTAATAGGATTAGTTCTTTCAGTAAGGACATCAGTACCGAAAGGGACTGTCCTCACCTCAGTACTAAAGACCATCTCTTTTACACTATATTTGAGCAAGTTATCAGCTATTGCCATGGTAATTTTGGACCTTTCAAGCCTGATGTCATTAATCCTCTTCCTATACTGAATACCTGAAAGGAGATAAGCTATCTTACAATTATATTCGTGTCTGAATGATCCCAAGAAAACAAACCAGAAACTGCACCAACAAAAGCTCTGCTATAGCTCTCTCAGTACTCATTCTGACCGTGCTTCCTGCACTCAGAAGCCTTATATTTTTTTCTGCTATGACATTTAAAAATAAATTACTTGTTTCGGTGCAGGCCATCAGTCACATAGGATTCAGTCAGTGATCACACAAATAAGGAAGTATAGCAAATGGCACAGATTATTTCAGTATGAAAACGTTTAAAAATATTCCACGTGTCCTGAAAAAAACGTTATCTGTTAACGAGGATTTTCAGATAACTAAGTTCCTGTCTAAGGGGGACAGCGAGACCCCCTCAAGGGTACTACTGGGGGCTTTCGGAGGCTCTTTTCAAAGACGAGGAAAGCCGAGTGACAACCCAAGCTGTTGTTTCAATACCGGGAGCCGTAGCTGCAGGCAGTGCTCCCTTTCACCGCGCCATCCCGTCCAGGTGCTCGGCAGCTCATTCGCACTAACCGACCCCAAGGCAATGCGAGGGCCCCGCACACCCCGCGGCTCGGCTCGGAATCCGCGCCCCCTCCCTCCCCCCGCCACGGCAGCAGCGCTCCCGCCCGCCGCCGCCCCGGCTGCGGGGCGTCCAGCCCGGCGGCGCCCCCGGGCAAACACCGGGGCCGGGCACCGGTGCCCGCGGGGGGGTGGGGGGGTGGCCGCCAGGACGGCGGCGGCAAGAGCAGGGGCGCCGCGGCAGCGCAGCGGGACGGCCCCGCCGCCCGCCTCCACGTGCGCCCGGCGCCGCCGGGAGGAGAGCGCGGTCTCGCGGCGGGGCCGCCCGCACCGCACCGCGCCCAGCACGGCCGAGCCCAGCACGGCGCGGCGGGACCCTCCTGCCATGACTTTGGCCGCGCACCTCGGCGGCACGTGTCTCGTCCTCCACCGGGGGCAGCACCGGCGGCACCCAGCGACCCTCCGCTATCTGCTGGGGCTTCCTGCTGAAGAAAAGCCCCTCCCCGCCGCCCGTTACCTCAGTTGCTTTTGCTCCAGCTTGAGCTTCTTGGCTTGCGGCTCCCCCGCTGCCATCTTCGCCCTGGGCGGCGTGCGGCACGCTCCGCTCGCCTCGGCCCGCCCGCCAGCACCGGCCCGCCCCGCCCCGCCCCACCGACCGCGCCGGCACAGCCACCGGGGGGCGGCGAGGCGGGCGGCCGCGCCGGGCGCCTGACGGGGAGGGGAGGGGAGGGGAGGCGAGGCCGCGCCGCCCGCCGCTCCTGCCCAGCGGTGCGCTGCCGCGCCGCCCGCCCGGGCGGTTTCAGCGCCTGGAGGCAAGCCCCGTCCCCTGCCCGAGGCCGAGGGGCGCGGGCGGCTGGCCGCGGCGGCGGGGTTGGCGGGGGGGCGCCCGTTGCTCGGCGCTCAGCGCAGGCAGCGCCCCGGCCGCCCGTGCCTCCGCCGGGGGGCGGCCCCGCACGCGCTGCCGGGCCTCGCCGCCATCTTGGCCGCTGCCCCGGGAGCGGGACGGGCCGCACTGGGCCGGGGGAGGTACGTGGGGCGGGGGCCGGGGGCCCGGGCCGCTCAGGGAGGCCTCACGGGGGAGGGGGGGTGCGCGGGGGCCTTAGTTTTCGTGTTCGGGGGGGGAGCGGCGGCCGTCGCGGTGGGGCGGGCCTCGGCGGCGGCCGCGGGATCCCCGCCCGGCGGGAGCCGCCTGTCCCCGGCCCCGTACACAGCCGTCGGCCGTTGTGGGTGGTGAAGTCGGACAGGGGTGACATCCCTGTCCACGGTGGTAGCGGGAGACTGCCCCGTGAACCCGAGCCCTCCCGTCTTACCTGCGTCCATTGCTGTTGTTTGGTGTCCATTTAAATAGAAAATTATTTCCGTGTTTGAATAAAAAAAAAAAAATTTTTTTTCTGGGCTCTGGTGCGTGTGCAGAACAGCACGGCTTGCGCTGGAGCTGAGGCCCGGCCGGCGGCGCCTGTCAGGGCTGCGGGCGTGCAAGGTCTTGGCGGGAGGTCGGGCGAGGAAGCGGCTGGCGTGCCTCCTGCCCTGGGCTCTCCTCGGACCGGTGTCCCAGTCCCAGGGGGATCCACGTAGGTTACTCTCTAAAATGATCAGCAGTGATGAGAAGGCGGGATTATACCCACGGCAGTCATTTAGTTTAGTTTTAAGGGGAGATGGCACAGGGCGTGCATGAGATACGAGGCAAAACCTGCAGCAGAGCCGCGGCACCCAGGTCATCCGAATCTTTCTTCAGCAGCATTGCTGCAAACCTGGTGGTTATGGTGGTGCTGTACTTGCTTAATTAGTAAGGGGCCCTGTGAGTGTGGATTTGCATAACATGCGCTGGAAATTAATCCGTTATCATCCACCACTGTGCCTTGCAAAATGGCTTCTGCCCTGTTCAGTACCTAACAGGGTAATTGAGTGGAGTTTGTTGCTTCTTTTGTTTCAGGCCTAACATGCTTTGAAGTAGCAATGCACTTACCATCTTTTCAGTGCGATGAATGATTTGTACTCATTAGATGTTGATCAAACTGGAGGAATAGCTTCACCGTTAAATGTAGCTGTTGTATAAACAACCAGGCAAAAAAATCATACTTGAATAATGAAAATTCGTGTTCATAGGAGGCAGACTACAGTATGGGAGAGGAAAACCTATTCTGCAAGAAAAGCACAAGCAAATTAAATTACTCTTGCAAGAGGTAAAATGATGGAAGCAACATTTTGCAAAAGAACTGACTAGACCAACTATAAGAATGATTCAACTGGCAGTTCCCAGCAGGTTTGAATTGTACATAACTTCTCATTTGTTCAAAAAACCCCATCTGAATGGTATTTCACTGTAAATGTCTGGGACTTAATCTGTGGTGTGTTGGGTGCTAACTCAAAAACACAAGAAAACCTGGTTTTGAGAAAAAAAAAATATGGGACAAGCAGATTCTTTCCCATCTGTGTGCATATACCTGAAAACTCCTTGCAGATGGCAGATTAAACATTAAGACCACTCCACGCCCTCTAGTGTTTAATTTTACTGTCCTTGTCCAGAAATGAAATCTCCTGTTGTGCAAAATAGCTATGCACCAGCTAAGTCCCAGTTACTCTTTCAAACAAAGCTCTCCTTACAAGCAGTTCTGCATTAAGAATCTTAAATAGAAACCTTGTCATGAGCATTCATGAAAGAGAAATTGAAGTCCTTGAGGTAGAGAGGACTGAACAGCAGGTGACAAGTAGCAGCTGTACTTTGTGGATGTAATAATGGGAAGAAACCAAATTAAACCTTTTTGAAATGTTAAGTTCCTTCCTCTTATTTCCCTTTTATTTTCCACCAACTTACACCTTCCCATATAGCTTTCAAAACTTAGTTAATACACAGAAAATAAGTGATCTTTTTTATGCTTATTTAACGTAATGCATGAGAGGCTGCTTTTTAACAGGAACTTTGTAGAAGATTCTTTAAGACTTAGTATTCAGGAGCCTGATTTTATTCATATAGGATGGAAGAATTAAAAGTGTGCCTCTCTGCTCCCTTCTCATGGAAGAGAAGGGAGGTAAAAATGGTTACATGCCTTCTTTCTACTGTATGCTTTTGTACTAGTTGTGGCGGAATGCACACACATTAGTAAGAGCTCTCAGTTACTGCAGGGTTCCAGTGATACTTGTTGGCTTTGATCTAGTATTTCAGTAGTGTGTAGCTCTTTGGCACTGTGCTTGTCCTTTCTGGAACCTTGAGTGCCTCTTAAAATAGAGCCTGTGAAAAAGAGCAGTATAAAGCTGGTAGCACTGTCACTCCGGCCCATCAGACTTACTGGAGCAGTGAATTAGGAGAGCACAATGGAAAACATCTTCCCAAAGAACTACTGAGATGAGGCTTTTATATCCTGTGATTGAATCCTGCTGTCTTGGCCGTTCCTAGTTCTCCATGGTTTGGCTGGAATATGAGCCTAATTATCAGTCTGTTCCTGAAAATCCCATTGACAGTAAGTGCCTGACAAGATATTCACCATACCTGTGTCCATTTGGTCCTCTCTATCTATTCAGTACTGCTTTTGGAGAGTGAATTTCTTCAGTCGTCCCTTAGTAGTCCTAAAGCAATGAATTTTTAATTGTTTTGGTGGGTGTTTTTTTCTAAGGAACTCTTGCTTTTTCAGCTTTTACAGTGAAGCTTTCTGTTCTTGCAGGTCCCAAAGGGAACTGCAGTTATTCAGGATCTAATATTGTTCTATTATTCAGTATCTAATATTGGCAAGAGATGGAACTATCTTGCCAGCAATTAGAAGTAAATTGAACAGAGGCACCATGCAAATGTATTGTTAGAAAGCTCATCAGTTAGTAGATGAAATGCTGCACAAATTCTTAAGCAGGCTGTGATTGTTATTGGTAAAAGCATGGAGGAAGTTGGAAATTTTGTTACGGGTACCAAACACTGATTTAAGACAACTTCAGAGTATTCTTAAAGGACAACTTCCATTTAAAAACAATTCTAGAAAGTTACTAACGGTGTTTTAAATGAGAGTACAGATATATAAATGTATACTGAGCATCTGAGAAGCAAAGTGTTGAGTCTTTAATAGGGATGATCTTGCTGATAAAATATGCATCTGAGTAGCTGCACAGACACAAGCACTTCATGGTGTTAAATTAGAGTTGGATTTGATTATGGGAGTTTTGCTTGACTAGCAGAGAGGTACACCAGGCAGTTCTTCAGAAGGGCTGCAAAAACATTTTTACTTTAATGTACAGATACGTAAGCCATGGACATCTTATAAGTACAAAGATTAATGACACTTGACCAGCAGCAGTAACAATATGCTAACAATGTTAGGAGCGTTACAAAACCTGTGAAATTACAGAACATTCATATTTTGGTAAGATCTGAGACTTCCAGGTGTATCAGTTTGAATCACAAGTTCTAATGTTGTGTCAGGTTGGTCTAGCCAGTTATACATATGTTCAGAGCTGCCATACATGGCTGTCTTGAAAATGTCATTCAAGTATTTAATAGGACTTCTCTTCATTAGGTTTGCTGTTTTAAGAGCCAGTGAATAGGGTTGGGGCGGTGGGGACGAAAGGTTGTCTAGTTTTGCCACATCTGTGGCCCATCTGTGACACATCTTGAATTTATAGGAAAAAACTAAACTACTGACCAGCTGGTTGTGACAAAAATCCTAGCTTTAAAATAGAAATAGAACTGCCTATTTTAGCTTATTTGTTTCTCCAGATTACTTTAAACATTTGACTACTTTCCATTTGCTTGTCACTAGAAGTTCATTTCCACAAATACATAACAGAAGCTCAGACAGTCCACCACCACTAATCCTTCCACCCTTCAGAGCAGCTACACTAAATGCAGGGAATATTGAAGCTGTGGAATACTTTCCCAGTGATGGTCCCATTTTGAGCTGGTTTCAGTAATTATTGCTAGCTCTAAAGGGCATTGCAGAGGTCAGTGATAAATTCTTCACTTCCCAGTTTTCAGAGCTTTCACTGTAACTCAGCTCAGTGTTACGGAAAAGCAGCTGGTAACAGTATTTCTGCATTAATTACATTTTAGAGTACTTAATTGTAGCTAAGGGCAAGTATGTGCAATCAGTCTTTTTCCCAGCCTCTCCCTCTTGCCAAAGAGCTCCACTTTTGTCTTGTAAGCCTTCATCTGTGACTTCAGTCCAGATGTTTCTGTGCCAAGAGATTGAAAAAATGGTAACGTTGCAAAATCCAGATTTAGTTAAAAGAAAAGATACAGACTTGGAAACAGCATGTTGAAGGCACCTTAGTTAAAATATTTAGTTCTTCTGTGAGGACTTCAAATTCTGGTAGGATGGAAATGACTGCAGAGAATCAAATGGAGTTTTGTGTGTCAGAGCAAGAATGGGAAGTCTGTGAAAAGAAGCTGCAAAACTTCTGCTGGGCTTCTTGTTGCTGCAGTGCCTGTGAGATACCTTTCAGTCAGGCAGTAGTATGGAAGGCTGTCAGCCTGCTAAAAATGAACTTGAATGGCTTGCTCTGTCTGGACTAAAGATGCAAATAATAATAATCCATGTACATCTTCAGTCTGCTTCTTAGGTAGGCCTAAAAGCAGAGAGATGGGAGGCATATTTCTGAAATAGTTCTGGAAGCACACTTTCAGTATTTACATATAATGGTTTTATGCTGCCATCTCGAAGTGGTTTATGTGTACACTGCTGCACAGGTACTTTCACGATTCTTAAATTTTGGTGGTGCGCTTTTGCTACTGTTTTTTTAAACTTACAAACTTTGATTCAAGACCTTTACCCTCAAAGTGCTGCAGCTCTTAACGTGCTTTGCTGTTTGGCCACAAGTATTATTGACCTGTTGGTGTGAGGAATCTTACTGTTACTAGATTGATTTTTATGTTCAGCATTATTTAATCTTTTTTTCTTTGCAAATCTAATGTTCTGATGAGATAGAAGAAGGTAGGGTACTGAGAAATTAATTCAGGGATGTCTACATGCCTGAAATGAAATCTGGCACTCAAAAATAGAGCACTGTAAGTAATTTTTGTTAAATAATAGCTTACATAAGATATTTTTGTAGTAGCACTAGTTGTAAGATATCCAACATGAAATCCATCTTTAATTGGCTGGTGCCAATCTTGACACTGTGCGGGATAAATCACTTAGTCTTGCGTGTAATAGACTGATGTCCCCACTGCTATAAGAGCTTCTTTATTCTAGTCAGCACGGGGGAGCGTACAAACTGAGCTGCCTATTGACTGATAGGGCAGGGCTTGTGCCCATGGGTCTGCCTGCTCTATATTTAAGCTGCAAGCAGAGCGCTTCGATTTTCAAGAGCACTTCAAATTAGCAGCAAATTAGTCTACTGCTAAAACTTGTGAAGAAGGAAAGAGGGGTTTTGAAGCAAACTGTTACGCTAGAAGCAGAACAATTATGTATCGTGGGAAATTCTGTAATCCCTATCATCCTACCCAGAAGATAGGGTAGGCAGCTAGGTGTGATTTTACTGCTGAGTTTCCACAGATACTGTAAAGCTGTAATCTGCCAAGTGTGGTCCCCTGGATCAGTTTGCTACTGCAGCTCACCACGAGGCCACACAAACACTCGTATGAACACAGCTGGTACCTGGGCAGCTTGGGGCAGATGAGTAAATAGGGACAGTGGTCCAATGCTACCACCCTTTCTGGCTACCCATGCCCTCCCTTGATTGCATAGCAGTCGTGGTCTAATGTCCTAAGTGGAACCTACTGCGAAAGAAGAGGCCCTGCTAACACAGCCATTTTGTGTGCCAGGAGCTTGCTGCAGGCACAGTAGAACGAAGTGGCTGTGTTTATGTAGCGATTATGTTGGCCTGCTGCACGGCTGTGCTTGTTAAAAGTATGTTGTGGTAAATGCAATCATTTCTGATCATTAGAATCTATATGAGCATTAACAGCAGGACAATTGCTAGGGCTTAAAAACAGTCACATGTATCTGATATACTTTGCCAGAGTATTGTCCAAAGCTGCCTGCAGTCCAGCATAGCTTCTCTGCAGTGGGCTGTAGATCAAGTCCTCTGGAAATGGAGCTTTAGCAGTGCTGCTTGTACTGAAACTCTCCTATGCAGCTTTGTGTGCATTTACGAGGAATTGGGTCTTACATTTATTAACACATGTGCTATTGTATCCATATTAAAATGTACATAGAACTATTCTAAGCTTTATAGCTGATCACCTTCATATGTTTAGGTTGGCTTGGTGTGGAACAATACTGACATTCAGTGGTTGATTATACTTGCCACCGCTGTGTGACTATCCAGGAGATTTTGGAGGGTTTTAATGTTCAGCACTGGCTAAATTCAGAACATGTTTAGTTGAACTGGATTAAAGCAACTGTGTCAAGGCTCTATTATAAGAATGCTGTGCTCACAGTATTAAAATTGTCTGTTTTTCCAACAAACTAAATTAGAGATTAATTTGGTCCGGGAGAGATACGGTAGAAACACGTAATAATGCTTTGAAGCTTTGTTTCCTTTCCCACTCTTAAGCAAATTGGCAATCACAGTTTCCAAAAGAACTTCCTTTTGTATACCATACTGGCTTAGTTGGATTTTTCTGTCTATGTTTTGACTATTGGTCTTTTTGTGTCTACCACCAAAGACAGTGTGCTCTTAGCAGGAGGTATCTAAGACCTGGCAAGGCCCCAGTGAAGATGAGCACATTGCTGTTATGCATGTGAAGGAGCAGCTGGAGTTTAGAATTTGAAAAGCTGGATCTTGGCTACCTTCCCACATATGGTGACTTAGGTGGAGGGAAATAGCATGCTAACTATCTTCTGTAGTAGTCCTTTTTCACCTTCTCTTTCACCTTTGGAAGACATACTTTTGTATTGTCAAGATCTGCAGGGCCAGGCCATTTTTCAGTGTTACAAGTGTGATGGGAGGTCAGACTAGTACTCTAGGCAGTTTAGATTCAGACACAGCATCAAGAGCTCACTCTGGATGGAGCTAAGTGCTTATTCCAGTATTTTGGAATGAAGCTTAATAATGCAGTGTTTGGACTTCTTAAATCTCTGTGGGACTGGGCCATTTACATCTAGATGCTTCTGTGCAGTCTTCACATTTGTGTGCCAGAGTTAACATTAGCGAAGAAGCAAATTTTATCTGCATTTTATGGCATGATCCTGGCCAAACATCCCAAGAGTAATGAAAACTATGATAGGTTTTATGTGTCTGGCTTCACTTGAACATGCAGAGCTGATGGTGGTCTTCCTGTTTCAAGGTGTGGATGCCCAGTAACTGTTCGGTCTCTTTCCAGTCATGGATTCCTCCAAAGGCTAAATAAACTTCAACTGAGGATATCTTCATTGCTATCATCTGCCCATTTCTGCCACCTCCTCTGCACCAGCTGTAGCACTCTCTGGCAATGTAAAAACTTGCATCAGGAAGCTGATCGGACCAGAAACTCTTTTTTCTGGGTCAATTTATGGCTGGACCAGTTTCCTAATATAGGTAATTGCAGAACCACAGACCTGCTCAAATCAATACCAGGCAAAAGGAATGAATAGCCCGTGGCAGTGGGGTAGCTTCGACTACAGAATGAATTTTTGCAGGATGTTAAGTACCAAGGTTAACTTCATCTTGATGAGCCAGTGCTTGGGTTACATTTTGTTTGTTTTCTAAGGCTGAGTTTAAACTTGGACCTTATTTTTGTCAGAGGATGGTAATGCTGCAAGTCAGCCAAAGCATTATATGTGTCTCATGTAAAGGCTAAAGAGATAAACTGAAGTCTAATAGCATTTGTCTCTTCTGTAAATGTGGAGAAAATGGTTTATTCACTTCATTTGAATCAACAACTTAGTTCACTTAGTATCTCATTGAAAGTTAAGAAATAGACTGGGAATTAGTTTTTAAAAAGGCAAATAAGCTTCTTGTCCCATGAATAAAATGAAGGATCAGTGGCTGAGGCATGTTATTTGTAAATCTTTAGAGATATAAGAAAAACCAGTTACTTTCCTTATCTGCAGTTCATACTCCCCTTTTTCATGAGTGAGTTTTTAAGTGTAAAACATTTTATGTAAACGTATTTCATGTGTCAAGCACATTTGAGGCAATTTTATTAACGAAATCAGTTTTAAACTCTTTGTTTTGTGCACTTTTAATGAATTACAACCCTTTATCCCAGTGCAGATTGGCATAGATCATAAGTAAAAGACTAATCAGCCAGCAGATAAACACTTTTCTAGTTCAGTAGCTGAAAGCTGACAAGCTAAAGAGCTATATCTTTAAGATAGCGCAATTCTTAATTATGTGTGTAAATATTACACAAATTCCATCATAGGAAAATTTATGTGTAAGTTGCCCTTACATGTTGCCAAACACGTTTAAGTGAGTGCCAACTCATGAAAGTCAGCTTTTGTTTAAGAAATAAATTACAAATACCAAATAGGGATGAAAGTGGAAATCAAGGGTGCTAGCTTCTTGCTTACTTTGTGATATATGTTAGCGACTTAATCCACTGTGAAATATTTTGTGGTGGAACATTCCTCTAAATAAAGAAAATGCAATTTAAAGGAAAGCAGCAAAGCAGATCTTTTTTCTTAAATTCACAGTGCATGTTAACAAAGAATGACCATTGTAAGAAAGGGAATCTGGGAGAAGAAACAGTGATGTCAATCCTTACATCCTTTTGTTCATTTTAACTTCTTTGAATGTGTTTCCAACAGAAAATGATCCACAGCCTGTTTCTTATAAACTGTTCTGGTGATATATTCTTGGAGAAGCACTGGAAGAGTGTTGTGAGCCAATCTGTGTGTGATTATTTCTTTGAAGCTCAGGAGAAAGCAATCGATGTTGAGAATGTGCCTCCTGTCATCTCAACGCCACATCACTACCTCATCAGCATCTATCGGGATAAAATCTTCTTTGTGTCTGTCATACAGACAGAAGTGCCACCACTCTTTGTAATTGAATTTCTGCACCGAGTAGCAGATACTTTCCAGGTCTGTCACCATTAAATAATTCTAAAATTGAAATAGTTCCAAGGGAATTTTTGTATAAACTTCTTTTAAAGGAAGGTAATAAACCCTCTTGTCAGTGACTTCCCCCTTTGCAATTTCTAAGTCAAGCACTAGTTTATAGAGTACAAAGGAAAATAAGGTGTATTTTGTGTATTCATTTGATTTATAGTTACCAGTGCACATGCACTAAAACCCAAATCACACTTTGTAAATGCTGTCTTTTTTCTGTAAGCTTTTGTACCATTCATGTTATATAGATGAAAAGCAGCATGCAGTCATGAAGCACTCTGTAGGGAGGAAAGACCTGCGAAGCGCGAGTCAGTTTTCAACCAATTTCACAGATACAGTAAATGGAGGAACCTCTGTGAAGATTGAGCATTGTCAGAAGACAGTCTCCTTATTTTACGAGTCTTCTGACTGAAGATGTGTTAATGTTCACAACTGGGAGAACCTTTAGCACATACATACTAGTAAACTAGATTACATCAGTTTCACTGTTCACGGTGTCTTTATTTTTAATTAGATGATAAATGTAACCTTAACATACGATGCCATCGGACTACAGAAGTAGCTAGTCAGTTTAGGCACTAGAATTCCTCGATATATTGGGGGGTTTCTGTAAGCGAAAAACCAAACAAGCTTTTGCAAAGCAATTTAACAGGAATAAAAATCCTCTCTTTGTAATCCCTGATTTGTTTAGGATTACTTCGGCGAATGTTCTGAGACTGCAATTAAGGACAATGTAGTTATTGTGTATGAACTTCTAGAAGAAATGTTAGACAATGGTTTTCCACTGGCAACAGAATCTAACATATTGAAGGAGCTGATTAAGCCTCCTACAATTTTGCGCTCCGTTGTCAACTCCATCACAGGTATGAAAATAAATAATTTTCAGTGGTGACTGGCTGCTTAAAAACAAAGGCCCATCATGCTTTATAGCTAAAAAATAATATCATATTGGTGTGAATCTGTAAGGTGATGCCACTGTCCCGCCACTTCTCACAATCAGAAGTTGAATAAAAGCAACTTCCTCCTTATTTGCAGTTTATGCCTGGCGCTTTTGATATCTGCAGTAGCACTGTCTGGTCCAGCGACAGCTGCTGAAGTCCCTCAGGAAAAGCAGTTCCCAGCACAGACAGGACATACTGGAGACAAGTGCTCTGGGATTGGTACAGAGCTAGCCCTGAGCTTTGAATAACTAAGTTGCATTGGAGAAGGTTATGCATTTTATAAGAAATCATTATAGAAAGGTATATAACAGATATCCAATAAATCTTTGCTGGCTAGGAGGAGATAACATGAAGGGACGCAAATAGCCTGTCCTCAGCCTCCTCCCTGCCCCCACCACCATTAGCATCCATCAAGTTCGGAGCTGGTTTCAGGCTGTTGTAAATAGGTATGTCTCACACTGACAGAGCCAAATGTTTGTCAGCTAAGCTGGTGGAATCTGCTTGTCTGGCAAGCAGATTCAAAGGAGGTACGCCATGAGTTGTCACATGGGGTCAGAGATATGCGAGATGTTTGCCTGTACATTGTGTTAGAGAAGGATAGTAGGTGGGCCACAGGGCCATACAGAGGTAGTGCTCAGAGGAGCGGGTCTTTGAGGTAGCACATGTGGTTTAATCTTTTGAGTATGAATCTCAGCAGTTTTAACTTCTGGGTTTTGGGTTTGGTTTGGTTTTTTTTAGTGTGCTTTTGGATGGTAGTAGTTATGAAAAATATCTATGACGTTAATGGACTAGATGCACTGCTGTTAGGGGAATTAAGACTCCTGAAACCAAGGGTTGCAGCATCAAATCCTCTTGTTTTAGCTAAAGCCTTATTAGAATTCCCTAGGAGCCTAAAGTGCCTGCCCAGGGCAGCCTGCATCTTGTCTCTGTCAACCGCTCAGCGCTGAGGAGGTGGGAAGCAGCAGTCTGAGAGCTCTTCCGCCTGCCTGGTCTGGCAGCCCAGCCTGCGTAGCGCTGTTGCACCCTGCAAAGCTGCTGAGGGATGCAAGGCACGGCCACAGCCACTGTTCCCCTTTAGAGATACAGTGGGAGTGAGAAAATGGTTGCAACCCGTCCCCCGTGTGTTACAGCACTGGGGTGGACTTTAGGGAGGGTTTTTTCTCTGTGAGCTATTTTACTAGCTCAAAAGAATGAAAACTTCTGTTTTCTGCCTTCTAGGAGAGGGCCTACCCAGCAGGTTGTGTAGAAATGCTAACCACTGGCTGACAGCCTCTCAGTGAAGGCAGGACACAATACCACATTTGTTATGCTAAAGGGCACAGTGTCCTGAGACCTACTTCTAGTAGAGGGAGTTGTTTCCACTATAATGGGATTCCAAGATTAGTCACCTAAGCGCCAGATGTGATAAGATTTTTTTTTTTTTTTTTCCTTTTTAAAGAATCATCAGTTTACTTTGTAACTAGGTAGCTCAGGAAGCCCTTTTCTCACACTGGGTGGTATGAAGAACTAGGAGCTGAGGGTGACAGCAAGGCAGGCAGGGGCAAGGTAAGGAGCCCAGAATTTGAGCCAACAGGTCGGTCAGGATCAGATAACAGGGTCATCTACAGTTCAGTGATAGCCAGGAAAATCCATCATGATGGCACAGGTCAAGCCAGAAAGTCAAGTCTATGGGCCAGGGTCTGGATTGATTTGGCATGTGGTCCAGTGTAGACATGGCTGTCATGTTGCTGCAAGGTAGCTCAGATGGGTACCAAGGGTGAGAGCCTCAGCCTAACAACAGCTTCCAAGCAAAGGGGGAGACAGACCTCTCTAAGGCTTCTTCCAGGTCTGTCTTCATTACAATTCTTACTGGTAAATCAGCCCTGAAGGCAGCCAGCTAAAACTCTGAGGAGAAGAGGGAGATGTCCTTAAGGCCCTCACAAGAAGCTGTAATGCCTTGAATTGTAGTGATGAAATCCTTCACAGGATCTAGCCCCACATCTACTCCCACTCAAACCTCCTGCTGGCTTGAGCCTTGTATTTTGCTGTGCAAAATATAGTCTGAAAACCGTAAGTCTGGACACATACTAAAAGTGCATTCACGTCACCTAATGAATGAAATTTTAGTGGTCCAGGTTCTAGTCTGTAGTTCTTGGGGGCAAATCTTGCTTTGATTCTTATTTTTGGCAGTTGAAACATTCCTCTAGTAATTAATTACTGATCTTGAGTTCCTTTTCATTTTTAAGGCAGTAGTAATGTGGGTGACACACTTCCCACTGGACAGTTGTCCAACATTCCTTGGCGCAGAGCAGGGGTAAAATACACAAACAACGAAGCCTATTTTGATGTCATTGAAGAAATTGATGCGATTATAGACAAATCGGGTAAGATGCCTTGCAGACTCATTTCTGTTTGTTGGATGTGTTTACATTTGGCTACTGATGTTTGTCTAACTGCTTTTCTGCATGTGTTTTATAGACATGAACCTATATCTTAAATAGAAATATACAATTTAAAATGACATGCCCAAATGTATTTCTTCAGTTCATCTTAAAATAACAATATGCTCTAGACTGCTTCAAGATCATCCACAAGAAATATTCTGTACTTAGATGTTTTCTGTTTGTATATTAATTATCTCTCAAGAGATATAAATGGAAAAATAGTTGAAGTGATGAGAAAATTTTCTTCCATTGTTTCTGCCAACAATTTACTGCAGTCCTCATAGGCCCTCAAATGAGCAAGACAAAAGCTTTCATTAGTTTTCTTCTGATAGCAAGACAAAACTTGGTGCACAAAGCTGGACAGTATTGTTTTCCTTATATATAAACTGGAGCCAGGTACTATGAAGCACAATAATACCCCTTTCTTTTCTGTAAATGAAACATACATCTTCAAATACAAAAAATCTTTAATCTGAGATTTAACTCTGAGGAGGAAACTGATAACTTTTGTGTAAATGTTGGCCCTGCCAGGAAGTAGAAAAAACTGATGCAAAAAGAAAACTGCTATGCTGTGGACAGGAGCCTGCTGTTTTGGTCATTGGGGCCATCGGTTACTAAAACTGAAGACTGCATGATACTATTTTGTGGTGGTATGGGACAGGGAGCAAATCTCTGATTTCATTCAGTGCTGCTGTTGTACCAGTAGTCAATGTTGGTTTGGTTCCGTACACCAATTCGACAAACGCTTTGGCCACTGTTGAACTGGATAGTCATAAATAGCTATTGTGCAGCTCTTAGTCTCGGTGTCTTGAAACTAAAAGAAGGTAGCAGTCACGGTCAGAACACCCTGATGGCTGTGTTACTCTCCTAGCTCAATAGGATTCCCAAGACTAGTATGAGTGCTTAGTCTGAGGAATTATAATCAAGACCATATTTGTATTTCTGTATGTATTTCAAGCCCAGTCGGTGTCCACTGAGCATTTAAAATTTCCTACTGAAGATCACTGCAGCAGTCATAGCTACTCTGTTCTGCTCTGATCCCTTGGGGACTAGCAATGCAAGAATCTTTCTTCCTAACCTTCACTAGGACTAAGAAGTAGCTAAGGTTGCTTCCCTAGAATGGGGATGTTATCTTGTTTTGTAGGAATATAGTTAACTGCTCTCATCTGAAACAGGATCCCTTCTTTTAAGGCAAAGTATTAACCTGCAGTTTCTCCTTCCCCTTGACTAGATCAACAATAGTTTCTACATATCTTCTAAAATAACCTTTGCTTGTAGGGCTAGTTAGTCCAGGGTCCTGCTCATGCCTTTCTGTCTTTATAGGGCATTTAAGGAAATGAGCCATTCTTGGATAAGATTCTTGGTGTTCTTTCTTTGGGTTTTTTCAGCTATAGTTTATTTAACATCAAGATGAATATGTAATCCCACTGTTAAACAAGCCACGCTAGTGAAAGCCAAGGTTATCTGGAGCTTTATAGCACAAACTTACTGTGTTTTGATGTTGATTGTTTTGATGTGCTTCACGTTCCCTGCACCACTGTACAACTTGCTAGTTTTCTGGAGACAGGACAGGGATGAAAGAAAGGAAGATTCAGAGCTTGTATATTCTGAAGCTCTTATTTGCTCATTGCTGGCAACCAGTTCAAGCACATCCTGTACAAGTCCTGTGTAACAGCTGGCACAAGTATAATTAGCTGATTTGGGACAAGCTGTTTGCTCTGGCTCATGTATGTTAGCAAGCTGCCCAGGCCACAGGTTACTGGAATGACCTTTCCTATCTGTGCTTGGAGTGTTCTTGACTGTTGTGCAAATGTCATCTGTGCCCTCTAGCTGCACTTCACAATGTTCGTTAGGGCCTTGATAATAATGTTAAGTATCTTTTTTTTTTTCCCTCCACAGGTTCTACTGTCTTTGCAGAAATCCAAGGTGTTATTGATTCATGTATTAAGCTCTCAGGAATGCCAGATCTTTCTCTTTCTTTCATGGTAAATTTAGCACATATTGAGGAATTTTAATTGCTCACGATTTATTTTTCTTAATGATCAGAGTATATCAATTTTAAGAGTGCAATCGCTGCTTCCTGTCTTACACATACAAAAAATAACCTAAGTTTTGCATCATATTGTAGAAGGTCAGGCCAGAAATCCATCTGGCTCAGAACCATGTCTTAGATAGTGGCTTAGATAATGATACTTAGAGTCTAAGAAATAGGAATTCTGTAGAGTTCAGTAGCCAGTTCAAACTGCTGATACTTGATGAGATTTCATTTACCACTTTGCCACTACTTACAGAACCCACGGCTGCTGGATGACGTCAGCTTCCATCCATGTATTCGGTTCAAACGCTGGGAGTCTGAGAGAGTCCTTTCATTTATTCCTCCTGATGGGAATTTCAGACTGATCTCCTACCGTGTCAGTTCACAGAAGTATGTTTCTGTTTAGACACACTGGTTCTTCAGATATACCATCTACCACTTTCCATCTGAGTAACTGCAGATTTCTCCTTGTTATGGAGGGAATTTGCATTGTTGCTAAAATGCATGTTCTCAGGTTTTTTCTCATCCGTTGCTCTGTCCCCTCTAAAACAACAAAACAGTTTTCAATTTGCTGCTGATACTCAGTGATCATTTTTCAGTGGGATAAACCACACACGACAGTAATATAGGGCTATTCATTCCTCGTAATCATTGTTGCTGCTAGATGCTTTGTGGCTAAGTCTCTGTATACATAGAGGACTCTGATCTTCATAAAAAGAATAAAGCAAAAAAGTCTAACCTGCAGATATTTGCAAACTAAGTCTGATTTGGCTGGTGACTGTTCTGAGAATTGGCTCAGGGATATTACTTAAAAAAACCCCAATGAGATGGAGGGAAAGAGATTAGGACAAATGATTTGGAAGAAAATATTTTTTTCCTGTGATTCTCTGCTAATAAAATCACTTAAGCAATGATGTTGAAGAGTTAAGTATCACTTTTCATTTCTGAAACAAACTGATTCTAACTTGAATACCTGCCAGAAACACAAGAACTATTTATGAGAAAGAGCGTTATTTTCTCAAGCAGAGAAGTAGCCAGGATGCATTCAGCTACTGTCTTCTCTTTTCAGCTTGGTGGCAATTCCTGTATATGTGAAACACATGATCAGTTTTAAGGAAAATAGTTCTTCAGGAAGATTAGATGTTACCATTGGACCAAAACAGAATATGGGGAAAACAGTAGAAGGAGTTGTCATGACAGTTCACATGCCAAAGGCCGTACTTAATATGAACCTCACTGCTACGCAAGGCAGCTATACATTTGACCCGGTTACTAAAGTAAGTCTTTAAGTTTTTATTTATTTAAATATCTAAGATGACATTAGAACAACTCATACATATTGCAGAGCACTGGAGCAGCATTCCACACTTCACAGAAAACTTTCCCTTCAGCATATGTTTATGAATTAAAATCTTCTCTTTAAAATTTGCTTTTACAAACTTAGATACACACCAGTTGTGACATGTGGTATTATCAGTCTCCTTTCGCTTCCCTTCTCTTCCCCTCTTTTCCCCTGCTCCTTCACCCCCCTAACATTTTTCTTCAGCGGATGCAGCAATATTTTGCTGGTGGTTTCAGCTATGGTATATTTTGTAATTTATGTTCTTTAAAACATACTTATCTGGAGAAAATGCAGTAGACTTGAAAATAGCCAGAAAAACAGGGAGCGGGAGATAATAAAAACACATCTTCCAAAAGATCTGCCTGAAGACACACAGGAAGGAAAGCAAAGGGTCTGAAAAACGGTATCTTGGGAGTCCTGCTTTCTTGCTTCCAAGTTCAGGTTTGAGACCTAAAATTCCTAAAGCTCCTGAAGCTATTTAGTACACAGGAACCATTTTGCTGAAATGCAGTCTGAGCCAAACCATTCTGCTGGCTCTAACACCCTGCTCTGAGCTTTCTGCTGCCCTTGGAATATCTCAGTCAGCAATTGATCTGAGTTGTAAGTGAAAGGTCTCCAAGTAACATTCTGTTTCAAAAAGAACAGACCTTGATCTTTTAAAAACAAAAACACTTGAAGTCTCCTTTCCTCTCTGCAGAAATAAATTATACTGTGTTTTTATCAGGAGTTGGGATAACTAGATGGACTGTAACTGCAAAAGTTTGTAAAAGTAGGGAGAACTGAGTTTTTTCTGCATTTATCAACAATTTTCAGTTTATGATCTGAACAAAAAAACCAACTTGTTGGGTGAGTAAAGGACCAACTTGGTTCCATGTATCTTCTTTAAAGTGTAAGAATCAATGGGAAACAAGTGACCCTTAGAAAGTTACTCTAGCTTAAACATCTTCTTTTGCCAAGTGCCTTTCTCCTGTCTTCCTCATGCTTGTGTTCCTACGACCTTTGTGCTAGTTATTCTCCTTGCTTCCTGGATCTAGCTGTCCCACTCTGACAACAGGAACAATCACTATTACTAAGGGAGCAAGATGTATGAAATACATAGACCAACTGAGAAATGCTGACAGGGCAAAAGAAATGCTGGGAAAGAGAGGACACCCTACCTTGCAGGAGCCCTAACCACGGCATCTCCCAGGCAGTGGGCTAATTCTCAGGGCTACCAGGCTACTTTCTGTATCCAGCCTGCAAACTAAAAGCTTGATGTGAACTTGACCTTATAGGTTGTTTCCTAGAAAGCTACTGCTACTATTCTCTCTTTTCTGACAAGGTGTTAACATGGGATGTTGGCAAAATTACACCTCAAAAGCTACCAAACCTGAAGGGCATAGTGAACCTGCAGTCTGGAGCCCCCAAGCCAGAGGAGAATCCAAGTTTAAACATTCAGTTTAAGATACAACAGCTTGCAATTTCAGGTGAGCGCGTAGGTGATACGTGAAATTGGTACTGACGGACTGAGTAGCAGTAGGAAATGAAGTAGGAAACTGTTTATCTTTTAATTGGAGATGCTGCTCTGAAGTCAACTTGGTCCAAACTGGTAAATTCTGATTTACCTAAACTTGACAGTTACCCTTGCTGGAAGACTCCCTTGCTGGGAATTGTAAATCCCCAATTGTTTTGCTTAAGAAAGACTGTGAGAAGTGTACAGAAGAATGGAATTTTCTTTGTTGACTTCTGCATTAAACATGCTAATTTATCCTTTTAGTGAAGAGTGATGGATGATGATTTAGCACGCTGCTCTTGACTTGCCTTAGTCTTGTACCACTAAAGCCCTTTCTAGTGGTCAAAAAACTCAAAAACTCCCATTAATTTTAAAGAATGCCCTTCCTATTCTTTCCTTCTGGAGCTGGTTAGTTTTTCATCTTCAAAACAGTCTACAGGTAAAATCAGAATGAAGTCTATAGGGTAAGTGCAAAAGTAAATTTAAGGCAAACAAGGCCTCAGTCTGCAAACACGCTGTCCATGGGTAAAATGCTTCTGCAAGCAAGCTGTGCAGGATTAAGACCCTAACGGAGTGAAGACTCGCATTTGGGAAGAAGGAGGGTGACTGAAGACAGTAGATGAGAATCGGTGGTAGTGCATGTAGTACCCTTCTAGGTAGGTACAGCCTATGGTCCTTTTGCTTCCTAGACTATTTTGCTGGGTAAGTAACAGTTCTTGTATAATAACAGAATCCTGCAGTTTCCTCTTAAACTTGCAACCCGCTAGTTTAAATCTAGCAAAACATAGTGGATCCAATGGCTGGATACCAGAGATAAAAGGACCTGTGAGAAAGCAGGGGACAACCTGAAATTGTTAGGTAATTAACAGCTACTGGTGTTCCTCAATTAATAGCAGAGGGATTGCTGGTCCCTGCAATTATGATTTAGAGTGAAAAGAATGCTAAAACTTGTCCTTTGCTTCAGCTACATTATTGGAAACGAGTGCAGTGTACAGGAGCTGTGGAAGATAAACTCATTTGTTCAGTAGTTCATCCCTTGGAAGGAGCTCACTGAGGAGAACAGAAAAGAGCTGTTGCCGTGCCAGGGCAGCTATGATGAGGTGATGAGAATGGTATCTTCTACTGTTTCAAACCAGATGAACTTGTGAAAGGAAAGAAAATAAGCTTCCTAACCAATCCTAATATGCTTCTAGAAAGCAGGACTTTTAAACAGACTGACATGATTTCTAGCATTCTGCTTTTAACTTTGTACTTGTTTTTATCTTTTTCAGGACTGAAAGTGAATCGCCTAGACATGTATGGAGAAAAATACAAGCCTTTTAAAGGTGTCAAATATATTACAAAAGCAGGAAAATTCCAAGTCAGGACATGAGAAGATGCTCTACTTGCAAGAGGAAATTCCCCTTAAAAAAAACTTGACTGCTTAGTGACTTATGTTGCTATTAATTAGGTGCCAATTAATTAATAGACACTGATTAGTTTGGGATCAAAGCATTTGTTCACAGCAGCTCTTAAAATGAAAGCATAGCTTAGTCTTTCTTAATACAGCTTTAAAATAAGGTACTTTTTTTCTAATACACCTTCACTCTTTTTTTACTGAATTGTTGCGCTGGTGAATAGTTTGATATAGGTGATCTACAAAATGTCTCAAACACTACACTGCCAGTCAGATACCAAAAGCCCAGAGGCCAAGCACATCATGAAGGCCAGCCAGGCCACTGGAAGAGTCTTGTGGTGGCATGTTTTGCTGCTGCAGCCACCTGCAAAGAAAGCTCAGCTATTCTCACAGCCAGCTGCAAACTGGTATTCCACAAAGCATCATATAATCCCTTCAGAAATAGAAAGCAGCAGTGAGAGGGGCAGGGGTCCCACAGGGGCCTGGGACATAGCAAGTGTCACTCCTGAGAAAGAGCTGATGAAGAAAAAAGTAATTTCCTTGTTTACAAGAAATCGCCTTTCTTAAGAAGCATTTGCCTTAATCAGCTTTCATTTGTGCCATCTGCAGATGAGCTGATAAAAATAACATTCTGCATTAAATCTGGGAGGTGATTGTTGCTTCAGTAATCCACTTTCCATTCAATCTCATCATTGCCATCATGTTTTTTTAAGAATACAGTTGCAGAGAGTAAGATGTATTTTTTATGTGAAGCCTTTGCTTTGATTTAAATGTTCCACTTGTTCAAAGTGGATGCCACCAGATTTGTGCCATGTGTACATTGGAGTGTAGCTTTTTAGATAGCACAATAGAAGTGTCAAGTGTATTTAATGGTTGTGTGCTTTAATGTTATGAAATAAAGGGAACTCTACTGCAAATACATCCTCTCATGTGAAATGTTCACGCTATCATAAACTATTCGTGATGCTCTTAGGCGGGAGACATCTGATATACAATGAAACGATGACCATTTGCTACATCTTTACTAACCTTGATCACTGTGCAGCTATTTAAAACTTAGAAAGGGCATTTAGGAGCATGGCAGGTTAGCTCACTTTCATTTTTTTTATTTTTAAATGTAGCAAAATTAACGTTTAGATTATGACATTTCAAAGACACAACAGTGATAATGCAAAGCTAAGTAAACTTTTCCTTATACACCAGCATAAACTTGTTATCTCTGTAACCCAATATGTGTCCCACAGTACCCATCAAGGTTTCAAACCATACATTTGGTCAGTAGATGGTAGGCTGAGAAACCCAAGTTCAGAATTAAGGAAGGGTGAGGTACTGGAGAATCTTTCTTTCCCTAACCTGTTTGGCTTGCAAACTGATGAATAGGTGCTACCTTCAGATGAAGAATAAGAACTTAAGTCATTCAGTAGTCAAAATTTCAAATAGTGGGACAAAAAATGATCCAAGTCTGAAAAAAGGAGGGGGAACCCATGGGAACACTGGCAGCAAGCCAGTAAGAAAAGAAATGAGCATATATTCTCTACTGGTAACTTTGGTAATGTCACTAGGGGAAACTTGGCCACTGACAACCATTTTGAATTTCTGAAATTACAGTAGATTAAGTGTAGATAAAACAACACTTTTAAGAACCAGCACCTGTAAGAAAGCCTTGTGTTTGGGTAGGCACAATACTGGGTATTAAAAGCTACCAACCTTCTAGTCTACCTTTTCCAACTGGAGAAACATCCATCAATTCATTACTCATGCTACAGTTCCTCTCCATGTTTCAGCAAATGGCATCCTTCAGTTACAGTAATTTTACTACAAGTCTTCTCTTCAGATGTAACTGGTAACATCCCAAGCTTAAGTCTGCGTAGCTAAAGCTGCTCTCTGCATTAGCAGCCTGGAAATGCTGCAAGATCTCCTTTCAGAACTGACACCGTTACTGATACAGAACATGATGTAGTATCAGAACTGGCTAGTCTTAACACCAGTGCTTCCCTTCAGCATGTTACAGAACAAGCCTTACCAACCTTCTGTAACTTGGGCACCAGGGAAGCACATACAAAGCTTCTGCCTCTGGAAAAGCTTTGATCCATACTTGACAGCACACCACCAGAAGTCACTGTCAACAAGAATTACACTCACCTGGTAGGAGACCACCCTGAACATGAATGAACATGAAGATGGTTTTCATCAGGGAAACAGTGAGGCTTATACCTTTTGCTGTAGGTGTGCTGGTTCCTGCCACTTCTGCAAACCCAGGAAACTCAACTGCAGAATCTGCAGGGAGGTGGGGGGCCATGTTCATATTCTCCCACTTAAAAAAATTGTACCAGCACCTGTACAGTTAGTACAGCTCAGAGGACATCATTATTGAGGAGTTAGTACTGCCAACTTCTGATCTCCGCTTCTCTAGATGTCCAGCTCTGGGAGTGCTGACAAAGGTGATTGTCTCTTGAGTTTTCATCGTCCCTCAGATATGGAGAAAGCTGTGTGAATAGTATGAAATCTGAAATTTACCTATTATTACTAAATCCCAGATGCCTTCTGGCACTGTGGGATTATATGTGGTCCTACAGCACCAATAAATGTTGGTTCCACAAAGTCAAAACATTATGTGTGCTGGTAGAAGTTTTTAGCAAGAAAAAGTGTTTATAAAAGGTTCTTACTCTGAAGGAGAGAAGGAAACAGGACAGTGATTCCATGCTAACCACCCTTGCATTCAATTTGTGAAGTAAAATTCAGATTTATGAGGTGTTGGCCAGAGTAGCAGTTTTTCCCTTATTGACAGGATCAGGCAAATCCCATTTCAGAAGTTTTCAGAACCTTGTTCAGTGCTACTAGAACAGATGACCATCAGACCTCTGGAAAAACTCCCATTTTCTCCCACTGGACCACAGCTTCCAGTAAGTTCTTTAAATACTAGTTCTATGAGTACAAAAGACAGAAACAACTTGTTTTACCCTTCTCCTGTTTGAGAAACTTCACACTTTTTTTCTGTTGTTCAGAATATGCAGAAACAACTGTTCTGCTTTAGTATTTCAGCTGCTTTAGCTTTTTGCTCTTCTTGTTGGGTTATCCACTGCTCCATTATCATTAATGCTCACAAGCTGACATTTGTACAAATGCATTTTTATTGTTTTAACAGAACCAGAGAAAGGTTGAAAACATTAGACTATACAATACATTTTGTTTATAAACAAAGTTTTATAGTGGTAAAACATTTCTAAGTGACATTCATGGTCTTTTTCAAATTTTTGCTGCATTTCAGGTCCAAAGACCAGTAGTGTTCAAAAATGCAGTAATTGCATAAGGTGGACAAGTATCTTAGCTTCTACAAAACAGTTCAAGAAATTAGAGCCAACATTCTGGAAGAAGATCAAAGGCAACCATGATTCATAACTTTTCTGCAAACATTCCTCAATAAACAAAAAGTGATCTTTGGCATATACAATTATGTATTAAAGGCATTAGTAATATTGCATTAATATCAGTCAAGCAACTAAACAGTGATGATAATTAAAAAAAAAAGTCACAGAGAAGCCTGAACTGGGGAAGAGGGAATGTGAGGAGCGTTGAAAAGTAATACAGGAAGACTATTTAGAAAATCCCTTAAAAATAACCCCTACCTATTCAGTGTTATTCACTATTAAATAGAAATTACTACATTACAATTATGTTAAAGATCTGGTATAAACTAACCAAATGCAAGACATTCAGGTTAAGGCTCTGGCACCACTTCCTTCCTCTTCCTGTTGCAGGTAATTGCAGGAAGAGAATACTAAGGAAAGATCTTAAGTACCATGTATTCATGATACCCAGACACAAGGAGTGAATTAAAGACTAACACATGCTTTCTCTTGCTAAGGACTGTTTGAGGCAGATGTATTATAATCAGTTTAACTTCCCTTTTTAGATTACAGTGCAATGAAGGGAGGGTGAAGGGGAAAGAGTCCAAGTGTGGAGTAACTGTTGCAGACAGGTAAAGGACAGCTATGTTGTGTGTCTCTTTCTTCCAGGTGTTAAGACTGAGCAGTTTTTCCACAAGGGCACTTCCATTAAAGGTGGTTTGATCATGCAACAATTTTCAGCAAATTAAGAGGGCATCATGAGGTCAGTGCTTATCAGGGCAGAAGTCTGCAAGTGTTCCTTGAAAATGTAGAGACTCATTCCAAAACAGTAATTCTCCTTTCTGTCAAATGCCAAAAGAAACTATGGAACAATTAAATTTATATATATATATATTTATATATATATATATATGAAGGCATGTTCAATTATGGAAGGATAAAAGCATCACAAGTCCATTTTAGTAAGGGGGGGTGGTTTTTATTCTTGTGCTTTTGTTTGGGTTTCTTTAAAGATACAGTAACACTTTTCAATTCACTATTGCTTGAACTTGAAAAAAAGATTTTGAGCCTCCAAACTCAAAACCAGTAAAAATATCCTAGTATGTTTAGCATTAGGAAACACTGTTTGCTGGTAACCATCGGACTACCTAAAAAGGCTTTCATGTCCCTGCAGTGTTTGGGTTTCAAAAAGCTTATGCATTGTTGGAAACAAGGGCAGTGAGGCAAAAAGTCTTTTTTAACTGAACAGCTTTATCTTTTAATTTCCACCTTGAGTGGCTGGCACAATGTTAGATGGAGGGAAAAGGGGGAAAAAAAAAAAAAGAATAATTGTATGTGCTCATTTGATTTTCAAAAGGAAAGAGCCAGCATGTGGCATTTTCTGGTCCTGGACATGCAGCTAGCTTAAGAGAACCAGGATTTTTTCAGGTCAATATATTACTGAATTAAGCAAGAAGGAAAGAGTTCCACAATTTAAGGTCTCCAGCCAGAAGTCTCAAGCTGCAACAGTGTGCCACTAACATTCACTGCAAAGCATTTCAGTACAGTACACGAGTTCTGGAATGCCGACCTACAGGGTGACAGGAAGGTGACAAAGACAGCTCCAGTTTTTGTTAAAGTACTGTTGCCAGGCAAAAATCAAAAGCAAAAAAAAAAATTATTTCAGACATGGAATTTTAATCCTCAGTTTACAACTGTTCTGCTCCTCCCTCCCCACTTTTAATTAAAAACCCCACACCTTCCATCATTTCTGCATGGTTTAAGAACAGCCAGCTAAAACCCTACTGAAAAGTTGAATATTTCTGTATCAATGACTGTCCCTAAAAAACTGCCAAGTAACCAATAGTGTCCTAGACTCTCAACACAAGCTTAAGTGAAGTCCATGTTTTATATCATCACATGGAAACTACTGGAATATACAGTGCATAAATGAAATGTGCTTCTGGGAGTACAGAATTCATGAAAAGAAGCTTCAAAAGCAAAACAAATAAAGGATAAGAACTGTCTATTGTCAGAAGCAATTTTGAGGTGTTCAGTATCAAACACGTTCCAAAGACACTTCAAATGCAATCTCTTTTAATTCATACCCTTAGAATGGGGCATTAGCATAAGGTAATCTTAAGCTCATGTATACAGCACATTTTGCTGTTAATATATCTCTTCTGTTTCCAAAAAAAGGCATTTTATGTTACAGAAAACAATACTTATGTGGCAAGTGTTTACTGATACCATGGGGTCTTTCTGACCCAGCGAAGAGTGAATCCAGCATCTGTTCTTATCTTAATGGATGCTGCTTCAGCTTCTCTCACAGTTTCCTTCACAGACTGCATGAGATTCTGGGCATTATGAACCAACATCTCAGTTGCCTGTCAAGAAAAGAAAAATTTCCAATGTATTAGTAAATGTTCAGGACAGTAGCATGGAAACCCGTTATGCATGAGGACTCCCAGGACAAGCATCTTAAGTCAGTTTATTGCTGACCTAAACTATGAGAGAGTAAATGAAACAACTAACCTCTGGAAACCAGCAAGTGTTATCCGGGCTCAAAGACTTCCTATTTCTCACTGTATATTTGTGCAAAATCTAAATAAAAGTTTAGTGTCTCAAAGTAGAATAATCCCTCTCAGAAGCCAAAACTGCAGGATTTCAACTGAAAACATGCATTTGGAAGCTACCGGAACTGCACAAGTACTGAAGATGTTGTTGGGAGATGACATTTTCACTACAATCCACCAGATGGTGTTACTACTCCTCCGATGTCAAACCTGCCGTCTTTGTAGAAGCAAGTTCTTTCATTAGCTCACTTTTTACTGTTAAATCAAGGAAATTAACTAGTTGTTCATACAAAAATTTGAACCAGAGTAGCTTTTTGGCTTGGGAAAGATTGATGTTCCTCTATTAAACTGTAGCTTTTCAGCCAGAAACCAAGGTGCTATAATAAAATTACCATCACTAAACAGCTGAGGTAAGCTTCCAAACATCAAGGTCCCACAACACATCTGATATTACATGTTGTATATTTTTCCCCATAAAACTGGTCAACAATTCCACACTACCATCAATTTTTACACCTCTTACCTGTTCCGACTCTTCATCGCTGATATTAGTTCTGCCCAGCATGGTAGCTTTGACAGTGGAGAGAATTTTCAGTTGTGTACTGATGGTTGGGATCCGCTCACAGACCTAAAGAATGGGGATAAAAAAACTACTTCACATTGCAAACTAAAAAAAATACATTATCTATTGGGTTTTTTTCAGATAAACTTTTAAATTTTGTTTTACTATTAGATAAGGAATAAGCATAGAGGGGATCTTATAATCTTCAAGACTTTCTGGCAAATATGGGTAGGATACTTGAATCTTATTTTACTTGCTTTGGGCATTTTTGGGGTGGAGCCAATATTTTTCTGTTCTGCCAGATATTCCTCAAGGATCTACTTGGTTAGAACGGGATGATGTCTATTCAACTGAGACTGGAAAACTAAGGAGTGTTGTATTTCTGCTGCTATTCTTTGATACTAGGGAATGAGAAGATGAAATACAAAGCAATGCAGCCTTAGGACAGACCAGTGTTCATAGCACAGTATTTTTCAACATCTCTTTGGACACTAGCATCTTCCACTCACCTGTAAACAAATCCTGACTTTACAGAATATATATGGCCATGGGATCTAAAAACAGACAAAGAACTTGACAAAACTTTGTAAGCCAAGGAAAGATTCACATGATTTACTGCCACAACTCCTGTGCTCACTCACACCAAGAGAAACACGGAAGGAAAAGAAAGAAAAAAAAAGTATGAGGCATTTACAAGTTAAGTCATTACCTGCAAGAGGTTTGTTCTAATGCGCTTGTCAGTGCACTGCTTTGCCACCTCTTTGGCTAATCGAGTGACTTCATCTGATGCCTTAGCAATATCCTTTGCACACTGAATAAGGGCACGCTTGTTTCCACTACCTCCTCTCACCAGGCGCGACATCTCTGCCATTAACAGTGCCATTCGTTTAGCAGCAGCAATGATGTCATTACCCTGAAGAGAATAACATAAGTTAGTGTTCGTGCCAGGACAGAAGCTTCACAGAAGTCACGACTGAATGGTAGTCTACATTTTGGTAGCAACCCTTTCAAGAAGTTAGGGATGGAAGAGCCATTTGTGAACACAGAAGAGATTTCTTCAAGGAACAGGGAAGATCTGTATTAATTGTATGTTTCTGACATTTTTCTTCCTAACACTCAGGAAGAAAGTTCACTTCAAAACTGGAAAAGAAGTGGTAAAGTGTTAGTTTGTGCACAGAATAAGTTACTGCTCTGCTGGCTAGGTTTTAAGATAAAGCACGTTATTAGCATTTGACATTCCAGATTTCTCAAAAAAGGCTTTTTTTTTTTTTCTTTTTTTAAATTAAAAAAGTGTGCTAAATAGCGTGTTAAACCAAATAGCACTAATTAAGTTAAATAGTGTAGTCGTAACAGTTGAGCATAAAATTTTCAGTGGCATCTGAAAGTGAAGTTGTTAAAGCATCAGCTACACTGCTATAATGCTAGAGGATAAACAGAAAAGAATCTGTAACATACAAAACTCCTGTCACAGGTAATGTGGAAATGAGGTGCAACTATTTTTATATTTATTTTTTTTAAGTTATTCCTTGAAAATAAATCTTCCTTTTTGACAGAATCTCCCCCTTTAAAATAAAGCTTCCAGGAGAGAACATGATAGTTCAAAAAAGAACCTAGTAATATTTCTTACATTAAAATCCTGGTTTCTTGTACATCAAAATTACAGTCACAGAAATACTTGAGAAATATTTGAAACATGAATTAAGTATGATCAAGCAAAATAATTTCTTATAGACTGTTCTAGAGAGAAACCTAGTGCAAGAAAAAGTAGACCTAGATGATCAATTGTTAGTAGTCTGTTAGTATATTTAGATTCACCTTTGTAGACAAAGTTGTTAGAGAAAAGTGAATTATTTGGTGCCATGAAGCATTTCTATTGTGTGGATGAAATATTAGCAGAGTGAGTTAACTATTAGCACACTCTTTCCTTGGTATAATTCCACAGTTAATGACCGATGAAGTTCGGAGCAAAGAGTACACAGCCAGAACCCAACTTAGCAAATGTACTCTCAATCCCTGTGCACATACTTCCATGACTCAGTACTAGCAAATTCAAGAAGATATGCCAGATATTTTACAGATACAGGTGACACAAAAAGCTGAACTATTCATTACCATGACCTAATAGCTAAATAGTTTGCTAGTATAACCAGTTAGGATGCAAATGACATAACACAAAGCTTTTCCATGTTTTCACATAGGAGGATCAAGAAATTAGGACCAGTGTCATTTACAAAGCCCTCTAACAAGTTATCCAAGCATCAGAATCTGAAAAGGACAAGAACATTTTTAAAGCCCTTTTTATTAAAATAGTTTAGTATATCTATCTATGTAAATATATACACACAGATACATATACAAACACACATACCCCCTAACCTTTGTTTGTTATGGGACACCAACCTTATTTTTTGCAGCATGCTATAAAAAGTGACCAGTCTTGCAAACTTTTGTGCTTAGAAGAGACAGGCTACTTGTGAATGTCTGAACCTCATGTTAGATTTCCACTGGTTTCATATAAACAGTCTCAGTTCAGCAGCTAACAGCATTCAGTGCAGCTTCTTCATAAAAAGAATTCTCTCAAGACCAGCATTTGCAATACAGCCAAGTGCAAGCCAGCAGACAGTCAGTCCTCTTTGATAAACACCGCCATACAAAGCCATTCCTTGTTGGAAGGTATTTTTATTGATGGCATCAATGGAGGCAAAAGCACAACAGACATGTTAAATGACTTCTTGAATGCTGTATACTCTGCTGTATCTGGAAGTCATTAAGAAACCATTAACCATGGCTTCCCAGGTAGCCCAAATGATTGGAAAAAAGAATGGGGGGAGGGAAGACAACCCCTATTAGAGTTGAAAACTGCCATAAAGAACAGGCAGATGCAAAGGGAGAGGAAGCCTTTGAATATTAATAAGTGACTCAAATCAAGTTTCAATCCGGCACTGACAAACAGATCTAGCAAACCTGTGAAGCCACTCTCAGTCCTCAAAATGAAGTGCAGACACACTTATTCATTTAGAATGGCGGGGCCCAGCAGGGATCAAGAGTGATGCAAATGTGTCAGCGTTCCAAATTGCTGGATGCACACAGATCAGTCCCCGGGGAGACTCGGGAGTACCTTACTAGACCACTTGGTTGCTTCACGATGTAGAGACTGAGCAGCAGCCAGAATGGACTGGTTAACCAGCTGATTGGTTGGCATTAACAGCAGCTCAGGCTCATAATCATCTTCAATGTCAGAGGGGAGAGTGAATTCAACATCTGCATCATCCTCCTCATCTATATCTACACCAGCCTCAGCCGCTTCATTAATCACAGTCACATCAGGCTTTGCAGGTGGCAGCAAGGGTGGAGAAACAGGGGACAGTTAGTACAAGAAGCAGAATTTGGTAGAAGAGCATGAACTGAGCTGTTTTAGTGACCAAAACATCCTCTTGGTGTCTCAGGATCTGAGAATGCAGCTCTAGGGTCAGGTCAGAGGGAGGAGGGGAAGGAATACAAGATTAGGAGAAGGAAACAAACATTTCACCTGTGAAAGAAAGTTATCAAAAATTTAAGAAGTTACAATTCAAAGATGCAGCAACGTGCAGCGTACAGCTTCTACAGACAGAAGCTGACTGGCAGAACAACATTTTTCTGGCAAGACAATGGTGAAACAAATGGATTGTCTGTTTCAATGAAAGCCGTTTTGACTGCATAGAAGCAGGCACAGCAGCTGACGACTGTGGTATTTGTGCTGCTAGAAAGCTTTGTATGGAAGCCCATTCACATATATGTGCTAAGAAGAGATAGCAGCAGGATCACAGAAAAACCACTGACACTGCTTTCTGTAGAGTAAAAAAAAAATAAGGCAGGACAAGAGACACTGTAGAAGTGAGTATTGAAGTACCGCAGATAACATGGAAAAGAGCAAAATTGGGCTATGAAAAGTGGAGGTGATAATTAATGTTATGAATGCTGTGAATATTACAGTTCTTAAAGACTGAAACAGAATTAGTAGAATAAGGGGATTATGAAGCATATGATACCATTTTGCTACAATATGCTGTATCATTACCTTCAAAAAACAAAAGGAATCAAATATATTGTGTTAGGATAGATCACAAGGAAGAGGTAAGTGGTATAACAATACAGGCATTTACAATATAGCAGCATTTCAATACAAAAACATTCTACAAGTTTGCTAACTGTATTTCTTTGACTAAAGCCAAGTGTGATAGAAGTCAAACCATTCTTACCAAAAACTATACATTTCTGTCCTGGTTTCAGCTGGGATAGAGTTAATTGTCTTCCTAGTAGCTGGTACAGTGCTATGTTTTGAGTTCAGTATGCGAAGAATGTTGATAACACTGATGTGTTCAGTTGTTGCTAAGTAATGTTTAGACTAATGTCAAGGATTTTTCAGCTTCTCGTGCCCAGCCAGCGAGAAAGCTGGAGGGGCACAAGAAGCTGGCACAGGACACAGCCGGGGCACCTGACCCAAACTGGCCAACAGTGTATTCCATACCATGGGACGTCACATCTAGTATAGGAACTGGGAAGTGTGAGCAGGTAATCGCCACTCAGGGACTAGCTGGGTGTTGATTGGCAGGTGGTGAGCAATTGCATGGTGCATTATTTGTATATTCCAATCCTTTTATCATTACTGCTGTCACTTTATTAGTGTTATCATTATTAGTTTCTTCTTTTCTGTTCTATTAAACCGTTCTTATCTCAACCCAGGAGGTTTACTTCTTTTTCCCAATTTCTCCCCCATCCCACTGGATGGGGGGGAGTGAGTGAGCGGCTGAGTGGTGCTTAGCTGCTGGCTGGGGTTAAACCACGACAATTTCCAACTATTTTGCTTAAAATACAGCCTTTTATAAAAATAATTTCTACACCAATGAAAATACACAGAGGTTTTGGAAGGAAGTTGTAACTTTTATATACTTCCAAATCAACTCATCTTCAAAGACAACTTCTATTTAAGTCTTAATCTAATGAAAAGTTTCCAAATATCCCTCATTCTCTGTTTTAACCGAATGAAGGGGAAAGGCAAGGAAAGCTAAAGCAATAGACAGTGTTCAGTTTGTGCTCCATGAGAAAAAAGGAATACATAAAAGCCCAGAATCCACTCAGTGAAGAGGATTTTGTGTGAAGGAGAAAAATCAAATCAATTTTACATCTTACAAGAATGAAGAACGTTGCTCACCCCCCCCAAGCGTCCCATGGTAAAGTACCAGTAGACTAACTTAATTAGGTGAAAAAGCAGAAGACAGTTGACACAGTCTATTGTGATTTAGTATGAGCAAGACAAGACCTTATATTTATGTCTTTCCAGGTCTAACCCATATTCCTCAGTAGCACTGTTCATTGATCCCTCTTCCACCCAGTAAGTGACTTCAGAGACTACAAAAATGTTTTAAATACTTCTTCCCCCAAAACATACTGTCAAAATAACTGTACTCTTATTGCTAAAACAGGACTGCTAAAAAGAATTACAAGGACAAATGCTAGGCTAATTTACTGGTTTGTTGGTCTCAAATTAAAGAAACAGCAATGAAAATAGTGTTTTATCATCTAAAGACACTAATCTCACAATCAGCAAGGAGTTTTAAGGTCTGCTGCTTGGCTTTGATAAATATTTTAACAGTTGCACTATTTAATTTAAAATGTATATAGTACGTATACGTAATTCAGTATGTACATAGTAAAAGCATTTTGTTACCTATTGTGTGTTGTTTAGTTATCCATTTTGGAATTCAAACATCAAAATACTTTTAGGAAGCTGAAATTAAGGGGTTTGGCCTCAAAACTACATTCTGAGATGAGTAATACATTCCGCTACTATCCCTCTAGTAATACAAATATGTATTTGGTATATCCAGAAGTATGGGGAAAAGAGAGCTTTTCATTTTATGGAAGAGACACTCAAACAGATTTGAAGAACTTCGCTTGTATTTTATCTATACTTCCAAAATGGATGTTCCTTAAGCACAAAGCACTGAAGTTGATTCTGTAAGCTACTGAAGTTTATCTTCTCATTCACCACCTAATTTGGTGGAGAAAAAAAGGTGGAGATTTTAACAGCCAAATTCTGACCTTTAATTTATACCTGCAGAAGCCTAAATCTCAGAAGTTTTTACTCAGTTGCTGCCACAGGAAAAATGTAGCTTTTTGAGGGGAAAGCAAGAAAAATTATATTAGCATTTGTAAGAATGACACGTTCACACTGCTTTGTCATAGCACTGAAATGGTAAGGAAATGAAGGATTTTGGCCTTGATAGCATGTGACTCACTACAAAAAAAGAATGAGACCAGGCCATCTATATACAGTCACTTTTCCAATCATAAATGCACCAGATTAACTGCAAAGTAACTTGCAGCTCCTTCCAGAATTAAAATAAACCAGCTCATGATTCCTGCAGCTGGCATCTGCAACATCCATACAGACCTTTCAAAGTCACTTAAATATAGCAATCAGCTTGTCAGCCTAGAAAGACATAAGTATTAGTGGCTCTCTAGGCAATACTAGCATCAAGGATCACAAACAGCTTAGCATACAAGGCATATTTGTGTTTAGAGGTATGTTAATAAAGCATTCTAGCAATCCTGAGTATTAGAACAGTTGACCCTAGTTCACTCCAAACTTGAAAGGGTTTCTAATTCCTCCTATGGCAGTGGTTTTACTTTTTGGTCTATAAAAGACTTTCTCTGTCATTGAGACAACTGACTTTGGACCAAATGCACTGATCCTAAAAAAATTAAAAATAACACGTAACTTCTTACCTTGCTAGACCATTTCCGCGCTTCATCATGCAACTGCCTAGCAGCCATCATCATGGGCTGATTAATAGCTTCTCCTGCTTTCTGCTCTGGGAATTCTTCATCCTTTTCTTCAGGTGGTGGTGGTCTGGGAGGAGGAACCTCACCTTCTGGAAGTGGTGGTTTTGGAGGAGCAAGTTCATCAGTCAGCTAAGAAAGGCAAAAATTTATTGAGTGCAATGAAATAGTACACAGATTGAGTAAAGGATGGTGTCATGGCAAGACATGATTTCATGACCTCATGCTTTTTTCCAGTTTTTCAAGAAATATTATGTTTTAATCTCTTCTTTTGAAAGCTGAATTAGTATTTTTGAGACTTAAGGTTACTTGTATGTATGGCTGGCCAGACAATGCATTTTATTGCTAAGGAATGAAAATATACTCGATTAATTTCAGTGTGGATTCCATATGTCGGTGACAACTGTGTATTGTATTACAAACTATGCTGCACTTACATGAAGCTGCTCAAGGTCAGGAGGAGGAGGCGGAAAATCTGGTTCCTGAGGCTGGAAGGCTTCTCTGACTTTGGCCACAGCTCCCAGAATTCTGTATCCAGAATCCAAGAAACTCTTCTGCAAACCTGAACAAAAAATCCCATTACCAGTTTAATAGCATTCTGTAATATTTAGAACTGCAACACTACCCCAAAAAATTACTTCTATAATGTGCTATGCTGAGTACACTTATATCTGTGAAAAACAAATGTTTAAAAAGTACCAAATTGTTTACAGTGGATTTACGTTTGAAATATTAGTGTCATATGCAACATGCATAAAATAAAGCCCAGGTTGAGTAATAGTCACTACCAGTACCCAAAGTAATTCCCAAAACAACTTTTAGAATAAAAGAAATTATGTAATATTTTGTTATATAAAGTAGCACTACTGACAACTAGTAACAAATACTTCTAACAAAGATTATGAAATCACATAATAAACTAGAATGCTGAATCTTTTTCCCTTGAACATGCCAAAGGTCTTTGATTGCATTTTAAAAGAGCAGGATTCAGCAGTTAGTGGTGTGACCTTAATTTCACCATTCTGGGATTTAAGTGTACACAATATTTGCATAAAAGGGGGTACACGGCTGTAACAAGACGAAACGAGCACTACTTCACATTATCTTCAGCCAGTACAATACATTTGAAATCCGCTGACTGAATCCTTACCAGGGTCAGAAATGTTTCCTGCCACAGCTTTAGCATCCATTACCATCGGTGATATAGTTTTGCTTAGCTCATCAGAGGCTACTTTAACAGCCTCACGGAATTTGGGGTCTTCTGAATTTTCAACCTCCCGTTTTGCTACCAGTAGGATGCGGTTTGCTCGTCTAGCAATACTGGTGGCGCCAGCTACCAGCATCTGAGGTTGCACGTTGGCCATCGCAACTTTACATTTATCAAGATCTTTCTTAATAGCCTCTTCTGATGCATCCAGCAGAGATTTAGTGTCAATGGCTTCATCCACCAACCCTAAAATAAAAGTTAAACACATTAATATTCTAGTTTCATCTATGGAAAGTGACATTTGGTATTCACAATCAGAAAAGTTAGTATTTCCTAACTGGGGGGGGGGGGGGGGGGGGGGGAACCACAATGATGACACGGACAGACACGGACAGAAGGGGGCATGGAAATCAGACCAAATGTATTACTACAGTTTTACTTCTGATTATGTGGTACCTCTATCACAGTAACCATGGTCAACCTTGCTCCCACTAATGACATCCCAAGCTCTTACTCGCCTACTGTGGAATGTTGCTTGGGTCAAGAACAGGCTTACACAGTATATGCAGCAGAGATTCCTTCCTCCCACCAAATTTCTTTAAGCATATTCAGTACTTTTTGTACCTCTTCCATTTATTCAAAAGGAAATATCCCTCTGTCTGTGCTATTACTTAAGGGTGATATATAGTGACAAGGCAGTAAGATTTAAAATACCCACAATTTAATTATGAGGATGGAGAAGGAGGTAGTACACAGTCAGGAAATTAGCAGACCAGCACAAAGAATCTGCACTTTGGAAGGATTGAAACATTAAGTGTCTCGGCAAGATTCAGTAGATCAGTAGCTTTGTTTTATTCACTGCTTTAATCAAGCTGTTACATCATTTTGAACATGTTTTCTTACCCTCAATTATCTGTCCTTGTTCAACATGCCAAGATTATTCAGAAAAAAACCCTTAAGCTGCTACAGTGATAATACTGCTAGAATAGCAATCACAATAAAAAGTAATGGTATTGTTTTTCCCACAAAAGAACTAAAGCTGAATTTGCTTCCCTACATATCAAAATTAACACTTATGAAGCAAGCTATTTTGTTTACGCTGTAACGTACACAGATTTCTGAATACAAGAGAGCACATTCCCACTTCTCCTCTTTCTTTTTTTAATCAGTCATTACTGTTACACATGTTTCATCAATCCAAACAGAACAGGGGAAAAAAATCTATACCAGCTAGCTAGCCACAAATATAATCTTCAACAGAAATTCCTGCTTTACCTGTCATTTTTTCTACATTATCAATCCATTGGTTTTTCATCGTCTCAAAATGTTCATAAGCAGCTTGATTTCCAGGATTTCTCAGGAGGATACGAGCAGCTGATACTACCTGCCAATGGAAAACATTTTAAATTATGGAAGTATCAGTATATAACGACATCACACATATTCTTGAAAATGCATTTGTTTTTTCAGGACTGGATGTGTAGCCCCTTATTTGGAATACTAGTTCATTAATTCTAGTTCAACATCTAGCTGCTTGAAGATTTACAATGCTTCTGGAATTTGTTGACATAAATACTTCTTTACTGCAACTTCAATTAGATGGTAATATATCTTAAAAACACTTCTTGAAAGCACTAAAGTACAATACTTATTACACTACCAAAACTTTAGGCGGAAGTTTAATTTGGAAAAAAAATATTAAAGAGTGTTTTTTTCCACTTAAATATTTTACTAAGCCTCAAAGTAATTTTGTTTCAAGGGTAAGTCACTAACACTTGTGTCCAGAAGTTGAAGAATAAGACATGTCATTTAATCAGTTTGTTCTACTTGGTATCACGCACACAAATATTTGTCATTCCCCTTTTAAGAGTGTCAGCACTATGTTCTTTGCTGGTATTAACATCATTCTCTGAGAACAGAAGCATTAAGCACATTCCACAGAAGTCATCCCCAGCCCTTTTAATAGCCTTTCGAGACTAAGGAAGCAAACCTGTGGGGTAAGTTCCCTTGCTGATTTCACCGTTGCCTGAATGCCCTCCACAGTAGTTTTATTTGCCGTTCCAACTGCAGCTGCTTTTTCTGCTGTAGCTCCCAGTCTAGCAGCATGGTTTTCAAAGTTTGCTGCTCTTTCATCAAACACCTAGTTGTCAGAAGAGAAAAACCATTAAAAGAGCCTAATTTTCCTAATAGAATACACAATTTCTTCAAAGCATCAAATATCAGGGACACTTTCATAACATCCAAACTTAATTCATCTCCTGACAGAATACAATAGGACACAAAAGCTTTGAAGCTGTTTTATTTTTTTGAATCTTTACATTACTGGACTTTCTTCTTTACTAACTCATTTGGGCAACAAAGGATACTACCACACTTTGTAGCTTTGAGGTATTAAGTACACTAATTCCTGATGACTACTGTTGTAACAAATATTGTATTAAAGCTATTTTAGCTCATACATTAATCTTTAAACCCATAATCCAAAAGGAAATATATTTGGAAGATAAATATGTGTTTTTACCCTAAAAAAATAAAGCTTCATATTTGAAAAAATTCCCTCCTTCCATAGTCCTTAATTATTCAAGACACAGAATACTTTGACAAAAAGCTCTCCTGTCATAAAGCTAAATTCCCCAAGGCCTTGGGAATCATTTTGATCATGTTCAAATCAATTATCAAAAAGAGCTGCCAGACACAGAGTTTTAGATAATTCATATGCAGCCAGTTGGTTTGAGGTACAGGAAACTATCTAGCAAGAGAATAGGTTAAATCTGTTAATCAGTCTTGGCATGAATTTGACTATTTTAATCAGCTTATATAATGTTGAGATATACAATCCACTAACTAGCGTGTCAGTGATTTTTGCACAAGAATTTTTAGCATGCTGAAGGCAATGTGGTAAGAACATCAGAGTGAGAAATCTTTGCCATTTATTGAAGTCCAGGGCAATACAGTTTCCAGGGATATACAGCACAATGTGCGATATCCTAGAGTCCAGAGAGATTTGCATGGCAATCATTATGCTGTCAGGATTAATAAGCATGTATCACAAGCTTAAGAAAAAAATATTAATTTGTTTTTCAAAATACTGATTAATTTTTCAAAATACCAATTCCCGTAAAATTAAACAATAACTGAAGCTTCACATAGGAAAAAGACCACCTGGGTATACTTGCCTCATCTCTATTGGGAGCATCAGAGGGAGCAGTGGCTGCTACTGCTAACAATTTAATAGGAGTTGTGGTGTCACTAAAAACATCAGAAACCTCCTGGGTCATTGCCTCTTGCATCCGTGTTTTAAGATCCTTAAAAAAAGGAAAATTGTAAGCATATGATACAGGAATATTAAGTTTGTAGGCATTCAAATCCCATAAAACCTCTTTTTGGGGAAAAAAAAAAGCAATCCCATTACAATGGCAGCTATTAAGGTAAAACGATCTTAAAAGCATGATCAATGAACTACCTTTTAAATAATTTGAAATACGAGAAGCTTACATACCGCTCCTTGAAGCGGCATCAGAAGCTATGGACAGCACAATTTGAGACCTTGCCCCTCAAATGTGCAATACTAGCATACTTTTTTTTTTTTAAAATGAGACTTTGATTTTTCTTATAAATTGTTCATTTGGAATTAATCCCTATGGCATGATATCAAGGCCTTCATAAAAAGTTTGCTTTAAGCATCTCAGCTAAAACAACAGGATTTTGCTGCACTTTTATTTCTGTTAATGCCTGCCACACACAAGCACTTCATCAGAGGAGCATTCAGCATATCATGTGTTTCACTGCACAAGAGAAGATTTTTACCTTTAGTGAATCCTGAAGCTGAGCAGCAATTGCCCTGGCCTGAGGAGATTCTCCCTCCCCTCTTGCTGCAAGGTCAGCTAGCTGAGCAGCTAGTTGGTCTACACGGTCACATTTGGTAAGCAAGTCTTGACGATAAGGTCCCATCATGACATTGGCTAGACGACGACCTTCTGCAACCAGACCACGAATTGCTGCCTGGCCTACAGTGGAAGATGTCATGTTGCATTAACATACAGTGGAACAAAAAATTGAAAGCGTAGATCAGATGCACCATGAAGTAAGTGACACTTAGAATTCTTGGGCTTTTAAGAACACCCTTATGTAGTGGAAAGTATCTTGTGCAGTTTATCATTGAGTAATTGCAATTCAAACCCATAGAGGAATTCAACTCTCACCAGTTTCTTTTTGCTTATTACAGCAACTCTGGCTAGAGGCGCATCCTTTTTAACTAGGGTGGTCTGACAAAAGTTAAACATTACAGCTGTCAGGAACTCCTACGTAATCTGTTGACTCCAATAGAAAGCACTTGCAAATTCCAAGTACTGCAATTCATCTCCACATCATTACAAGTCATTAGAAGATGAGCAGTAAGAGAGGGACAAAAGCCAAGTAGAAAACAAATGAAAAAGCAGAATACCCTCTCCCAGGATTCCAGAAATCATGGGTAAGAAGTGTCAAGTGTCCAGGATGGGGAGAGGGGAACACCTTACAAAGCCTCCACAGTGTGTTGAAAGTTTTTCTGTAAAAAAATTTATTTTTAGCGTGGGTGATTTCCTTCATTCGCTTACAGAAGCTTCCTGTTCTTTCAATAACACAATAGTAGTATTCTTTTAAAAGAAGTCATCATCTATTAAGTCCTTCAAAGACCTACTGAAGAATCATTTTAAGCCAACGCTAACACACAAATAATCCAAGTTCATGATCAAGCTCAAAATTACTTAGAAGGAAGTTGTCACATGACGTGACTATCCAAGAATCACTCAGCACTGCCACCATCATTTTATAAAGCTTATTAGTGTAGCTAAGTTTGCTGCTGTTGGAATGTTCCAGGATGTTTTTTAATTGTTGTTTTGCATAAGTCAAGTGCAGCCAAGCAAGTACACTTCATATAGCAGTTTAGTATTTCAAAACATCTTGCCTAGTTTGTACCTGCCAATTACAATTACTTTAGCCATTACTTAACTAGGATAATTCATAATATGACTGCATGTAAATATTTGTAGCAGCTAACACTACTGAAGCAGCTCATGTGTTTATAAAATAAAATACACTTTCTGCCTTGTTACCTCAAAATTCAGTTCATGTTGAAGCACAACCCTGGGATAACTGCAAACACAAAGTTATTTCTCACATGGTGCATACTGCAGAGAACACTAAAGTATTTTCACATTATTGTAGCACTGAAAATATTTGGCCAAATTCTACCAGAAGTGCTGTCCAGACTGAAGAGAGCACATACCCAATTTATGTTCTTAATACTCCTTTCCTATAAGCAACCTGCCAAGTGCCTACGCAAGCGAAAGACATTTAAATTTAAAAAAATTGTACAATGACTTCAAGCTACAGAAACTTTTTATTAAACTAGAAACATTAGTTACAGGACATGCAACATCTTGCATCTCTACACACATTTTTGTCATATGTATTGCTCCATCAATTGATTAAATTCTGTAGTATATAGCCTGTGTTGAGAAGCTTCAGTTCCTTCAGCAAGCTTTGAGTATGTATACAGGCCTCATGATTAACCATGCACATACAGGCTTCAAGTGGGATTTAAGTTACCTTTGTTTCTTTTCAAGTTACTTTTGTTCCTTTTCAACTAAAAATAATAAAAATTAAGTTTAGGTTTGGTGCTTTTTTGAGCCAACCGCCTCACAGGTTATTGTGTTCAAGAGAAACATCAAGATTAGGAAGTTTTGGCAGTGGCTGAAAACCATCTACTGCCTACCTACCATCTACTGCCAAAGACCTACCTACTGCCACCTTAGTAATCTCATCCTGTGCGCAATTTGCTCATCAGAAAATGTCAAAACATGGAACTCCACTATTTTGTTTAAAATATTGCATATAAATTTGCACTTCAGAAGTGTCCAAGCTATCAACTTCACTAAATCTTTAATTCAAGGAATGGTTATTCACACAACAGAAGTTATCTTGACACACAGGGAAAGGTGTGAGAAAGAAATTAAAGGTTTGCAGTTATACTGCTTCTTATAAGGCATGTTTCCACTCATTGTTATCAGTTGCACTGCTCGGACTTAACTGCTATGGAAAAAACTACTGAATTCAGTTTTCAAGCTTCATCCACCTACCTGCAATAGCATCAGAAGCAGCTAAACAAGAAATTCAGAAATGGTTTACAATAAGCTCTCAGTAGAGCAAGGCCTGAACTATAATTATATGCTCGTCAATAGCATGCTTGGATTCTCAGATCACCTTTCTCTCTGATTAAGTAGCATTTTCCTCAGGTAACCCAGAAATCATACAAGAAATGATATTTTTAGGTCAGATTTATGAATGTTTTTCTCCTCTCTGAAGGACTCAATTTGCTGGAGTAGATATAAATTCAAATTCAAGATACTATATTGGTATGATAATAAAAGCAAGGAGTAGTCTAAAGTTTGTCTATTCTACAGCACACGTTCTCCTATCCTTCATCAAAGCTGTTCTTTCAAGAAGACAAAGAGAATCATGGGCCAGCTTGATTCAATAATATCACAGCCAGGACTTGGCTCTAAACCTCCAGCCACAAACTGCAGGTCTCCACATCAGTGAAGAGATTTCACACAACCTCAGCATCTCAGGAGCAGTAGTTTCAGTCATAAAAATTACTAACGATAAAACTCTGGGGGAAAGAGCACACGGAAACACTCACCTACTCCCCGATCAGCAACTGTAGGATTGTCTATCCACCTTTGAGCTTGCTCAATCTTGCCTTCCAAATGGACAGCTGCTTTAACTGGCCTAGTATTTGCTACAGCCCTGTTTGTTTTGGACTGCAAATTCTGAAGTGATGTTGCTATTTGCTTAGCCAACGCACGGGCCTCAGGAGAGTCACCTTTTCCACTAAGTATTAAAAAAAAAGTATAGTCATACAAAGATCATTTACAGCTAGTCCCACATTCAGCAGGAAGACACAACAAAAGGTACTTCATCTTTTTAAATAAGGTTAAATTTGACATTTGAGTCTCAGAGCAAATAGTGCAGATCTGTCACCCATAAATCCCCACCTCACACTTCTTTGCTGTGATACCTGGATATTATGTATGTTCAACAAAGCGCTGAGGTTGGGGAAGGCATGGTACTGTCATTGATAATACTGATGTATGACTTATTTCCCATACTCATGGCTGTTTTATGAGCAACCACAATAATGCCACACAGATTACAAGCAGAAAAGTAAGCAGCAACAGACCCAAGGCTATATATAAACTTGAAAAAAGGTAGCACATTAAGATCTGCAGTAGATAAATCTCAAGAAAAACTTGATTAAAGTGTCTAATGAAGAAAGAAATGTATTTGTCTCCATATTGCAACTGGCCATTGATGAAGATCACAGTTTATACAATAACTTCCTCCGCTTCCATTCTCAAGCACCCTCTTTGCAAAACTGATATAGAAATATAATTTCTGAAAGTTTTATTTTTTATACAGTTTGCAGTTACAGCTTAGAACACTGACACTGGCCAAAGGGTAGACATTCTACCTTGCCATTTAATAAACAGCTTGGCAAAAAACAGTGATGACATTTGTCTTTATAAACAAACTTGAATTTCACATTATCTCGTTCCTTTGAAGTGCTTTGACAGTTCACTTTTGGCTTCAGTTTGCTTGTCAAATATTCCATAGCAGCAGAAAAATTATTTTCTAGGTAATACAACCCTAGTTTGTTTTGGGTTTTGGGTTTTTTTTGTTTTTGTTTTTTTTGAGGAAGATAGTACAAGTTGGAGTTTGGGATAGAAATCATTAGACTGACACATTAAAAAGAATACCATATTTTATAAATTAAATTTTTGTAAGGGATGTTAAAAATTTAGTGCCCCCCGCAGCAGAACTGAGCAATTCCTCGCATTCAATTTTTACTAAATGCAGGATTGAAACTCAAAAGTATAAGATTGCAATTCCCAGTTCTTGGAGGAAAATATATTCCCCAGTTAATCATCAATATTCTGATTTTGCTCAGTACTTTGAACTGCAAATGGAAGTCATTCAAATAAATTAAAGATGATAAAACTAGTACATACTGTCGTCGCAGATCTGACAGCTTAGCTGTCAAAGCAGAGATCTCCCCCAAGGAACGAAGGATATCATCTCTTTCTTTAGGCTCCTCACATAATTCTGCAACTTTCCTTGCTTCAGCCATAATCCCCCGAATATGTTCTTCTCCTTCACTGCCCCCATTAGGATCTGCAAGCCAATTCTTAATAGAAAAGTTGTGTATGAGTCAAGATAAACAGTAATACTATTTCTACAGAGATTTTTAAAGAGAAAGAAATACCAATACAGCTTTCAATCTGTATTTAACAGAAAATACTTTTCAAAAGCAATTTCTGTTTATTAGATACCATGAAGTTGTTCTATTGTCTAGCAGATTTTCTGTTTTGAAAAAGATATCGAACTAGATGAAATCTACCCAAAGATTTTACATTCTCCCCCCAACATTTGCCAACAGTATTTTCAGAAGTAGAATTTAACTAGTGGCTTTAGAGATTCATCATCTGACTTTCAGAAAAAAAAAAAAAAAAAAAAGAAAACAGATGCTCTTGTGCACAGTGTGGCACTCTTTACGGAGCTCTAAGTCTCATTATCATTTCATTCAAAAAATATACATAATATTAATGTATATTTATCCATATATATAATTCTACACACACACATTTAGATAAGGTATATATAGAATGTTCATTATTTGATGACCATCATCATCACTGAGTAATAGGCTGACCACTGAGAAAGATTAAAAGTTACAAAAATAAAAGATCAACTAAAAGTAAAAGTAGTTTCATGAACACTGTTTTCCTTTTGTCATGAATATGAAGCTCTAACTGAACTCCACTCCCAAAACAGAGCCCAAGGAAAGGCTCTGTTTTTACCCAGAGATAAATCCGTGCAGTCTGAAACTCCCCTACTCTTTTCTTTATTAAGATCAGTTTATGTCCAGATTTAGGGTGTTCCTTCATTCTAATATCATACTAGAAATGTTTAGCGATACTAAGAAAATTATTTTAAAAGTGTCATAAGCTACAGCAAAACTCACAGCACCCTGTAAATTACTGAATTTAAGATTTTTCTTTGTAAAAGCAAGTATCCCACATATGTTCTTTCTAATGAGTAACTGTGTTGTGTTTGGAAACAACTACAATAGTTCAGTATAACAGCTCTAACAGCAGTAACATAATCTTGTTCTAAGTATTTATTATACCATTAGTGGTACCTGAACAGCATCAATCTTCTTAGCAATTGCCTGCTTAGAGTTTGTCATGGCCTCCAATTTGCGAGCTGCATTCTCCACTTTTGCAGTGAGCAAATCCAGACCTTGTGAGACCTGCTGTGCTTTCTGCATAGCCATGGGTGTAGCACCCTGTCCTCTGCCCAAGACAAAAAAAGAGCATCACAGATTCAGCTCAGGATTAAACAAAGCTCTTTTCTAATGAAGAGGCAACAAAAACTGTTTATGAGCATTCCCAACAATTATTGAAAGAGATAGCGTTTAATCAGATTTATTTTTCCCCTCACCCTGGAAAAACAAAAATAACTGAGGAGGAACACCAGAACAAGAAAAGTTTAAAACTAAGAGCATATTTTCCCCTTTCCAGAATTGAACATTTAGCATGCTCAGTAGAACAAACATTTTTTTAAGTGTCACAAAGTAAGGCTATTTGAGGATACAGTTCCATTAAAGTACCCAGGGCAAGGCCTGTTATCTCCTCATTTATAGATTGCTGCAGGTCAGTCAGAACCTGCAGGAGTTATGTCTCACCATACAGACTTGCTGTCCTCACTTAGGTAAGTGAAAATAAGATGTCTTAGTTGCCTCAATCATGTCAACAAAGTAGATTAAAGGTTATGGGCTATTGGTAAGACTCTTCAAAGTGGTGAAAAGGGTGCTAGCAATACAAATTTACAGGGCTGTAGAAAATCTGCAGCACTACCACTGTTTGTTCAAATGCTGAGGAGTTAAAAGTTGGATAGAAAAATTACTTCAAATACATAAGCCTGAGAACATTAGTTTTGCATAAGAAATCTCATACTCCATTTCTAAATGATCTGACTACTGTAAAGCTTTTTGAGCATGCTAACTTTATCAAACTACTAACTTCAAAAAGACCATAGTAAGTGGAAGGATGACAAGCATGCTACTGAGATGCTGAGGTGTATTTACACAGTCAGGCCAGAGTCTCAAGGTATGTTTCTTTATACCTTATTTCTCACAGGCTGAGTTGAAGTTATTTACATATTAAACCAACATCTAAATGAACCGTTTGTTAGTAAATCTTAGTCCTGTCTCTTCCTCCACCTCACCTCCAAAAATTTCACACAATACAAAGCTGACAGCAGTCGCTGCTTTACAAGAAGAGTAAGAGTTTAGCCTAATTTCTAGCACTGAAAAAAACATTACAAAGAAGCTCTTGCATTCTCTCAGGTCAATCAGCTGGAAATCCCAGTGAAGATAAACTAAAACCAGCTTCTCATCCACTACGACCATTATAGCTAATATGCATCACTTTAATGACAATATAACAATTTCTGAATTTTGGCCTTTTTAGCCTTTATATTGCAAAGTAACAACTCTTCAGGGAAATAAGTTATAGAACTATTCCAAGCTCGTGTACACATCATTGCAACACTTCAGAGCGTAGCATTCTATGGATTTAAAGTGATGGCAGGGACTTTGTCCTTAAGGTAACTCAAAACACAGTTCTCCAATTAATTTGAATTTGCTCACTTCCTGTACTTCACTAGGGCCTTAAGTCAGAAGAGGCACTTATTTTACCTAAAAGTTTTTTGTTGGTTTTGTTTCACATAAACTCCTAACTTGCATTGCTTTTTCTGACAATTTGAAAGACACATTAACATTTAAGAGAAAATTTTATACCACGAAACCATTACCTGTATCCCTAATGGGTCGCAATGAATAGCTTTCTAGGGTTTCTGGGTATGGTATTTTTGGGGGGTGGGGAGGAGTGTTACAATAAAATAAAGAAATCAATGTTAGAGCACTCTAGCTTAACAATTTACTACATTGATAAGAAGCTGAAAAAACCCTTATACTCCAAGAAAACTGGGTTATAGTGTTCAAACTACATGGAACAGGTATTTCTTAGTGCATCATCTTTATGCCTTCACAAAGGAATATCCTACTTCCTACTTTCTGGCAAAAGAACAAAAGGCCATAGTATCTAACACCAAAAAAATACAGTAAATTTAAAGAGACTCATCTGCTACCTAAAACCAAAACCCCTTAAATTCAAAAGACCAATTTCTAATGAAGAGGCAGAAAACTGATAAAGGGCTGTCGTTAAATAAAACTAAGCAAGAAATGCACATGAAGTTCAGCAGAATTTAATCAGTGACTGAAACGTCAACAACTACTGCTTGTGGTCTAGCATCCTAATAAACACCTAAAAACAAGAATATTCATGTATCTTACAGTCCATTGGGTTATATCCTCTTAGGAGAACAGACTTAAACAGTACAGTTTAAAATTTCATTTCTGCCTAATTTGGAGGAAGGTTATGTGTTTGACATTAAACAAACTTTGAATTATCTACTTGAGCAGTTTTGCTCATCATGTTAAATAATTAAGGTTTCACATATTAAAACATACTATTCTTATCAGAAGAGATTGAAGCAAAACAGGCAAAATACAGCCACTGGCCTGCTCTCTGACAGTTTAGGAAATGGCACAACTGCAAATCAGAAAATCTGGTTTAATACTACTGGAAAACTGACCATTAGAAGTAACAGATTTACCTAGCTCGGAGATCAGCCAGTTGATCAGTCATCTGGCCCAACGTTTTGCATGTTCCCAGAATCTCTCTGCGTTCTTTGCCTGCACACAGTTCTCCTGCTTTTCCAGCTTCATCAAGGATCTGCCTTATTGCTTGCTCACCAGCATCCCCTAAGATGCAATCAGTTAGTAAAAACAAACAAGACATTCCTTGGCATGTATGAGTAAACTGCTAGTCTCATCATGTCCCACCACATTAACTGCATTAGGTTCAGCATGAAAATACATATATCAAAAACTATGAGATATACACCGAATGCGATAATTATAATGGGACAGAATTTCTGAAAAAATATAGCATAACCTTAATGTGCATCACATGCCGTGTATTTCAAGTCATTTAATTGTTCTGTTATCATAGCTTAATTTCTATAAATATTTCATTATAGAATCTGTAATTTAGGCTGAGAAGAGAAAGAGCAACATGGCAAGATTCATGTAGCCTTAACTTACACCAGTTGCAAATCTGACTTGATTTTGGCTAAGAAGATGCAAGAACAAGATTCCTTTTACTTGCAACCCACCCTAATCCCATAAGTAACACACCCAGTAAAACCTGATTTGCAGCAAGATCTACAATTATCTTTGCATTTATCCTTAGCTACTGAATTTTTAATAGTCTGTGTCATTAATTGTCATTCTCAATGACAGAAGGCTCTGAAAGTAACTTTGAGGTTTCTGGAATTGAGTGTGGCAAAAGGAATGAGGTCAGAAGTAGTGTAAGCAGCAGCTCCACAAATAACAACAATTCACTTCAACTTTTACAACTCTATTATTTTGGCTTCAATTTCAGAGGGAGTCTTTCAGATAAGGTCTTTCAAAGTCCAAATGAAACAGGCTTCAATCTGGTTTTATTTGCTTTAAAGATGCATAACAAAGGCAAAATCTTTACATAAGTAAAGGTGACTGCAGTTACAGTATTTACAGCAGATTTTCATATTAAAAGTTTTATGTCAAGGGTGAAAGAGGAATACTAAAAAAGATCTTTAGGCAAATCTAACGTTACATGAATATGAAAATACAAGAGGAGGGATTTTAAGTGTTAGCAACCACTGCAGTTAAATACTGTTCAATGCAATTTATGGGTTTTTGTTTTTACTAGTGGAATGCAAAGGAAAACCATGCATGTTACACAGAGTATATTATTTAGACAACTGAAAACAAACAAAGCTTTCCAGGTCATAAGACACAACTTGTTAAATCTCTAGTATGTAAAGAAAGGAATAAATACAGGCTCCTTCAGAATGATTCCCTATGTATGGGTTATTAATGCTTAAAGGCAATTTTTTCTTAAACAGAATTATTCAGACCTTTAAAAATGAAAATACTTTGTGCTGTCCTTTTTTTTTAAAAATATTACCTGGTGGTGCATTTGGATCTCTCAGCCAACCTTTTGCTTGATTCATCTTTGAATCTATTAAGGCTAAAGCTCTTTTCATGGCTTCAGTGTCCTTTACAAAAAAGAAACCACCAAAATTATTCTCAAAAAAAAAAAATCAAAGCACAAATAGTCAAGACAGCCAAAGCAGACAGAAGTTCTATAAAGCATAGTCTACTTACAGAAACACACCCATATAAGCAGCTCAAACCCCATTTTCAAACGAGCAGATCATAATCACTCTTTTCGAATTAAGACAAACATTTTCATTTCACTCAAAATGCAGAAAATATACATGCAATTTTAGTGATTTTTCTACTCTTTATTTACTAGTGTTTTAATTTTTGAAGTCAGACCTCTGATAAGCACACATCTTGGAGTTAGTTCCATTTTTTTCCTTAATGTACATCAGGACACATAGGAAAAATAGACTGCCAACTACTTCCTGGAATTCTCAAATATGGAGTTAAATGTCTTAGGAGACAAACTCATGTATTCACATGTGGTTGTTTTGAACTCAGAACTCCTCTGCCAGGAGCATCAGAGAAGCTCCTTATTTGACTTTTATGCTGCTATTATCCAACACCTCTTTGACTAGAGGAGATAAACCCATCCAGTTCTCATTTCTCTGCATGCTCTGTTAATTGTTCATGTGTCATCTCTCCACTAGAGGCCAGAAGTTTTCTATCTTACACAAATGGAAAGCCAGTGAAAAGAGTAACAAGTACCTTAAGTAGAAAGTTGGGAAAAAGCCAAAATAGCTTTTTACCACACATGTCATGGAAATAATTTGAAATACACCTAACATCACATGACTAGTATACAGGTGATGAAAAGAAGCCTGGCTCTAGCATTATTAACTGAATTGGACTGTCCATGTCCAACACTTATGAAAAGGAGCTTACTAGCATCAATGATCAGTATCTGGTGCGGCATGCGATACCTAAACAACACTAGTTTATTCTGCATGCTTAGTGTCAAAGACACATCACTGTAAATATTTTGGCATTTTTTTTCAGGCATGTTGGTCTGTCAGCTATTCATAAGGTGCTATAATAAAATTCAGCAACCAACTTTCAAAAAGGTCATGCAACAGTCTGCTGGATATTTTTAAGGGCCCTTGAATCACAGCCTGAGAGGGCACATCAAAAGCAGAGTCATTTTCACCTGGATGATTCATTCTCAAATCTAGAAACTGGGTATCAGAGCTTAGGTCAGGACCTGTTTAAAAAAAAACAACTTCAAAAGGGTAGGATATGCAGCTAGGGGTGAAAGGTAGGCACATGCTTTTAAAAGACATCTTCTCTATAGGTTGAGAATTGTGCATTTAATATATAAGAGAGAAGGAAATAATCACTTAAGTATTCAAATGTATATAAAAACCTTACCAGCTATGAAGGTAGGCATTAGTTTTCTGTTGTTTTATATATTGGCTGAAGCTCCTTTAGTTTGGAATGAATGGTCTACTGCAGACCTGTCTACCCAGAAATAATTTGAAACAAAGAACTAAATTTTTAAAAAGGCAGCAGATGTTGCTTAGTGTGTTGATGAGTTGATAGGCGTGAGATGGCTGAGAAAAGGAGAGTGTTGGGAAAACTGTCTTTGCCCCTCCCTTTTTACTAACACAGGCTTTTGTGTTGTCTCAGCTGCCTGCAGAGTTGCAGTTTCAGCAAAATTACATAGAAGCCTCTGAATCTAAAGTCTTATATCAGGGGACAAAAATCAAGGGTATTTTATCTTTTACACTCATGATTTTGTAATTACTAGTGCTACCCAAGCAATAACAGGATCCATCTGTCCTATCATACGAAGGCTATAGAAATGGATTGCTCTGCAGTGTAAGTCCTGCTATCCTGTGTGGCTCTGCACTCATGTTTGCAAAATACTGCCCCCTTTTCCTATTTAAAAAAATCTGGTAAAATCCTAGCGTAGCAGTTGAAGTGTTCAAGGACAACTGCTCTTAAGCACAGATTTCCCATCTTCACAGCTCACACTGCCACAGCAAGGAATGTCTCTCAACTTTAGCCTCATAAGGAGTTTTCATTGCAATTCAACAAGTAATTTTTAAATAGGAAATTAGAACACATCCTTAACTAGGTTTGTTGGTACTGCACTTTTGTTTCTGCCACAGCTGTGTCTGGTGTCAGACACTTGGCAAGTGACAAAGGTGTAGCAATCCTGAAATGTCTAGACTTACCCACCAATTCAGGCTATTAAGCAGGAAGACAAAAGTACAAATATTCAATTTAAACAAAACAATGCAACTTGCTCAAGGTCTTACTGCTTCAAAGTGTCTTGATATTCCTGATTTCTGGAGCAGTTTAAATGTCTTGTTCCTTCCTAAACACCTAAGTACATTTAAAGTTTTACTCTTTGGGACTTGCAGCAGAATATCAGTTGCAATCAAGAAAAGAAAAAGTCCTACAGCTATCCTGCAAAAAAGTTTCATATAGAGTAGTTTTATCAGCAAAAAAGGATTCTTTCCCTCCTCTCCCCACAGTTCCCCTGTCAGCAAAAGGAATTTCATTAACAAAAGCAGCACTATTACCTTTTCAGAAAAGATAAACAACTTAAGTTAATCAAGTTAAACAACTAAGGCAACATTGTCTGAAGGGAAAAAAGAGTAAGCTGGCTTTTTACAAATCAGTTCCTAAAGCAAATGAGCACTTCATGATACCTTTATGCATCACTTCTGCCACTACCAAGAATTTTGAGATTATTCACGGAGCAGGTGGTATAGGCACTGCTTTGAAAAGGAGCAAAATAAATCCTACACAATCCCTTGTTGAATATAAAACACAACCTCTGACTCAATAACATGGTCTAGCCTAGTAATATCTGCATTTCATTACCAAAGAAGGCAATGTTGAAGGAAATAGGCAAAGCGAGCCTTCTGGCAGAATAGATAGCTTAGTCACCATCCAGGGTTCAATCCTGCACGACACTAGATACTTCTCAGCTTCCCACAACTTTTAACTCCCTCCATTGCTATAGAAATAGAAGATGTTTGAATTGAGTATTACTTCAAGTTTATTTAAAAGTAAACACTAAAAATATACAAGATAAAGCTAAACCCTTTGTAAAATGAAAAGATCAAGGAAGAAAGGTACAAAGCTATGAATGGAAGAAATAAATACAGATTTTTTTTTCCCCCAAGATTTTGTCAGAGATTATTATTTGCTCAGTATTTCAGTTCTAAATCAGTATACTATTTAAAAAAAATCCAGTGTTGGTACAAGCAGAGATTACTGCAATCCAGTAACAGTAACATGCATTTCAGAGTCTAGAAAGAACAACAACATAGTTTACAAAAAAGCCTACAACTCTGGCTCCATATACTTGCTCATTCTCCACTATCTCTAGGTAGATTTTGTGATACTTCAATGTATAAACAATTCAAGATAGAATAATAAACATAAAATTACTCCAACATCAACATAGCATGTACTACACAGGTAAATTTCAAGGCTGTGCATCCCTAAACACACCTTACTTTGCTCCAGAAAAGCATGGGGAAAATCTGTTTCTCTTGACCCCCAGTCACAAAATGCATGCAACAGTAATCTCAAGTGGAATTACAGAACTCCTCCATCTCTGTCCCAGAAAAATAATAAGTCAACCATTAGATATATATGCAAATACAGGAAAAGGTCTGTAATGGTGGCCATTAGTAAATTAGTGCCTGCTTCTTCATCCCACTACATTTTTCAACTCAAATTCTTTGTCATAACTGTTTGATTAATGCCCAGTGCTACAGTTCCAAATTGTCAGCATACCTTAATTCAAAACCAAAATACAATGAAGAAGAAGATCTCAACTCAGAACAGAATGATACTTTGATTATACTAGTCCACAAAACATATTTATGCATTACACATAATGACAATATTTTCTATTTGGATATACTGCTAATACATCAACTATTTTCTTAATAAAATCCTTTGTTGATCTGCCTTGCTAGCAAGAGGAGTAACTTGCAACAGTCTTTTTTTTTTTACCAGAAAAATTTTAAAATTTGTCATGTAAAGTAAAACTGTATTTGTCTTTTGTAAAATACAGGAGTGCTTAAATCCAAAAATAAAACTGAATTTAAAAAATGCATATACAAAACTGAAGTTTTAGGCCAAGACCTGAAGAACACAAACCATTTGAACTTAAGGAAGGCTAAACACTACAGAATCAACAAAGTTCCTGACTTAATAAAGTTTTCTGGGCATGCAGAAAGCTTGTTCCTGCATGACTGGATCCTTTATTTGCAGCTACAAAAACTAGTAACATAAGTTAATACAAAAGCATTCAGCAAGAATGTGCTTGGGCTAACCTTGGGCTAACTCTAATCAGACTCAAGACAGTCTTAATGCAGTTCAGCTTGCAGTTACCATTCTCTTAGTGACAGCCAATTCTACAGACAGCTAGACAGAGCTATTAAGATCCTTTTAAAACTTCTGTGTGTATATTTGTAAGTATGGTGTCACAGCTGGCACAGAAGTAAAAAGTTGCACAGCACACAGTCTGCACACAGCACAAAACCCCAGATACATGCTTTTTTGGTTTTAGTACAAGGTAGAGGTGCCGGGTGTGGAAGAAAGCTTACCTTCTAAAAGTGAGAAAAGGATAAGAAACAGGAGAACAAAAACAAAGATGCACAAAGTAGTCATAATAAGGAAGTGATAGTGACAAAATAGATCAAAAGGCAAACTAAGGGTCAAGTGCCAAACAATATAGGTCAAAGTGATTTTAATGCCTATATTACATCAATGTTAGATTTTCCAAAAGACTTAATTTGTTAATATGTCTGGCTTCAGGTCTCAATATTTTCTTTAAATTTATTTACAGTTACTTGTTGCTCACAGCACTAACCCTTAAAAAAAATCCCTTCAGCAATTTACTTCAAGGTACTCCAAAAAATTGGCAGGAATTTCAGTTATGCAGCTACATTTATTTGTAAGTCCACAACACTTTTACAATTCTGCCTGTCAGATCTGCTTTATGGTCTTCTAGACATTTCAGTATCTTCAGTGGGTATCACTTAAGAGCACCACTTAACTCCAGGTAAGCAGTTGCAATCACCACACAGCTTAACACTGAGTTGTAAGGAACCAACACCATCCATATACCAGCTTCACAGACATACTTATCCAAAAAGGCTGTTCAGTCTAACATATATTTCTTTGAGACAAGGCAGACACTTGAAATTTACTCCCATGTCCAGACTAAAAATGGGGCAGGGGAAAAGGGGAAGGTGTTCAAGGAGGGATCCTCAAAAATTGACTCAAATTTCTCAACTTCAGGCCTTTTGCACAAGGAGTATGACAGCACTTTATCTTTTCTAGTAGCATCTAGAAGAATAATCTTGGGTAATCTCACTTATGAATGCCTAGCTACAAGGCCAGTTTAATGTATAGAACGATAACTTTTAGACCTTTCTTCTGTCAAATGTGATTATGTAAGGTAGCTATATGGGGGGGGGGGGGGGGGGGGGGGGGGAGGAGTATTTCTCCAGGGGGAATATGCTATATTCCAGAATTTCCTAATCATGCCAAAACTAAATCGTGAACAAATCTAAGTCTTCTGTTTGACAGCTCAGGTGCAATAAACTACTGAGCCACCTTCAAATGCCACACTCCCTTTAACTTAGCTTATGGAGAGAAAGCTAATTTTGAAAGATACGTTAATACAATCATCTCTGAAGATGTTCTTCGACCTTGAAGAGGTTATACAATGCGATTACATAGTGTTACAAAACTGATGCACAAATACGTATTTCAACAGTCTCAAAAACAACTTCATAAGTGTATAATGCAGTAGATAAAAATTAGACTTCTATATGCAAATGTACATGTGAAACGTACCTTGCTCGCCCAGGCATCTTCATCCCAGGAAGTGAGTTGTAATACACGAATTATTTCATTTATCTCAGCACTCATTTTCTCTACTGTGAAATTGCGATTTTTCAAGGCCTCTTCTATTCCCTGGCTTTTAGAATTTTTTGTGGTTACGAAAATCTTCATAGCTGTGAAAATACCATAGATTAGAAAGAGGTACATGCAAGATACAATCAATGCTTAAGGTGACCTACTGCATTTATACAAAGGTAGTACATTTTCTTTTGCATGGACCATTTTATCTCAAAGAGACTAGTTTTAATTCAAGAACCACAGTTATTTGCAATGAGTACAAAAGCAATGTCCAGGCTGTTATTTTTAATAAACATAATACTTGGGAACTCCAGCTCAAGATAGACAGCAATTCAGATATTAAAGCTGAAAATACCTGAAATAAGTACTGGCAATAGCTCCTTCACGGTATTCATGGAGTTTACCAGCATAACCCTATGTTCCTGATGAGTTAATTCCTGTTGTCTCTCATCAATCATTTTGGCCATCTTTGTCATTCCTAAAGATTAAGGTAATTGAACGTAGTCATAAATAAATGTAGTATTAAGTCTAATTTGCAACAGTTGAGCTTTCTAAACAAGAACAAAGTGTAATGAGTTATGACAACTATATTGAAGTTTAAAAGGTGATTTTTATATTAGCAGCTGTTACTTAAAACACATTCCAGATGCTTCAGAGAAACCACTGATTCAAAGCCTAGCCATTATGCAAAGTAGAATGGACTCCTCAAAATTCTTGATTTAAAAGCCCAGTAACAAAATAGGAAAATACCTGAAATGACTGCTTTAGGACATGAAGTCACTTAATGAACTCTGGAAGCCAATTTACAGAATATATTTCTTTTTCTGTTAAATCTTCATCAAAGCCTTACATGTGAACAGCAGAAAAGGCAAACATCAGGGTTTTGTTTGTTTGCCTGAGTTTCTAAGAGAGTTCAAGAATTGTATCTATTTATACTTCAGTTCTGCTAGAAATATTTCAGTGCTCTAGAAGTGTGGAAAGAATTAAATTTATTCAGGAGCAAATCTATTTTCAATAGCTAAGACTCATGAGGTTTACCACATAGCACATGTGGAAACTTCAGACAGCTTCATAAAAATTTAAGCTGATTTAAACTGGTGCTGTTGTGGTTCTACTCTCTCTCTCTCCTACAGAGGAAAAACCTGGAAGAAAGCTGTATACTCTTTGGCTGAATTACTTTTCTGCTGGTTAGCATCTGAGGCATCTTAATATAACAAAAAGGTTAAATGAGCTTTAATGACATCACTGGAAAGTAGAATACCCACACTGACAGCACAGAAGGGGAAGTTGTGCAGAACCACCTTTCCTTTCAAATGAAAAAAGCCTAAATAGGTAATCTTGTTCTCCTCTCTACTTCCAACATAAAACCTATAAGCACTTTGTTGATTTTATGTGTACATGCTCCTATTTCTGTTATTTATATAGTGCTCGCATTAACAGTTAAGTTCAGATGCCCACTGATATAGCTGAAGGGAACAAGGACTACAGGCATAAAAAATTTTGTGGGCATGGGCTGTACGTGTTGAGAAGCATTTAGCTCAGGCAAAGACAGTGCTTCCAGAGCATGCCAAAAGCACAAGATTAGCTACTTATTCAGAACAGCATGAGTTCAGAGAAGATTATTTGCAATAAAGGTACAAGACTATATCTTATTCTAAGAAATTAAGACACTTGCTCAACACCTATTAACTTTATCATACACACATAACAGGTTTTGTGAGGTTCAATGAAAAGTCCCAAATGCTTGTGACTGAGCCAAATAGAGTAAACTGAAGTTTGGGGAAACTTCAATTTGAAAGACATAGAAGACAATGACCACAGAGAAACTGAAATTGTATATACCAAGTCAAAGAACAAGTTTCACGGAAAGAGAAGACTGCCCTTTTTGCTTCATCTTTTCCTGTTCAAAAATGAGGCAAATTATTTAGCTGAAGGTAACTTCTCACAGGACACAAGAGTTTAAAGAATACTATACCTTCATATGGAACTTAAAGTTTTTCACATCTAGCAACAGGGTAAAGTATACACGTTAAATAAAAACAGGATAATCTACAAACATGCTCTGTGACATGACAACTGCTAGTCATTTCATTTATCAGCTAGTTATTATTACACTACATATGTATTCTTATTTATATATAAAGTACTAACCAGATTCCTGCTCTGTTTATACAAGCATTCTTCTGTTCAGTGTAACTTTAATTCTAAAATCTTCCTGCATTACCACAACATCTAGATTTTATAGAATGCTTTTGTTAAATACCTAAACTGTTTTATGCTTGCTGAAACTAAAGCATTTGTAGTAGATGACAGAGATTAATGGTAGGTTTCCTCTATAGCAACACAGTGCTTCACTTACCAATCACTTCCACCAGTGAAAGTGCGAGTTAACACAGTGAAGTAACAAGTAGTGAAGGAGCATCAAATAATGAACAAAAGAATTTCTGTAACAGCTGGGCTTTTGTATATACTGCAAGACAGCTATTTCTGCAACCTCATTAAGATGCTAATATATGACATGTAGCTTATACTACCCCAAGAAATTCCTACTAGGCCTAACCATCTTAATTAGTGCAGACATTTTACCAGCTTAATGGACTTTATAGCTGTGAGTGCTTAATTACACAGCTTTTTCAATTTTTTTGTTTTACCATTACTAATGAATGCTTACTTCCCTCATATAATATTCTGTAGGAAAAGTCCAGTACATATCATCTGTGTAATACGTATCATTTACCAAAATCTTGACTCTTCTACATTCTTAAGGGAATGTGAATCAGAAAATAGTCATCATTCACCCTCTAGTTTAAAACTTTCCAACAGACACTTTCAAAGCAACTGCTTTATCATTGTCCAAACACTCGAAACAGGCAATGAAGGTGTGTGGGGGGAAAAAGGCAGTGGAAAAGACTATACTCTGTATGTTTATGATAAGCTGTAGCAAATCAAACCTGGCCCTAGATTCTTTGTGTATGTCACCAAATCCTCCATAGTCTCTACTACTTCCGCCACAGTCAGATATTCCAATATTCCTTTGCAGACACGGATGATTTTACGGACCTAAAAAAGGAACATTCCATCATTTATTAGGTGAAGCTAAGTTACATTTGAATTAGAAATGCAAGCCTATTATTAGAACAGAATAGGTATAGCATCTGCCAACATGACATACAGACAATCACAAAGGTCTGGGATACTAATTAAGTTACCCATAATGCCATTACTCGAGTGCTGTATTGACAGAGACAATATTTAATCAGCATTCCACTACACAGAAATGCAAAATCCTACTTCTAGTGTTTTCTCTTCGTATGATAAATGAAGAATAACGTTGATAGAATAGGTTATAAGGAAGTGCATTTAATAATGCTGGAATGCTTGAAGTTTTTCATTGCAATTTCATCAATAATTTTTTTTTAACTTATTAAATCACAAAGCAAAACTACATAGAAAGCAGACTCCAAGCTTTCAGAGGAAATATTATTCACCACACAGCTTTACATATGGATAAAGCATTATCCAGCATTCCAGTGGGAAAGGTAGATCCAACATCTTAAGCTTTCCAGAAAAATCTGTGAAGGCTGTACTTTATTTACCGCTGGACATCTGCCTCAGCTTAACTTTTTCAGTTCATACTTGATTCCAAAACAGAGTTCTCTGTCGGTTAATCTTCTAACCTCCTGAACCACATTATTTCTGACAAGACCACATACAATTCTAATTGAAGAATGAGTTAATTAACATTTCATTCACACCAACCACATGCAGTGTTCAGTCCCTAGAACAGATTATAGTTTCCTCTAAAACTCATTTCAGTTTTGTCCCAATGTTAGTTTATCTTGAAACATAGTAGGATAGAGACATGCCAACTTTTGTATTTGTGAAAAGTCAATCATTCCACTCTAATATTTTTGTTTTGGTTAACATGCAGTTCTCAGATTAGTTCAATGAAGCATTAACTCCACAGAAGTCAACTCATTCCCTAAACACTGGAAGCATGGAGATTAAAAGCTCTTAACTTCCTTGCAATTCTGTCCTATAACACTTCATATTATCTATTAAAAACCACTTAAAATAATGAGTAATCACAAGTGCCAGTGAGAAATGCCATAGCATTCTCCTCATTTCAGAGGAACATGCCAAGAGTATCATAAGCTGATTAAATGAGAGACAAGGATGGCGTGTTAGACTACTTGGAACAGCAGGAAGAGTAACACAATTTCATAGATTAACAGATTGTTGCATGGGTAAAATTTAGAATTAACATCAGCAGTTCTAACAGCGTGAGCTTCATTTCCTCATAGTAGCATGATATTCGCTATTTAGAAATGAGCATGACTCCACATTCCCAGAAAGAGGATCACAAGAGTAAGAAAGATTTGTAACAAAGAAACATTTTCAAATATGACACTCAAAACCTCCTTTTTAAGTTTCTTTGCAACTCTGGCTTTTTTGTCCATCTGAGGATGGACAAACAGCACCTCTGAGCCCCTTTTTGGCTTGTGCAGCAGCCAAAACGTAGCAACTGTTATATCTATCAGAAACATCTTCTGGCTGACCAGCCAGCCAGTCCAAATTCATATTACCTCCCATGCCCCAAGGCTAATTAAATTGCCACAGCTAATGAGTCAGACAGACATGTTAGGAGTGGCCTAGGGCTTTTCAGTGAAGGGATCCACAGAATATAATGATCAGTAAAGGGTATAGTGAAGGGAATACAGAAAAGTGTCAGCAAGATGTAAGACAGGGTTGATGGGGTCTGGCCTTTTTGAGAAATAATCACAGGCAACACCTAAACATGTCATACAAAGATGCTCTTAAAACAAAGCAACAAGCCTAAGCTCCTTCTGACAGAAAGGAATGCAAAATATGCTTCCAATCAAGCTAAAACGATCAAAACCACATTCATCTACTCAATAGTTTAGAATAGCTAATGCAGTTCAGTGAATATTTGAATTAATAATACTATTGTGCGGATACCTATGTCAGTCATGTTGGGTTTCCTACCTCTGCTTCATCAAATGTCAGAAGTAAGTCTGACGTTCCAGAAAGGATGCCTCTTGATCCATCAATTAGATAATCACGAGCTGGTACTGAATAAGGATCTGCTTGCAGCATCTGGGCTGCCCGAACAAGTTTGGTGCAGGCATTCTCCACTCTATGGAAGGTCATCAGACAAAACTTGCTGATTAGTTTCTGTCTATATTACAACAGACTTGAAAAAATGCTGGATTTGTTTTTACCTTTACTACTTAAAGCACTGCAAACTGATCATTCTACACCTTTATATTTTAAAAAGATAGAGTATTTATTTTAACACGAAAGTAACCAGCAACTGTACAACACAGTTTTTCAGAAGTCATGCAGTCTTCCAATGCAGGGAATGTTGGAAGTATCCCATGTACAGCAGTCAATACAGTGTCATTAAGATGAGCTCCCAACATGGTGAGCATCCTTCATTCTTAATGACAAGGGCAGAGGACAAAACAATTATTCTTTTAGGACTTCACAATCAAGGTAATTGCTAAAATTTATCAGGTTTGTATTTGCATCGTCATTCAAGAAGCAATTGCTATTAATAAATACTAAATGGTAGCTACGCAGTAAGACAAAAGAATATAGTATTAAGAAAATCAAGACACTGTGCCCTCATCTTTGAAGCTGTAGTCCAGCTCTTCAGAGTGTTAATGCTCATGACAGAAATAGCATTTTAAATAGCCACAAGATTTAGTGACAAGGTATGAATTTCAAATGCAGCTTGCAATTCCAGACTTAAAAACAGAAAAGAGATTTTGTAAGATATTACAGTAGGTAATAACAGTAACACAAGATACTACAAAAAGTGAATGAGCTCTGAAATTAGGTTCCATCAAGCCATTTAACACAATTTTAAAACATCAAGAACTGGAACATTTAAAAGCTTTCAGTTTTGTTCGCTTGATGCAATTACTTCATGACAGCTTAGAGAAATACAAAATTCAGACTTCACTTTCATGTTAGCTATGCTACTCACAACTGCAGTTGTTGACTACACTGACTGTGACTTTCCTCCATTCTCTCCCATTTCTTTCACTGAAATGTAAGTGTAGTCTAATACATAGTCTCTATGTGTGTTAGTGCCATGTGCTCATTCAAGTTACACGAGGTTGCAATAAATATTAAACCCTTTTATTACAGCAATATTATTTCTATCGCAACTTTTTTATGCTTCTCATATAGCCCATTTTCTACTGACCACTTGGACACACTCTTTTGTCATACTTTCAGTTAAGTACTATTGGAAAGTTACACTGTTATCCCATTTTCTCCCCTACATCCATTGTTAACAGAAATGGTAGAACTTAATAGTTACATCTATATTTAACTATACTAGAAATAAGACACTTATTACAGGAAAACACACTTTTTTTAGAAAGTAAAGTTTTCACCTAATGGCTCCCTAGAGTAGATTGAATTGAGCCAGCTGACCTTACAACCCGCTCTTTAGTGAGACATCTGCTCAGCACATCAGGTGGTGGTAACTCATAACTGAGTAAGAAAATACAGGAGGACTTCAAGGCAGAAAGTGTGAATGGTCTGCTCATTACTATGCAACATACTTAGTTGTAATATCAAAGTCAACTGACTTCACTAAATTAGATTTCTGTGCTTGCTTCTCAAATTTTTTCTTTTCAACTCTGCCAAGAAAGGGATTAAACAAATCACCTATTCAGCCAGCTCAGAGCTATAGGCTCAGAAATACTTCATTTCCTACAGTTCAATTTCATGGTCATCTGTTTAATACTAATAATTATCTCAAGGCTAGCTTTTTCATTTGTAAAGAAATTAATTATCCTAAATGTGTATTACCCCAGAAGTCACCATAATTAACAAAAATTAAGTTTCTAAAGATTAAAAACTGTAAAAGAAAACTTTGTAGAGTTGAACCTCTGAAAGGTAAACTTTCCTTTTGTATAATGTCTATTTCGTATAAACTTCTCAATGCTTTTGAAAGACTTAAAGAATGTGCGCTACATACAAAAAAGCAGAGTGGTGTTTAAGAACCAGACACGCTTCATCCCCTGCAAACATACATGCTAGGAAACAAAGATTAGAATTTGGGGAAAAAAGTAATTCCATTACTTTACATTAAAAAAAAAAAACCCACACTAAAAATATTCACTGAAATGAACTGCTTGTTCTATGACAAAAATCAAAACACATTTGAAAGTTTTGAATAGAAGTTCATTGCTATGGTGAGTTTTTCAATCCCTGTATTATATCGCAACCTTAAAAAAACCCCAGCTTTATAAAAAAAAAAAAGTGTATTTATTTTTGAGGCATGATTACAATAAAGCTATGTTAACACCAGCCAAATTCTTTGTGGAGAAGACACAGGTCATGATATTTCCAACCATACTACTTTTGGTAGTCAATCAGCTTCATTCCTGTTAGCGTGTTCCTTACGAAATGTGAGGAAAACAGTTTAGCTTATACTAAACTACCATTTTAGTTTTTAGGTTTTAGGATTGACCGCTGTTTTTCCCAGAGATGCCTGCCCAAAAATGCCAGACAATGCCTTTGATGCTTGAACAATGCTTGTTTCAATTTCTAATCACTTAAATCACAGTAAGTTTGCTCACTACAGTTTAGATTACTTGCAGTTCTAGATATATAAATTGAAAAGCAAATATTTTACATAAATATTAATTTGTTAATACAGTTACTAGCAATGCAGCTCCAGCTTCGCTACCAAAATAATGTTAATGTAGAATAGCATTACTGCTTGATTTATTTAATGAGTTTGCATGTGCAAGTTAAACACAGACAAATTTTTATTCTCTATATAAACGAATCAGGTGTTAACCTACTCTTTGACTACAGATTACAGTTTTTTCCTTCTTTACAAGAGAAGCATAACAAGAAATATGAATGCATTGCAAAACATCTGATTTAAATTATATGCATTACTCATACCCCCTGGAGATTAATACAATTAAGATAAAGAACACAGCATTTTTTAACTCTAGGTCAACAGTTCCAATGTAGTTTATGTTAGTAGCAAAGGGATGCATGATAGCTTCTCAGCAGCCAACATATTTTGCTGCACCATCATGCTCCTACTGAAAAATTTTACAGATTACCATCATATACAGTCATTATGAACCCTCAATGCCAGTCTCAGGCAAGACAAAACCCAAGTCTTTTCAAAGAGTAAACAGATCTTCTCCCTCATCCTCCAAGAGTGGTTCCCTCAAGACTGGTGGTCCTTTTGAAAAGAAAACATGGACAGGGAATGCAGTGCTAGTGCACACACACTGCTCCTCACCCCATCATCCATGTGCAGTACAAGCTCTGCTGGAGCACTCCCTTAAAGAGAAATGCCAATTCCTGAACTAATACTTCAGAAACAAAACCCCCTTCTCTCAGGAAAGAAAAAACCCAACCCTCATCTGTTTCACTTCCTGCATCCAAATCGTGCCCTTTAATGCAGGAAAACATAAGACTCCCTTGGCAGCTCACCTGTGACTGTCACTTATCCCTACAACAGGTATCAGTGACAACACATTCCATAGTGTTAACGAGGAACTGTTAATGGGTACTAGTTCATTTTGATATAAACCACAAATTAACAAAAAAGCCCCCAACAAATGCAATAGATTACCATTCATAAAGGTCACTGAACATTCCTAACTCATGTTACTGCATCTAGGACAGTAAGTACTCTATGAAGTAGGCTTCATTACTGTGATAGATAGTTTTGTTTCCCATTTTTCATTATATCACAGTTCAAGCAATCATTAATTGCTGCAGAAAAAGTTCTTGCACCCAGCATAAAGTAGTATTATTCAGCAGTGCTTGTATCAAATTTCTACAGTAATTTAACTGTTTAAGTCTCCACGATCTGCTAAGTGATGATCAAAAGGCTGGTTACAGTGCAGCAATTAAGAAAATCTCTTTTCCTTAATCCCTTACTTCTCTAGGTGAAGAAGCAGCTGGAAATTAACTAAAACTCTACACATCCTACAAAACGAGCACAATCAAAATTACATGTTCATATACAACTGATCAAGAAGCAAGAAAAAAGTTTTGATCTCATTTCAGTACATAAACACTCCCCTCAAAAAAAAATAAAAATCAAGCTCCTCTACACCCAAACCAGAGCACACACCAGGAACACAGCATAACAAATACTTTAGTGGATTGTGTCTCCAAAAGTAGCTGCAAGTGGATGACTAAGGAAGGTTAAGAACACGACAAGCATTTATCATACTTCCTCTGGGCGCTCTCCGATCCTCCAACTATTTTCAGTTCTTGGGAACTGCTGTTCATCTATTTGATAACCCGCAGTGGATTCCTCCAATAACTTATCTATTAACCTCCAAACCCATACAAAGAATTTTAACAGTACATGACTTGCTGTACAAAGAAGCTCTCCCTATTGTTGGTTTATAACTACTAGCTTAAAGCAATGCCCCTATCAAGTTCTTGCACAGGAAGAGATGTTCAAGTTTCCATCTTCTCCATGCCACTCATACTTCCTTATACCTTTGTCAGGGCCTCAATCCCCTCTGTCACCTTTTCCAGGCTGAAAAGTTCCAGCCTACTTATCTTTGCCTTATACAGAAGCAATTCCATACCTTCTATGAGCTTCTTCCACTTCTACTACAGCCTTTCTAAAATTTAGGGACCACAAGTGCACGCAGTATTCAAGATGTGGGAGAAAAATATACAGTGACATTTTGATGTCTTGTTCTTTGCTTATAAACCTAACATTTGGTTTGCTTTTTGACCACTACTGAGCATACAATGGATGCTCTCACCAATGTATCACAGCTCCCAGACCTTGCTCACTATTGGTAATGGTCAGTTCAGAGTCAGTCATCCTATCTGCTGCTCTCCCATGTGTATATCATTTCAGATCTTTCAAAATAATTTCATCCAGACTTAGTATCAAGTCACTCAGTTTAATAAGGTCCTGCAGTGGAGTCATCCACTAATCTCACTACCCTGGGTAATACTTTGGGTCACCAGCAAGTACTTTTGCCTCACAGATCATCCTGATTTCCAGGGCATTTGTGAATATGGTGAAAAGCACAATCCCAGAAGAGATCTCTACAGCCCTACTGGTTACACCCTACCACTGTCAGGGTTAACCATATAATTTTTCCTTTTACCTTCAATTTTCTCTTTTCCATACAAGAACTTTTCTTAGTACTCTGTGGCTACTTCATTTTTTTAAAAGCCTTCAGACTTTGCCAAAAAGTTTTAAAATCAGTGTATACTGTATCACCTAGATTACCCCTTATCCCTGTTTGTGGTATTTCTAAGAACACCAACAGATTTATAAGGCAGAATTTCCCTCCACAGATACATTGTTAATTTGCCCAAAGCAAATGATATATATTTGGGATCTGTTAAATTCTCTCCTCTAGGACAGAATTTCTAGTCATTTGCTCCAAAGGTATGTCAGACCTATAGACCTCCTGTTCCCCAGATTCCCCTAGAAAGCTTCTCAGGCAGTAGCATCACCTTCGTTGACATACCAGGCACTCTCAAACAAGAGACTATAATTCACTAATAATTCAGCTATTTCATTTTTGAACTTACACTAATACCACCTGGTTCTAGGCATTTTTATTATTATTATTCATTTTGTCAACCTACAATACAACAAACTAAATGCTTTTCTCACTGCCCTAATATAAATTTTCTCTTTAGACATCATGTCTCTTCTCATTTTTAGTATTTTCTTGCCTCAATACTTTGTTTTGACTATCTACCTGTTTTGTGCTCAGGAATAGAGTAAAATATTCAGTCATTCTGTACAGATTGGACAACACTAATAAAGAGGTCGCTACATTCAGTAGGTTGTAGGACAAAGCCACTTCAGTGAAAGTTTATCAGCTGGTAGTAAGAAGCTTGGCAATTCTACAACAAGAAGCGATGTATGATTTTTAAGACTTAAGGCAGCAGAAGGAGGAAGTCATTGGTCCTTGACACCAAGCCATGGAATTAAGAGTCAGTCACTGCTCTTTAAATGTCTTAGATTTCCAGGCAGTTACATCATGCATCAGCTGCCTGTACTGACAAATTCACACTTTTCCACCAACCAAATTAATAGAAAATATTGAGAACACCACGTTATGTCTGACACTATTAGACAAAAGTACAACAGGACATAGATAAGTACCATTGCTACCCTGATTTTTTTTTGGTTGTTATTTTTAAAGGAAAAAATACCCTAGATATGTACTTGTATACACAGCATGTAACAGGAAAAGTCACTGCTGGCAGAAAGGTCATTCCTAACAAAGCTCAGCCTTGAGACCCCAAAGAGCTATGCAAACATAAGAGTATTTTCTAATCTGTACAGTAGAAATGAGTAACAGTGATCTACCATTGGAACAGGTTTCCTGTACCTACAATAGAAGTTTTACAATAAAATGAGTTTACTTGATAAATGCTGGTGGCATATCCCTTTTCAATATCTGGTCTTCTGTTGTCTGCACAGTCTCTTTTCCAACCTGCAGGAGAAAGAAGTCATATTTAAGATTCAGAATTTCACTGTAAAGCCTAGGTGAAAACAAATAGCAAAATAGCAACAACAAAAAAATTATTTGTACTAATGATAATACCTTTCACTAGGTTTGCTGTGTATATTTTTGAGACCACTATATACTGTGGTTAGTCTAATGCTTTAGAAATCACGTTGTTTCATGCCAACATCTCTACTAAATTAACCGAGGGACAAACACTCTTCCCTCTCTTCATAGAAACCATATTATTTGCTACACTTGGTCATAAAAACTTAATCACCGTGAACTCTGTAGGCTTCCCCACCTCCTAATCCCCACAAGTCAGAAATCAAGTTCAAAGTTAAAGAAAAGTTACCCCCATTTCACTATTCAACCTAGTCTATTAAAAAATGTAGTTAATTACTGAGAATACACCCCACACGCACATTCACACCATCCTTTAGGCAAAAATAATTATGCAGAAGCTAATAAAGAGATAGAGTAAGATCTGGAGTTTTCTATACACTAGCTCTTGTGTTATACAATAAAAGTCTTCATAATTGGTAGCTGGCTCTCTGAACTGTGAGATCACCAACTTAACAAAATATTTCCAGCTCCTTTGTTCACTGTATTTTCCAGCTGAATAAGCTATTCAGAAAGGCATCACAAAGCAAAAGGTCTTTAACCCAGACACCAGTTTGTGTTAAGAGCTGCCAGGCCTGCTCAAGCTGGACAAGATAGCCCTGAAAATCCCTGATCAGCTGGTGTTTAAAGATTTGCTGGATTTTGACAGAAGTTGTAGCGTGCCACTATGCACAGCACTTGCCAGTTCTAATGCTATGTAGCCTTCCAGAAGCACCATTTCCTTGCAAATTTATGCTGCTTGCTGAAAACTGTGGCTCCCTAGTCTGCTCCTTTTCAGAGGGTCTTTAAAAAAGTACATTGACCCTAGTATTTTATTTGGATCAAACACAGAGTCAGCCTAGCCTACCTTTTTTTTTTTTTTTTAATTTATTAGTACTAGACTCACAAGAAGCCACATACATATTTGCAAGTAATGAAGGGAAGAGCAGAGAGGAAGTTAAAGGTCATCAATTTTATGATAGGTTTCTGTCCTTTATGTTCATTGTAGGCTCACTAACAGCCATGCTCCCTCCTAAAGCACAGCACTGCAGCATTGCTTTGACTCCTAAATTTCATGGCAATGCCTCAGGAGCACAATTATAAATTTATCTCATGCCCTGTTTCTTGGGATAGGGTAACATGACCCACCAGAGGATAAGCCTGCTTTGTTCTAATTATTTCCATTGCACTTATGAAAGACATGTTTATATTTCTGGCATTTGTATGTACACATGCATGATAAAGATGACACAGAAAACTAGTAATTTGCATAAACTTTGGACTACACATCATTCAGACAGAACACTGGCACCAGGTGAAAATGATGAGTAATACTTTATTTCCAAAGAACCAGGCCTGCAACATTTCTCTTGCGGCTGTACCAATTTGCATATAGTTCAGTATATTTTTATTTCTGAGGATATACAGTTTTTAAAGAATGCATGAAGAATAAAGTTTACAATGGGTGGGCTTCAATTTAAAGGTAATTCTAACAATAATTATTGGTATTTTATATTGAACAGTCACTCATGAGCAACCAAGAAACAACTTCTGCTCAAGTTACAATACATCAAGCATCAAGGGTAAGTTACTTCTGTTTTTATTAGACCATACAAAAAGCATTTCTTCTTTTAGTCTGGATAAGTCTCTTCTATAAGAGGATATCTATAGGTTCACTACTCAAAGAAGCATTATCATCTAATTATAGATAGATATATGCACTTTATATATTTATACATACACATATGGACAGTCATATATGGCCAGCTAGGATCTTTGGTCTTCAAAAGAAAGTAACATATGGGATGAGACAATTCCCATTTCCATTTTTTGTGAGGAGTTTTAACCTCAAAACTGTCCTAAACTCTAAAGACATTGCTCTTCCAAGTCCATCACAAAGCAGAAATACTCACTCCTCTAATATCCTCAGCACTATATAGCACACAGACAGGACACAAGATTTTAGCCAGTTCCTATGAGGCCTCAATTAAAAAGGTCCCCTACTTTTCCTGAAGAAAGGATTTCTTACCATATTTTAAGCACCAATACAGCACACACTCACTGGATCTGTTTAAATATAAAACCTTGTGCCTCAAAGGAAAGCATTTCATATTTACATACTATTAATTAACCTTTCAAGAAGTTGCTCTTTGCATTTGTAGCTAAGGTACAGAGATCACATGTAAAGAACAAACGTACTCCGCATACCACTTAACAGGCAAAGTCTCAAAACATGAAGCCACATTCATGACTAAAAATACACAACCCCAAGAGTTTTGTGGGTTTTCCTTTTTAGCTTTGTGGTTCGGGGGATTTTTTTTCTTACTTTTTGTTTTAATAAGATTTGGTTTTTTCAGACTGAATTTTTACATGGCCTAAGCAATTTTCGGACATAGTGCAGTGTAACACAATGTAGCAATTCACTCAGCTCTACCTTCCCCATACTCCCAACACCCAGGGAATAAAGACTTTTTTTTTTCCTTTAAGATATAATACCTACACATTCCGTTTCAGGCAGAAGGCTTGTCAAGCTTCATGCTAATACAGAACAATTATCTGGGAAACCTGCATTTTATTTCTATCCAACAGTATACACGTGAAAAAAACAGGATTCGTACTTAAGTTTCAGATACTCTTACCTCCCAAGACAATCTTTCCCTAACTAACTGGAAAGCAACAGTCTCCATGGAATAGAAGCTTCTGCTGTTAATTAATACTAAAGTGGCCATTACAGTCCCAAAGACACTAGTTAACACTGTAAAGGGACCATAACTTCTTGAACACTGTACCTGCCCAGAGGAGCACAGAGTAAGGGAAGCTCTCAAGCAAAACTTACCAAGACAACATCATAGTTAGACCTTTTCCCCATCCGTATTCATTTCCATACTCTTTAGGAGATTAGAGGCAAATCAGCTGAACAGAGATAAAGAATGAGCTACTCCCCTGCTTGCTCCCTGCTATTCAACAACAGGGAACAAGAGGCAGACAAGTCTAGAAATTTAAAAGAAATGGACACACGCAAGTCAGAGGGCATATATGGCTGCTGAAAAACCTTCTAGGAATGCAGCTAGAAGAACCAGGAAGTGATTGAGATTTCCTGCTGGTTTTGGCTTTTAACTTTGCTTGTAGGTCTTATGCACTCTTATCTGCCACTGATTAGTAGAGGATCAGTATGTTTTAAACTTCCTGATGGGGAGTATTTTCTCCATGGAAAAGCAAGAGGAAAACTTTCTGATCAGGCTGAGGTTTTTTCTTATAACCAGTTTTGCAGCTTTTTGTCATGTCTGCTTCTACTGCAGGAAAGACAAGACATAGGTACCCACAAGGTCCCTTTCTCATCTCCTTAGCCTGCTGGATATAGCAAAGAACAGCTGTTCAGTGAGAAAAGGAAATAGTTTCAGCTTCTGTAATTCTCTAAGACTTTGTTTAAAAAAAGAGACCACAAACACCCAGTAATATCTAGTTCTCTTAACTTCTAGAAGTTTGAAAGTACAAACTGCAAGTATCATATAGAATAAAACACAAATATTTAAGATGAGAGTCCAAAGTTTATTGTTTGGGGTTGGTTTTAATTGTTTGGGTTTTTTAACAAATATTCTTCTGAATACATATATTGACAATACCAAATTGACAATTTGCCAAATGCTGGAAGTTAAATCTTCCTTGCAGCTTATAGGATTTCCCCAGTTAAAAAGGAAGGCGACCTTAGAAGAATTAGTTCTTGCGATGTTCCAGAAGCCATTTTAGCAAGGAGCCTAAAACTAAAAATATTCCCACATCATCATCCAGTGAACACATACAGCCCTGGCTGCAACACTAGCAGAGCCCCAGGTCAGAAAGAAACTCCCAAGAAATTAGCTACAGTACGAGCTTTGCTTGACAAATCAAAGTACCACACAAAGTGTTCTAGTCTGTATGTTGTAAAAGCAACTTTAGCATTAAAAATCCAATTGCTGGTTTACACTTTCTTCTATGTTTTGCAATCTTCCAGGAAGAATAGTGACATGACAATGGGAGCGTTAAGTCTCACATCAAAAATATGTTATACATTTGTTATTTGTTATACATCAGTGCAGTTCCATGAAGCTCTCAGCAACTTCTTTCTCAATTTCTTTAGATGTCTGTCCTGAAAAAATAAACTTAAGTATTTTCTATAACTCTACAATAACAGTAGTTTCTACATTACATATCCATGTCTAGAATCCATTTCAAAACAGAGTTGCCAGTCCTTTCCCCCCACTCCACATTTTAAGAAAGCAAAACTGGCCTAGATTTCAAGACTACGAACAACCCATCAAGCAGAGCTAGAAGCAAGCCAAAGTTACACCAAATTTATGCCTACTCCTTGCTGGCATAGGTGATGTACATTTCAGTCCAGACTGAAAAATACAATATTGGCATAGAGAATTAAATCTTCATGAAAGCATTTTGAATTCACATTACATACTGATGGGTCTTACGCATGACAATATGATAAAAATGATGACTGAACTTAATGGTATCCAGTTGTATATCCTATACCTTTCATAGAGTTCATCCCTCCCCCACAAGGCATGTCCATTGCAGGTGGAGAAAGCAGGTCCTTTATCTCAAACTGAGTTCAGAGACAGTGTGTCTCAGTGGGTTCCAAAGTGGCAAGGGCTCAATAACTACTTCACAACTGTTCAGTTTTCCTTTTGTGAAATCAGTCATTGGAGCCAAATTACATGGTAAGCTTTTGGGAAGGACCTCTCTGGCAGCAAAAGAGAAGCAAAACAAGACTTAGCTTTTTACCTTCATTGTTGTCAGTCACAGTATTTTGATTGTAACCCATGTTCTGTCTTTAAATTTACAGTATCAAGTAGACCAGTTGTTGGTATTTCAAGCTATTTCTCTCAGTTCTTTTAAAAACACAGCTGTTGGAGTAAATGTTGTTTTATCATGCCATGTGGTAAACGTTACCAAAACAGAATTGCATACATCCTGGCTTAGCAGCAAAGCATAAAACTTTGCCAGATGCAAGTCAAACAGCTTTGGGGTATATCATGACAATTCCTGGTCCCACCTAAAGTTGACAAGTCACTCAAAAATCATCATCAAATGACATAAACAGCTTCTAGTAAAAAGAGAACTTTCCACAAACTGTGAGCAGAAGTAGCAAGCAATGTTGTAATGTTTTTAGAAAAAACATCTAAGAGAACATGTTTACAGGTCACTCCTCACAATGTAATCCTTCTCATTCAACAAGACTGAAAAAAGTCAGTTATAACAAGATACAATTTCCTCCTCCCCCCCAAAAAAAAACACCTTTGTTTTTCCTTCAAAGGTTCTATTGGAAACATTTAACAAAGCAAATCTCCAATTTCTTCATCATTCCACTCTCATCTTGCTTTGATTTAAAAGCGTGATTGATATGTCACTTGCAATTAAGCGCGTTTAACCCTGGTGTAAGAAGCTTTAAGTTTTTCTGCTTCTCTGTAGGGGAATAGCCAGTGCAATTAGAGACTGAAAAATAAGTCCAAAGAAATATGAAGCTGAATTCTCTTCCTGCTTCTATTTTACACCAAAAGAAAAATGCATATATGCTACCAGTGACATCAGTCAACAAGACTACTTTTCCTTCCAGGCAGGCATGAACCTAAAGAGACTGCTGAATCAGACCCTATTCACTTTGCCTTTCAGTTAATATGGAAGCTGTATACTGGCTCCTGGTTTTCTCATGATTACCCTGGAGACTGCATTCCAGGCATAGCAAGGTACAATTTGAAAGCCATTTGGCAATAAGTCAAATAAATTAGAACACTCCAGCCATCTGGTCCCCAATAGCAGCAAACTGACCTACCTGTCTACACTGGCGATTAAGACAAATTCAATTGGCCTGAGGCTAAGGTAATCCTGCTGTCCAAGTAAAATACATAACTACGAAACTAGAACCATATGGAAACCAGAAAGTGACATCATTTGGGTACCCAAAGACTTGTAGTCATGCTGCTAATGCCTACTAACTCTGTTACCAGTACAGAGCTGAGGCTTGGATGGTTTAGCTAATTACAGAATGCACAACTTAACAAAGGAAACAAAAGCACATACTGATTATGTGAGACTTTTTACAGAACTATTATAATTCAGAAATCAGTTCTTTTATCAAGAGAAGAGTTTCTTCTTCTAAACCAGTACTTCCAAGTTACAACTACTTTAAGACATTATAACTCCACTGCAGTGAAATAAGTCAGCTCTGACCTCTGAGCATATACAAAACTCACTTGGGAAAATAAGATACAGCAACTGTCCTCTACAAATGAGATTCACAGCTACAATTAGCTACTTTTACATTACAAGGAAGTCTAAGGACAATCCCTCATATCAAACAGCATGAAGACTCCAAAAGCTCTTCCAGTTCATCTCCATGTACCCAGACCTGCAAATCACCACTAAGTTTCAGAGCACCTCTTAACATAAATCCTGCTGCAGACATATACACAGATGAGTACTCTACTAAAAGGTAACACATGTAATATCACAGAGCTAAACTTTCTCATTATTCAGATGCTTGTCTGAAAGCAAGCAAACACTGTGATGCCACTGGTAGGTTTGCATCAACTTTGACAACCTGCTAATATCTGCATGTTGGAGAAAATCTTGGTTGATGAGGATTTCCCTCTCCCACACCAGTAACTGAGATAAATCCTGTCTCCCCCGCCTTCCAAGTGTTAGGTCAAGTAGAAGTATCTGGAAAGTTTACTTAAGATTAAGGCTGTTGGTAATAGAGTAAAAAAAGTCTCACCATAGGAAGTTCATAGATCATATCAAGTGGAAGAAAGATCTCTTTCCAGATACAGCAGCAGCCTGTGAGAATCTGTGTTTCTAATATACATATTGTACTGCACAGACAGTCTCTAAACCAACCCAAGGTATAGCTTTACATAGGTAGTAATGAACTTTCTCCCCAGGCTATTTTTATCCTTCATCAGAATGACAAACTAAATTGGGGGTGGTCTCTAATAATAATATTAAATTAGTATTTCACTTATCCATGTGTTGGCACAGAAAATATTCAAGGAGCTGAAGAAAGAAAAGACAAATTCATATGTATTCTCTGTTACTACTTGAGTAAGTTTCAGATGCAAAACAGTAGAGAATTATCTTCCTCTCAAGTTTCTAAGATGTCTGACTAAATCAGGTGCTAGGCAGCTGTCCACTATAAATGCCTTAATTTCACTTTGATATTTAGTTAACTACAAAATCTGTTGCTACTTTTTATAACCCATTTTACCTGTGGAAAACACTGCTAATTTGACAGGTATTGTTAACTAAATGGGGCATATTTAATATAATACCACAACTGAAAAATGTAGGTTGGCTACCAGGCACTGAATTTTAGGATCTTCTATTTGTTATATGCAAAGTTGTACTGACTTCTGAATGCCAGACTGTTCAACAATGACTTTCCCCCTTCCACAGAAAGGGCAGCACTGCTTCCCTTATGAGCTCCCTCCCAGAGCACCAGTTGTTCTAGAGTAACAGATTTTTTTTCAAAGTTAAAGACACCAACAGTTTCCTGCAGGAAGACAAAATGATAAGCATAAGAAAAAGCAGTTTTGAACATCTCTGATAGCAGAGCTAAGAGAAATACCAATCATCATTGATTTTAAGACACAACAAATCAGAATAAAGACTCACAGCACCTGATGGGCAATGCATTTATCAGTAGATAAACAGAAGAAAACTCACCACCCCACCATTTACATGACACTGCTTTTTAGCATGTTCTAAATGTAACTATTTTGCCAAAGCCACTGTCATGAGACCACTCTTCATTCTAAGCAGTTCTGAAATTCTTATGATAATTCCCCCCACCTCTTCCCATGACACAGTTCCAAGTTACTGAATTTGTTCCCATCTGCCTGTCATCAGTGCTGGCTTATTTATCTGCAGCGCTGTCAAGCAAGGATCTATTTCCATCACCTTGATGGGTTACAAAAACTAAATTGGTTTAGTGCTAAACAATGTACTGCGGCAGAGAAGGAATACATAAGAGATGCTGCTTTAATCTATTTACTTAAGTCAACCTGCAAATGCAGGAACTAGACAGAGTTCTGTCCCTCATTGACTTTGTTTAATCCTAGTATTTCCCTCAAGGGAAACATACTTTATCAATAAAGGTAATTTTAGATGAGTAGTGTTTTTCACCAAGTTTTCAATATTATATTAAAAATACCTTCATGTACTCACTAATACATGGTTGAAGCAACAGCAACTCACAGCATTCATCTTTTGGCATAAGCCCTGCCACAGTAAATGTTTCTTCACCAGCAAGGTATGTACTAACATGGTATTTTATAGTTGTTATCCACCTTCTGTAGCATATTGGTCAATTTGTCTTTCATAAGAGTCTCATTTTACTTGACTAACAGTTAATTCAAGTGTACAATAAGTTAATGGTGTAAATCATTGCTCACATGTTAAATGTGATGTTTTAATTAGCTACAACAATATCTAGTTACATTAAACAGAATAAGGAGTAGGAATGGTGGGCTGTTTTCCAAGGGACAGTGCTCATTTACAGCACCATTAAAAACCTAAGTGTGTCAGAAACTTAATATTATGTGATTGTTTTCCAGCTTGATTTTGCTTTCAGTACTCATGACCGCTTATACCAGCTCTGCAAGGAATTCAGCATGTACAAGATAAGCCACTTATGTGCTGAGTCATCACAAAGAATTTGAAAACTGTTACAAAGCAGCCACTCAGCAGAAATAACTGATAGATATTTTAAAAAATCAGACAAATAAGTGACTGATCTGGCATTAGTTCCGAGTTAGATGAAGACTTACTCAGCTGTTAAAATTAGTTTTTAATAAAACTTAAGCTTACTATGTGGTCAAGTAGCAAACTACTGTTCACATCCAAAAAAGCTTTAAAAACAACTACTTTCAAGAGCATTTGCTATTTAATTCTTGACTCACACTGAAAAAGAAAATTATTCTTTGAAGAGATTAAGTGGTTTTTGTGGTAAAGGCTAATAAACTATAGCACAGCAGCAGATATTAACAACGTAGTCAGAATCTTCTCCTATGGGATGACATAACCAGTAAGAGTGGTGCAATCCAATTCCTAGGTGTCAGTGATTCCTTTGAAAATTCTTATGATTTAATTCATTCTACAGACCTAACTTCTCACTCAGCATAATTATCTTCCATGCCATCTAGCATAGAATCTACTCTCAGCCACTTTCACAGCCTAGATTCAGCCATAAAACCTACTTCTACCCACAACAGTGCTGGAACCGGCCTACTTCTAAAACAGTGCTTTGGACTAACATTAACATACATTACATTATACTTCTCTAGGTTCACCCAATTCAAGCATTATGAAAGCATTACTCTTACTCTTGCAGTTGCTACTGGAAAGCTTAGTTCACATAATACCGAAATTGGTGGGACTTTTCTTTGTACCAATGGATTTGTTTGGCCCTATTACTCCAGGCAGTAGTAACTGGACATGCTTGATGGGATGGACAGACTTTCTCAGTGTAGCTCTGTAACATGAAGCTACTATCCTCAGTTGAAACAAAGGGGGAAAAATTAGGTAGCATAAGCCAGCAGTTTGAAGGTTACAGTCTAGTACCTACAAATATCTAGGCTAAAACTGCTTATTTTAAGTTCCCGTGACTGGCAAACCTGGCTTCACCTCTTGCAGACAAAAGGAATAATCCTAGTCACCATTAATTTGAAGCTGTAGAGAAGTAAAGCCTCTATAAACTTGTCTTAAAAATTCGTCTTTAAATTTGACACTGAATCATAAAGGGACATCAGAAAGTTCAACTTCTTTAAAACAACAGAAGTTTTTTCACTGTAATTTGTTCGCATTTTAGAGCTCCATTGTGCTAGGCACTGTATAAATACATAATATTATCCAGTTCACATATAACAGCAGACCATTGCTGTGTCACATTAGAAGAATGTTGACAAATCAACTCTGCATTAAGAAAAGGATATTAAAGTGCCACCAATAACTGATAGTATATAATTGCTAACACTTTGAGAAGTTACAGGTACCATTTCTAACTTAAAATCCTTTCAGAAGTTTAATAGAAATCAATGAAAAAAATCTTTTAGGTCTTTGTAAGGTAAACACCTTTAGAGATGAAGTTCCTTTACCTTCTACAAGAATGTGGTTTGAAAAAAAAGCAGTATTGCTGCAAATCTGACTAAAAGCACCTCCTATAATAAGAAGCTACACTTGTCACCAACATAATTTTGTCCTATTTGAGGAAGTTGCTCCAGATTTGAAAGCAATAGAACACTCTTCTGAGCAACTGTTATACTATATTAAACAGAAATACAAGTTTTTGAGCCAGCTAACAAGCAAACTGGAAAACATGTCTGAAGAAAGGAATTGTACTCAACTGTGAAAGCAGAATCTAGATCCATCAAGTTCACAAACCCCTTCACAGCTTACTTCCTACATTGCCACACAGTAACAAGGTTAGTTATTATTAGCATCACCAAAATACTTAAAACTAATAAGCCATGTGCAGGGAAGTTTGCTCTTTGCAAGAAAAAGGTGCAAGACAATTATGTAAAAATCTGTCACAACAAAGGCTAAGCAGCAAATCTTTGTAGCAGTTAGTAACTGCTTCAGGGTAGCAAAGTTTCTTTAGCATTTCACTGTCCTGAGTAATTGGAGAACAGGTCAGAGATTCCAACTGCTCCCCTCCCCCCAAAAAAATTGCCAGAGCAGAATTGTTATGCCAGAAATTAGCTTGCAACTGAGAGATAAAACACTTTATATTTTATAGCTTTGAACTATGATAATCAGTGATGTCAAGCTGGGAAGAGGAAAAAAAATTCAGATCAACAGAAAAATACATTCCTTCCTGCTGTATGGGGGGTGGGGTGCACTCAACTGGTCTGACAGCTCAAGTGCCAGTCGAGTCTAGTCAGAGAGCTAAGGAATGCAGGTTTTCTCCAGCATCAACTTAAGAGAATTAAAGGAAATGTCATGCTATTACCTTTTTTGGGTGGTTTTTTTTTTTTGTTTGGTTGGTTTTGTTGGGGGTTTTTTTTTACCCTCAGAGAAAGACTGAAGTCAAGCTGAAACCTACCTAATATTTACTAAGGTTCCCACTCCCCACCCCTTGATTTTTTTTTTAGAAAAAGGGAATTTTTTATAAGTGTGGCAAATAATCAAGCAGCACTTCAGTTGCTACAGTTAAGTCAGTGGTTTGGCAGTTACCAGCCCTTCACAATCCAGTTTTTTCATCATTGTATCAGGGCAAGCTAAATAAAAAGTGACCTTTTCACTACTACTATGGAGTTTGAGAGAAACTCCATTTGTTTAGCTCTTATTCAGCACAACTATTATGCTGTAAAAGCTGCAAAGATAGCTAAGCTTGTGAAAGTGATTTTTAGTTCAGTCCAAACACTAGTCAGTTTACTTGTTCTCTCACCTAAAACCTTGTAAGAGTTACACAGTAATCTAAAAAAAGTGGTTTTACACTTGAGAATAAGTTTTCTTTCAAGTATTGAGTGGTTTTTGTAACCTGTTTGTAACCAAATCAGCTTTTGAAGACTTAGCTGAAGTATATTTAGATACCTGTATACACATTCAGAGGCTGAAATGGGAAACATCTTGAGATCAATCTTGAGCAAAGTTACAAAGAAAGGAAGATTCTAAAAGCAAATACACACACCAAAGTAAGTAACCTTCCCAGTAACTTCCAAGTGGATGCTTGAAGCAGGTTTTTTTTTTTTTAATAGTAATAACTCTTAAGATAAAGATTCAGCACATCACACACCTCAGTATTAAAAACCTCTCCTAAGCAAGTTTAGATGACTACATGGATGTATTTTAGCAACTGACGAGGTTTCCATAAAGTTTAAATAGGAAGGTTGAACATGCCAACTTGCACACATCTAAACCTTAGCACTAATTGTTCCATTCAATTATGTACTACTATCCCATTTGGAGATTAACAGTTTAACCATTTGTTGCCTATGCACAGACAGATATTTTACTCATTTACAGGAAGTCCATTTTTTCAAAACATAACCGAATTTGTGGTCATCAGGAACCAAATCCACCCAAATACTCTAGCAACTTACAAGTTATCTGGCTCTCACACATACTATCAGCCTGGTTGAAGTCTGTTTCTGCTCCTTCCGAGGAAGTATTTGTGCAGGCAAATAAAACAAGGCCTGCATAAGAAAAGAAAGTTTTATTAATGCTTCCCTCCTCAACAACAGTCACAATATGCAGCCTCTTTCAAACTCAGGAAGAGGTTTGAAGACAGCAGAGGAAACAACTCAGCTGGAATAACTGAAGTTTCAGATGACAACTTTTAATAGCTTCCCTGCTTGACAGGAGGAGTCTTCAGACTCTTCTGCAAATGAAGAGCTGAAATGGCTGAAAGACTAGAATGGGCAAGGAAGTTGATATGGACTTTCTGGCTCAGCCTTTAATAAGCTTCCCATTTTGATGCACCTGCTCCTTACATTGTAGAGCAACTATTTGAATAGAATTTTTAAAAAACTAAAGACAGACGAGAACAGTCATTACTGTTTGCCATCACACAATGACTCAGCTAAGGTGACACTTGTGACTTACCCAGTACAGGCCAGAGTGCTCCCTATCAATTCAGAGGTTACAGATATAACTGCCATTTCTCATACTGCTACTCTGGCACTTCTGTGACCATACCTGTTTAAGAAACTAATTTCTCTAGCTATTGTGCAGTCTTCAGCATTTAAGGAGGGACAGGGCTTGACTCTGTAGTTTATGCAAAGACTTAGCTACTACAATGCAGTTCAAGTTTAATACCGTTGTATTTTACTATTCCCACAGACAGAATAAACATTGAAAAGAACACATAGCCTGGTACTGCCATCAGTGTGTCCATTAAAAAGAAAAAAAAAAGCAACCTTTTCTAGCACCTACTTTAAAGACATGCATTGCTGGATAAATATCATCACAAGAATTTCAAGTACTCCTGAACATCCTTATGAATTGCAAATGCAGTTACATCTATATTCATTACAGAACAAGGCTTTTGGTCTTTGCCTACTGCTAACCTGAACTGAGACTGCCTTGAACTAATCTGTACATTTTAGGGCAGTTAAAGAATTTAGTCAATTTTGGAATTACCATACAAGATTTACTGTATCCTAGTCAAGGGACTGAAAACTATCATAACTTCAGTTTGTAGAGTTGTAAGACCAGAACAGTTGCAGCATACCGCAACATTTTAAGTTGCATACACAAAGACATCCAAGCATAAAGCTTGTAGAACTAGCCAAAGCAGTACTTTTTCCTTGGTTCTGTTATTCATCATTTCATTTATGCACCATATGTCTCCAAGGACAACATTTAAGCATGGTAGTTGGTCAGGTCAAACCTTCTTAGGCCATCACAGAACATCAGTTTAAAATGACAATTGCTTACCTCCACTGCAGTGAGAAATACTGTATTTCTATCACACACTGTAAAGTCTAAGTATCATCTTTCATTAGTAGGTAAGTACAGGTTGAGGAGCCAAAGACGGGAGGGACTCTGCTGTTAGAAACAAGGAAAAACTGGTTGGGAATGTGTATTGGTTTTGTTTGGCAAGGTTTTGGTAGCGGGGGCGGTTTACAGGGGTGGCTTCTGTAAGAAACTGCTGGAAGCTTCCCCTGTGTTCGAGAGAGAGCGAGCCCATATTAGCCGGCTCTGAGACGGACCCGCCGCCGGCCAAGGCCGAGCCAATCAGTGATAGTGGTAACGCCTCTGTGATAACATTTTTAAGAAGGAAAAAAGTTGGGACGGAGAGAAAACTGCCGCCGGAGTGAGGAGTGAGAACATGTAAGAGAAACAAGCCTGCGGACACCAAGGTCAGTGAAGAAGGAGGGGGAGGAGATGCTCCAGGCGCCGGAGCGAAGATTCCCCTGCAGCCCGTGGTGAAGACCCTGGTGAGGCAGGCTGTCCCCCTGCAGTCCAGGGAGGTCCACGGTGGAGCAGATCTCCACCTGTAGCCCGTGGAGGACCCCACGCCGGAGCAGGTGGGTTCCCGAAGGAGGCTGTGACCCCGTGGGAACCCCGCGCTGGAGCAGGCTCCTGGCAGGACCTGCGGATCTGTGGAGAGAGGAGCCCACGGAGCAGGCTTTCTGGCAGGACTTGTGACCCCGTGGGGGACCCGCGCTGGAGCAGTGTGCTCCTGAAGGACTGCACACCGTGGAATGGACCCATGCTGGAGCAGTTCGTGAAGAACTGCAGCCCGTGGGAATGGCCCACGTTGGAGGAGTTCGTGGAGGACTGTCTCCCGTGGGTGGGACCCCACGCTGGAGCAGGGGAAGAGTGTGATCAGCCCTCGTCCTGAGGAGGTGAAGCGGCAGAAAATAACGTGTGATGACCATAAACCCCATCCCTGTCCCCTTGTGCCGCTGGGGGGGCTTGGTGGTGAAATCCGGGAGGGTAGTTGTGCCTGGGAAGAACTGAGGGGTGGTGGGAAGGTGTTCTGAGATTTCATTTTACTTCTCATTACCATGCTCTGGTTGATTTGTAATAAATTGAGTCTGTTTTGCCCGTGACGGTAATAGTGAATGATCTCTCCTGTCCGTATCTCGACCCGCGAGCCTTTTGTTATATTTTCTCTCCCCTATCCAGCTGAGGATGGGGGAGTGATAGAACGGCTTTGGTGGGCACCTGGTGTTCAGCCAGGGTTAACCCATCACAGAATGCAAACATCAGGCACAACCTTAGCTACAGTGACCATGAGATCATGGAATGCAGGATCCTGAAAGGAAGAAACAAGACAAATCAGACCCTGAGCTTCAGAAAAGACTTTAGCCTCTTACAGGGACCTACTTGGAGAAATCCCATGGGATACAGTCTTAGAAAGAACAGCTCTGGAGAGCTAGTTGATTTTCAAGGATCACCTCCTCCAAGCTCAAGGATGGTTCACTCTGATGAGCAGGAAGTTAATCAAAGGTGACAAGAGGCCTGCATGGATGAACACAATGCTCCTGACAAAACTGACATGAAAAGTAGGCAGACAAGAAGTGGAAGCATGGACAGATGACTCGGGAGGAATGCAGAGATGCTACCTGAGCACACAGGGATGGGCTCCATCCCCAAAATCTATCTGGAGTTGAATCTGGTGAGCATGAAGAACAACAAAAAATGCTTGTGTAAGTACAGCAGCAAAACGAAGACTAGATAAAACGTGGGCCCACTGCTGAATAGGTGGGGGGCCTGGTCACAACACAGAAAAGGCTGAGTACTCAGTACCTTCTTTACTTCAGTCTTTACCGAGATCTGCCTTTGGCAATCCCAGGTCCCCAGGATGCACTGGAAGTTTGGCACAAGGAAAACGTATCCTCTATGAAAGATCAAGTTACATTCGCTATTCTGTGGGTGTAATCATTGATGGAAAATGCAATGCAGTTATTATGAAGGTCTCTTCATAAAGATTCTAAGCCAAAAGCAACAAGACACACAAGTTTTCTACAGGAATGGCTTGTTTCTTTTCTCCACTCTTTACTGGAGAACCCTGACATTAATCATCAGTTTCCTACCCTACCCATGAAGTCAGGGTACTAGAAAACTGTTCCAACACATGTTGTCTCAGTGAGAGAAAGAGTTAAAAGATCATTATCCACTGAGAGTCAATACAAGCTGACAGTTTCAGTAATCATGGAAAGCCTTTGAGAGTTGAGGAGTTTTTGGGTTTTTTTTTTCCTTCTTTCGCCTTTCATGAGCCAGTATTGTTATCCAGTGATCGTCTTTCATAATGTAAATAATTTTTCTGAAGCATCAGAATATTATTTACTTCAGAATAAGAGATTTGTTCAATGTGAGTTGTTCCATATATATTCATGGAAAACTTTGGTTCTAGTCTCAGGATGGGGCAAGTACAAGTCATACCTCAGTAGACTTGAATTATTAAGCAAAGTAAAAAAAGGAAAGGTTTGCCCTCTCTACTGATTCTCTATTCACTTTCATATTCTTATAGATACAGTAGGGCCTGAAATTACTGCAGGGACAAACTAGACCTACTTCCAAATATTATGCATATGGCATGTGTCGTGTGTGTGTCCCCCCAATTCAGTTTTCAGCTGTTAGGATGCTAGGCTCACGTTTTAAGGAGATATTATTGGTGAAATATTTGTAACTGAAAAAGAGATCCAGCCTTTATTTCATCATTTCATCTCTCCATGCAGCAAGTCATCTTGTATTCACAAAGTGTTTTCTGAAATGCAGGTAGTTGCAATAACCACTCATCTGTGGTGTATTTCCATGCATCAACACAAATTGCTACTTTAGACTCCAATCACAGAACACTATTTAGGGTTAATTCTCTCTTGCCTGTTGTCATAAAAATTAAGGAAGAAATTATACAATTAAATTTTACAATTCGTTTAGTGGATTCACTTCTAACAGTTATATAGCTATAAAAAAGATACTGTACTGTTCAAATGAGTTAACAACAGTGCTCCTTAGTAAGAGGTCCTATTGCTGTGTTTAAAGATAAATGCCAGGAAGGTTATAATTTTGCAGGAATTAAGAAACATGGCCACAGAGGCAAGTCCTGTATCAAGAACTCCTTCTCAACATAGTGATAGAATAGAATTTGTGTCACTAAAGAAAAAAAAAAAACACAACGAAAACACCACATTACATTGCAACATTTCTTAAGGTATAGTTTGCCAGTCTGACTTACTTTTCAGAGTGAGAAATGGCAGGAGATTGATATTACTAACAGTAATATCAATTCGACTTCATATTTGAGGTGAAAAAAATGTAAAGCCAGTAAGACTTAGTAAAACAATGCAGTCACAAACAAAAGCTTAGGAACACCACATACAAGCTATGCAACAGAGAAGTATGGATAAAAAGCTAGTCTTAACTATACATGAAGCCACTACCAAAATTAAGCAGTACGCAAGGCAAAGGCTGACTAGGACTGGCCTATTGTCTCCTTTGGAAAAGTAATTGGGAAAAAAGTGTCATTTGGCTTTTAAGAATTCTAGCAGATTTGGAACAAGAAACATAGCTTAGCATTTACAACAACCGGTTAATGATCTCAGGCATTATTTCCAGTAACTAGCATTAATACAACATTTGCTAACACATCTTTAAAACCACCTTTAACACACAAACCCCCCACCCCCAAGTCCTCTCAAAGACTTGCTCCATCAATCCAAATTTCAAGAGGTAGACACCTGTAAGTTACCCCACTTGTGTCCTGAAGCTACACATTTCTAAGTGTAAAACATACTGAACCATATCTTATTTGGTTCATTGTTTTATTAAACTCTGTAAAAGGAATTCCATGTCTACAGTCCAATACCACTACATAGAGAAAAGTAACTTCTTGTTTCAAAGCACAAAGCAAAAGTTAATGACATTCTAAAGTTACAAATAGTCAGAAACAAGAATAAATCACTAAACATTGGCCCTTAATATGGATTTAACAACTCCTCCCTCACTGGTGTAATTCACTTATGCAGCAGAAATCATATGTTAAGTTTTCCAAAGCAGGAGTGGTATACACCATATTGTTGGCATATGGAATTTCTTAGTCTGACTGCCACTTTAAGGTTATCCATTCCACAATAACGTTCTCATTTTTTATGCCCAAAAAGCAACCTGCATGTGATTACTAATGGAGGCATTCACCATCTCTATGCACACTTAAAGGAACAGAGAACAAATGATTCCTTTTAAAGCTGATGGAAGAGACTGGTATAAATTAACTTCCAAACATAATACAGAACAAAAATATTTTCCATTCAAATTGGAAGCTGATTTATCACTTATGTAAAGATAATTCCTAACAGATAAAAGCAAGAAAAAAAGTTTATGATTTGATTTTGTTATTACAAAGTTGCTTTGTCTCATTAGTCATTAATCACTTTTCACCCTGTCCCTCCCATGCACACACCCTAATGGGTTTTATCCACTTTCTCAGAGCATATGGCCACAGTTTCCACAATATGGTAAGTTATACCTAAAGAAATTTCAGGTAGTAGAATGTTGTATTTCAAAAAAGAAGGAAATTTTTATTATTTAAAAAACACTCTTCTAACACTAATCACAAGTTTCTACTACACATAGGCAAGACCTAGAAACCTATAATGAAAAGCCTTACTCGGAGATCATCAGGGCTCTTCTAGTACTCTGATTGTCACAAAGTTCTGAGTTCTGTAGAGTTCAGACGAGCTGCTGTAAGAACTCATTTCTTCCAGCTCAAAGATATTCCAATACAATAAACTGGAGATAGGGGGGTGCAGATCTATACATATCCCATGGCAAGTTACAAACATCAAGAAAAAACTTCAGAAAGTTACTACAAACCCTTGAGAAACATCTTTTGTGCTATGAAAATTCTGCAAGGAAAAAGCTTATCTTTTTCCTTTCTTCTCCATCCTTTTCCAAGATACATAAATATAAGTATCGCAAACTAATTTTTCTCTCAAAAAAAGAGAAACACTAAGCTGTACTCAACAGCTCACTCTTCTCTCGTGTACCCTGAGATACAGGCAAGTCAGCTATGCCAGGAGAAAACTTAGGGATGAGGAAGCTGTTTTACCACCCACTCTCCACAACAATCAGACCATTTCTCCTCACTCTAAGTGTTTAGCCATGTGCTTGACTTTTGCTGCTGCAATTGTGACAAGTATTTCAAGGCAGGCAGTATTTTTCAAAAATTCATTTATATAGACAATTTCCAAGCTGGTGGTTTTCAGGTGTTGATAGGCAATTCACAGCCTGTCCAGGGAAAATGCACAGCCCTTTCTGCATGCCACTACAACCCCAGGCAACTTCACAATTGACAGAGGCCCATGGATATACACCCAGAACATGTTGATTACTTCAGGTGATTACTACTTCTTCATCTACTAGGATGAGATAGGACAGCTGCTACAGCTACACTAAATGCAACTCTACCACAGTTGAGGTTTGGGTTTTTTTGTTCAGTCTGTTTTAAACTTTATGTCACTGCCTAAGTACTGGTATAATTTTACCTGTTTTGAGAGTACATAAGTGATAAATCAGTTGTACTTGGATGGGGTGGTTTTCAGCTGGTGGTAAAGAGACTGACCTCACAACTTTCGGAAGTGACAAACCTATGACACGAATAACTGTTTGACCTAGTGCTATAGGGTGTTCTACTCAAGTACGATCTCCAGTTAAGCTTAATTTTACTCCAGACTGCATTTATTTACTTTTAAAGATAGTGCTTGGCCCTGCTCTACTTAAAGAAAACAGCTGATAGACCATGAGTACAAGACAGTATATTTATATGCTAAGAAACCCTTACTGGTGATTAGCCTGACCTGCTAGTTGTGGTTAGTGACTGAGATGCAGAAAGATGTCAGTATAGCTTCATAAGCCCCCAAATCTCAGTAGGTAAAGGCATATCACAGCATCCACCAAGAATACATTCTTGAGAAATGTGATAGTTAATTTTGAGAGTTAAAGCAATTTTTCCCCATAAAAAAGAATGTAATAGAAATTGGATGATGCATGTAGAGACTTATGAAACATAGATTCAAATACAAAAGGACAGCACCTGTAGCATGGAGGATGGAAAGGCAGAAGCTGCATCATCAGCTAGACAATTGCTGGCTTTTCAGAGCAGGTCTCTGTTCCAAAAGATCTCAGCCACTTCATTTGTGACCATGTCTTAAATCTTTCATTATGACAATTTCATACCAGTGTCACTTTCCTCAGATGGCTCAAGCTCAGTCAAAATTAAGAACAGAAAAACAGGGTAATGATCAGGCACTTGGTCTCAAGTAAAGCAGGTCAGATCTTTCAGAGCACGGACATGGTTCAACAACCCAGCCTCTGAAAAGCCAACATCTCCTTGAGTTGCTGATCCTGCTCCAGTATTTAAATTATATGTACTCCTTAAGTCCCTTCTCAGGTCCCCCTCTTATCACCTTAATACTCATGCACAGGATTACTTCCCTATCTGCCAAACTCAGCAGCTTCACCCATGGTAGTGTTTGTATTTGGCAGAGCAGAAGCAACACTGCTGTGAAGCAGTTCTGTACAAAACAGTGGAGAGAAGTGATAAGAGTGGGCTATGCCTGTACTGACAGAAAGCCAGAACCCATACAAGGCAGTAAGTGAATGGAGTTTAAAATGGCAGAGTAGAATTTGCTTTCTCTGTTTGGCAGTAATATAACATTACCCTGAACATAAATGCTTGTAAATTCACTACTGGCTAGTAGAGATTTTTTCTCCCCCATGAAATGAAGTTATTTATATAATGTGTGTGATAGGTTTAAGTTTTCTTCATCATTATTAGTCATCTCTGATAGAAATCCCTCTTTTTAAAGAGAGGCTAATAGTTGGATGAATGTTTTATTAAAAATTAGAAAACCACCATACAGTTCACAACCTCCCAGCAAAGTTTGACCAGTCAGAATTCAGAATTTCATTTCACTGCCCACTAATAGAGTATTTAGCAAGCTCCAAATTATTCCTTGCCTGTTGGGCTTGACTATTTCCTCCCCCCAACCAACTCTGTTGTCTTACAGTGTTAAATCTTTAGCTACAAGGAATACCAAACTAAACCCCAACCCTCACATAAGAGGCACACATCCACTCCAAGTATCAGACAATAAAAACATTAAGATCTCTGTTAAAAAAGAACTGATTTAGTACATTAATAATCTTGTGATATTAATATGAAGCCTCTCCCTCAAACTCTTGGCTCCAGTCAAAGGTTACTTTTGTGCAAAAAAGCTTCTGCTGCTCAACTCTACGTGCAAAGGTATTTTGCATGTGGGCAGCACTTACCTTATCTCACAGTTAAGAAATTTCACCAGATTACTTCAAAACAATTTGAGTATTGTTCTGCAAAAGCTATCCCCTAACATGAATATTCAAGACAGTAGAATCAAACTGCAACATATTGGGAACTAATACAGAAAAGCAGAATACCGAGTCTTTGGTATTTACCATGGGAAAGAGACTAACTTTTAAAGATTTACTTATTTCATTCACTTCAACAATGACTCGGACTACGTCTTACCTAGGATTACTTTACAATTAGGTTCTGACAGGGAAGCATCCCTAAAGTAGGTCGTCTTGGGTGTGCAAACCCATGAAACTTAAGGTGGCTTCAGACAAACTTAAAATACAGCACATGCATTTCTGACAGAAAATATAGAAATGCATGCTGAATGGCAAACCGAAGGAAAATTTCTCATATAGAGGTCTATAGTCAAGTTATGTAGGACTCCCTTTTAACTCATCCAGTAGTCTTACTTTAAGTCTCTCATATCTATCAAACTCTGTTCACTCTTGGATATAGTGTATTGTGTTAACTCCATCTCAGGAACATCAACAAAATAAACTTTTCTTAAGTTACTGCACATGACTCCTTCCTCAGTGATTTTCTCATTTCCTAGCCCATTTCCCCACACAGCACATCTCCTAGGCCTTGCAGAAGAATGGGTCTCAGCACTTCAACTATTGTTACCAGCAGTTACTTACAGATGCAATAGTTAACATTAATTAAACATAACACGTTCCAAACTATGGAGTCCTTTACTGGGGAGCTAGAGAACAGTACTGTTGTGTGTAACAAATTATCAGTGAAAAACTTCTCTGCTGGTCAATATTTCCTGTCACATACACTTTGTGATACTCACACTACATGAAGAACCCTGAGCAGACAGGAAGCAACACAAAGAGCCAGCAACTACATTACTGTCCTGGTTATACTGGCAATTCCATCTTTGCTGTCACCTGTGAAGCCACCAGAAGGCTCGCAATTAGATAACCTGTCTGCACAAATATCCCTGCTTCTGTGAAACTGCAGTTTCACATATCACCTTTACACTTCAGAATGATGCACTGAAAACACAGCTCCAGATAGGAAACTGAACTTTATTCCTGTATTTTTCCTAGTATAGTCAAAGCTGTATTCTACCAGATCAGGGCATCTTCCTTGTAAGTACCACCTCAGATTACATCACTTCTGTTTGCTCTTTGTGAATTAATACAAAAAAAGAATTCAACATTTTTTCGTTCTATCTAGCTAGCAGGCAAGAAAAGAAAACCAGAGGCTTCCAAAACAGTCCAAAATGCTGGCAACAGCAAGCTGCAGAAAGAAACTAATTCTGTTTCTGCATTTCTCTAATAAATGCTACTTTATCAGATCAGGTTTCTTTCAAGAGGAAGGGGTGGGGGGAACAGTCACACAATCCAGCCATACAGGCTAAGCTCAGAGAGGCAAAGCATTATTCTAAAGTCTTCCTTTCAAGGAAAAGTATTTCATACACTCAGGCTTCATACCCTTACAGCCAATATACCTATTACATCAGTTCATCACTGCAGACCAATTGTTTTTCATAAAAACAAGAGTTTCAGCTGAAGTCAGCAAGAAGTACAAGTATTCCAGACAGTACATCCTCTAAAATTCATTAAGTCATGGGGACCGAGAGTTGTAGTTACACTGTAGTAAACTGCAAAACCTCAAAGTGGCAAGTTATTCTAGCAGTAGCAAGTACTACAAGCCGAAATCTGATAAACACATTACATATATTAGTCACCTTGACAGCTTCTTATGCCCCCAAGCCTCGTGATTTCAGTGCATTAATACATCAGTTAACAGTGACACATTATTTTAACTATATGTAACTGTTTGATTTTAAGGTATAAGTTTGCTGGCAAAAATTAACTCAGAGTATCTGCAAATGAACTTAACAGAAGTGCAAGGTAAATATTACCAGGTAATTCTTAATGAAATAGAGAAGTATGCAACATTGCAGTGCTTTCTGTATCAAACAAGACACTTCTGCCCTGCAAGTTTGCTATTCTTCTGATGCAGTTGGTTATAAAAGTACTAATATAACTAAAACATTTCAAATGTATTTAGTCACTTGCACTTCTCAGACTGAAATGCCTATATTGCAAATACTCGGATCTTAAAGAGACACGCTACCTATAGCTGCTTTCAAAAAGACGAGAGATCCAAGCCGATTTTCAGCCCCCTTTAGCTTCCCATAAGCAAACTGTTAACTCACACTCGAGGCTATGTAACAAACAAAACAAATTACAACTCCAAACTTTGCCTAGAAGCCACAGGTCTGTCTCTCCTCGACTCCCACACTGATAACGAACTGCCAGCCTTCACCGATATAAAAATCATTATCAAATACCTGGGAGGTTTAGGGTTGGGGTTTTTTTTTTTTAGGACAGGATCACACCAAGTAAGCGTTTTGCCTTTTATAGTGCATACACTTAAAACAGGAGTTTCCAACACAACAACAAACCACACAGCGTATCAGAGACATGTGTGAGGCGTTTCAGGGTGCACTCTGCACGAAGAGGATAGGACGGTACAAACAGCAACAATTACAGCCCTTCACTGCGCTTCAGCGTGATGCTGTCCCTCAGGCGGGGAAAAGGCGGACTTTTTCAGTCACGAAGACAGCGAACAACTCGCTGTTCCGGACAACTCGTTCCTCTGCAGAACGGCTCGCCGAGCTCCTTCGCCGGCCGGGGCGGGAACAGCCGAAGGCGGCTTCCAGATAGGAGCCGCAGAGGTCCAGAAAGCCTCCCAACTTAACCCCTTCCCGGCCCCCGCCTCCACACGGTACCTCCCTAGCGGCGGCAGCGCCGGGGAAGCCGCTTCGTTACGGGGCGCCGGTCGGGCAGCCAACGGCCGGCGCGGGGAGCGGGAGGGGGGAGGGGAGCCCGGCGCACCTGTACGCGACAGGCCGGGGCGGGCGGCGGGCTCCGCGGCCGCGGGACCATGAAGTTGGCCGCGGCGGCCAAAGTTGCTCCCGTGAGGAGGAGCGGAGGAGGCGGGCCGGCCGCCGCTACTCACCCGCACCAGGTTGCTGACAGCGGCCTGCACGGCCGATACGGGGGCGGTGAGGTCTGGAATGGCCTTGCCGTCCACCTCTCCCTCCTCGTGCATGATGACCAGGTGGGAGATCTGCTGGGCCACCGGCTCCAGGATGCTCTCGATGGTACGCGTGTGGAAGACGGGCATGGCGGCGGCGGGGCGGGGGGGAGGGCTGGGGCCCGAAGTCCGCACAAACTCCTAGCAAACTCTGTCCCTGCGGGCTGGCGCCCCACAGAGAAATCCGCGGCCTCCGCGCAAGGAGAAGAATAAGGAAGAAGAGGAAAACAAACGACCCACTCAGACCTCCCTCCCCTCGCTCCTCAACGGATCGCGGCAGCCTAGAGAAACGGCTCGCGGAGGCGGGATTCGAACACGCTGCCCTCCTGCTTCTCCCTGGCAGCACCCACCCTGCACTGGCACAGCTCTTTACCCAGGCGGCGGCTTTTCAACAACCACAACCTACCCCTCCCACGCCTCCCCGCCCCCTCGGCCACCCTTGCCCAATAGCTGAAGGGGGACCGCCGCTCCCAGTGGCGCAGTGCCACGTCCATCAACATTCCAGTGCTTCCCTCCCCCTCCGTCCCCCGCCTTTCCCGCACCACCCACCTTGCCATCCAAGCTTGGTTGCGCGGGCGCTGGTTTCCCAGCGTTGAGATGACGTCAGACATTCTGGTGTCCATATAAGGAGACGATTAAAGCCAGGAGGACGGCTGAGGGAACAGGGCATGAGGCGGGCGGTGGCGGGATTCCTGCGCCCCGCCCCCCTCGCGGCAGAAGTTTGCTCTGTTGGGTTGAGATGGGGCCGCCCGGCAGGGTGCGTGTGGCCGGCTGTAACTGGGGAGGGGGCGTCCCTCGCCCGCTGCCCCTATCCTTCGCCGCTGTTTCGGGCGGCTTCTTGCGAGGAGCGCTCCTCACGCCGCTGGCGCGACCTGTTCCCCGCCCCCGCGGCGGCTGCCGCCCTGAGGCTGTCCCCACAGCCCTCTCCGCAGAGCGCCCGCAGCCGCCCCGGCCCGCCCCGGGCGCGGTCCCAACCGCTTCCGCTCTTCCCCCGCCCGAAAAGAAGTGGCGGGAAGCGGCGGAGGCCGCTGCGTGGCGACCGCTTCCCGCCCGCGCCCCCCGCCTGAGGCGGGAAGGGGTGCCCCGGCCGCCCCGCTCCCCGCCGGCCGCCCCTCTGAGGCTGAGGGGACGCGGACGGACGGCGGCTGCCGCTGCCGCGCTCCGTCGGGAGAGCTGTTTAGGCGGCCTGCTGCCGGGGGTCAGTGCCGGGCGGTGGCGGGGCGGGCCGGGCGCGCCGAGTCGGGGGAGAGGGTTTTTACTGTTATAACCCCCGGTGATAACAGCGGCACGGGCGGGGGACCTCGTTTAAATACATTTAGGTGAGCGACGTGGTTTTGGGGGAAGGAATACCAACCGTAGCCGGCGGGTAACATAAATTCCCGCTTTCCTGTAGCGCTCACGTTGGAGTACGGCTGCCGGCGGCTGCTCCGCCGGGGGTGAGGTGCCATGGCCCCGCGGCTCGGTAGCGGCGGGCGGCCTGCCGTCGCCGGCTCTCCACCTGCCGCCAGCCGTCGGCGGCCCGCTGTCCCCCGCCTTAAGGCGTCGTTATTTAGGAGCGTGCTGTCCTGAGGCTCCTAATGCCATTGCTAGCCTTCATAAAACTTGGGGTGTGAGCTCATACAGAATGCTACGTTGCCCGCGCTCTGCCGCTGCCTGGGCAGTGCCTTTTGTGGCACTGGGAGTACTCATGGTAATAAAATAAAGCGTGTGAGTAAAGGGTTGCAGGGTTGCGGTCTGTACTTCTTCCTTTCCTTGATAACGTGAGCGCAGAATTAGATTTGGAAAATTATTACTGGCTTTTAGGTGTTTTTCTCTTTGTGCTGGTGCTGCTATTTTAAGCTGTAAATGAATGTTCCTGTCAGACTAGCTTTTGCTCCTAAATGTTTCAGAGCAAACAGTATGTTTTCTGTGCAGTGTTTGAACACAGCTGGTCCTAACAGCAGACACAGGGACATATAGAAAGAGCAATTAAATCAGTAAGGCTTCTGGTGTGCACGAGGATCCATCTTAATAACTTCTGGTACCAGAGTTGCTGTTGGTGGAGCTACGGGGATAGTTAGAAGTTGTAGGCCTAAAGAGCTAAGAAAAACAGGTTTTGTGCAGGGTTAGAAATCTTAACAACACCTTTAGCTCTGAATTTCTTTTTTTGTTGTCCTCTTTTAGTATGCTGGGAATTGTGTTTATGTGTGTGTATTTATTGAATCTGCAATGGTAGAAGTCAGACAACTAATTTCCATGTTGTATAATCCAATTTTGTTTGGAAAGAGGTATACTTGTAGGCTTGATAACAGATAATCAAATTATGTTATTGGCAGTGAAAACATACTTAAAATATCAGCCTCTCAGCAGTAATGGGTGAATTAAGTGACTTGAACTATACACCATAAGAGTATTTTATGTTGTTAGCTATTGGCTATATAGCACGTACTTATCGTTTCTAGTATATGCATTCCCAGCAGTGCCTCTTTAGCATACTATGGATCAGTAATAATGAGCACACATAAAAATCTTTCTAGATCGTAATGTGCAGCAGCTGGGATTTACAAAAAGCGATTAGTCCATGTTATGAACTAATAATCTACAAACCCAATAAACCACATATTCAGTCATTTGTGGGACTTGCATATAAGCTAAGTTCTCTGATTAAAAATAATGGCTTTAAGTCTGGGATTTGTATACTCTGTTCTGGCTGAAATGTGCATGCATATGTTTTAAAGAAAAAAAGTGCTATCTGATCATTACAAAAGGCTGTTTTGGTGGCTCCAATATATATAGTTACTACAGGCAAACTAAAATATAGAACATATGGACATTTCTGGAGGCCTTCTGAAACTTTACTCGTCTACAGGGCCAAAATATGTGTGTTTGTATTTGTATTTGGGAGTATGTTAGTATTAAGAGTTTGTTCCACTGTTTGGGTTATATTGGTGTAATTTTTGCACATGCAAAAATCAATTTTTATTGTCTGTACTATCTGAGTGTACTGTAGGCCCATCGCTGAAATTCTCTGCCTGATACTGCTGTGGCTACCTAATTTCTGAAGCCACATCTGGAGAAAATTCCATGCAATTAACAGCAATACATGTAGCACTGCTTTTTTGTTTGTTTTTTTTTCCAACTACCACCCCTACAGTGTTTTCTCTTTCCTTTGCAGCATTCAGAGCTGTCGCATTGATGTCATGTGAGTAACAGCTTTGCAGCAGGTATTTAAAAAAAAAATAATCAGTTTCTTTTGCCCTTTGCACTATTCAGTCTGTAATTATACGTTAATTATGCTATGAGAATGCTTCTCCAGTTTATACAGTTTCATTAATTCTCCAGGCCTTAACAGATGGTAGAAAGTAATGATAGATTTGATCACAATATTTTCTGTTTATTGAGCCCAAGGTGGAAATGTATGAATTCTTTTGTCCTCTTCCAGTATGGTATTAAACATGCAACAATGGATTTCCCACTGAGAAAAAAAAGAGATGCTGTAACTCCTTTCCTTTCCACACACTCAAAATCTTACCGTCTTTAAGAAGCGGTATCTATTATTATCACAACAGGGGTGACTAGCATCTCAACTAAGTTAAAGTGATTAGAATGAAAGGATTAGCTCTTAAATCGCTTTTTCCATGTCTTTTACTATTTCATAAGAACTCAGGTGAGTCCAGTTGAACCCATTTCTGCAGAGAACTTGATGTCAGCAGACTCTTCTGCTTAAAAAAATCTCCACTGAGTTTAGGGCCATAATGTCTCTTTGTTCCAGATGATCAGATAATACATTCTCCTTTTCTCACACATGATGAAGTCTTTTAATGAAGCAAAGAAATCCTCTCTTGACTTCCACTGAAGTGAGATGTATGAGTACAGAATTAATAGGCTTTGATAGAAAAAAGAACACTGTACTTAAAAACAACGTAGTTGCAATGCAGCCTCTTCTACAGTATCTTTCGGAGAGTTCTGTACCTTGAAGTCAGGGTACATGGCCCTGCAGCTGCAGGTGGCAGGAGCAGTGGAACAGAACTATTTTCAAAGAGATTCATGAAATTGCAGTTGTCTGTAATTACAAGGTGTTTTGCTAGTATTAATACTTCATTGAAGTGCGTGTGTCTGGTTAGCTCTGAGCACTAACCTACATTTTACAGTAGTTATTTTCAGTATTAGGTACTACAGCAGAGAAGGATTAGGTTCTCTAGGCAAATGCACTTGGTTGTGATTAATCACTTTTCCCTGGAATGACCAGATGTTGTACCCTGACTGTACCAACTTCTAACTTTTCTGAGTAATACCTGATTAGCTGCCTGAAAACGTTTACAGAAATGCTGTATTCATATATTGCATAAACTGGATTGCATTACTGTCTTGATCCTATGAAGATTTAAGCATATGTTGAAATTTAAGGATTAGCATCTCTTTTTATCAGCTTCTGGAGGATTGGAGGCTACTCTTGATCAGTGGATGTAGACTGTAAGGTCAATGCATTCTGCACTTCCCTCTTACCAAGCCATTAACTTTGGGTAATCTAAGGAGTAAGCGATGGATGATTGAAGTAAAAAAAAAAAAAAAAATTTCCTTCTGTGATAATGTCTGTCTTAAACATAAATTCTAAATTTGTCATGGGTTTGTTGTAGAATGGTATTGGTATATTGATAGCTGTAGTGTGTAGGTGACTGGCACAGAATGGACACATTTCACACCTAAGAAATGACAACCTAGGGGAATGAAAGAGCAGATTACTAAGGAGGTATCACAGTGTAACTTCACCATAATTGTCAATGTGCCTTGTCATTAAAAGATGACTTCTGCCATGAAACTAGGTTAGGTTCTGTTTAGTTCTGGGTCTTGGCTGACTGTGTTCTAGGAACTGCAGAGAGACTAACACTTCAGGATTTTTCTATGCTGACTCATCATAAGCCACTGTCTGAGCTAGATGGGAGCAGCCTATTAGGATTGGAAAATTTAAATCACAGTTGTCAGCCATCTCCTGAATATGAACTTTGTTTCTTCACACAACGCTGATTGGTTCCTAACTGCCCTTCTATAGGTGTGTTGTGTTCTTAAAACATAGTGGGGCTTTGATCTGCAGAGAATGCTGCTACCAGTTTACAGTGTCCTTCAAGGAGTTTCTTGCTGGAAGTTCTACACAGCTATGTAGCATCTGCTGGGAAACCAAAAGTGCAAATGTAGCTTATTTTTTCATCTTCTTAGTTACATGCCAACTGCTTTCAACTCAAAACACTAACTACGCAGCATTCTTGAGTGGTTTATTGTGGAGTATCACAGCAGTTATAACAACGCAATTCAAGGAATGTTTTTAAGAACATAAGACATGTAGAGAAGAAAGATAAGCATATTAAATATATGTGTATGTATATATATTGTTTATTCTAGAAAATGCTAACTAGGAATGAGGTTAAAAAACCCAGATTTTCTTGCATTTCTTCTGAAAAATTCCAGATGAGAATATATTATTGTATATATGCAAAGCATATATGATAGTGTATGTGTAGTTAAAATTACAGTCTATTCACAGTATATGCAAACAAAAAGTCTTTGTACTCCTCTGACAACATTACTATGAACCTACAGTAGACTTTGGTTTTTCAAAAAGCAATAGGTAGTTTTTAGGAGCTTGACTCTGTGATTGGATAGATAAGTACCACTACAAGAAAAAAAAATTGAAAAAACTATTCCTATATATCCCACCAAGTATCACATTTGTTATGGCAGTGTTCTTTAAATAACCTTTTTAGGCAATGGGGGATGTGTATTTGTGTTCCAAGTATACGTATGCTGGCTCAGAGCTTGTCAATGTAATTGAGTATGTGGTAGACAATCTAAGTGCTTTATTCACAGTAGGTGACCATTTTAACAGTCTAAACATTTATTTTACCACTAGTGATGTTTGTTAATATTTATGGTCATGTCTACACATGGACACAGGGAAATTGAGGCAAGTAAACTGAAGATGTTAAATGTGTTTAAGTTAAGAATATTAAACCTCACGTGGTTGCTGTCATTCAGATTTAAATGTCCTTTGCTGCACCATGATTCTTTTCTAAGAACGTGGGTTTTGGGAGCAGTAAGACTCTTGTCATCAAGCAGTCTACCAGCTAAGATGTGGCAACTGACTTCTTGTATGCTCTTTGTGCATTTCCTTAAAAAGTGAAAGGTTGGCTTAAATTGCTCGTTGATCAGTTTAAGCTTCCATGTTTTACTTTCCACTGAAATGGACAGATACCTCAGCTGAGATGCCTACAGTAAGTTCTTAAATTTTTTTGTCTGCATTGCAAGAGCACGTCTTGATACTCAGTCAGTTCTTGATTAAGTATTTTTGCATGTAATTATGTTCAATTCAATTTCAAGGACCCCTGTATCCAAATCAGCCTAGAAGATGACCTATGCAATACTTGCATTTTTTTGGCTACATGTTTGTCAGTACCTCTGCAGGCTTCCCTCCTCCCTCCCCCCCCCCCCCCCCCCCCCCCCAATAAGTATTAAAGCATGTGTGTATTGGTAAGTGTAAGGTTAGTCTGAAATTTTAAGTGTTTTGCTGGTTTGGAGTCTCGTAAATTATTTATATCCCTTGTGCAGAATGAACAGGCTCAGGGGTTTCTGCAATTTTGTGTACATTCCAATTCACCACAAAGCCGAAGCCTTTGGACTGGCCAAGGCTTCTGGAAAAGCCACTGGCTAAAATTAAATAATACTATATTTAGTAATAATGAACTCTTTGAATATATTCATATATGTTATTGCTTTTTTACTGGATAATTGTGAAGATCTTTAACTCTTTCATAGATTCTTTATGGCTTAAATAATTATATTATTTAGCATGCATACTAAAGATTTGTAGCTTTGTATTAGTAGATATGGGAGTTTACTGCCATCAGCAAGTACTAAATGGCCAAATTAGGCAATACTTAAAAAAGAAATTGCTAGATAGCACCAAATTTCTCTATATATGTATAAACTCCTTCCATATACAGCAGAGATACAAATCCACAGAATAAATCACATTGACATACTTTTGAGTTTCTTACCTGTGCCATATTCATTAATTCATCTCGACTAAAACTCTTGTAGTATCCCAGACCTCAGAGGAGCTTCAAGTAATTGCATTAAGGAAAGAAGATTAACCTAATACAAAAATACTTCCTTCTTCCTGCCCTGAGATCCTGAACCTACAGTTCACATAATTGGGCCTTGTACTTCCAGAAAATTCAGTAAGACTCATTTTAAGATTGCTCTGTGAATATATACATTTTGTTTGCTGTTCCTCATAAAAATGCAGTGGTGTCACAGAAAGGACAGTGTGTATTCAACAGTGTGCTACTCATAGGTTTCAAGATCATTAGAACTGTAGTGAGAGTTTTATCCTGTTGCAAAGGCAAGAATCCAGAATTATGCTGATCCATGCAACATTTCTGGGCTTGAAAAGACTGTCCTCATGACATGTTATATGTGTAAGATTTGTTTTAGGATCTTTTTAAAGTGTACTGAAAACATGATCATCTTTCTCTTAGTCTCCTCTATAGCTAGATTCATAGCTATTAAGAATTAAATTGTGAATCTCTTACACATAGAGAAGATCCCTGTGCTTTGCCTTACTTTCCTATAGGGGTCAAGTGTTAGTGGACTGGATTTTTGCCCATTACACAGGTGACATTACCTATGTGAGTATTCAGAGATAGGAATGAGAGGTTCATAAACTGTCTCCTAAAGGAGCTTGGCTATAAACTATTAGTCTGTTGAATTATTTTTAAATCATTCCTATTTAAGGTATTATGTTCCATATGATATCATGTATTCAGTCCACTGACAGAAAATAACACTTGATTTAATAAAAATTTTAACTTTTTTTGAAACTAGTAGATGTTTGGGTTCTGCTGTCTTGGAGCTGCTGGAAGATGAGAAGCAAAAATTAAGGGCTACTAAGGTTGCTGCAGATGCCCTAAAATTTTAGGGGTGAAATGAAATTCCTGTTTAGGTTTTGGGCTCTGTGTATAGAAAAATGCCCCTGATGCTAGGCAACAATCTTTTCCATGCAAGTGTGTTAGTCTTTACTGTTGCATACTGTGTCAGCATTGCCATTTAAATGTGGTACACAGTGGTAAACTGTGTGCAGACTGCTGCCAAATGAGGGTCAATAGCCTCGGCAGCATCAGACTGCAAAGCATGCTGCGCTTGTGAAACATTTTCTCCTGAGATAAACTTTCTGCATTTATTACAGTTTCCCTTGCAAAGCAGTAGCCAAGCCTATACTCACATTTTCCACTCATGCTGTATTTGATTTACATCAACTGAAGGAAATGGTAATGTGCAACAGTGACTCTGGAATTTAAACAGAAACCCACAGGGGATCTCCATACTCAGGCCAACTTCCAAATATGGGAGAAGAGAAGCAGCCGTAGTAGCCTGGGAAGCCATCCTCAGCACAGCAAGGGACAAAATAGTTGGGAGTACATGAGCTTCTTGGAATTTGTTCAGAAAGGTAACTGCTGTAATGCTTTAGTCAGAATAAAGGAATTAAATACAAATACTGTGATAGCAGAAAGAAGCATTGTTGAATGTTAACTGCTTAGGGCCTGAACAACAGAAGTGCAGCCATTTTTTTTCAATTCTGTTTTTCAGTATGTAATGGCGCACTTACCCCAAATCCATGTGTATCCATACTCTGCCAATACCAATCTGTTGGGTTTGCAGATTTATCAGGAAGACTTATAAGAAGAACACTTGTGAGAAGATTAGTGGGGCTTATTACCAGCTCTGGTTGAAATTTTGCCAGAACAGTCTCTCTCAACAGAACTAAATTCACCAATATTTAGACCCCACATCCTGCAAGTCCTTATTCAAAGGATTAACAAGAGCTTTTAATATACATTTAGCATATGGAGGACCTTTAAAAAAAGCCCCAAGAAAGCAGAGGATCAACAGATTCTAGCTACTAGCTGGTAGATTCACTCATATTTAGCTGTTGCAGGTTTTTGAGGCTTCTGACTTCCATAAGTAGTGGTAGCTGTGTCAGCCAGGCACATAGAGCAGTGGCCTACAGGCCAAAAGAATACAGAGCCAAACCAGCAAGGCCAAGTCTGACAGAGTAGAGGGCTGCAAAGTGGTTCACATTTCTAGTGAGCCACTGTTTACAGAATACTTTGTAAGTGGTACCCTTTATTGGCTGCATTATAGACAAGTTTTAGGACCTTTTGTTAGCATGAGGATAAATCTGGCTTTTGGAAACAACCAAGGAAAATGAAGCCAATGTCTTACAAATTGAAATGCTATTAGAAAAGCCCTCTTATGGGGGTGGGCTTTTTATGAAGGAAAATAATTTGTAGGCTAGTTTCCCTTACTCATTGTGAAATAGCTGTGAATTTTCTAGAATAGCTCAGGCAAGAATGGCTGTAGAAGAGATAGGGTGCTTGTTGTCCTGGGAGACTCTGTTAAGGTGAAGGTAAAAGATTCTGTTTTTCTTTCCAAACTCCTCATAGGAAGAATCCTGTCTTCTGTTAGCAAAAGAGATTCGATTGCCCTGTGCTTCAAACTTCTGAAACTCACTCTGCCATCTGAACAATTGAATTTGAGTTTCTTCAGGATGCTGTATTATGGTGGTATATATGAGTATATTATTTATATGTCATTAGGCAAAACCATCAACATTTCTCTCTGCGGGTTCTAAAAAACTTCTTGTGTGCCTTCATGCTTCTCCTCTACCACTACCACCACAACCAAAATAAAGATACCATGTGCAAGTTGTAATGGGAAGGACTTCTAAATTTCAAGTCATAAGTCTCTCAAATTAGGACTTTAATGTTTAAGTTGAGTCATAGTGATTCAGCTAATGTGCCATCAGTGAAAGATTTAGTAGGAGTGCTACTAAATTACACCATTAGCTTTCAGAGCTGTCCCAAATAGGAAATGTTGCAACTTTGATTAACTTGTTTCTGTCTAACTGCAGAAATTTTGTACTTCATTCTGTAAGAAGACATTGCTTTGGCTGCTGTTTGAAAGATGTATTTTACCCCTCAAAAGGCTTAAACCCTAATGCCTGATTTGGTTCCGCTTTTCATCTTCCATCCTGTACATGATCATGGGGTCTGAAAATGAGTTCATAAACACAGTACATGCTTGTAATGCTCAGACTTTAGTTGGAGATTAAAAAAAATAATTGTGCTATCTGTAGCTGTGAATGACAAAATAAAGGATTTTGAATGTTAAGTGCTTATAACTTCAGTAGAGAGATATTTTCACTTTATCATCATAAAAAGATGTTATTGATTCCAAAAGTTTATATGGAACAAAGTTCAAAAGTAAAAAATGTTCAAAAGCTATTTGAACAAATTCACAGTAGATAATCCCATCAGGGTCTATTAAACACAGAGACACTACTTCTGGCTCAAGAAGATACTCAGCTTTAGATTTTTCAGCTGGACACCTGTACTTTGGGAATTGTTATTTTATTCTTGCCCTGCTTTTGTACGCTTTCATGGACATCTATGGTTGACTACTGTCAGAGCTGGGACAGTGTGCTAGATGATACACATGGCCTGATTCTGTGTGTCTTTATGTTGTTGCTGTAAAATGGTTCTGCTCTAACACCAAAATTGGTGTCAGGGTAACGAGAAACTTCAGAGTGATGATGTGCAATATGGAAGTAACTTGTTATCTGCTGTTGCTGTTACTTCCTCTTCTGTGTGACTGAGCTTTTTTTCTGCTAGGATTGATTCATCTCTGTTACAACAATGATACATGTTATATAAACACAGCACTGTTCCTATTTCAAAATTAGTGATAATGTGAGGGAAAACAGAATGCATGCTGCATCATCATGTGCTGACCCTATGGACAACCGTGGACACAGTGATCTGAGAGACACAGCTGAGGGGTCAGGTCATGGTGTGGGCTTGCATCTAATCATGTGGCAGAGACTGCCTGCTGGACAAACCTCTAACTGCCACACATGCTTTTAGCACTCAAAACATGTAAGAAGAAAATTGTACATATATTAAGAATACCCATTTGTGTACTCCTGTGCACCTTATTTCCATGCTTATGACATCTATGTGAGATACAATCCTTGCATCTCCTTCCTGTAAGCTGGGAGTAAACTTGTGTCATCTCTCTTCCAAAAAAGAAGCCTGGAAACAACCTCCCATGGCTTCATGCAAACCTATTTTCTTTTCAATTTCTAACCATTTCTAACTAACATAGCCTAAAAATTCCATGAGTCTTTAATTAGGTTTGCATTGCTCTTGGAGACTGGGAGAGAGGACAGAGAGAACATAATGCAATAGAAACCCAGGGAAAATTAGATCTGAAAATGAGGTAAAGAAAACAGACTCTGAACAAAGGACTGAGACAGGGAGAAAAATTCTTTTGGGAAAATTATATAAGCATTCTACAGACAGGACTGCTTCAAGTATCTGAGGGCTTTCATGAAGGGAGAAGATTTTATTTTGTCCATGAAATGATAGCGAGCATAGGCTTCCTTTTAGCAAAGGAAACATGCCTTCTATATTTTAATTTCAAAGTAATAGTAAAGGAGAGGAAGAATATGGGTTTAAACTGAAGCAAAACATTTTAAGAAATCCCCCTGCATCTGAGCAGATACAGTTCATGCATCCACAGCCCAACACCCTTGGGAGGTTAGCTTCCTTCAGCTCCCATAGGAAAACAGTACTTCTATAGCTTTCAGGAAGAGTTAAAAATAGTACCACTAAGTGTATTTCCAAATGTGACTATCAGTAGGGAAGGTGCTACGCTGCACTTGCTGTTGTCAGTAAAGCTCTGTACAGGCAATGTGTTTCTGAGAGCTGGTTGTGGTACTTGATGGCTACAATGTATGTCACCTTGGCACAGTTGCCTTCCAAATCTTGCAGCTGAGAGGATCCTGGGCATAACACAGTACTGCACACTGGACTCTGGTTCTCCTTCCAGTGGTCTAGTTGCAAAATATGTGATCAACATCAGTTTAAGATCTGAAATATAACAAGAATCGTGGTTCACAAATTTGCATGGCTCAAACCCTAAAAGCAAGTACCTTTCAGGTGGTTATAGAAAGGGCCTCCAGGGCTCCTGACTCTTAACAGGCTGAGGACCCCTTTGATTGCATATCAATGCCAAGATGAGGTATAAATGTTAATTGCCACATGTTATGGTAGGAAGTAAACCTGCCAGTGCAGGAACAGATGGCACTACCTGAGGACTTTCTTACATGGAATGCAAAAGAGAGATTATGATGTTCAGGACAATGATCAGCTGGGGAACACAACAGATAACATGGTTTGTGGATTTGTATTTGCAGATAGGCTTTACTGAAGAAAATTTCTGTTCCATTCCACACTAGCAAACAAGTGTTGTTATTATTCTAAAAAAAAAAAAAAAAAAAAGAATGCAAAAGGAGCACAAGTATTTTTTTAAGAAATAATACTATGACAGATGACCTATGTCACAGTGCAAAAATCCAAAGCAGTTATGCTGATTATAGTAGTGAGAGGCCTGTATTTACTTTTTACACACAGCCTTTAATAGTGGGTGCAAGCAGATAAACTCAGAGACGCTGTCTGAGCAGGAGACTATGGCCTTTGCATTGAAATCCTGCAGATCATACTGAATCATGCAATGGTCTATACCACTGTAGAGGAGAAAGTGTAAACACTCCATCCTGGCCGCTGCCATTCTGCTCAGGGTCGCTCCAGTCCAGGATTGGAACTGCAGGAGCTGCAAAAAGGCAAGAAATTGGGAGGCCCAGGATTAGAACAAGAGGGGGCGTGGACATGCAGGGAGCAGAGAGACAACTCCCTAGAAAATCCAGGACCAGAAGAACAACAGGTGCCAGAGGTCAAAGTTTGAGGTGCCTTGTCACAGAAGAGCTATGTAAAGAATCTTGCCCAGCACCTGTCTATAGTGTCCCAGGCATGGTTGTTCTGTGATAACATCTAAAGCTGCCAATATGTATTTAAACAAAACAAAACCAAACCAACCAAACAAACAAAACCACCGAAAAACAAAAACAAAAGCAAAAAAAAAAAAAAAAAAAAGAAGAAAAGAAAAAAGTAGAAAAGAAGACAAACAATGATAACAATGATGACATTCATTTGGAAAGAGTCATTTAGGCAAGATTCAACTCTGGGACAAGCTGAGACAAAAAAGAGTCCTCAGGAAAGAAGTAACCGTTATGATAAAATCATTGGTTTTTTTACTGACAACAAAATAACTTCAAAGTACATGCAAATATAAACAATTATATTTAAAATGGTGACAACTGGCTACGATCAGCTTTGAGTCTGCAATAAAATATTATTTAACATATTTTAAGTTACAGCTTACTTTCAGTACTTTTGAATACATGGACACTGCAGGAGCACTCCAGGGAATTAGCCATGCAGCTGATAATACTGCAGATAATGTGCTGCTTCCATCCAAATCCACTATGTTGCTCTCCCCTGCCCCACCCCAGAATCAAAGGAGTTTTGTTTTTTTCTGCTGCAATGTTTCCCCTTCTGCTCTCTGTAGGCCGAATTTCAAGCAGGGCCATACACAGGAAACAAGGTGGCATTGTCTCCCCAGCCTGCAAAATTAAAGAGATGGCAGTTGACACCTTAGATATGTATTTTCTTGCAGTTGCCACAGTCAGAAGATACCCTTTACAGTGAGAAGAGAGGTAATTTGGCACTACTGCTAATGCTACTGCAAATGTTTCCATATGCATGGAATACTCCAGAGCTTTGTGAAAATCTCCAGGCTTCTTCTCTTTTCTCTTTTATTCCCAGCTAGCACCCTACAGCCACACTGAGTTCAGACTTAGTATTCCAGAAGCAGACAAAGTTACTTTTCTTAGATATAAGAAATAGAAAATACTTCCTATTTATATTTTCCTAGGAGCACAAATACTTACACAGACTTTTTGTAGGAAAATAGCAGTTGTCATATAGATCAGAACACTAACCTGTCAAGTCCAATCAGATTGTGGCCAGTCCTGACACCTTTAGAGGAAGGTATAAGAAACCCTACTTAGGAATTCCCACCTAAGGTAGAAAACTGAGGGTTTCACCCCTGTAATGTGGCAGTGAATTTCTCCTGTTACTTGTCTTGTAACCTGAAAGGCTGAGCAAGCTACTTTCTGCCATGGAATAGTACATGCTGGGTCAGAATTTAGATGCTTGCGTTCCACTACATATGAAAATCCCACTAGGGTAGTCTTTTTTACAGGCTGTGTGATTCACACACTGGCAAAATGACATTCAGAAGTATCTGGACTTACAAAACTGCTGAACTCACAAAACTCCGGTTGTAGTCTATAAGATACAGACACAATACATAATGATTTGACATTATCAATAGTGAATAGTCCTATCTTTTTGCCACCAAAAATTACTATTATAAGTAACTGAAAATATTGTTTAGCAGTGATAGTAATATCAATTTGTCTGCTGGTAGGTTGATCTCCCTATTTGCGGGTGTTCTTTTTTGTCTGCAAGTAATGATATTACTTATATCTTTTGATGTTCTTTGCAAGTTCATTCGGCACTACGTATTTTTCAAAGGATGTGTCAGATATTAGCTAATATGTAGTGCTCTCTTATGATGCTGGCATGGAATAAGTCCTTATTTTAGAAAAAAAGGAACTGAGACTATTTAAAAATAAACATTTTTTCATTCTTTAATAGTGGCTGGAAATTCCTAAGTCATAATTTTAGGCTTAGTCTGTAGATGGCTCTTCTTGAGCCTTTTTAGAGCACTCTTTCTACGTGCCTTTATCTTATGTCATTTGACATGAACACAGTAATTACACAGTTGAATGTTGATTGCCTTACTGTTAACGCATTCAGATGTGTTGAAGTGGTCTCAGAGTTAGCTTCCCAGTTTAATGCTGTTATGGGTTTTAGCCAGTGATCTTGGATACAGCACTGAATTAGCACCTGAGTACACTGTTGGTTTTCTTCTACTGATTCCGGATATTCTAAGCTGATTCTTTCAACTTCTCTAGCTCCACTAATATATGCAGCCAAGAATCCATTCTCTTGAATTTTTAACTTTAGGTTTTAGATTCCAGATAGAGATGATGTGATACTACTTATGTCTCTTTTCCTCCACACTCCCATTCTTGAAATGTTTGGCATGGTTACAACTTCCTTACACAGGGATGATTTATTTACTCTGTGTAAATCATACTATTGTAAGACTTCTGTATGTTTCTCAAATGCTTATAGAAATGTTTGAACATATGAGAGAATACTTAATATTAGTTACTAGCTGTACGTAGACACAGCCCCCCCCATCTTATACCTCAGTCTTTCATAATTTCCACGTAAGCTATGATTTTTCCCAGATTTCTTAAGTACTTAGCCCAACTTTGCAAAATTTTATCCAAGTCCTAAGCATGCAAGGAAATATCTTTGCTGAAATCCTCATCGCACTGAATTAAGTAGCAGAACTGACACATATTGTAATAGAGCAAGGAATTTATCTTTGAACTTCGAAGAACTTATGTGACCTGGAAAAAAATCCACAAACTTTTTTCCCATTTGAGCATTACCAGAGCTTTTAATTTTGAAGAAACTTGCAAAATTAATGCAACAGAATTATATGTTTAGGTACATGCACATTATTCCCAAACACATTCAATCTAGACTTAAACTCTTGACAATCCAGAGGTGCTCCTGGATATTTCAAAGGAAGTTGTGAAGCAGAACAGGAGCTGCCCTTGGACTGTGTACATAAACACTCTGAACATTACTTAGTCTGTTTAAAGCTAAATCCAACTTTCTGCAGCAAATTGCTTTTGCTATACAAGTTCCAGATACTAGCTCAGCTATAATGTGGTCAACAGTGTTTGACAACAATAAGCAGTTATATGGTAAAACATAGTGCACAGTCTCTACTAGGTCATCCTTTTTGCAGTAAAGTGATTAGCAAACTGCACAGAGGTTGGCGTGAATGAGGTACCTTTATGAAGAGCCACAAAGGAATAAGTAATGTATGGGAGGCTTTATAACTATGGTGGAAGTTGGGGAACATCCATTCAGTCATGAATGTGGTTGATGAGATTTAACATCTTCCAGAACATCTTCCAGTGTCTCCAGAGTTCTCAGACACTCTGGGAGATGACAAGCAGCTCATATGGGCCTCTAAGACAGAATTTATATAGTCTGAGACATATGCTTTTTGGTAACAATAGTCTATTACCATTACAAAACTGCTATTAGCATTCTCCTGAGAGGTGGGCATATCCCCTTGGTTATGTTTAAACCCCTGATAGGAAGTGCCTCAACTGCAGTTGGGTGCAGTGCTGCCTATTTGCTAACAATTTACAGAGTTGTCACAATGTACAGAGTAGAGCTGTAAATTTTTCCTAGCAGACCATTTATTCTGCCTCCCCTAGGAATAGTCTGTCCACTTCATGTGGGACAATATTAATTTTCTATTTGCTGAAGAACTGGGCATACCAAATAGCACTCAGAAGGCTAGCAGAAAGACAAGCATTCTTGCAGTGGAAACTGTATATAGTTACCATGAAAAAGTCAGTAAGACAGTGTAAACTATGATTTTATTTACATGTAATGTAAATGTGTACATGTGTAAAGACACAAAGGCCTGGTCTTTATTTGGAATTAGACCTGCAGATACTGATATAGAGGTGTGCTGATTTTGGCTGGGATAGAGTTAATTTTCTTCATAGTAGCTACTGTGGGGTTATGTTTTGGATTTGTGCTGAAAATAGTGTTGATAACACAGGGATGTTTTGGTTACTGCTGAGCAGTGCTTACACAGAGCCAAAGCCTTTTCTGCTTCTCACCTCACCCTACCAGTGAGTAGGCTGGGGGAGCACAAGAAGTTGGGAAGGGACAGAGCCGGGACACCTGACCCCAACTGACCAAAGGAATATTCCAGACCATATGACATCATGCTCAGCATCTAAAGCTGGGGGAAGAAGAAAGAGGGGGATGTTCCGAGTGATGGCGTTTGCCTTCCCAAGTAGCCATTACACATGATGGAGCCCTGCTTTCCTGGAGACGGCTGAACACCTGCCTGCTGATGGGAAGCAGTGAATGAATTCCTTGGTTTGGTTTGCTTGCATGCGTGGCTTTTGCTTTACTTATTAAATTGTCTTCATCTCAACTCACGAGTTTTCTCACTTTTACCCTTCTGATTCTCTCCCCCATCCCACTGTGAGGGAGGTGAGTGAGAGGCTGTGTGGTGCTTAGTTGCGAGCTGGGGTTAAACCATGACAAGAGGAAACAGTACGACCTCTGGTCTTGTAAGAGGGACAGCAAACTTGTGCTTTTCTCAATCCTGGAGTAATCTCCACTCATAGTATTTTTTGTCCCTTTTTCTTGTGAGTTTACCTTGTACGGGAACATAAAAAGCTGCAAATGTGGCTTACTCTTTCCACATAGATAGAACAGACCACACAATGCCATAGATTTCAAATGATCTGCAGTGTTGCAACAATGTGGGCTGTGACCTGAAGTCAAGTTTTTGAAGAGCAGCAGCCCAAGGCATGCAACTCATTGTGCATGAGATGAGTTCTCAGTTGTCATTTAATATGGAGTTAAGTTTTTTAAAAAAGAAGTAAAAATGAATCGTGTATGAAAGCTAATTTAAAATCTCCTTTAAAAACAAGTCACCTTTAATCTGTTCAGAAATACTGGAACAGTTCATAGCTATCACTGGGAATTCAGTGACAAGTCATGAGACAGGCTCCCTTCACGCCATGTGTATCATCACTCCCATTTAGCCTATTGGCTAATCTAGTTGTTATTAACTCACAGTCTGAAAAAAATTCATCACCCACATCTGTACTTCTTAGGCTATAGCTTTCTCCTGAACTTGACATGATGGTGTGGAAGAGGCTTTAAAACAAGATACTAAAGCAGACAACTCGTCTCATCATGCCCACAAGCCCCAGTGTCAGCCAGCTAAGCTTTAAAGGAGTTCCCCTGTGACTGCAGTGTGTTCAGACACTCAGTAGTGTTTTTTGTTTTAAGGCTGGAGGGTCATTTGTTAGGCTTTTCTTTTGAGAGGCATAATTTTGTCTGCTTATTATCTAATGAAATAAACTGATTTCATTACATCATTTTAGGTAATCTTCTAATCCCTACTAACTCAGCATTCAATCTTACTGACTCTAAAACTTTAGAAGTTTTCTTCTTAGCCTCACTATTAGTACTAATAGAGCACTAGTTCTAGAGTTCTCTAATTATTTAATGCCATACAAACTGTTAAATGAATATATCTAATTCCCATATCTATTTTGGGAAGAAAAGCTCAGAAATGCAGCACTCTAATTGTAAAATCCCAGAAAGTAGCACGAGTCACAACACTTAATTACAACACTACACTTAATTACAATACTACATGACTTTACAGGATCTGACTTACTTTCTGTTGTCCCCATTAAATGTGCTAGTTTACTAATGTATTTAGTTTGCATTGGGCTAATCTTTATCAGTGGCCAGTACAGGCCTAGGAAGGGATTCAGAATTTTCCTCTATTTAATGTCAAATATTTTTATACTATAGAAAATGTCTCTAAATCTGTTGCAAAGAGAGTTACTGGTACTCTGTGCTTCTGAGACTTAATAATCTCAGAGACGGTGACTCCTAGAAAATACCTTATATATCTTGGGAAATGAGCTTTTCAGAGCAGGATGCTTTATTTCATAAATATGAACTCCTGCAGGAGTTCCTCGTTTTGGTTGGGGCCTTGAAGGTTCTACAATGCTTCCCTTACTGAGAACTGTCAGGGAAACTGTATCAGCTTTTCCATCTTCAATATAAAGCTGTGTGATAGCGGAAAGCTAATGGCTAAACTTCTACAGAATCCATCAATCATCTTTATGATTTTTTTTGGAAATATTTCTTTGAAGTGTCAGGTCATTCAATGGTTGAAGACAGTTCATACTTTTAAAAGTACTCTTTTGAAGTGCAGTTTGATTCTGAGAAGGGCTTATGAAGTGGCTTTGGAACGTTCTGTGTTTGCACTTGGTAGGTATCTCAAATCTTATCTATTTATAACTAAAATGCTATTTCTGACAGGTACTGTTACAAATTCTGATTAGAAAGTGAAAGCCAAGGAGGGTTTTCTTCCCATTCATTAATTCCTTGCAGTAAAGAGCTCAAGTACATTAGGAAAGATGTGGCATGAGAACCTTTGTAAAGACTGTCTCTTTGAAGCCTTGGTAGCCAATCAGGAGCCAGAATAAAGAGCACTTCTCCAGAGAGAATACAATATGCAGGTACTATAGGAATAAAAGCAGAAGATGCCGATTCTTTCTTACCAGTGTTCATAAACCTGGTTTGGAATATTCCTTTAAAAAACAAAAACAAAAACAAAAACAAAAACAAAACAACAACAACAAAAAAACCCAAACCAAACAAACAGATGTGCTTGGGTTTTAACTGGCACTTTCAGAAGTAATGAAACTCTTAGTATAGAAAGAACCAAGTGTCTTTTGCTCGGGAAATTGGCCGTAGTGTATTCAAAAACAAACTTAGCCCAGTCTCTGGCTTGAAGCTATCTGAAATAGAGCATCAGCAATGAGGTGGCTGTTGTAATTTAAATTTTGTAGGACACGGAGTTGTTACAGAGAATCCCTAGATTACTATAACCATTGATTCTAGCAACATGTGTAGACAACTCATCAAGTATTTTCTTCCAGATTTCTTGCAAATGTAGTGCATGCTAATTGCAAGCTTCCTCTTCTTCAAGACTACCAACTGTTATAACAACATGATACACTACAGTTGCAGAATTGTTCTATGTTTCTGAAATCTGTAAATCCACACTTGCTAGCAGTCATTGCACAAAGTAGGAGGACTCAAAAATAGTAAGGCTGATGAAGATTGCCATAAAACAAAATCAAATCCAGTTTAACAGCAACTAAAGCTATGAGGTTTTGACCATCTAATGTTTTTTTGCTCTAGTGGAAAAAAGAGATTTGGGATCTTGTAACATCAAATCCTAACTTTTCATGCCACTGAGTGATCTGTGAAAATAGTTTCCATAATCTAAAATAAGATACGTGGACCGGAAGTGTAAAGCTGCTGTTTTTCTGTGGGAAACTAAAGGCTGATTCAGAGTTCCCTGAGTCAGGCTTTTTGCATTGTTTATTTAGAAAGACCTGGATTTCTATTGTGTTGCCAGTGTAAGTCATACAAGAAGAAAATTCATCAAAGTGTGATAGCTACATGGAGAAGAATCCCTTTTCCCCCCCTCTGTTTCACTCATCTGTCACTGGCTATATAACTGGCACATGCACAAATGAACTCTCCTGCCCCAGAGAAAAGCCTTGGGGGAATAGCTGCTAGAGATATTAAAATTTCAGTTTGTTCCTGTTTTCCTTTACCTGTTGACAAAAATAAGATGCTTGCATCTCTCTCAGGCTAATTATTAAAGAAGCTTGGCCAGGGTTTGTTGTTGCGGTGACACCCTCTGTCCCTGTCAAAGGGTGTATATATCAGTACTGAATTCTTTCTGAAGTTTTAGTTGCTAATTTTTTTCCCTACAATGTAAAAGACTAGTTCAGGGTCAGGAATGATCATCAAATAGCAGAGACAGAATAGCCTGTAGTACCGTTTGGAAAACTATGCTGTCTTGATACCAGTATCTTTGCCAGAATGTCATAGGCTGGAGCTGTAGTGTCTCTTATATGGGAAGTGAATTGTTTATCTGTCACAGCTTCTGTGTGTCACAGTGGTTGCAGGTTATTTCTTATTTGGGGGAACAAAATGGAAGGTGGGGAAATGGGGCATCTGTTAACAACTAAGTAAGTATACCTTGGTTGGTACTGTGATGAGAGCCCTTGAGGATAACTCAGGAACTGACTCTAATTCACAAGACTTGGCACCACACAGCCCCTAGGCCATAGGTCTTATATGGTGCTAAGACCATGTACTGGCTCTGTACTGAGTGATGGATATCAGCACCCCTGCTGTGTATCAAGCTGAGCAAGTGTTGATGAGGTCATGCTGCTAGTAACTGCAGGAAACAATATGTGTATGAGCAGTGAGGGTTAAGCCCTTGTACTGGTGCAGTCTCCACTTTGTCATGGTGTAGCTTCTGAATTGTTAACAGTGAAAACTGCCCTCCGTCTAGCTTCCTGTCTTCCTTACTGAACTGTATACAGCTAAACTGTGCTCTGTCTTGTGATATTCTTGATTATTGCTGTTGTACACTGCTAGGAAATTTTCTTGAGCTGCCGCACTCCTAAGATAAATAAATCCTTCCCAATCTCCAGCCCTACTGTATCCTCTTTGATATGGAATCTTTTATGTCAAAACCAAAGCATTTTCAATTACCTTTCATAGCAGATCTCACTAAATGAATGGTTATATATTGCTATGGCTTTTTTTCTGTAGACATACATTTAACTTACCAGCAGTATTATCAGGGCAGGGGCAAGACATCATCATGCGATGCTTTTCTGGACCGCACCTTTTTTCTGATTCTTGCAAAACAATACTAGTGCTCAATTAGTGCATAGTTACCCAAAATATTGCAATTACTTTGTCTGTCTTACCTCTCAATGGTAATGGCAATCTCTGCATTAACCAGAATCACTGCCCTTAATATGTCCCCTGATATATAACTGCCATGATTTTATGACTCCAGTAGCCAAATAATGTTTAAATTCAGATACATTTGACTCAAGGAATTCTAGAATGTCATGACATAATGCTGAAAAAGACAGAGAATGTTATATTAACCTTATGTAAATTTTTAAAAAAGTTATTCCATTTTGATTTAAAAATTATAAGTTGATAAAAGTTTGAAAATAATTGGGAGCACAGTATGGGAAACAGTTGATTTTGCCTATTGTTTCAATAATAAGCCTTCTGCTTAATTTGACATGGTGATTTAGTATTGTGATGGCTAGGGCATTAGGAATAACCTTTAATAAATTATGTCCTGCTAAATGTTCATTGCTTCTCCCCTGCCTTGAAATCTTTTGCAAAACTATTGCAGATAACTTGAGAATAGCCTGAGAGAAAAACTTGTAATGCAAGAATACATGAGTAAATCCCACAGTGATCAGAAAATGTGACTTTCCTGGTGACCATTATTATGATCTTGTGACCAGCAGGACGGAGAAACATGACTTAAAGATCACTAAGGTGTGCTACTGACTGATGCAAACATTTTTTTATCTTCTAGAAAGCAGAGCCTGCTGCTCCTATTTGGTGATGTCTTCCTTATAGTGACTTATTTCTTGAGATTACTCTCAGAGTGCTAACGTTTCTTTCAGGCAGAAGAAAAGTCTCAAGAGTCCAGATTTTTGCGGTCTCTTTTCAGCTGTGCCACTGATGTCTGTCTATTATCAGACAAGTCTGAGACTCCATGGCTGAAACAGGTTTAATATTTACACATCTCAGAGCAATGAGTCACATCTTGGTTCTGTCCAGTAAAGCACATAGAGTTCATCATGAAATACAGAGTTACTTCCAGACTGGGCCCCTCTCTGAAAAATGTTAACAGGTGGAAACCCTAGTAGATAAATTAATGTCTGCTCTTCAAGAGAGGGTTATTTTTACCACCAGCCTGAATTTGGTGAGCACAAGTGTACCATGCAATGATATACAGTAGTGTGCTCTGGACCTGTCCCTCCCCCATTTCTAAAGGAGAAGAGGCAAACAGTAAACAGTCTGATAATGTGTGTGGATTTCTGTATTCATAACACCTACATAAGGAGATTATTTGATTTCTAGGCACAGAATTAATTTGATCATGCAGACTGAGAGAACTGGATCATGAATAGAGGGCACCCAACAAAAAGTCCATGGGTGCTTTGATGAAAAGAAATGTACAGAATGATTCTTCATGAAGATGCAGCTTGTCTTTGTGGGGTTACTGATTGCAATAAAGCTTACAGCCATATGAACATCTCTAGAATTTTCATATGCTTATATATGAGAAGTTGTCTAAGGAAAAAGGCATTTTTTCTCCCTCCCCCCCTTTTTTGCTTGGGGAAATACCATTCATTTGTAGATTCTCAGAAAATCTATGCCTTTTTCACAGTGTCTAGCTTTGTTTTTTACACTTGGAGAAACATGCATGCCCATGAAACTGAAGAATTTTTATGCAGAAAGTTAAGCTGGCAACTGGATGCAAAAGTCTTGTCTGCTGGCTGCTCTGCTGAGCATGAAGACCTGATCACTTGTGGAATTCCCAAGTGGATGGGCAGTGACCTGCACGCTCCTCCCAGCTGGGCAGCTTTGGTCGTGGCTCATTGTAGCGACTTCAATGCCTTTGATACCACTGTCTGCTCAAGGACTTGAAGCTCACCAGTGTCCCTTGTGCATGTAGGATAGCTGTGTCTTATAAAAGCATGATACATTCCTACAGTGTTTTTGATAGAAAGGAGTCCAGCTTCATCTGGGTCCAGTTTTATGGGGAAGGACTGTACAAAAGAAAGCCCATGACAAGCAATGTAAAATGGTAAGTCGCATTGTGCTATGAACAGAGTTTAAGTTTAGGAATGAGGAATTCAGTGGTGAATCACCTGAACTCTCCTTCCCACTTACTGAATATATTACATGTTTTTAGAAATTTTTGCATTAGTTATACTATAAAAATCTGCTTTTATTCATGGATTGCATTGCATATCCACAGCCGAAAAAAGGGAGGTTGCGTTTCCCACATGCTATTCTAGCTAGGCCACTAATATTACATATTTTAAGAGAACTGCTCTGTGTATTTTCATTTCTTTTCTGAAACACCCAGTATGAATGCCAAATAAAGGCATGTTTTTGATTAGTATCTTTTCTCTAGAAACTGGGCCGAGAGCCACAAACTTGCTTCCAGTGAACCACCAAAGTTTCTTTTAATTTGATGATCTAAGTTGCTGTTGAATTTGGATGAACTCAGACAAGTTTATATGTGAAAGTGTCTGTCTTTCATTGCTAATACTTTGAGCTATTCAGTCCTTTTAAATCCTCTTCTTCTTAGGCTTAAAAAGGCTACATGTCTATCCAGACAAGTTCTGCTTTCAGTACTTAAAAACGCATTTCAAGGCTCTTCCTGTATTTAAGATGATACTGATAACTACAAAGAAATCTTTTCAGTAAAGATGTGTGCAACATCAGCCAGCATACAATATTCTTTTTATTGAGGTATAGATGTGCTTAATTAACTAAAATACATTGCTTGCATATTTTAAAAACATCTTTCCTAGGAAAAGACATGAAGCATGTAGTCAGGTTATCTGATGTCTCGCTTAAAGAAATTCTCCACCAATAAAACATCACAAAATCTTCTTTCAAGAAAGGAGTCAGCACGTCATGTCATGATTTTCTAGGTAACATAACTAGACATTGGAATACAGGACAACAGCAATGAAATGGAATAACATGCCTGAGTTCAGAATAGTCAATGCCTCATATAAATAAGCATTGAGAAAGGGGTAGAAGAAAGTTTCCTGTCATGGGCTCTCACATGTTGAGCACACTTTGACACTGCAGCCTTCTTTCCAAATCTGGGCACTTGGAGGAGTCACCATTGTTGTGCTATCACACTGGAGAGAAGCTCCAGTTCCCCTAACCAAGCTACTTCAAGCTCTAAAGTGTCTAAATTTCTGAAAAATTACTTCCCTATTTATGATTTTTTTTTTCTATTTTCAGTTCTCATTTAGTGTCAGGTTGAAACAAAGACCTTTGATGATTTTAACAGCCAAAAAAAGTATAAGTAAAAAAAGCGTAAGTATGAAATTAATAACCTAGTGGCTAGTAAATCAGCTAAGTTCTACAGAGTTTCAGTGATACTTAGTACCTTCTGAAAATAGATTCCTCATCTTCATCATTAAGCTTAAGACTTGAATTGAGATGGTGATTGTTAAGTCAGGTAAATTTTAAGAAAGATAGATGGTGACATAAAAGGGATTTTTTTTCTTTTTTTGCTTTGCTTGTTTTTTAGTTAAAATCGAGCGCATCACAGAACATAATGTATGTTTCCATTAAATTCTCAACAGCTGAGGTTGCCATCTTTTACTGAACAAATACAACTTCTTGCTACTCACAGAAATTGTTCTTGGAATACTCTTTTAAGGTCATGAAGAGTAAAATGTAGTCAATCAACCTGGAAAATGGAGCCATGCAGACTCAGAATCTGAAATTGTCTGCACTTGTCAGCATAGGGAACTCTGTGCTTGCTTAGTGTGAAATAAAAATGTTCACAGCTACTATGAGCAGCAGGAGATGGAAGATACTTAATTTTTTCTGAACTTCAAAAAGTATTTTAACAGACATCCATATAAGTGCTATACTCATCTGGTAAAGTGGCATGGCAGTAGCATCTACTGTCCTAATCTGATATTAAGTTACTAGGCAAGTATATTCCTACCTCTTACCATGTATTAAAAAGGTATCAGGAAATGCTACACTCAAAAATGGAGAGGCAGTTCAGTCTTCAACAGGGTAGGCTTGCATTTTTCTGTGTTGGAGGTCAAGATCTTAAAGAAATTACCCTTAACCTTTGGGAGACTCCAGAAAGAACTGCACTGAATACAGACTTGCTTTAGTTTTAAATCACTTCTCTTACAAGTGCCCCTCCTACTACGGTACACAAAATCTGATGCTTACAAGTCCAAAAGCTACAATATGCTTTACATACGGAAACAATCATCTGTGCTAGCTGTCGACTCTGTCATGGAGATTGATGCTAAAAATCTTGACACATCCTTCACTGTGAAACACAGTATATTAAATAAAAAAGAATAGTTCAGTTTAAGGCATGGTAACAGATGAAAACAAATGTCTGAGAAGCAGAGCTTGACCTCCCTAGTGTCTTTTTTTCTTCCTATGTTTCACATTAGAAACTTTAACAAAATGCTTCCACGTATCACAAAGCCTCCCTTGTACAGATGAAGAGGGAATGCCCCATTTCCGTGCACCCTGGGGGGGTCCCTGAAACAACCCTGTGTTGCCCTGCCTCACTGGAGAGCCCTGGGAGCAGCCCAACTGAGCAAACATCAGATTCGTTCCAGGCACTGCTGGCTGCCAGCACGTTGTAGGACTAACTTGCAAGGAATGTTCCCCTTGGCAGGCAGCCTCCTCCTGGCATGGGCACCAGATGATATCAACCATAATTGTTGCTATTTGTGATTTTTCTTGTTGTTTATATGAATCACTGCTAAGACAACGAGGTTATCCCAAATCTTTGAACAACTCATACAGAGGGAAGCCTGACAGTAGGTAGAGGATAATATAAATTATTTTGAATTGAATCTGCAGGTTTTTGAGCTGAGAGATAAAAGCACATTCTGCCTGAGCTTGGAGCTCCAAATCCAAGAACTGCTGAGTCTTAGGACTCTAGCATCAACACTGTCTCACTATGTGTCCTGGAAGAAGTTTCTTCAACATTTCTCTTGGTTTTCTTTTACTTACACTTTACTCTATTTTCTGTTAATTTGCTTTTTGTTCAGCCACTTTGAAACTAATGTAAGCAAGCAGGCACACATGTAAATAAATATTTCAGCATTGAGAATAATATCATCTGTATGCAGTGAGTCTGACTGCGTGTTAAACCCTGAGCTTCTTTGTGTGTGGATGAAATATATAAATAAAAATAGTAATTCTGGTTTTGGCTGAAATTAACAAACAATTAGAAACGTAACAATAACCTTGTCCTTTTATTTCATTTTTTCTGAATAAGCAAAATGCAAATATACCAAAGAATATGTGAAAATCCTGAACCGGACACTGCTGTAAGGGCCCAACATCTCTGATCCAGGTTTGCACTTCCAGAAACCCTGGGCATGTTCACTGTCACAGGCCTTCTGGAAAGTGTTGAGTAAAACAGCTATGCATACACAGTAATTCTGGCATGTCCTAAAAGCAGGTGACTTTACTGTGCAAGTAGTGTTGTCTGAATGCAGGCAGCTTTGATCGGGAAATCCCAAGCAGAAATGTATTTGTCCTTTTCTGTGTGTCACTACTAAAGCAGAGAAAAAAATCCATTTTCTGTAAAAGAGTGAACATTGTATGCAGTGTGCTCCTGTGGGGGGCGGGTTGGATGCCTACCATGACAGCATAGGCAAATAAGTCTACTCTTTGGTGCTGTAGAATAACTTTCTGCAGCACATATTGGCTATTAGACACTTCCATGGTAATACTTGAAGGATACTTTAAGTTCTAAACAAGGCATTTGTAAGGGTTTTTCTGCACTTCTTGTAACTGACTGTGGGATAAAACAGTATGCACCTCTTCTTGCATTGCACAGTGTGTTTAGTGCCTCTGCAGTTATGTTATATAAATAATATTGCTCATTTTAAACTTATATAAGGTTGCTGAGTGCCAGTAATAGTCATGGCAGGGTTTGAGTTTTGCAGTCCTTTTAGCTACTACTATGCATTTAATTCTAAATGCAGTACTTATTTCATTTTGCAAATGAGAGGCACCTATCAAACATCACTGTTTATGATGAGAAACTTATGAAATGTACTATTCAAGTAAAATATAATGCTCATTTGAAGTTCAGGATCTATATAATGAAAGAGGGCAAATTCCAATGTGGACATATAATGCAACTGGAACTATCCCCAAGTATGTACATTTTCATCAGGTCACCCTAAGCTACATGAAGAAATGGGTTGTTAGTCAGTGTAACAGACAGACCACAAATGTGAAGCATCCAGAGACCCAAGAAAGCAAGGCACCACAACTACGTTACGCCATCAGAGATCATGCAGCTTGTACAGAAATAGAAGGATTGGTGACTTGGAAACAAGAGGCAGAAGGTTTGAGCTGATTAAGGACACCCTGCCAATGCCAGTGCTTTCTGTTGCCTTCAGACCAGCGTTGTGTCAGAGCAGGCACAATACTTACCCCGTGTAGAAAGACAGGATATTGCTTAGTACAAGGCATGCAGAGAAGTGAAAAAGTTTTGAGGTACACTGTGTGAGTGACTTGCTCAGAGGAAAAGATATGATAAATTTTTCAGTGTCTCAAACTTAAGACTGAACTCTGGGAAAGCCACTAAGACACTCTGAATGCATACACTGGGGCAGCAAGCAATCTCTCTACATCAGCAACAGAGAGCGTGTCACTGCACGTCCTCGCTCTCAGTATGTAAAGCAACAGTCTCACGCTCAGATTGCAAAAGATGTACAAGCTCAGTTGTTTGCTGTCCTGACACAGTCACTTAAATGCACAGAATTATTTATCATATCTTGTTTACTTTATTCCAAACTCCAGTTAGTGCAGAATTCTGAAAACACAGTTTTTTGGATGACAGATGAAATGCTTTATTATGATGCAGTTGCAGAGTCAAGAATCAAAGGACTCTGGTGTAATCCTACCTAGAAATTGCTGTGATACAACTGGGAAATCTTCATGTTTTGTAAACACGAAGTACAGAAACAAGAACCAGTCCATTAGGTTTGAGGCTATTCTGAATAAATGGCTCTAGACATACTGATATTTTAAATAGTAACCAACCACAAACTTGCTTTTACTTGTTCAGGTTCCTCTTCCTTTTTTTTAATCTTTGTAATTCTTAGAAAACAGAATGTAGCCAGGGGAAGAATGGCAGGGAAGTAGTGGTTCCTTTGGTAAATACTACACTGAAATGTTATTTCTGTCTTTTCTAGTGAAGAAAGAGCTTTTCCAGGATTGAAGTATTGTTTTTCCCAAACCTGTAGTAATGTTTCAATTAAATTACCATGTATGTTAAATTTCAGCAGTTGTCTTGCCTGCCCAAGAACGTGAGTCTTCTGGTTTCCCACTGTTAAGAGCTTAGAGCTAAAACTCTTCCATATTTTATTTACTGCAGATCTATCAAAGTGCCAACCATCTAATTATGACTAGTTTGGGGGTTTTTTATTGTTACTTTAAATGTTTTATCTTCAATTAACTTTCCTCTGCTCTGAAGACAGTATTTAGCAGATTGCAAGGTCTTGGCTGTGTGGCATTATGTATGGTCTGTTCAGGTGTATGTTTTTCCTTCATAAGAACAGACTTTCTGCTGCTTTAGGCCCTGGATGTTCTCTGCTGATGGTTGTGACCATTTTGAACATGCCAGGAAGGCAGTGGCCAGTGTGATGATTTTGCTTTACCGGTGTATTTCTCAAAAGTCATCCAAATGCCATAGTGAAGGATGGCTTTGAAATACATATTTAAGCTCAAAATTTGCAATTAAAGAGCCTATCTGTTATGCCAGAGCATGAGAAAAGTCTTAGAAATCAATCATAGAAAGTCTGAACTAGCCACAAGCCAAATTTTGGTGCATTGGCCTTTCTCACTTCTGCCTCTCATGTGGTGGTTCCTAGTGACCAGACTGTAACTGAACATAACATTCTTTTTTTTTTTTTTTCTTTTTTCTTTTTTTCTTGAACTAATCTGTTCTTTATAGAACTCTGACCATATCCTTTTCCTAACCTTTTTCACTAATGTCATTTCTCTTTCATAGTATTTCACAATATCTGACCTGAAGTCAGTGAGGATACAAAATCTGAAGATTATTGATGCCAAAGTATTAGAGGGTTAGAGCTGTATAGAGAAACATGCAAGCTGGAGCAGGGCTGGAAAGCGAACCAAAAAAGTCAAAATTACTAAATATTGTCTACACACAACTACTGTCTTGTACATGGCTATTCTCATTTTACTATAAAATTACTTGCATCAGAAGTGCAACTCTTGCATTAGTTCTTGTCGCAGGCCACAGTGTTGCTGCTTGTTTCCATCACACAACCAATTAAACAGAATGAAAAAGAGAATGGGAAGGATACAGACTAGCCTAAGTTTGTGTTTAAAGTCATATTTAGGATCCTTATTTTGACAAGCACTGCTGAAATTGGGTAGGTTTACTGCAGCTGGCTTCATTCTGTTTCACTTGCTTACAATAAATTGTAGCTTTCTCTAATCTGCCTTTGTAATTGTACTGAAAATGCTGCTGGGCTGTCAGGGTCACTTGGTGAAGAGCAACAGTTGCAGGGGTCTCCACAAATACGGTGTAGCACATATGGCTTTGTGATCATTAGTATCTAGGTGTTTTAACAACCTGCCTGACTACATAGAAATGTATGTTTAAATAGAAGTATTTTAAATTAATGATATCTTATTTTCTTGCTCTTGATGATTTAGGAGGTTTCTGCACTTTAAACTTGCAAACTATAGTCTAGCAGGTAGCAACAGCACTTAAAGACAGCATTTTTAGAGCAAGGTTTATAAGGCACAGAATGGAACAGCTGGCTGATAAATTACAGTGCGCACTAATCAGCATGTCATGGTGGAGGGTTTACATGGTCGATAGCAAATGCCAGCCAGTTATAAAGTGAATACATCACTATTTCTGTCTCTTCAACCAGAGCACTGTCTGTATAGTAATTTCTTTCTGCACCCTCTAAGCTGTAATTTCCTAGTCATCTGGAGAAAGATGCAATTACTAATAGGGAGACTGGTTCTGGAGGAAGAAATCTGAGTGCGCTTGGACATTGTAAGCTGAAAAATTTAAAAATTATGTTCGTAGTTCAGCTTCAGGAAATACATTTTTACCTTGATTAGGAGATACTGTTTTCTCCATTTGTGAGATGGCACGATAATTCTAAGAAGTGACATTGTCTTCCAGATCCTCAGAATCAATTTATGATGTGCTCATTGTCTGAGTAGATGCTTGGTGCTTGTAAGAAGAATCTCTGCTTCTGTATCATACAGGAAGCCAAACATCAGACAGCATGTAAGTGTGTGTGGCACATGCACACAAGAGATATGCTGATACACAGATTTCAAAGTAAAGTAGGTGGATAAGGGTGGGAAAGATGACTTACAAAAAACAATTAACAATGAAACAAAGCTGTAGTTTGTGGTTTTTCTTCATGGTTTTTGTTGTTCACCAATGGCTAAAGATTTCTTGCTGTTTGAGGTGTTAGTCCTGGCAAAAGAGAATAGAGTTTCTATAGCTTTTTAGCTGTTGGTTGTTCTCAGAGTACTGGTGCATCTTAACACCTATAGAATATAATGCTTCATTTCTCATTGTAGGAAAAAGGCAGAGCTAATATTTGGCTCTGATTTTATACTTTGTCTGGTAATGGACCATTGTGTTCTTCTGCCACTCAGCAGTGTAATACTAAATCTGGATGACTGATGAGCAATGCTAGTTCATTTAGCTAAGTTTACAATTGCTTTGCGCTGAGCTGGGGCTTTCTAGGCATCGGTAGAACTCTTTTTTGTTCCTGCCTTGTGTACATGCTGCTAGGCAGCAGCACAACCAAATTTCAGATCTAAACCTGCACTGACTGAAGAACAAGTGAGGACTGGAAGTCTGAAAGGGGGAACATTTCAGTTCTGATAAAATTTCACTGCCTCCTTAAATGATCAATTAGCTAAAATTGTGTTTGTGTTGGTTCTGAAAATTTCCACATATCCACATACGTGGATCTATACTGCTGATGAGACATAAACATGTAAGGAAGTGACTAAGCCATATTGTGGTTAAAGATGGTACTGGGTGGATGTGAATGTGCAGAAATATAGCATACTGCTGAGCCCATTGTGGCTGAGGCTTACCAGTCAAGGAGGACAATATGTGTCAATCTGCTGAAGGAAACAGAATGAAGGGATGTTCATGAGATATACTGTATTTCTAAAAAGGAATCATAAATGACGTTTCATTTGTCTGACCTTGCCTTCACTTGCCTTCATTTTGAAATCTTTCTGTCACAATGAATAGGGGCTCCCAGTAAAATCCACTCACTAACTGTTGCCTTATATATTTGTTTTAGACTTTCTGATTTTTTGCTTATGCTGTTTTAAGCCTGGATCCGTAAGCAATAGCTACACAATGGTGCTGGAGGAGAGAAAATGAATGTACTTCAATAGATAAGTATGCTGGCCTCTTACTACTCAACATTATGAGAATTTTCTCATTTAAGGAATGAGTCACACCACATTGACACAAGTTATTAACTCAGCTCAGTGGTTCAACTGCTACTATGTCTGATTTTGTCTATGCATGTGTTGCAATGTCTAATTTAGGGAAAAAAAGCATAACACTCAGTTATGTATGGGAAATTATTTCTGAGCTAATGGTGCTATGGAGCCTCCTTTGAGCTTCCAGGAGTGCCCTCTGACTTCAAGGACTACAGACATTTGCAAACATAATTAATAGAAAATTATTTGGAAGCATAGACAGAGATGAGAAAAACAAGCACTATAAAATTTACTTCAAATCAATGTTCCACCTCTGCGTTTGTAACTAGACTCTCCTTAAAGCTAAGTCCATGGAATTGATGTGGGTGTCATGTATCTCATAGAGATCTCCAGCAATCCCAAGGGATTGCTTCAGGGTTAGTTAAAAAATGTTCTTGTATTATTTACCAATGACTCATTCGTAACCATCTGCCATTCCTCTTCCGTGAGTAAATATTGGCAAATGTTGCTGAAAAAAAGACAGTCAGCTCTACATCACAGCTTTTTCAGATACTGGCACAATGGCTGTGCCAGGATAAGGCAAAGAGCTTATCTGGAAGTTGTAAAATCATCTGGGGCTTTCTCACATGTCAGTCAGAGTAACCCTAAACCTGTGCAATTTGATGATGGGAAAATCAGGACCAAGGTCAGGAAATAACAAGGAACTATCCTTCAGTTGTTTCAGTTGTGCCAGAGGACCTGGTCTATTTTACCTTAGCTAAGGACAGTTTTCTGGCTTGAAGAAAAGAGCAAGGGCACATGATGGTTCTGTGAAATCCATTGGGGTTTTCATCTCTGGGGGAAGCTTTTGGATGCTAGTGATGCCTAATGTTCTTGCTTTCTTCAGCAGGACCATGAAAGAGAAAAGACCTCTCATATATATTTTACTTTCATGCTGAAACATGCAATTTTATATGATTTCTGTGCTTTCAGCTTCTCCTTCATCTTTATTGTAGAATTATGAAATTCTCTATGACCTGATGATGTATATAGATTATTCAAAGTGGCATCCTGGTATAGAACAGCAGACAGTATTTTTTTCCTACTTTTATGAGTCGGTCTGTTTTTTAAAAATGAGCACAATACCTTTTCTGCATTCTTACTTAGAAATCAGTGACGTAAAATTACATCTTCATTGATTTGACACTTACCAACTTTCCCAAATAAGACATTACAAGATCCTTAATGGCTGTGCTTTTGAGGTTTAGTAGTGGATTGGCTCCTTCTGTTTGCTTTCAAGGTAACCTGTCATGTGCACTACATTTTCAGAACACTTTAAATATATGCCCAAAACCACCAAATACATTCATCCTGCCCCATCTAACTTCAAAGGCTATTTTAGTCACTCTCCTGAGCAAGTGAGGTTGTTGTAAGATGATTTGTCTGTCTTTCTTCCCTCTACACTAGTACTTAGTCAGTGCGTACCCACTACCATGCAATGCAGCGTGGAGGTGCCCTGATAAGTCTGGGCAATTTAGCTTGGCTACTGGAAGAAGTATGGTTATATGATTGAGTGTGTGGCTTCATTTCAGCTAAAATTCTCAGCTTTGTGTTTGGCCTGGTCATGCTGAATAGAGTGTCAGTAGAGTGAAATGCTGCCAAGCCAACAGGAGGGAAAAATATGTAACTTTTTCATATTTTGATGTATTATTCTGGTGGATTCTGGTGGTAGGTATTGAGTCATTGCAAGCTGGCTTTTCAATTAAGAAGAAACCAGTGATGTGAAAGTCTGCTACATTCTTCTTGCTACACACAGGCCTAGAAAACAAGCTTTTCTTCTAAGACTTAAAACTTGCTTGCACATGAATAAAAAAGGTTTTTAAGAGACAGTGATATTGCTGGGTAATATGTAGAGCTAGTTTGTGGAAATTAGATCTTCAGTAAAATTATTGGGTAATATGAAAATTCTGAGAAATAGGCAGAAGGAGATATTTAAAGACTGAGTTACAGACTGCTGGTTGGGTTCAGCTTGAAAAGTAGGGCTACCAGCATGGTGTGTGGAAAAGCCCATTTAAAGCCATGCTCTACCTGATTTAGAGTGATGTGGGATGAAAATCCACAGTAAATACCCATAACTCATATTCAAATATTAGAGCAGGAACTTGTATCAGATTTTCCTGAACCTTTCCATTATTACAAAAGTATCGAAAGGCTTTGCCTGCTTTCATTGCAATGGGGAAATAACACTGATTTGGGGTGCTTGAAAGATTGTGCAGGACAGAATTAAGATAGGGTGGTCTGGTTCTTTATTCTTGTTATTGTGGTGCAGCACGTAAAAGTGAAATGCAAATGTTAGCAATATTATAACCACTCAGGTTTGTCTTCTGTTTGTTTAGGCTTCCCTGTGGATGATCTTTAAAATACATTACATCACAAATATACAGAGTTCAAGTATGTTAAAATTGTGCAGACTTCTGTATTCCTTCTCATCTCTCCCCTCCCCCCATCATCATGCAAAATCATGGACTTTTCTTTGAGATTCATGAGATTTTTTCATTTCTTTCTTTGTTTTGTCTAAGGAAACACCTGAGTCATGATTTTACTTTTTTCTCTGCAACCATGAGGGATACAATTTTTCTTATAAATGAAAGTGTAAATACCTCTGGGCTTTGAGCAAAACACCAATTATCATTACAAGTTCTCATAGCTTTTGTTATCGCACTTTAGGATGAAAGGTATTAAGTCTAACTAAACACACTGTTAAATACCATTGGTGCTTTCTTTGGTGCTAGAAACTCACAGAAAACTATTTAGCTTGTTCTGCAGTACAGGATTCTTGTTGACTAGGCTGCTTGTTTTAAACCAAGTCTCACCTGTGAACATGAGAGAGATGCTGAGCTGAAGGAAGACAAGAACATTGCAGGTTCAAACCTCATATCTTTGTAACCAGAGAACGGTGAGTGAAACGGGGAGCTAATTTTAAAGTTATTTTCTATACTTAACACACCAGCCTCAGCTGAGAAACATAATTGCAGTTGATTTCATTGATGTGTCATGATCTTTCCCAGTATGATAATAAGCATTTAGCGGCTTGGTGACACCAGAATAAAGTTGTCTTAGAAAGCACTCTGTGGTTTTATTTGTCGGTATCAGGGGTGCAGAAGCACCCTTTGTCCTCTTTGTATACAGATAATCAGAAAAAAAACCCACATTTTTGCTGCAAATTATCTTCTGACATCAACACTTACCTGTTCTGTAAGCATGCAGGCTTGCCTCATAGCCATTTCTCAAAGCTGGCATTATTATAACTCTTTCCACCAAGAACAATGTCAGCCAAAGGAAGAGTTGAAGGTTGCTTTGATTGTTAGTATTTGCAACCAGTCATCAAGCAGTGTACTAAAGGCTTGTAGTCCCACAGGGGAATGATCACTCATGAAATCTAATTCCTCATTCCTTTTGGTTTATATTGCTTTTAGCTTGTTTCTTAATTTAAAAAATATTGATAATGGCTAACTGGGATTGACACAATATTTTTATATGAACATCTGTCTTCACAACCAATATGCCATTTTTTAATGCATTAACTGCCCTTACAGATTCCAAATGGAGGCTTATCTCTGTGCCCATTTCCTTTTTGTTGGAATTACCTGTTTTAATTAGTCTAAATGCCTGAAAAATTTTATGTCTTCATACACCACTAAGCTTATTTTCCTTCTGAACATACAAGCAACCGGCTAGGTACAGAATACATGACATTGCAATGTTGCTCACCTGGCTTGGTAGTGCAGCTTTTGCAGCTAATTCAATTAAGACATCAATTTTAGGCTATGCTGATGATAATAATTCCCCACTTAATAGAAGTTATGCTTTGATGGTTTTTCACATGTCATTTTAATTAATCAGTATAAGTGCTAACGAAACAATGAAGTGATTTGAACCATAGAAAATAACTATCTTCTGCTAAGTACTATGCCAAAAAGAATAACGGCGCTTACCAGACGGATGCATAAATTAATGTGGCCTCCTTGAGTTTAAGGTTTTCAGCCTTTTTTATTCTGTATTTTCATTAGTCCTAGGAATGTGTTTTGAAAATGAAAACTACCAAAAGCATGAAAGTCTAATGCAAAAATTTAATGCTTAAGTTGTCTAATTACAGTCAATAGAGGATGTGATTTTGTAAATATGATTAGTTCTTATTGAATAATCTTCCACTATGCCTTGAAATGGGAGTCACTACTAAAGCCAAGAACCTGCACGAAATGTAGCCCTTTGCTTCCATCATGGCTTTGAGAAACAGAGGAGACAAGTTGTCTGGCCTTTGCATGATGTGCAGGGCTTCCACTCTCAGTGCACATCAGTTTCAGAAGCAAAGCTGGGACCACAGGCATTCATCTCTCAGTCAGTGATTGAGCTCCATTCGCTGCTTGGAGCAGGGGAAAGTTACAGCCAGTTTGGTGACTAGTTACCAGTCCACATGAAGCTGGCAATGTTGACTGTTTCCTTCTGGTAGGCTTCAGTTGAGTGCAAGCACTATGTAATTAGATGTGGAGAGATTTGTTGAATTATATTCCCTTTGCTCACTGAGTTGATGCTCAGAGCATGAATCTTTTGACAGATATTGATGCTGACTCATGGGACTCTAGCTGATGAGGGAGAAGGTTGTGCATCTGGCATGCTCAAGGCCATGTCATGGATTCACGTGTTTGTGGGAAAGTGGAGAGCTGCTAGGCAGCTGCCCAGAAACTGTGCATTGCTGCCATGTCTGCTCTTTCTGAAACCCCATGAACAAGGCACAGCAAAGAGCCAGAGGAAAATCCTGGCACTGCAAATACATGAAATGCAGACTCTGGCAAAGGTAGGCAAGTGCATAAGCTGAGGTCTAATTGAGTGAGTCATATGCTTCGAGCAATGAGACTTGACAGGTCTAAGTGAGGAAAGCCCCAGAGGGGCTCTTAAGAGAAAGAGCACTATTGCTACAGCAGTTCAGTTTCTTCTAAGCTTCTTGCTACAGCTGCAGCCTAGCCTTGAAACTATGACTTGCAAATGTTTTCAAAGTATAAACTGCATAGGAAGTTCGCACTTGTGCATTTTGTAGTGTCTTGAATCTCTTGATTAAGAGTTGTATTTGCAGGCATTTGATCTCACTGAGGTATATTTCTATTTCATGACAATCTGAACTTTAGGGTAAGAGAAAGTTGCCAGATTCTGCCTCTGGAACGAGTACTTGGTGCCTGTGAGATTCAATGGGAGCTGCTGGCATTGAGGAGGACAGGACTGAATATTTGGGCTTGATCCTGGAAAAAAAAATATAAAGCCCTGCTGTTTTATTCATTAGAACATTATCTAGACAAACAGAATTTGCAGAGGATTTTTTTTTTTTAGGGAAGACACATGCAGAGGAGATGGAAAAAGGTTCCTAATGAGAAATCTGACCTTAACTTACTCCCTTGCTGGGTGCATGCTCTTTTACTCGAGAGGCCCATGAATAATAGATTTTTTAAAAACATTTAACTTACATTTTTTAAACATTTAGCTTAAATCACCAATGCATTTGAATAAATATGTTTAGCCATTACTTTCTGACTAACAACTGCCATGGTGTTTGGTTCTCCAACACAGTGCTGTTAAAGTGATTGCAGGCTAATCTATTCTACACCTACCCGAGTTTTGTCAGTTCCAAGTAGTCAAGTAAGTCCTACAGCTTAGTTTTACTCCTCTCCTGTCACAGAGGCAGAGGAATAGCCCTGCTGCTAGTCTTGTTCAATGATGAAATTGCTCTTGAGTCTTGTTAATATAATGAATCAATATGTTCTCCTGAACTGGCATGTTTTATGTTCTTAGTCTCTGCTCCCTAGGAAGGCACTACTATTTAGGGAACAAATCTATCCAGCAAAGTAAAATGAAGTAATTTCCTCCCTCTTTATGTATTTTTCTAGCTGGGAGTATTCCAAGCAGCATTCTAAATAATTCGAGACTCTGTAGCCTGTGGAATTTTCAATCTGTTGGAAACAGCTGAAAAATAAAAACCACATGCTCCACTAGCTCTGTGTACAAGAGTCTGCATTTTAAACCAGAGCTGCTGCATACACTGTAGCTTGTGCCTGTATCATTTGGTGTTGACATCTCCATTATGATGAGGGGAATTATTCAAAGCCAAATTACTGTTCAGGATGGTAGTGTGAAACAATGAAAATGAGATTGCTAGAGGGGAAAATATATGCAACAGTTTGTATAGTTAGGAAAGAAAATTGGGTTCATTTGCTGAAGCACTGCTTTAGCAGAGTTTAACCCCTTTACAACAGCTAAAATAAAGCTGTGACATGTTTCATGACAAAATACAAGTGTTTTCTATGCGCTTTTTTAACTGACATAGTTATATTGTTTATGGACCTAATCTGAAAATGTCCTGCAGGGTAGTAAATACTTGGTTTAGACACAGGTCTACACCTTGTTGGAACAGTGGGAATAATTTGCATCAAAAAGTAAAATACAACAAAAAACCACGTCTTTTCCTTTTATTGAGCTGTGAACACACTTATTTTTTTTGTTGCATATGTAAAAACTTCTCTTTAAACAAATACATCTTGATCTTTAGTGAACTGGGCCTGTGCATTGTGAATATTCTGTCATGTCCTGTATTGGTTAGCTTTATAGCTTGGGATATTAATTTCTGTCCCTAAAAACATTTTCTTCCTTAGGTAACCAAGACAGTCTGACTTGTGAATACTGAAGTATAGTATTAGAACTAGTGGTTGGTTTCTACAAGTTTGTGCTAGTCTATATCTGCTTTAGAAGTAGGGTCCCAACATTCTCTAGCTACCCAACCATTCAGAGGTCCTAATAAAACTTTTGGAAAGTCATTCTCACCTTGTACCCCTACCTCTGCAGAGCTTCAGGAAAAGAAAAGAAGCATCCATAGATAATAGATTCCTTCCTACACTTAAAAATTATCTGCAATAGCCATAAATTAAAGAGCTTCTCTGTAAATCTTGGTCAGAAATACAGGTTTGTGTATCACATCCTGCCCATGAAACAGGCTATTTGGAGCCCAAAGCTGTTTTACAGCTCATTGGCAGAGCAAAAGTTGCACCCATGCTTGGAAGGTTTATGCCAAAGTGTAGCTCTAGCTTGATTTGCTGCCTCCTTTTTCTTGTATTGTCTGTCCAGTTATTTTACAAAGTGGCTTCAGTATCTCAGGGCTGGGAGCAGGGTGATAGCGTTCCCATTTAATTTCTTTACTTCTTGAATTGTATGCCAGACCAAACACTGGTGTGTGGACACGTTTGAACCATACGCTAAATAAGCAATAGACACTTGCCTTTCTCCTTGAAGGCTGTTTGCTTACCTACAGTTTAGCTTTACTTACCTGTCTTTTAACTGGTGGCAGTAACAGCTTTCATGTGTGATTACAGGAGCTCACAAAATTCCTTACTGACCAATTGATGATTCTAAGGAAACCAAGAAAGAATGGGAAATTCAAATTTAAGACCTGAGACGATTTGTCTAATGCTTTTAAGGCTGGCTTTACTTTTGTTAATGTTTGGTTTGTTGATTTATTGAGTCTTTATTTAAACAAACAAAAACCCCTGAAATGAGTTGTTTCTTTTCCAGCAAGATGTTTTTATCAATGTACATTCACAACGGGAAGAAATTAATTGTTACAATTCTCTGATTACTTGAGAAAGGATTAAAGAAGAAGATACTTGGGGGTTTTTGACAAAAGAAAAGACAGTGAAGAACAAGATTTTTTTTTAAAATCTGCTCTTCATGGCACGTAGTACCTTTTCCTCTAATGGAATTCTGCACTTTCTTATAGTAAGGAAATCTATTCTACGTATATTTGCATGATGTGCCTCTTATGTGTAAAGGTAGAAATACTTATCCAGTGAATAGAGAAATGTAGCAACTGTTAAACAATTTTTTGAGAGATGGACAAACACAGAAGCAGAAAGGAGACACACAAGTTAAAGTAGGTTCCGTGCTGAAGACACCAGGAGTACATCCAAAGAGTACAGGAGATACACCCCTGGATCTTGCAGTGTCTGTAACTACTCTTAGACTGACCATCTGATACTGAGGTTTGAGAACTGAATGTTTGATAGCTGAATACGGATGTATCTGCACTGTCTTGCAAAAGATCTGCAGATGCTATCAGCTATATAACTGCTATGAAAGGCACAATAAGTTTTGATCTCAGAGAGTTGGAAAATCAGGAGCTGTCCATGAAGAAAGACACTGATAGATGAATTAACTTACAGGAGCCAATAAGTGTGTGTTTGAACTAAGGTGCAGAATTCTGTTTTCATGCATATGCTAGAAGATAGCAGTTCTCTGGACCCTTTTTAGTGTCCCAGCAATACACGTTAAATGTCCCTCATTAAATCTGCAGCTATTGCAGCTTCTGGCAATATTACCTTCTCACAGATACTGAAAGGCTGCCATGCAGAGAGCAGCCTGGGCAGTAACAGTAGGACCTTCTTTAAACCTTATTCTCCAGCAGGGCCTGGAAATCCCCATCTTTTGCATGGGAGAGATTTTTCCTGTGTAATGCCTTCTTGAGTTTATGTAGCATATATTAATAGGTCAAATGCATCTTGTTGAGGAAATTAATTACTTGACTGTTATCTTTCATTTAATTTGTAACTGAATGCTTTAGAGAAATTTCTTCTACACTAAATTGTCTTCACATTTTCAGTCAGAATTTATCCTTTAAGCAAAAAAAATTCTACTTATTTATCCTTGGGATCTGAACCACCCATTTTTGCAAAAGGTATCAATTCTAGAAATAATTTTGAAAATTACTGAAGATTATGAAAATTATCTACCTCCTCCTTTAATTTCTGATTCAATGCTGATTGCCACAGCTTAATCTCATTTGCTTTGAAAACATGGTATATCATATACTTGTGGCAGAAATGACTATAAAAGGAATGAGTGATTTGGCATCATTTTAGAATGTAACTGATCCATAATGAAGATCAATATTAACCTACAAACTAGGTAATTTTTGTGTGCTGTGTTCTTGTAACAGTCTAACAAACTATGTTACAAACCTATTTAAATGTTACACAACCAGTTTCTAATGGGGGTGGGTAAGCTGCAAGAAATGCAGAATATCTCAGGCATTCTGATGGATGTCATGTTTGTTTGACATCTGCAGAATGAGATTACTTACCTGTTCAGTTTTGGTCTGGAAAAGTAGCATTTGCTTCTTTAAGCAATATTGAGTTCTGTTCATAAGTCAAGGAGAAAATAATCTTTAAAGTGCTCTTCAATGGCATGATGAACTATGATTTTTTTATCTTTGACATACAGTTCATATTTCTCTTACAGCAATGTATTAAAAAAAAATAAAATTGATAAATTAGAGCCTGAAAAAGTTTCTTGGCCTTACAATGCATGTTTTCCAGTCACAGGTGTTTTAACAGCTTCATGTTTCCCACATCCAGAATGATAAGGATTCCTAATATTCAGGTCATGGGCTTCATATAATTTGGCACCAAATGATAACACAGATCAGACACCTGTAGCAAAGGGATGTGCAGACTTATTTGTTGAACATATGCAAGTGCTTTCTGGCTGGATGTTCTGTTACCCTTTGTGTTACACCTATTTTGATATTGTAATGCCATTTTTACTTTCAGAATGGGACAACTTCTTGAACAAACTGATAAGATTTGTCTTTTTTTAGCTGTGCATTGGTGCCTGAATAGATTACAATAATTACTCAGTGAAAAATCAATTATGTTTTGAAAATGTTCATACGCCTTCTGACAGAAGTGCATAGTCAAAAGTCATTTGACAGTACTTTGCTTCCCTGCCTGAATGTGCCAGATGTCAGATGTGAAGACCCATGAAAAATAAATTATAAAAAAACTTCCGGCTATTACCTGAGCCTGTCTGCATTACCTTCAGAAAGCAGTCAAGGACTGAGTTCCCCAAGCACCTGTAGAAACTTTGTGGGCATTGTCTTGAAGTTAAAACTTTCAGCGTCCAAAATCCAAGAGATTAAACCAACTCAAAGGAAATTGCAGTATGTTGTAACTTGGGTACAGCAAAGTACTTGTCTCTGTTTGTGTGTGGCATGTAACAGAATTGGTCTGGAGAAAAGTGGCCGAGTGTTAGTCCCAGGAAGATCTCAGTGTCATGTTTGGGATGCCACCTCCAGCCTCACCAGCATGTCCATCCGAGGAGCAGTAACATTTTGCAGCTCTCAGGCCAGAGCACCGAGCTGACTCATACTTAGATGTGGCCACACGGCCTGAGGTTAATATTTTCATAATAATACAAAACCTAATATTTTCATAAGCGGGGCTTACAGCCTCGCATCACTGCAGGTGTCTGGGGTGTTCCGGGGAAAAGGCACCTTCCCCTCCCTGTGGGTTCTGTATTACAGCACGCACGCCCGGCTAGCCTGCCCCGGCCTTGGCTACCCGGCTCTGTCCTTGCACGCCCAGCCGACCGGGGGCTTCCCTTGCCCGCCGCCGCCGCCCCCTGCCCTGCCGGCCCGGCCCCGCCGCCGCGAAGCGCGGGCGCCCCCAGCGGAGCCGCCGCCGAGCGGGGCGGCGGAGGGGGTGCTCCCAGCAAATGCCATGATGTGGCAGCAGTTGGCGGGCGTGTTTTAACCATCTAGCGGTTTAGAGTGGCTCGGGGGAAGATCAGTGTCATCACTCCCACTTAAAACAATAATAACTGTTACCTTTTGGCAAGGTTTAGTACTGGCGTGTTTGCTCGTATTTTTTGTGCCGGTTTATGTTTGCCTATGCTATTTTAGTGGATCTCATGCATTGTTGGAGGAAAACAGTAATGTACTGTACTGCGCTTTTGCAATTTCTTCTTAAGCAATTTTCCCCATTTCCATGCCTTCCTGTGAGCGTGATGTGAAATAACTGGCCTTTTTTTTTTTTTCCACGAGGGCTTTGTTGTGACAAGGGATTCTCATAAGGGCAGCATTCTGACTCTTCTGCTGCCGTGCAGTGTGCTAGATTTGCCTGAAATCAGGAAGGTGCAAGATTATAAATGTCAACGAGGAATCACAGTCTTGTTTGGCAGGGTCACAGTAAGAAGTGCGGGGTTATATACCTAAATGGCTGAGTACCTACTGTTTATCCCTTGCTCGCCTTTTCATAACTACTGAGGTGGAAGGGGAGCAAAGGTTATGCTATAAAGAAAACCACTTCAGTGTGATTTACGTGCACAATAGGCTGAGTAAATTTTTTCTGCGTTGGCTGTGAGCGACAGCATCTCCTTCTCTGAGACTGCTGCCCCATCTAGTGGCAGTTCTGTACATCGGTACCGTGAAAGGAAACGAGATGCTAGATTATCGATTGCAGGCACATAACTCAAAAAATAGATTTGAACAAAAGCAAGTACGACCCATCAATGTTTAAGTGTATCTAGGCCAATCAATGAAAGACATAATTACTTTTTCTTCAGATGTTCATAAAAGTTTTAACAGACAATAGTGGCATTTAAGGACAGGGGAGCTGCCCTGTCTGCTGGGAGCTTTGTAGGTGTGAGATTGTTTCCTGTAAAACAAGAGATGAAGTTGGCCAGGCAAGTAGGACTAAATCTGGAAATAAGAATTCAATTGCTCCTGTAGATCATTCAGTAATAAAGGTGTCTTTTGGAGGCTAAGTGCTTTCCTCAGTGCTATATTTACATTTTCTCTTTAAAACATTATTTCTCTGATAGCTCACAAATCCCCACATTGATCTTTGATCTAAGGCTTTTTAAATTTCTGTTGCTGAATCTGTATAAAGACTGTCCTGATGCATCTTTGTTTTCATGGGAAGCTTCTGTAACTAAAAATACAAAACTAAGGGTTCTGTTTGGCAGTGATACCAACAACATGACTGGGGTACTGATAACCTTGTAAGTAAGAAAGCTCATACAGAAATGCTCTTTGCCATTCAAAGAGCCCACAGACTGTAAATTTAGGTGCAGTGGCTGGACAAGTGTAATAGATAACCAGACACTGAAAAAACAATAATTAAATAGCATCTGATCTTGATTGTCCTTGTAGAAACCAGAATATACCAGCAGATAGATCTACCTTCTCAGGCTGTTGAATGCAGGAGCTCAAATGCTAGAGATTTGCAGGATCTTTTGATGTTAAATTGGTGAAATACATCATATATGTATGTGAAAACTTCAGCCTTTGTCATGAATGGTTGGTAGGAAAAAATGTAGCAGAAAAGTTCATGTATTTCTGAAATTCAGATGTTGTTACCACACAGCCTTTGTAGCTGTAAAACTGTCAAACAGAGGAAGATGATTAACTTTTTTAAACCAACCTGTATAGTTGTCTCTTTTCTTATACTGACACAAAATCTATCAGCATCAATGTATAGCCTGGCACTTTAGTCTGGTATATTTTCACTGAGATATTCTATCTAGATCCTGAGAGGTCTTCAAATATTGCTGCCCCATGACGTTTTCAGTGCTGCAATTAATAATAAATCTTTTTGTTATTATTGCAAGTTTATTGATTTAAAAGCCTGCTGACATAGATTACAGTCAGGTGACAAACTTTATTTTTAAGCTTTGCAATTCAAAACACTCATAAGCTAGCATCCTTGGGAGGCTGGAATCCATTGTCTCTTTATCTGCTTCCCACCATTTGTCAGCTTATATGTTTGATAGCTCTGTTGCCTCTGACCAGTCAGTATTTTTCCAGTCCATGTGATTGTTTTCATGCTTCAGGAGGACATATGTGTATTTTAAGACTAGAATATGACTGCAAAAACAAGAATTGTTCCAAAATTTTTAGAGCAAAGCTAGTAGCTTATGTAATTCCCGCTTAAATGTTCTAAAAGTCCCTTTAATGTAGGTTTAAGGCTGAGTCAAATTGGCCATCTAAAAATATTTCCATAGCCTGGTTTCAGCTACAGAGTATGATAAATTTCTCTGATTTGCCTCCCCAGGTAATAAACAAAAAAGCTCTTGACACTGCATGTCTTAAAACAAGCCTATATAAGACAGAAGTGTCCTTAGATGCTAGAAGATTTAATATGTAGGATAAACCTTGTTGCAGTTATTTTAGATGAAATTGGTTTGTTCTGGAAAGAGATTTCAATTTTATCTGTTTACATCTAGTTTAAAATGAAATTAGCAATCGTTCTTAAACATTGTGTACATGAAATGTGACGTCTATGATCAAATACACTTGATCCCACATGCAAGGTGTGTAAGGGAAAAGAAACAGCCTAGCTTAGATTCAGTCTCTCCAGTGATCCTTGTATAAAACTGAATACTTTAAATATTTCTGTTGTGCCCAGTCTTCACATGATAGACTCAGTGATCATTTCTACCCCATGTTTTTGAGAGATTCTTCCACCGCTTTCCACCTTCATGCCCCATTTGGCATTCAAAGCCAAATCAAACACCCAAACAAGGATACCTAGGACATTCTGTGAAAAATCACAATTGTAAAATGACTGCTAAGATCTTTCCAGAAATAAAGCAGAAGCTGTTAACCACATAAGGAAGTAAAAATGTCTTCCCACTTGAGTGATGGCACTTGAATTCTGTTGCTGATTTGAGTCTGATAGTTTCTCTTATTTTTCTGGAAGATTATTACTCAGAATAATTTCTGAGACAAATCAATTCATTTTTGAATGGCAGCTGCTTAAAGCTACTTGTTGTCCTGCAATGTTGGCTCAGGTTCTGGCTAGCAAGTTCTAGAGCAAAATACGACTGAGACAGTCAAGGGTACCTGTTCAAGGCAGTTCTTCATGAGGCTGGCGCTGCTATTAATACAGCACGTAAGCATGTTTAAGAATAAAAAAAGTTACCCAATCACCCCAATTTGCAATGTGTCAGACTTTGCAGGTGCATTTGAAGATGAAGGAATTGGAACATTAGTGAAGATTTTTTTATCATGGGTGCTGGTGTGCTGTAGTAATGCCAAGTACATGCTGTGATCTTCATGGAACAGCTGCAATTTCAACAGCTGTAGTGATGTTCTGATTTATGTCACTTTAGGATGTTTTGTTTTAACTCAGGCTAAAGTTTTGTGCCACAACACAAGAAAATTTAAGGAAGAATTAGTAAATGGTGATTCTTAATTACTGCTGCTGAAGTTATGAATATACTGAACTTAGAACATCTGAGCTGTGACTAGCAGAGATACTTTGCTTCATTTCTAATAAATTATGAAACTGTCTGTGGATGTTTTTTATTTCTAAGTGTGTCCATCTGGTTTTCTGGAATTATACTGTCACCAACCAGGCATCAGATCCTAAAATGCATAAGCCTGTGACTGACAAAATCATGTGGTTGCCTGTGATTTTCAGCTTCTTCCACGATTGCTTCCTTATGATAATACTGTGCTTTGGAAGGTTTTATCACACCCAGAGGCCTCCAGCTAGAAGCATACTGAGGTAATTCATGCGTATGATGCCAAGTCATAGCATTACATACAAAACACTTTCCAGTTATTCAGCAGAGAAATAACATTTCCACTGTCCAATGGGGGATAATAATTTTACTCTCTTGCCAGTTGCACATGTTATTCATTGAAAATATTTTGCCCAGTGGGACATGGAAATAATTAATTTGATTCTAGTTCTGTCTGGAATATTATTTTGTTAAGAGTCACTGAAAAGTTTGCTCAAAACTTTTTGTAGTTATTTGTCTGCCATTAAAAGGTTTGCCTTTCATTGTTAATTCAGAAATCCAGACCATTTTCTCTCACAGGAGCCATTTTTTAAAAGCCACTTTCTAAAAAGACAGTTAATTGTGTAATACTATTTCTAAACTTCCCCATGGTGTCTGCATTTTCATGTAGTCATCTCAGTTACTGAGCATGTTCATTTATTTCATATTAAAATAGGGAACCTGAGATTAGATGATTTCTCAAAATCTCTTCCAGCTTCATTGCAGAAGCCCAAACCAACCTCTGTCTAAATTGTTCTGAAAAATTCCAGTGGAGGAGGTTCAACACCAGTCAATGCCATTTATCATCGTGCTTCACTACTTTTACCAGTAGAGTAATTTCATAATACTTCAATTCGGTTTCCCTTCCTGCAACCAGGCTTATTGTTTCTCACCCTATCTCCCACAGACAGAGAGGACAGTTTATTCCCTTATCTGCTGCAGCCTTTTCCCCTTTGAAGAAAATGTCCCTTGTAGATTTTGCTTTTCTAGATAAAATAAACCAAATACTTTCAGTCTTTTCTCCTTGTCCTGTTCTAGACCATTGATCATTATTGTTCCATTCGCATCAGGAATGATGCTCAAAACAAGACACAGCTGAGTATCTGCGTAGTCCCTAGGTTTGTGAACTGTGCTCTGGTGTACGTGTCAGCATGTTTATATTTTTTTACTCAATACTGTTGACTTAAATCCAGCTTGTGGTCTGCTATGCTTTCTGGATCTCCTTTAATACCAGTTGTCACTCATCTACATCCGTGTGTTTGGTTATTCCTGTTCATCTTTATTAGCTTGTTCATTTCCAATAACTCTGGTTTGCTAAACTCACTCTGAATTCTGTTTGGATGCTGGTATACTTGCAGTCCTTCCAGCTTCAAATATTGGTAGTGTATCTTACCAGACAGATGCAGCCTTAATCTGAATGAGTCAACTAGTTGGCTGTAGCTGTGGAACAGGACACAGAAATTGAGAATGCTGCTCATGTGGGTCTGCATATGTTTTCATGCTTGACTTGTGGGTCTACATCTCATTTTACTGTTCATGCAGTACATAGCACTTGTTCCACAAGTTTATTGCATTTTTACTTCTTAATGTTCCACTTCCTTCACTTGCCAAAAGGTTAAACAACACAACCCAAATTCTGCTCAGATTGCCTATTTCTATAACTGCATGTTATGCGGTAGATTTAGAAGGGGTATTCCAGACCAAGTTTGAACTCAGATTTGGTCTTTAATGAATATACATTATTTCAAGTATGTCACTTGCTTTTTTTACTTTGGCTTGGGGTGGAGGTATCTGAAACTTCAGATTATAAGCTTGATGAATGCAGAAAGGTTTGATTCTCTTTTTTTTCGTGGATAAATTCTGTTCGCATTTGCCCTAAAGCAAGCACTCTGGTTAAGTGTCAGAAGTGAGCCAAAAGCTTGGTGACCAAATAGTCATACTGCTGTTTATTAGTTCAGGTTTTGATATGCACAAACAACATCCTCCCACACATACAATTCCACATGGACATGGTGTAACATATGCAATGAATAGGTGACTATATATCATGTTTCACCATAACTTATTTTATTTAAAACAGATTTTATTTTTAAGTGCTTTGAGTCACATTTTAGTTTCACTTCCATGAAGAAAGCTTCAGCTATATAAGGTAAAGTGGTCTGTCCATTCAGGATGCATCACTTCCTTGTAACAGCTGACAGGTTAAACTAGCTTGCTATGCTCTGGACACATCAGATACTGGTTTATCATCATTGCTTAATGTTTCTTCTGTGGAAATATTGAACATAAGTAGGGACTTGAGTTCATATTAGTTAAGCTCCTCAGGCTTCTGAGAATATGATCTCTTCTCTTTGGCTGATGCCCACCTCTCAGCTGTTTCTAAATGCTTGTTGGACTCCCATTCTACTCCTTTCTGTTGCCTGCCACATATCTGAAATCAAGGAACGGTATGCTTAAGAGCAGATTTGCAGGAGGTAGAAATAAACAGACACCTGTAAAGCACGTTTATTTTAAAAATAATCTGGCTGGCTAGTTATCAGACCCTGGGAAAAAGAAGGGCAGAAGATGAGAATACTGTTTTGCAAAACTGTCTCTTCCTGCAACAGAATCCACAGGAAACATTTTCCTTCCCTCCTTACAGAAAGTGAGCAGAGGACAATCCAGGTTGTGGTGCTGGTGAGGATGAAGAGAAACAGGCAGGCAACAGAAAGGAGTAGAATGGGAGTCCAACAAGCATTTAGAAACAGCTGAGAGGTGGGCATCAGCCAAAAAGAAGAGGTCATATTCTCAGAAGCCTTAGGAGCTTAATTGTGTTTTAACAATAAATGTCGTCTGCTTTCAAGACGACATTTATTGCTAAAACACACGTGTATTTATAATCACATATTCTGCAAAGTCACCGTACACGTGCACAAGCATAAAATATGATTGGTTATATCAACTCTGTACATGCGCATAAACATAAGGCATAATTGGTTATACCAACTCTGTACACGCACATAAACATAGGTCATAATTGGTTATACCAACTAAAACATGCGAAACTTGTCTCAGTTTAATTGGTCAAGATAAACTGCCGAATTGAGGTTCTTCATGCCAAGTTCCCTTTATCGTGGAATGCGCACCTGTGTTCTTCTAATTGGCATCTTTCTCTTTTTTTGTCTTCTTGTTTATTCTGTTCAAGGTCTTCTAAAGGCGTCTGGAATGCTCTTGCGACCGTTAGCTAAATATGTATCCACACAGATTTATGATATCAACATGTGGTTTGCATGTATGTTAGTACCCACCAGATATCTAATATCTTCAGAAAAAGTCCTCTCTCTAATATGTCTTGTCATTCTGCAGTGGTGTTTGCCAAGCACCATACACAGTTCTCTAAGCTGTTTCTCTTCATCCTCACCAGCACCGCAACCTGGATTGTCCTCTGCTCACTTTCTGTAAGGAGGGAAGGAAAATGTTTCCTGTGGATTCTGTTGCAGGAAGAGACAGTTTTGCAAAACAGTGTTCTCATCTTCTGCCCTTCTTTTTCCCAGGGTCTGATAACTAGCCAGCCAGATTATTTTTGTGTTGGGTCTGTGTGACAAGGTTTTGGAAGTGGGGGCGCTACAGGGGTGGCTTCTGTGAGAAGCTACTAGAAGCTTCCCCTATGTCTGACAGAGCCAATGCCAGCCAGCCCCAAGATGGACCCACTGCTGGTCAAGGCTGAGCCCATCAGTGACAGTGGTAGCCCCTCTGGGATAACAGATTTAAGAAGGGAAAAAAACAGTCACTGTGGCACAGAAACTGCAGCCGGAGAGAGAAGTGAGAATATGTATGAAAAACAATCCAGTAGACACCAAGGTCAGTGAAGGAGGAGGTGTTCCAGGTGCCGGAGCAGAGATTCCCCTGCAGCCCGTGGTGAAGATCATGGTGAGGCAGGCTGTCCCCCTGCAGCCCATGGAGGACCCCACGCCAGAGCAGGTAGATGACCAAAGGAGGCTGTGACCCTGTGGGAAGCCCACGCTGAAGCAGGCTTCTGGCAGGACCTGTGGACCCGTGGAGAGAGGAGCCTATGTTGGAGCAGGTTGGCTGGCAGGACTTGTGATCCTGTGGAGGACCCATGCTGGAGCAGTGTGCTCCTGAACGACTGTACCCAGTGGAAGGGACCCATGCTGGAGTAGTTTGTGAAGAATTGTAGCCTGTGGGAAGGACCCACATTGGAGAAGTTCATGGAGGACTGTCTCCCATGGGAGGAACCCCACGCTGGAGCAGAGGAAGAATGTGATGAGTCCTGCCCCTGAAGAGGATGGAGTGGCAGAGACAATGTATGATGAACTGACCATAACCCCCATTCCTCATCCTCCTGTGCCACTGGTGGGGGTAGGTAGAGAATTAGGGAGTGAAACTGTGCCTGGGAAGAAGGAAGGGGTGGGGGGAAGGTGTTTTAAGAATTGGTTTTATTTCTCATTACCCTACTCTGGTTTGATTGGCAATAAATTAAGTTAATTTTCCCTAAGATGAGTCTGTTTTGCCCATGACAGTAATTGGTTGAGTGATCTCTCCCTATCCTTATCTTGACCTATGAGCCCTTTGTTATATTTTCTTTCCCCTGTCTAGCTAAGGCGGGGAGAAGTAGAGCAGCTTTGGTGGGCACCTGGCATCCAGCCAGGGCCAACCCACCACAATATTTTAGTTGTGGGGCAAAGTCATGCAGAGAACATTGAAAGAGAGTATATGAAATATTATAGCAGCCAAAGCAGAGATATATGTACACTGTATGTTTGTTTAAAGATTTCACTTTTGTTGGGGCAGTTTATTTAACATAAACTAAAGAACAAATAAGATTGCACACCTAAAACATCATCTAAATTTCCTCTGCTCTCAAGACTCTCTCTTTATTCATACTTTCTCCAGAGCTTCCTGAGTTTCAAAAAGAGAGAGACCTAAATGCAAATGTTGTTTATTGCTCCTTTTTCATTCTTACTTATAATCATAATGATGGGAATAAGTTGAAATTTACATTGTATTGACTTTATTCATAGAAAAAGCTCATAGAAGTCAATCACAAATGTGCACTTCATTACAAAGATAATAATATGCAATTTCCCTGAAGATATCTATATTCTCCACCTGTTGGAAATCTGACTTTAGTACTTTGATAAATGTTTAAATGTAAGAAATACTGAAGGGAGAAAGTTGTAGCATCCTGAAAAATATGATTAAAACATAGTATATTTTTGTCTAAAATTATATTACCTTTGCTTACTTGGTGCCCAAAGTATTCTCTCCTGACACTGGTCAGGCTGTCCTGTTAGTTACTGTCTAGAAAAGCAGTGAAGATGTGCCTTTCTTCTTGTCTTGCACAGTCTCCAGTCTTACAGTCTCTCAGAGGAGATCTCCAGCTCGTTCTCTAGAAACAATGCAATTTTAACTCCCTGTGCAAACTTTTATCAGCAGTCCACAAACAGCATGCTTTTGCCAAATAACTCTACCACACACAGTGGTAACCTCTGCTAATAAATTTCTGTTTGCAGGTCCCAACCACAAATTGTATTGACAAACAGTTCACAATCCGGTATTGTCAGTAATCATTTTGTGTTTAAGTAGTGCTTGCTGTCCCTGTACGAGACTGGGATGTCAACATGTTACTCACAGAACGTTCACACGGTTGTCAAATCTTCCTCCTTCTGACAAATCATATCCAGGCAGATCTGTGGGAGAAAGGAAGTACTGTTCCACCCATTTTATAGCAGGGAAATTGAAGTATAAAGACATGTGACTTTTAACAATAACAGAGTTGTAAACAGTCCAGATGTTACATGCTTCAGTCTTGAATCTAAAGGACAAGAGTTCATTAAGATTCTTATTCCTATCATTCCATCACCAGTGTGCAAGGTTCAGGTACCCAGACTACAATAAGCTACAAAATGTAGCATGCTTCTTACAAATACCAGTATGCTCTTTGGAAAGAGAGAATTTAGTTTATGCATTTTCCCTTGATTTTTGAAAGGATTGTTATCGTTGAATTTGTACCTGAGCAACGCTGATTTCACAGTTGCCTTTCTATGAAGTGAAGACATCAATCAGTCTAACAATGAGTTGAGTTTATCTAGCTCATCTCTATTTGATAAAAAAAAAAAAAAAGGAAAAATATGTTTTTCTCTTTGGAGGTTTTTTACATTCTTTGGTGTGTATAACATGACAAAAAAACATTTGACCAAAGTGTTACTATAAGTACTTTCTAAAAAGATCCAATTCTGCTCTTTTGTAGTCAGAGTGCTGCTTGTAGGTCACAACACATTTCTTGCTCACTTTTCCAAAATGATTCTGAAATCTGTAGTCGTTCAGCATCAAGCAGCTAATGACTGAGACCACAATGTTTGTACGAGAGCTCCATAAGGAATGATTGCACATACACATCTGAATTTTTTTCTGAAATCTTAATTGAACTATAATAAGTAAGTAAACATGAATATGGTCTGATTAACAAAAATCAGTTAAATTTTGCTAGAGATCCTGTAATTTGACCCCAAATTCTGCATTTGTGAGAGGAGATTAACAACTAACAAAACATTTAGGTACTAACTTTTTTAAAAATAGGCTAAAAAATAGCAAGCCAAATTGCTACTCTGAGATCTTTTGACCAGTAACTACTGCAGTATTGCTGGCTCACTGTGTTATTCAGTTAGGATGGATGGGACTGCTCACTTCAGAAATTAGCCTGCTAACTAGGCTGCTAATTTGTTCCATGATGGCCATTTCAGTGCAGGAATTTATTTAATGCTTGGCAAGATATTGTTACATGTGCAAGCCTTTTACTTTCACAATTACAAACATCACACAAATCTATGGTATCTAGATGCGGTGATACAAACTCTTTTCTGTAAATTTGCTATAAACACTGTTTATACTACTGTCTCCAGTTTGTCTCATCTTGTAGCTTCCTTAAAAGAACCAAAATCAAAGCATGTGAACTTTAGGATGGTGCTAGGATCTTACTGTGTTCCCTCAACCACCGAAAAGAGATTTTGAGAATATTTTCTGCCCAAACAAAAGAATGTATCATCTTCAGTAAGGACTTCCTTTGAGTTTAATTGTGACATTTTATCCAGAATTATAAAGGGAATTAGCTTTAAGTATTTCTTTGCTCTTAGCGCTCTGTACTATGAATTCTCTTCCAGTTAAACTTCTTTCTTGAAAAGGAAAATAAACTGAAATATAAATAAATCTTGCTCTTCAGATATAATTTCTACTACCTCAGATTTCACTTAGCAATACTTGAAGTTAACTGCAAATGCTTCTTTTTGAAAATTAGTGTCCACAAAGAAGTACTGAGGAAAGCTGAAACTATCACTTTCCTTTTAGCACCTTTCTATGATATTGCTGCATTGCATTTTTCCACATGCAGTAGCATTTAGTTAAGTTAATGAGTGAACTTTTGAAACTTATCTCTTGCTCCCTCCCACAAAGTAATTTGGATCTTATTGCAGAGCAGTTCTGGAGTATGAGAAATGTATTCCTTAGGGTGAAGCCTAAACAGCATGGATATTCGGTCCTCAGCACTGTTGCTTATCCTATGCTGTCTTGCTAGTGTACGCACAGTTTTCTAGCACTCTAACCCAGAGTAGAGGACATTAATTTCTCATATGGAATGTTTTAATAAATAGAAAGTTCAAACATTTATGGTTTTACCAGTTCAGATTAGAATTTAATAATGGCAGTTCCTCCAAATCATACCCTTCCCCTTTCAAGAGAGGAGAAACAGATGCATAAGAATAACAGATTTTTTTAATGATATTTTAACATTCTTAATACAAATAATAAGTTAAACACAGTAAAAATAATTAAATAAAGTTTGAGGTTCCAGCCCTCATACAAATAATTCCAATCTATAAAACAAAGACAATTTTAAAAATAAAACCAGTAAGTCTTGGGGGAAAAAAGAAGTAGTTTTCGTATAATATCAGGTAAATGAATGGAAGTAGACTTCTGACTTTTGACATATGCAGCATTCAACAGGTGCCAAGTCCTTAAATCCTCTCCTGGGTGCATAGGTTGCACAATCAGACTTGCATATATAGAAAGGTTGCACAATCAGACTTTCCAGGGGACCCGGACACCTTCAGATGTGACCTGGAAGTCCAGTCAAGATTCGTTTGCCGCCTTGCAGCACAGTTTTTAAGTAGAATACGTTGAGAGTTTGTAATGCTGACAGCCACATGTGCCATCCATCAGATTTTGCTATACATAGGGTCTACAGCAAATGACACTGTACACCAGGGGTTGCCTCAGTCTAAGTAGACTTTGGTCCTTCTTGACACATTAGTGATAAGAATGCTGATGCAGTTTCTTCCACTTTCTGATGCAAAGCCTTATCACCCTCTCAGTACTGGTCTTAACAGGTTAGGTTTCTAGGACTTGAGTCTTGGTATTGTTCAGTGTGATGAGGAAAGATTTTAGACTCAGGCCATGTGTAAAATGAATACTTGAGTTAAATTAAAACTGTACTAATACTTCCAGACCAAATGCCAATTCATAAATAAAGTAGACACATAACTTGATATGCATAGTATCATGCATGGGAATAATCATTTAAATGTTAAATATTTTAGCTTCCCACTGAGTGGTTTTCAGGTAATTCATAGTAGTAAAATAATATGTCAGCCATCTCTCTGCCTCAGGAACACTGATGTGAGTGGCAGACCACACAAGCATTTAAAAGGAAAGCCTCGTGACATTCAGGACTTTAGTGTCCTGGCATCAGTATAAGCTTAATTTTGTTCATTTGAGTCCAGCTGTAGAAAAAAGGTCATTTTGGTTCAGGAAGAAAATGACTCTTGGCAATTACTGCATTCATATTGGAATCAATCCAGTTAAGGTATCGAGTAACTCTGGTGTAAACGCCAGGCTTGTTTGCCTTTGCACAGCCATCTCCCCAGCTGACAATCCCATAAAGCATCATCCTGCCATTGTGCTCACAGACCATGGGGCCACCGGAATCTCCCTGACAATGGAAAGAGAACATATTAGGGCATTTTCTGCAGATGGAGCCTTTATAACAGGGAGCCTGTGATTCTTGTTGTTCTAGAGTGAAACAAGCTAGTAAATACCACTGAGCTAAAGCTATGATTTTTGAGAACACTGTATAGATGGAGCAGAAGGCTCAGCATCTGCTGCGATTTAAACACAATATGCAAGGTAAGCAGTTCTCTAGTTCCCCCATAGCAGGGCAAAGAGAGAATGGTTACCTTGCACACAACACTCCAAGTTTATAATCACAGATATTAGGCTATTGGATATAAGGCCAAAGCCAATGTACCAAGCTACATAGAGAGACTCTTCTGACTAGTAGAATTACAAGATGCCACCAGCTGATCCATATAGTATACATGCATTTAAAAATCTTCAGAAGATAAAACAAACCAGTTTTACCTTGCATGCATCAGTCACCCATACAGGATCTCCAGCACAGACCATGTTATCAGTTACTCTGATATTGTCATAGTATTTCTTGCATTTTTCCTGTGATACTAAGTTCACAGTGGCCGACATCAGTCTTTGAGCATAGTAGATGTCATCTGCAAACAAAAGATTATTTAACTATTTTCACCATCCAAGACAAAAAACAAACAAAAAACCCCATAACACACACTTTCAGCACTTAAAAGAAATTAGCATAACTATTCCAGTTCTGATTTGAGGCTCTTATTTCCAACTTATGCAGTATTGGTTTACTTCTACTGTTAATTAGTAAGTTTTAAAGAGAAAAACAAGTGTTCCACATGCAAATTATAAAGCTTGGGTTTTAGAGAGAAAGAGTTTGATAGTTTTTGAAGGAAGTTCTACACAAATGAAATCCTTTGTTAATACTCCAACACAGCTTTAATTTTTTTCTATTCTTCACCACATCAGGAATGAAAAAATTGCTGTGTTTTACATCTTGGCTTACTTTGTATTGTTGACAAGCATAAGAAGCATTAGATAAGAAATGCCATGGACAACTAGATAAGATGATAGCAAAGATCATCTTTCAGAGATGCACTGGAAGTACATAGAATAGAAAGAAATCTTTTTAATCCTTTGTGGGTCATAGTATAAAACCCATCCAGTTCCCGCACTGTGGAAATACAACTTTGGAAAGAGAAGTCATTCACTTACAAAAATCTTGTTTTCCATAGCCTGATATTTCACACCGGGTATTGTCTTGTAAGTAGATGTTCTTCTCTGGCAAGCAGACTGTTCTGACATATTTGGATTCTACTGCACACTGTCCAGAAGTTGTTCTTATCCTTATCAGAGCTAAGAAACAAGTCAGAGAAGATACAGTTAGATATGTAAAACAAGTTTTTCCCCTCAAGTTTTGACAGTAGGAGTACTGGGTACAGCTAACAGGAATAGTTGCAGTTACGTTTAGTTCTGGTTACACATGGTTCTTCTTATTGCTTTTGGAATGACACTGGGTCATTATATAGTAACAATAAAATTAATTTCCCAGCTCTAAAATTGGCAAACATTCCAATTTGAACTTCCTTCCTGAATGGATTAGGGGCTGATAGCTCAGGGAAGATTCTTTGGCAAGTATGTCTTCAGATGTTTTAAAACCTCAACTTCCTGACTGGCTGTAGAGGATAGCACCCATTGCCTTGCTGAAGAGGGGACATTTTATATTGTTCTTCTCAGAAGGGCTTATGAAACTATTCTTCTAATCTTTTTCCTTAGCAGCAGGAATTTGGACAGAGTGGTAGAGTTCTAAATGTCAAGTGCAAGAGTGGCAAGTCTGTTCGGTGCAAGTTGCAAAAACCCATCTCTGACTTTGTTGGTTTAGGGATAGGTTTGTGAAAGCCAGAGACTTATGGAAGTCTGGATTAATTCAGGATAACCTTCAGCTAATGTGGTACCTGATATGGCATTCCCATTCATATGATGAAACCTACTGTGCGTGCATTTTTTCATTATTTATTATACGTACAGTGTGATCTTTTGTAGACATAGAATAAGATGGTAGAAATGGGATGCTTATGAAAAAGCCACGCCTTGTACAGATCCAGAGATAAGACAGGCTTATAGTTGACTGTGTGCCAGGTAATGCGCCTGACATGTGCCACAACCCAAATTTATACAAGTGGAAAAGTCTTGCTCAGCACAGGCCTAGTTCTCAGAAACACCTAGTTCCTGTTCCCCTTCATCTCATCTCTGACTCTACTTATTTTAGAAGATGTGTGCCACAATTATGTAGTCTTCAGCTATCCTCAGTGTTTTAAAGGCTCATATTAAGATGACACTTACCAATATCATTCTCATTGCCACCTGTGTCATCGGTAAAGTCAGGGTGAGAGATGATGTCATCAACCATGAATACTTGTTCCTTATCATCAGTAACATTCAGTATGGACTTTCCAAGGAAGACTTTATAGATGGATTTGTCTTGTGTTTTTTTTGACCTGAGTGAAAATAAAAGATATTTGTGAAGACTACTAGTTTCTAAGAGTGACGTCAACAGTTTAGATCCAGTCCCAGTTCCATTTCCTGTTTACTTTCATGCTGACAAGAAAAAGCAAGATGTAGTCAGCTTTGAAAGTTGGTCCACTATGCTAAAGAAAAGCATCCAGATTTTCCATTTGAAGGGATTAAGATAGATGTTCAGGCATTTTGAAATGCACACCTAGCTAGCTGCTACTAATGCCAGGCATTGGTGATGAGAATCCTCTGCAGGATGCCAGAAGGATCACCTTTCCACAGAAAAAACAACAAAAACCACGCATAAATTTATTGCTCATCACCTTTCAGTACAACTTCTAAGTTTTGGGAACAGCCAAGGTAAAATGAAACCCTGGCTCCAATTTAGGCTAAAATTGTTTAAATTGCATAATCCACCAAAACTTTAGCATCTTGCTAGCTCATTCTGCTAGACTTGGACTCCCAGAGGCTTAATATTTATGGCTGCTCTTCTTGTTTTACTCAAAAAGAACACTCTTACTAACATACACTAACATACATTTTGAAGGATTGCTCAGCAAGTGTCGCACAAAGGAATCAGTTGAAGAACTTGCAAATAAGAAGGATGTGGAACTGTAAACTTACGGATTATGAAAACAATGTGCTGCTGTAAGCACCCAGCAAGGGTCAATAAGGCTGCCACCACACAAAAAGTGGTCGATGCCCCTTATGTTTTGGAAGATGCCAGCTATCCAAGGCTGAGACTCAACCTCTGCCTGACTTCCACCAACAATCTTGAAGTATTTGCTGATGCTCCTTTGACCACATGCATGCCCTATAGAAAGAAGAATTTTGTTTAGATGTCCTTACAACTAAGGACCAACCTTGTGCTATCAAAAAAACCCCGAAAAAAACCAAAACCAACCAGTTGTCTTGAAACTAATGTTACTTACCACACTTCTCTATGTTGCAGGGTGTTTCTTGAATGGTGAATCCCTTTTTGGTGTAACACCAGGGCCTGTTCCTTCCATTTGGATTTCTAGAAGACAAGGAAGTGTTCTTTTCATAAAGATAGTTTCAAAAAAATAATTATAGTGTCTTAGAATTCTAACAGTCCTGAAAAGGCCAGAAGTGTTCAGTTGCAAGATATGCCAAAGAAAATAATTAAAACCTGACTATTACATACTATTAATTTTGCAGTACAATCAGCTTCAGTGGTAAGCGAGAACTCTAGACACTTCAAAAAGTCACATTCTGAATATTTTTAGTCAAAATTAATCTCTGTAATATTTTGCTATTTTTTTAAAACAAGTACCATCACTTGAGGCACTTCTGGGGCTGTGACAATAGAAGTCATCCCAGGAAGAGTAATGCTTTTCTTACCTGCAGTAGCTGTGTTTGCCCAGTCCAAGCTGCAAAGCGTTCTTCAAGCGAGCATGGTAATGACCCCTACTGATTACTGAGGGAAGGTCCCATGGCAGACATTTGTCTCCTGTTGCCATTCCTCTGTAGTCCTCCCCATTCTCAGTATAGCATATTCTTTCAGTGTCTGAGAAAATAAATCTTTTGTTAGCAGCACATTCTTGTTTATAATTTTTCTGAGACAGACATAATCTGTATGGATCCTTCTAATAAGAAAAAAGTTCATGCATTACACTTGAAAATAGATGATGCAAAATCTGGACTGTTTATATATTCTTATTAAATTTGTTCTAAATTAATTTTGAGCATCAAGTATCTTATGCTTTAAAGCATGCATATTGCTTCTTTAATAGTTTCAGTGTACTTCACAATATAATCAGTTCTTCTGCTTCTGAACACTCCCAAACAAGTTCACTTTTTTCCACCCCCAACTAAAACATTTGGGAGGTAGGCAACATTAGTGAGGAGACAGGGACAAAAAAAAAAAAAAAAAATCAGAGATCCTGATTTTGCACCAATATTTAGTTGTTCCTCCTCACTTGGCCTGTTAGCATAAGGGGCTAAAGGATTTCCAGTCACATGTTTATGGGTAATACTTTCACTTGGCATTTCATATTCATGATTTGCCTATCTTTTTAGATCCTTTAATCAATTTATTTAGTATTAAAGAAGATAGATACTCTACCTAGTTCACAGTGAATTCCAGTGTATCCTTCTGGACATATGCAACGATTAATTCCGCTGAAGAGGTAATAGGTAATGCAGGTTCCTCCATTCAAACAATGGCATTCTGCAAGAAAAGGACATCACTAATTAGACAAAAGATAAAACATTTGAATGATGAAGTGAAATGTTGTTGCAAACTAAGTTTTGGGTGTTTAAGTATCATTAAGAGTCTTCCTTCTTGTATGAAGATGTAATTGCAGGATAACAAGCGGTTTTTTAGGTTCAAGGAGAACAGGCAGATATTTACCCTTGTGATCTGATCTGTGTTTATATGACAGCTTGTAGTGTTTCTTGCTATAAACCTAAGAGAAAAGAAAAAAGGATTTTAAGGAAATGGTTTCTTTTATGTGGTTTGATCATCTTTTACAGGCCAAAGCACTGTTCCCTACTGCATACCTTCAATAGTTTAGGTTTTTGCATGTAGTTAACAGCTGAACCTGCTCTGTGGTATCTGGATGTGAATAATAAGTGGAACTCTACTTGAGCAAAGCAGAATGGGGGGAAAATAAAACCCCACCAAAACCACCAAACAACAAAAAACCCACACCACACAAAAAACTCTTAGAAAAACCCCACCAAGCTGGTCCACTGCATCAGATCAGCATTGCAGTTATCTCTGCTATAAGTACCTAAAGAGCTCTCAACAATCAGTGTCCTTAAAACGGGCAAGGGAACTTCTCCCTCTCCACCTCTCAGCCACCAAAGCAGTGCAGCAAAGATGCAACATTCTCCAGCTGCCTCTGTCATTTTGGTGACCTTGGTGCTTCATGTTTGTGCCGTGGAATAAAAGCCAGTAGATTTATACAACAATGGACTCTTGCCCTGCACTTCAGATCCTGCCTCTGCTTTGCAGGCTGGATATTTCTTTCTCCATGGAATTAAATAAGATTAGGCGTTTAGTATGCTTTTCCCAGAGGTCAGGTGGGCTTGCCTGAGTTAAAAACAAGTAATGGTAAGAATATAATTCTATAACGTTGGTGAATGGCTCTGCTGGTAGATACCAATTGTCATACAAGTTGATAGTCAAAAATATTCAAATTCATATCTGTTGCTCCTTTTTTAGCATTACACTTTCAAGTAGGGGAGATGGAAATGTAGTTAAGACCTAATATCCACCTCCGTGAAAGACCAGTGAGCTCTTGATACTCAGTGTCCAGATCTAAATTGCATTAAGAAAAAAAAACAGAAAAGCTAGATTTCTTGGTTATTCCACAATGTCTTCACTATTTGAATGCTAGCAGACATCTTAGGGTGGAGCAAAATCAGAAGAAAACCTAAAGTGTTCAAAAACATGTTTCTTGGAGGTATATATGCAGCAGATGTATATGTACATGCAAAGGAAGCAAAAAGGAGAATTCAAGTTAAAAGCCAACTACACCGTCCAAAGCAGAAGTATAATCGAAGCCACAAGCTGTTCCAAGTGAACACCCCCACCATTTATTTCAAAACTTACAGAATCTAGTCCCATGACAAGTGTGCCCAGAGTTACTGTGAAGAAGATGAGTAACTTCATGTTGTTAGTTAACTTCTCACTTCGTTCCTCTTCTATCTGTATTATTTTGATTCTGAAAATAAAAGAGGAACTTAGTGTCATGTTGTAGCTTGCAGTGTCAGCTTTCTTATTTCTGTTGTGTTCAGTTGGTTTCAGAAGAATCACAACACAATTGACAGAAGAATTAAGCACTGACTTGTTGTGGAATATCTGCTTATCATTTCCATATATTAAATTAGAGGTTATTGTTTGAAGTTTTTTTGGTTTTGGGGGGTGGGGAGGTAGGGTGGGGTTTTTTTGTTTGTCTGTTTTTACATTTAGCAATACAACCAGATTTTTTTAGAGTCTAAATGAAGTGGGAAAAGGGAAATTGGAAAAGTCCATACTCAGTATCTGCAGTGTGGACTAACACTTTAGTTGCTGTCCAGCTGTTTGTACCTATTTAATCGATTATTACTACCTTGCAACAAAAGCACTGAACATCCACATTTAGGGTATGAAAGGGAAAGCTCCTTTCTTCATTACCTCTGTAGTTGCTGACTGCATCTTGTTGTTGCTAGGCTCTTGCATAAGCCTGGCCACCTCACTGAGCGCCTCTGACCACTGTAAACTCTTGGAAGTCTGGTCCTGATGTTACCTCACTTATTTACAGTACCAGAGAGGCTTAGAACATATTCTGCCTTGGTTTCTTATATGCAGCTGGATCTTGTAGCCAAGCATGTATAGCAATCTTCCCAAGAGTGACTGTTAAAAAAACCTATCTTGTAAAAACAATGGGAGAAGAGAGCTATAAAGTACCAAGATGTCTTTTCTAAATTGCAATCTAAGTAATGGAATTTTTATATTTTTTTAAAGTGTCCTCAGTTCTAGAAAACTGGAAAACTTGATTTTTAAAAGATTCCATGGGAATCGTAGTTATATTTACATTGGCAAGCAGTGCGATACAGTAGGAGAGAGTATGCAGAACTGAGTTGGTGCTGAAGACCTGCTCCACACCGTATCTGCTTCAGAGGTTTCTGTGTTGGACTAGTTCTAGTTTGGTCTTGCAGGTTGAACACCTGCTGATACCTGGAACACATCTTCCCATTTGGTTTTATTTGGAAGAACTACAGTGCAAGTAGTCTAAAGCTATTCGGTGGCATGAACCAAAACAAGGGGAATAGAGAGGATCACTGGATTCATTTGAAAAAAGCTGGTGTGATGCAAACCAAAATGCTAATGTAGATAGAAGCACCCTTTGCTTATAAGCAGGTTTCATAATGCAAGAAAGCAAATCGTGCCTCAGGTACTTGGACTTGGTAAATCAGGCTTTTCAGATTCAGGTGTGATTTCAGCAGATATCTTTTCCCTTAAGCATTACTCACATTAAGATAATTTTTAGCACATTCAGCAGCTATGCAAGTAATTTGTTATTTGTTACCAAAATTAGTTTCTCAGGCCCAGCCTTAGCATCACAAATAGCAGTACCATTGCTTTCTTGTGAAAATTACAATATACTGTAGCATGCAGAACAGATCGTCCCCAACACTGAAATACTGCATCACATGAGATCGTACTGGTTTTTTTAAAATTTAAAGAGCAAGCACTTAATTCAGTTCGACTTAGACGCGGCTTTTTTGCCCTTGAGTCATAATTCGGTTATTAAAGGCATCGCACTTACCAGCGCGGGAGGCCGCGAGATGAGGAGGTGTCGAGCTGGGGTCAGTGCGGGAGGGCAGACGCAGAGCAGCAGCTGCTGGCGGCCCCGCGCCGGGCGGGCGCTATAAAAGCCGAGCTGGGGCGGGGCCGCCGCTGCCACCGCCCCGGGGCGAGGTTGTGCCCGCCCCCCTCTCCCCGGGACCCGCGAACGCCTCGGCGCTTACCTCGCTGCAAGGAAAAGCTGCTGGCGTGACTCAAGGGGGAAATTTTAAATGCTGCTTTTTTTGGTTTCGGGGGTTGGGGAGTACGGTCAGGGTGAACAAACAACTTCGTTCGGAGTTAGATTTCTGTAAGGGGCTCCTTGGCTTCCCCGCGGCAGCAATTTCTTAGAGGCATTAAAAAAAAAAAAAAAAAGAGAAATGTGAGGGAAAGCTATGAGAAGAATGACTTGTGTTGAAACACGCCTAGAGATACGAAAACGCGTGGTGTATTTTATATATATGGGACTACCCATAATGAGAGAAGCAAAAATGATTTTTTAATTAATAGAGGATTAAATTGATTCAGGTGTGGGTTAAACACAGCCCACTGGGAGGGGGTATTGGGCCAGAATGCGTGCTTGAAGCACTGAACGTTTTTTCAGAGAACAGAAAGCTGCCTTCAGCTGAAACACAGGACATTCGGGGCGAGAAGGGTGCGTTCCTCGTACCAGCTGGAATCTATTAGGACACGGGGCTCACAGCAGGGGCTAAACTCATCTACTCCAAAGCTGCTTACAAGCTCCCTTGCCCCTGAGCAATCTTCAGGTCCCGAAACATTGGTTCTGGTTTTCCCATACTTTCTGTCTTCCAAAGAAATATTCAGACTGAGGTCATTTCATAAGATGTGGATGGACATGTGAACTGATAGATGTCTATCTAAGAATGCATGCCCAGCAAAATAGATAGTATTTCCTAGCCCAGTCAAATGTGATTTTTCACATTATGCTGTGATGTTGTAGCAACACAGTGAATAACAGTAAACCAGTACGTAGTATTTGTGGGTATATTCATAGGGTTTACCTTTAGGTAGTGCAGGTGACTAAGCTGAGGCAGGTCTCCTAAGGCTATGTAGCTGATGAAGAGCAGTTTCTTCAGAGGCCAGGTCAGAGCAGGAGTTGACCTGAATATCCCCAAGGAGGAATGTTTTCATAATTGGACAATTCATAGCTTGAGGAGACCACCCTTTTATGTTTGACATCTAACTTCACTAGTATGAGTATGGCTTAGCTTTCTTCTTCCCTCCCCACCTTCTATTTGTGTCAAGCCTGTGGCATAATCATGCCTTTATTTGGGTACTGGTGCTTACATTCTCTATTCCTTTCTGTTCAGATCTTCAAGCTCACATCAGAACAGACCTCACATCTGCCAAAAGCACACTGAATTCACTTCACTGAATGGCAGGAACTAAGTCAAGAGAAACAGCTCAAGCTGGAAGTCCAAAAATGAACATAGGTAAGGAACAAATCTTTCTGAATTGCAGGAGAGTCATTTTTCTCTCTCTATGTGGTGACTGAATATATCAACATCAGAAGCAATTAGATCCTCTTAAGAAATGACAGAAAATATCAAGGTAGAATCCCCATGGCACTCTCTTTAGAGGTCTGGCTGTGAAGTAAACTTATCCTAGGGAATAAATTCCAGGGGTGGACAAATAATCCAGATTTTAAAAGCAGTCTGGAACATTTACTCACTTAATGAATTTTAATACACCAAGCTTACACATAACAAATGAAGAAATGGGTCATGGTTTGATTCAGCAGGGGGAGCAGGGAAAGGACAAGGTGCAAGGAAGAGAAGGACTCCTTGGGGCTGCACAGCTCCTCTCCTTCCTCCTCCACGCTCCCAAGAAAGAGGTGCTAGGCCTTGGTGGCTTCCTCAAACTCTCTGGAAAAAGAGTCAACCCTAGAGCATCTGGGTTCCCTGAGAAGTGCTGTAGTAGTGTGAGCAAGGATCTCCCTGAACCTTTGACCAAGCTGTGTAGATGTCCCCTGTTCGTCATTTTCCCCCTAAAACCTGATGGTTCATGCTTGTTTCCCAGGCCCAAGAGCCAAAACCTTTTGTTATCTGCACTCTGGCACAAGGTACTGCAAGATTCAAAAATCCCTTTTTCTACCATTTGTCATATACTTAGGTTTTACTGAAGTACTGCATTACTTTATTCTCAGTGATAAAATATATATAAAAGGCCACCAGGAGAAGTGACCCAGGCTGTGGTGTCACTTTGTTTCCATCAAACTGGTAACAGTTACTGATCAGAAACTCCTATGGGTTTACAGTACCACTTTTAGTGCCATCAAATTCCTTTGATCTGAATATTTGCACCTAGACAGGTGAATGAATTATAGCTGAATGATTGAACTGAAACTATGGTTTAGCAGAGAGATATCCAAGCTAGCCGCAAATGAGTTTGCTTTGATACTGCAAGTAATCTCACAGCAAACAAGGCTGCATGATCTCTATGAGCATTAAGTGACTCTTAGGGAAGCAGGAATGGATGAGATAATTTCCAGTGCCTGAGTTCACTGAGCTGGCTAATGGCTGGCACAACAAGATCTGAAGTGAGGTTTCTGGTGAAATAAACCCTTGGACCCTTGCTGTGTGCACTGCCTTAAGACAGAGACCTTGGAAAATCTGTAGCCTGGCAGTTCTGGCAAGACCGCCACCTGACCTGAAAGCTGGATCTGCCTGCACAGATAGGAAATGCAGGAAGTGGGAGGGGTGAAATAGGACCAGTTCTGCTACCAAGGGACTTTCGGTAGCTTCAGGGTCAGGATTTGTTCTTGAGACATGCAGTACTGAGTTTAGAAGGGCCCTGTTGCAAGCCATGTTGCCACTCCACAATAAGATCGTGATAGGACAGAGGAAAAGAAGGTCTTCATAACTCAAAATCAAAGTTGTTTGGGAAGAACAGTGAACAAAATGAAATGCCTACTGAAAGACTCTCAGTGGACCTTATTTGCCCAGGAGGTACTGATTAATGACAAGCCATGGGGCTTAAGAGAGAAGTTCTTGTACAGACCCGTGAACAGGTTTTTTATTTTTATTTTGAGAGCCATTTTCTGCTTTCCACTCTCTAGTTCTTTTTCCTTATACATGTCTGTGGTTTCATCACTTTGGTCTCTTATCTGAATTTGGCAGGAGTGTGGGCAAGATGGAAGGGGGGAAGACTTCTGAAGAAAAGAGAGGTGCCACAGGGAGTGGTATGGGTGACCTTGTAAAAGACACTTTACCATCTTAGTAGAAGTACAGCATCTAAACAAGAAAATGCATTCCATAATCTGAAGTCATTCTCTCATTTACATAGTCAGGGCTGTTAATAATAGGGCTTTATATATTTCTCTTGTCTGTACCTGGATTATAGCACAGGGTAAAGAAAATGTATACACCTTTTATGAGCTGCTCATGGGATCCAAGTCTGTGAACGCCTTGCGCTTGTATAGTATTTCTCTCAAACAGAGGTCAGATGCAGTTGATCCAACCCTGAAGAGCTAGTAGGATCAGACACACAGTCAGGCAGTTCTTGGTTTACTGTGATTATGTGATTTAGTTTTTGGTTGCTAATAAAAATCTTGCAGATTCTTTTATTTTATAGTTGAAGTAACTTGAAAATTTCAGACTAATTTGCCAGCTTGACTTATCAAATTTAGAAAACATAGCATTCCATTCCAACTAGATGAGGACACCAATGCTTTTAAAGAAATACAGGGCTTTTATCTCATGGTGGTGCACTGAAAGAGATTGTGAGTTTCACATTGTTTTGCAGAAGTTGCCAGCGTGGAGTTATTATTAGTTCCAGTGTTCATTTTCACAGCTGATGATAAAATATTAAAACTAAAGAAAAATACCATCTACCACACATTGATTCTGGTGGTCCATCAGTAAACCCCAGAAGGATAGAATTCATGAAGAGTTAAGTAACCCTTTAAATATTAGTAAAAAGAACTGCCACAGAAATGCTGTTCTATCAGAAAAAAAATCCCTTACTGTGGTACCCTGATATTCCACACTGATTTTCTCAGTCAGGGACACTCACTAGTCTAATAGGAATCTCTACACACTTAAATTTACAGCCATACTTAGAAATCTTCCCTAAACCTGAAATCCTGGCTCTGTGAGCAGGCACTTCTGCAAGCCCCCACTGAAGGTAATGGGGCTTATTGCAGGGGGAGCAGTCCCTTCTGTTCAAGAGGCTCTCAGAGTCAGAGCTCAGATACACCTGAGGCTTTATATTGCCTTAAGCCTGGTGGTTGTGTGGAGCACAATCTGGTTTGTATCACATATAAGTAATATCAGAATTAGTCCTTTGACTAGTAAAATGTCTGTTTTGCCAACATGACTTCCCATGGAATAGAAAAATCATCTGCAAGTCCTCTCTACTCGTGGTGCATTAGGAACAGAGAGGTCTGAATTTGCATATGAGCAGTTATGTGTGCCTAAACCTCTGTCATCTCACATAAAAGAGCAGGGTTAAGCCTCGCATTCAGTATTTAGTTAGTGATCAAGAATACAAAAGCTAGAGAAAACACCTTTTGACATGACTTGTCATCTCCAAAATTATAATAGTTTGTTGTTTGGGTTTTTAAAAAGAAAATAGCTTGTCACTGAATTAAGTAGCCCCAAGTGTGGGTATAGAATATGAAGAATATAGCTATATTTACAACTGCTTTGTGTATTGGAATGTGGCTTCAAAATCAAGCAGTATTGGGCTACAGGAAATTTTGGATTATGGCAGAAAGGATTTCAAGACAGTCATAAAATGTGTTACAAGTTTAAAGGAAATTTTCCACTATAAAGTTGTTTCAGAATATTCTAGCTTCACCTTTAAAAACACAGGCACTTTCATTTTGTATTCTCCCTTTGATATTAGCCAAGTTAATTTTTTTAATCAGTTTACCTCTAGCTCTTTAGATAATAACAGATATGACTGAATAAACCAATAGATTTTTAAATGTAAACCAACAGATTTCAAATGTTACATTATCACCATTCGTGAAGTTAAAAATATAGAGCTTGGTTTTTAATCTTATTCTTTCAAATTACAGCTTGTATGAGTCCCAGGAATTTCCAGAGTAGCTGATTTTAAGTCGAATGTGATTCATAAAAATTCTTGTACTTTAATGACTCTTGATTACTTGTCAGTTTGTGGTTGGAATCTGAAGCAAATGGTGATCTCATTTCCTTTAGGTATACTTCAGCTACTCAGGTTTCTTTTTTTATTTAAAATTGTGTTCCTTTTCCTTGTTGCCTGCTGTTTTTCTCTTATCTGTGTTATCTGTGTGGGTAGAAGTAGCAGAGTGTATCAGTTGAGGGCCACTGGACTGTCTCCAGATGCTTGTTGACACTACTTGTTGCTTTGCGAGCAGCAGGAGTATCCAGCCTTTATCTCTGAACTAAGACAGTATAATCAAAAACTTGCAAACATGCTTCAGTCACAACACGCAACCAACTGCTGTTGGCTCAGCTATTTTATTACACTAGGAGAGAATGTGGTTGAAGCTTTAAAACAATATGATCCCTCTCAAGCACAGTTTTGTTGGATACTCCACCTGCATTCTTCAAAACAACTGACTGTGCTAGAAGTTGACTCTTCTAGGTACAGGCTGAGCATCTTGAGCACCTGTGAAATTCCCTGTCACTAGGCCCATTTCATTCACGCGTAGAAAGCAGCTACTTGATGAATGTTCTTTTTTTGTATACAATGATTTGTTGTTTCAGTGAGCTGTCCGGATACGGATATTTTTTTGAACAGCAATGATCACATGTGAGAATTTCTTCATCAGCTTGATGTGCACCTGCTTTTGAACTATGTTTTGTATCTCATGTAGCATTTATGAAAATCCATTGATTATCAAAATCGCAAATCTCTCTGACGTTTGTTGAAATTGCTCAGTTGAGACAGCTAATATCTAAAGCAAAGATTAGTCTGAGCTACAGATGCATCCAGATTCTAAACAGCTTAAAATTATGTTTGTGTCTAGGTTTAGGCCTGTCTTTAGTTTCTAGTTGCTGGTAGCACTGGGTCAAACTCAGAAAAGAAGTCTTCTGAGTCTAAAGCTAGAAGGCAGAAAGCAAATACAGAGGTTTTTAGGGATTAAACTGTGCTTTTTTTTGGTGATCTTAAGCTCTGAAGTAAGATATTTTTCAAGGGAATCCTATGTGTGCCTGCCATTTACTGATCTGGAATAGCACACTGAAATCTAACATTGGAAATTTACAGAAACAGCTGGCTTGGACTATTATTTCTCCAGTGCATCAGTCAATCAGATTCACATTCCACAGGAAAACCAACAAACGGAGAGCATGCCAGTTGGCAGACTTCTGGAGAAAATAGATTTGCTAAAAACTGGGAAAAAAGCAAATTTTGTGGGATGAGTTCTGCATGCTGTATCCTAGTGATGGTGTATCCAGGGAAGCAGCACACCCTAACCCCCTGTGCAATACAGCCCAGGTGAGAAAACTGGCACTGCTCATCTCTGCAAGAGGCTGCCTGGAAAGATCATTTAGGATTCCACTCCTTCCTCCTCTGTCTTTGGCTTTCCTACTCATGAAGAAAGTTAAATGCCTAAACTAACAAGGGCAGTTCCTACCTACAAGGAAGGAAGTGGTGATTTTACAGGCTGCCCTGCCAAGCAGCACTAATACCATAACAAATGTCTTAGTGGAGAGACAATTAATTGTTCCTGCTCTCGGTAGGGTGTGACACTGCCTTCCCTTATTAGTTTGGCCTCTAGGGAGAAAACAGCATGTTGTGTAGGTCTCACACCTCTTGGGTCAAACCTAGGGGTGCAGGATAAGTGGCAGGGAGCCCTGTCTGCCCAGAGGGTAGCAGCTAGGCTGAGTTGCTGCTTACCAGAGATGCAGATTTCTTGCAGCCATGGCAAATAATTGTGCTACAATCCTTAAAGGCAGGATTGCTTTGACTGTAAATATCCAGGTACCATAAGGGTGGGCAGCAGTATAAATTTCTAAAGCCTTATTTATTTAAATAAATACAAGCTACAGAAAAATAACTCTGTAATCATAACATTAATGACAGTAGTCATGGACTGTTCTATGAAGTACTGAAAAAGCTCTTTTTTTTAAAAGAAACCCCTGTGATTTTACAGCTGAAGGAAAAGGATACCAAATGCAGAAAGATGGGAGTGTAGAGAGCCCACAGTGTGTCAGGCAGAGTCTCAGGACACTTGCAAGTGAACACCTGTTAAACAATTCAGAGGAAAAAGAGTTTTAAGGAGAAAATACAAGTTGCTTCATGGGTGCTGTTGAAGAGCAACATTTTTCCTGCATAAGCTCATAAAGAAACTGCTGAGAAGAAAGGGGTAACAAAATTAACTTGAGTACTCTAATAATAGCCTGTATCTCGGGTGCTCTAATAATAGTACTTATCTTTTCTCCCACTCCTTCAGATGTTTTGGCTGCAGTCTTCCTTTTTATTCTGGTTAGCTTCCTGTAATTTATTTCTAGTACCTATAACTTATTTCTGGTATTGACACTGTGCTACTTTCCCTAATCTTTGTTTGCTGATTGTTGTTTAAAGTTTATAGAGTTTAAGTAAATACATCTCTAAAGAAAGTTGTGCTTGCTCTCCTGCAATAACTTTAACACCTATCCTGACTATGGCAGTTCAGCATTTATTGATGGACAAAGAGGACAAAAAAAAAAAAAAAAAAAGAAAAAAAAAAAAGGGAGAGATAACAGAGCCTTCTCGTATATGATAAGCACAACAGAAAAAAAGTTTTTAAAACACTTTTTGCTTGCAAAATAGGCCTTCTTTTCATCCTTGTGCAAAGTATTCCAGAAAGAAGTTCTTGCATATAGTAACCTATCATCAGTACCACCAAGGGTATTCCTGCCAGAAAGCAGAAATACTTACTTTCTGCCTTCCTCCTCTGTCTCCATGGCTTTTTCTTGGCAACACTGACCACTTGTGCCATTCTGTGATTTTGGTTAGAACTGTTGGAAATGAAAATATTTTATTTCTTCTGAAATGTATGTGGGTTTTGAGCAAAGTATCTCAAACTGAGATACAGCAAAGCTTCCATCACTGGGAGGTTTTGAAACAGCTTTGGAGTGCATCTTCCCTTTGTTCCCCAAGAGGTGTCACGAGTACGCTCACTTGTCTCTGTGGACCAAGCAGTGAGAGACAGACATTTACAGGGGAGATGGAGAAGGCAAGGTGTAGAGCAGAGTGCATGCTAATAAACCCATAAGGCTCAGCATCTTGGGCTGCATGCTGGTACTGTTGTAGTCATGATCAGAAAGGCAGGGTGGAAGGTGGCAGAGGGGGAAAGGCAGTGTTAAGTGTCATTTGCCTTTCAGAAACTGCTGTGGTTTAGCCAGGAAAAGGGGAAGAAAAAAGTGTTATTAAGTAAGCAGTTGTCAGAAGTGGAAGGAGAACACAGTAGCAAATGAAGGTTGTGCTGGAAAAGGTTGAAAGCCACTTATCCATGGACTTAATATGAGAAAAGTTGGTAAGAGGACAGTGGAGGTTGGTCACAAAGGTTATTTAGGAGTCAGCATCCAAAGGATGAATGTGAGAGCATAGGCCTAGAGGGCGTAGGTCATAAGATGCTCTGAGAGTGAAAACAAATTATGTATGGTTGACAGTTAAGAACAGGTGGATCATGCAGGATGACTTGATCAAAGAGGATTCCATAAGAGAAGCCTTTGCAGGACCTTTTCTGAGTGCAGACAAGAGAAGTTGAATTGAATTTGTCAAGGCTTCTGGCAGGCAGAAAAGTTGCATTGCTTTTAATGATAGAGAAAGCAGGTGGAGGACAGTGGGTTTGGACCCAAAAGGACCAGGAAAGATGGAGCTCTGTTATAATTAAGTTGAGTTTGTTCTTTTGAAAGGTCTTACAAAAGCTGATACCAGACAGATGTGTGAATTTACTCTTTGACAGAGTAAGGGAGGTTTACAGTAGAGGTGTAACATCACCCACATAGACATGGCAAATTAGTTTGTTTCCAAGTGAGATATAAAATGAAGGCAAAAAGGGAACCAAAAGAGAGCCAATTCAAGGCAAGAAGTGTTGAGTTAGAAGGGTATGAAGAGAGGCAGTGAAGGAGAGAGCTGTGGAACGTGGCCAGTGATGTGTAAAGGGAGTGCCCAAGCCCAGGAGAAGGAGGACAGAGCTCTGCTTCTGAACGGTTCTGGTGAGAATAGCTTCCACTCCATGCAAAAGACAGAGGAAGACTGGAGAAAGCCTAAACTGGAGTTGGAGGAGAAACTCCACTGTTACGTTTGTATTTGGTGAGCTCTGAAGTGATCAATGTGTGAAGAAGTTGCAAGTAGTGTAAAGAGTGGGATATTGTTAAGGTAAGACAGACTATAGGAAAGAATTAGATTTTCCCTCCTGGCACCTGGTGATGAACATTCATGTTGTAGTCCAATAGGAAAGCTTTTGCCAGCCTCTGTGAATTCCCCTGAGATAAATGGAAATTTCTAATATAGTCTGTGTAACACAATTTATTATATGGAACTACTTCTGTGAATAAGCGTTACTCAGTGGGAGTAAGGAATGTCAGGACAAATCCTAGGCTACTGTATTATGCTGTACTTAAAAACTACCTTATGCTGCAATAAATATTATTTAAAAGAAAACTAGCTTAGGGAGATCCTTGTCTTCTGTTCATTTCAGTGGAATAGGTCTGGGTACCAAAATACCTACTCAATCAGAGAAGCAAACCCTTTTCTGAAATACACATCTATAAGCTCAGTTATGCCATAACACGTTTATATTGGTGTAACATGGGTCAGCATTTGGGCCATAGTAACTCATCACTGGTTTTTTGTACCCACAAAATTATAGAAAAAGTCCACTGCAGAACATACGTTCCAATGGAACAGCTTTTCCTGGAAAGCTACCTAGTTACTCATTGTCTCTTGGGCCTCATAGATCTCCCATTTCTCTTTCTGCAGGGCCTCATTCTCATCAGGAAAAGGTGGAGAATGACTCCTGTCCTAGGCTACCCTCTTCACTGTAAAAGCTAGAAATCCATGCTGCAGGCTGACAAGAGCCTGAAATCCCAATCTTTCCTTTCAGGGTAACTGCAAAAAGTGGGTGCTCCTACTGCTGGCTCTTTTGTCAAGCTCCTGCTCTTAGAAGATAACTTGATATGAGTCTTAAGGGGCAAAAGGATGTTTCTAGCGCAGGCACTGAACGTCAGCTGTGCAAGGGTTCTAGAAAAGCCTGAGCTCATATACCATAGGAGCTGTTAAAAGTTTTTAGGAATGCTCTCATGGGACATAAGGACATGAAATACCTACCTCAGACATTCTGAACCAGGCCAAGCACCTTTTTTTTTTTTTTTTTTTTTTTTTTTTTTTTTTTTTTTTTTATGTTTCCATGCCTAAATTTGATAGCTGTGGAAATTAAGCTCATAAGAGTGATGATTTTCAAGCTAAATTCTAATAAAGGCAATGTAGGCTACTAGGTCACTTGCTTGATTCAGATAGTTTTAGGTAATTAATGCTATTCCTCTGCCTTTTGTTCTTGCCACTATGTGATTTGTATTGAAAAAGGCATGTCACCACATTAACATGAGATAATTCCTGAAAGTGATGTTCATTAAACTTACAGCACTGCACAGTTTTGGTTTCACAGGTCTCAGTCCTGGAGCAAGATTATTTGGCACACTTGAACCTCTATGTTTCTCCACATTGCCTTCTATAGGCATGTTTGACATTTTCTCTCAGTGATAAATACTGAGAGGACTGATTCCTAAAAAAAAATGAGAAAATACAGAAAAAAGAGCAAAGACAAAATCATTTAAGGAACACAAGGAAACCACAGTTTGAGCATGTGACATTCAAGTCTGTGCAAGCATATATAAAGTACTATAACTTGAAACAGTTTGTGTAAGTAACTTCAGACTAGACACGCAGGCAAACTTACCTTAACTATCTTCAAAAAACTATCAAAAATATAAATATAAGCTCTAATATATATCTATGTAGTACAGACACTTCAAAAGGCAAAAGAAATATTATAAGCTATGTTTTGGTTATTAATAAATGACATGGAGATTTTCCAGCAATTTAATAAAAGTGAAAATAAGAATATATGCCTAAATACCTGGTGTGACTTTCATGTTATGAGGTGATTTCTTCAGATGTTAGATGGACCAATGATATTAGAACCAGTAGAGTCCCAGGAGCTGTGACTCCTCAGGAGCTCTGAGGCACCTTTGATTTTACAGGTAGTTCTCTGAACCCTGACATGAGATTTACCTTTTGAAGGAATAGTAATACTTATTTTAAAGAAGTCTTTCTAGGAAGAGAAAGATCCAGAAAGCTGAGCAGCTGGAAGTCAACTTCATGTTTTCTTTTTACTTCTTGTCAAAATAAAAGTGTTTATTGCTCATAAGCACTGCTTTTAAGCAGGTGATTAACAATAGGAGTGTGTCCTTATCTGATACTCTATCCCAAAGCCTCAGAATGGTGCATCTTATGCAATGACTGAAGGAAAGAGTGAAATCATGAGTTCTTGTATAGTACTATTGCCATCTCACCTCTGCTGAAACCTGTATCCACAGCAGGGGAATCTTCTGCAGCATCATGTTGGGTTGTGCCCATGGGAAATTCCAGAATAAGGTACTTAGAAGCTGAAGTTTTGGGTGTATAGGAATACTGTGAATGCTATGGATCTATTCAGGCTGCCTGTATAAGCTAAAAATGATGTCCACTGCAAAAGATGTCGTTCAGATCTTAGTGCCTGCCACACACGCAGCCCACCTTATGTCATCTGAGAATTTCTGATTTGAATTTTCAAGTTTGCCTGTGGTTCTTTTTTTTCATCATTCAGGTATGGGATAAGAGGTCAGTGGTGTTACTCTACCAGCAAAATAACATCCTAGCTCCTTGTGCAATAAACTTAAGAAGGAAATTTGAATGTGCTAGCAGATCATGGTCAGGCTTATACAGTTGTCTTCTCGTACTACTACTCTCCTTTTGGACAAACTTCTTCAGAACTCTAGGTAACTGAGCCTCCAGACTAATTAAATCTTTAGTCATTCTTAGAATGAAAAGTGACTTACTACTTAAAGCAGATACTTGTGAAATATTGGCTTCTTTGGCAGACATGCAAGTAGTCAAATGTATTTTAAATCAGCTCTCAAATGAGAATAGTTACAGCTGGGCTAACTGAGAAATCTAAACAGAAGCATCCATTACTTCTGATTACAGCTTTATTTCATGCATATTCCTAGTACTTGATAAACATTTTTATAAGCACAACTTGCCAAAACTTTTGCTAATGGAAAATAGCAGGAGAGTCACAAAACTGTAGGAGAGTGCTTCGGCTTGGCCATGTTGCAGAAACAGCTCTGCTGTCCCACGTACAGCTGAAGTGGTTAGCACTGGCATGCAAGCATGACTTCATGATAAACTCACTGATCCTCACTAGGAATTAACCATTTAGCTACTTGCAGCCAACAGTCCATCACTAAGAGGAAGAGACCATTGTCTTTCACATATCGTAAGGACAAGTACATTTATCAGCATTATTGACCAGAAACTTAGCAATGAATTTGAGCTGAGGCAGTCATGTGCGGTATGTGCACATGAAATTATATGTGTAATTTCTATTAATAGTACTATGTAAAATTCCCCCACTAGTACTTTATTTGTTTTTAAAATGTGTAATATTACAGTGACCTGAGTTGCTTGTTTTGTTTATGTCTGTTTCTAAAAGTGTTGTCCAGCCTAAGATATGGAAATCCAACTCTCTCAGAAAGTTTTAGCTATCATGACTTCCTGATAAAGAAAAATCATCCTCTTCAATAAGATGTCCATTCTGTTATAAAGAAGTGCTTTGCAGTGCCATTGAAGAAAGACACAAAGCACGAGAAGCATAAAGATAGACATGCTTTCTGTTTTTTCATTTGAAAAAACTTAGTTTATCTTCCTAAGAAAAAATGAATATTGTATGACTTGTATGAAATGCTACTGCATTTGAATAACCTCATTCAAAGTCTGTGCGATAGAGTACTGTATTTTGTTCAAATGCTACACAAACTGCATATGTTCTGCAACTTTGTTGTCTTAAGTTGTGAGGTTGATTCTAAGCTAACCAGCCAAGCACTCCTTCAAAATACTACAGGCAGAAACAGTCCCGCAGGAAGTGGTATTTGTGATTCAGTAAATGGCACCTAGCCCACTGAGTCAGTGTTGAGCCAGTGTCCGAATGTGTTTCTAGAGTGTGGAATATAGAACTAAATTCCTGACTGTGGCCACTGGGAAATTCACTGAACTATTGATGAGAACAGAGTTATTAACCTCAACATCCCTGATTCCAGACAGAAATAATTACAACTTTCCCCCACTTACTTCATTGGGAGAACAATTCTTCTCCTTTCCTCAAAGCTTGTACCTTTTTCCTGCACTTAGTTGGTCACTATCCTCTAGGCATGTTGGAAGGATGACTGCTACAACTCAGATGTGCAGTCTGTCTTTCTGTGGGCACTGATGGAAGTGCCACGCTTGGCACCTGCAGTTTGCAATCCCGTGACTTATCCCACTTGGAGACTGTCTTTCAGACAGACACCATCACTGTAAGCTGTCTGAGCTTTTTCAGCTAGTTCACTTTTGCAGCTGGAGGGACGTACTGAGGCATTTGCCGTACATTTCCTCTCAGGACTCGTGACCCAATAGATGTGCACAGTGACTCAGAACAGCCTTTTCTAAACAAAGTCTTAATTTATGGATATGAATTGAACAAACCTCAGCAAAGTTTAAACTGAAGATGCTCCGCACATGTGAACTTTCCTTCTGGATCACATATCCAGTACAGAATTGTTCTCTACTCAATAGGTTTTCTGTTTTGGTTGTTGGTTGTTTTTTTTTTTTTTCCATTCCCATTGTTACCTAGAAAAAAAAATCCCAACTTTACAATTTAAGAAAAATAAGTCCTCAAAACAGATGTCTAGTGTAATTTTTCCACACACTAATTTAAGTGAAGGCTTGTGGCAACAAATTTTGGTACCCTGATTTACAAAGTAATGCCAGAAGCTGCTATGAAAGGTCATAGCTTCAAATCTGAAGTTGTCCAGCAGGCAGTGTAGGTGCTGTGATCCTGCATATAGTTGATGACATAGTGCTTAGAATTGTAAATCTTTTTCATGTTTAATTGTTCACAGAAGTCTTTTTATCATTTTCCTGATTTTCATTTTTTGTAATTATAAAATACTATCTACCCACATTTGACTTAATTTTAGAGAAATTTTAGTAGGAGTCTTGGTAACACTCATTTTGGACCTGCTAGCATTATTGTTAAAATCATTTCTAGCTACAAATAAATGGTTCGAATTTTGTAGCAGGAAGATGCTTTTTGGACCATTTAGTTAACCCCTGTAATCTGTATGTAATGGTTAAATGATTTCTGGAGTTATGGAACACATTAAGTGTTAGGTAGCTCATTTAGCAAGTGGAGGTAGGTGGAGTTATTTGTCAACATGTGAGTACCTCCATTAATGTTGAGAATGTGTTTAAACATTAGAGGTACCATCTTAGCAAGAAGATGCAATTCATCAAGGGTGATGCAGTAGCTTCCACAGCAGAAAAAGGGACATAAGCACACAAAATTCAGTTCCCTGGGCACAACAGTACCAACTCTGAGCACCTGCTGGAACTGGGCTTGCAGGTCCAAGCCCCTTTGTTCCTAAAGGAATAAATCATTCCATCAGAGTGAGGAATAGGATATTACTCAATGTGAGAAACAGTGGTAAGATTTCACTCTGAAACGTGATGAAGAAGTTCTCTTGGTGTCGTATAAAGAACACACTGATCATGCACAGCACACCAATTAACCTGGTCTCTCCCCTTCCCCTTCCTTTATCTTTCCTCCACCCTCCAAAACAAAATTTTCCACTTGATCGTGAAGGAAGTGAGGGAGCCTGGATGCTGCCCCAGGAGAGAAAGCTAGAGGAAGGGCTGGGTCACTTAGTCAAGCAAAGGGAAGGAGAAGGAAACGGTCAGTGAAAAATAAGGTTCTAAATACAGGGCTTTGGACTAGAAATATGTTGAAACACTTCTAAAGAAATGAGGAAAGGGATAATATAGGCAAAGCAATTTAATCATATGCAATTTGCAACAGGAGCTTTCAAAGTCTGTGACTTTGTGAGACCAAACGCCACCAACACAATATAGAGTGCCAGTACTCACTATGTATTGAACCAGAAATGCCAACCATGATGAAACGCCTGGTATCCCTTCACCCTACCTTCCACCCACATAGCAGCCTGCCTATGCTGAAGCTCACTAGTTGACCATAACTCCATTTTGATCAGAATCCTTACTGATGCCTTCATCTGTCATATCCTGCCTGTTGCAGCACCTTTCTTTGTGGCTTCTCTGTCCCCCTCAGATATGATGATTTAGGCTGTCTACATTCTGACAGTTTACAAAACATACAACAAAAGAAATTGATTGTGTCATATCCAGTTAGCATATTGGTGTACATTGCATGTGTATATTAGTGTCTGTTTATTTAAAAAAAGCAAATAATTGTTCGTCTTTGTACTGTGCAAACATACACTAATGTATTTCATGTTAGCCCATTTTCAGCTAAGTAGTTTTTCATTAAATTTTTCAAATTTTGCTTGGTTTAAGTCTTGCTTTTAGGGTGTTTCTTCGACTAGCACATTTTCTGCCTGTAGGTCTGTGAACAACTACAGAAGCCAAGCAACCTGTTTGTGAGCATGTAGGGGTTTTGTTGGTGTATTGCTCTCACTTTGTAATACTGAAAAGACTTAGGCAGTGCAGAAAATTAAAATCTTTAAAAAGCTCTTCAGTCAGAAATGCTGCTATTTTATACCTGTATTGCCATAGTGTGGAAGCTCACAGAGTGCAGGTGATGAGTTCGGCTAGTTGGCAAGAGCTGTGGGATCATAGACAGTCGAGTCCCTCTGCAAGGACTCTGGCTTCCTGGGAAATTCTGCTCTTAGAGACTGGCAAAAGAGAACTGAAAAAAATAGTAACATTGTTATTTTGAGATTTTATGACTTGACTGCCTCTTTCCTAGCCTTTGGAGAACTGTGAAGATACTGATATCATGCTGAAGCAGTTACTCATTTAAAGTCATGGGGAAGGGTTAGTGGTTGAATACTTACTGGAAAGCTCTTACATTGCCAAGTAACTAGGCAGCACAAATCCCTTCTAACTTTAGCTTTAGGGAGATTTTTTACAGCTTGTCAGTGCAAGATCATTGAGCAAACAAAAGGCATTGTTCTGTTCTGTATTGAACCTGGTTCATGAACAGGATTTGTTGCCACTTCCTGCACTCTGCTATTTCTGAGCCTCCTGGGATCATGAACAGGCAAAACTGATGTGTACCTGATTAAGAATGGAAAGGGCAGGCTTATTTCACCCTCTCCTTGGAACTGCAGGTTGAAGATAAAATGGGTAGGACAGGGCTTTTTTACTGCTTGAGAATTCAAGCATGTGTCAGTGCTTATGGTTTGTGAGCATGCACTGCATTTTGCAAGGAGATGAGTAGCTGGCACCCCTCCTTGATGTCTGCTTACATGGCTTTTACACATCTCATTTGCTTACAGTGGACCTCTTTGCTTCATGCAGCCTGATGCAGCAACCAAAAAGTGGATGCTGTCTCACCTAACTGTAAGAGTTTTAGCCAGGGTACACACAGCTCTGTGGGATGGAGATTAAGAGAGACTGAATGTCAAATATTGAGGAGAAACATGTCTTTTACCCAGAGGTCTTTTTAGGTATATCAAGGCAACTTCCCCATTTCCTTCAGACACATAAACAAGAACACCTTGTTTAGTGGCAGCAGGAAGTTTCTGTTTCTTTCACTTCCTGGGAAAGTACTTTTCTTCATTCTTTCTTTTCTGTGGCAAACAAAGCTCTGCTAGCAGATTCTTCCCCAGTGGTTCACCCTGGTGAGAAATGCTTGTCAGCTCATTCTCTGAAAGCAGCTAATTGAGGTTGTTTGCAGCTGCAGATAACATTTTCACTGTTGCCTTTCTACGCATGAGATTTCTTTCTGAAGTGTGTGGCAGTAGGCACAGTCACCACATGTAGACCTCTGTCATCCATATTACATGTTATCTAGCTAAAGATGCTTATATAGGAGCATCTTGCCTGACTCTGCCTCAAACATTTATTTGCCTTGCTTTCCCCCTGCGTTTATAGATAAGAAGTTAAATTTTCAAGGTCATAAGCAGACAGGGTGAAGTGTAGGACAGAGACCTGCCTTTTATTCTAGTGCTTGAATTTTAAGCCAGACTTTTCCCAAGCTGCTGCCTGAAGAGGGCTGGGTTATTATTTAGCACAGGTCTTCTTTCTGTTATTTCCAACTGCCTCAAAAAAGCCCTCAAAACTTTTGACACCTAGCAATGTGAAAACATACAGAGCAGCCAAAGAAATGGAAGCAAAGCTCTACCATCTCCCCTCCACCTCTTCCTCAGACTTTAGGGGAGAAGAAAAGTAATTTTCAGGCCCAATGGGTACATGAACCTATCAGCCATTATCAGGAGTACCACAGATAGCAAAGACAGGGAACATTAATTTTCCTGAATCTGCTGGAAACAACCATATCTTTAGCATTACAGACATTTATTCATATCACTTACTGCACTTTCCTACTACTTTTTTGAGGTCCCATGGGTTGCTAGAGAGGTCATGAATGCGAATGAGAGATAGGCATGTGACAGCAGCTATGAAAAAAAGTAAGCATAGGGCAAGCTCCCTATTGAGGTGTGATTCACTTGATCAGGATATTCCTGAAGAGTTCATAAGACTTTGATTGTCCATGTTTCATGGATAAAAAGTAATTTAACATGGATATTAAAAATTAAGACAAGTTCATTGTCTCCAATGGAACTTCATACAAACTTAGTTCCTTTTCATTGTCCTTGTTTCAAAATGTTAGAAATGAAAGTCCAATTTTGACTCTTTTTCCCTAACTTGGCAGAAATTAGGTCTGTTTCCAAGTTCCATTTTTAAATGGTTATGAACATCCAGTTTCAAAACATGAGAACAAAGAGTTGATAGTTTTGACCTTAGAAGAACTGGAAGGTGCCAGACATCCTGAAGCCTGTTCAGTTTTGGAGGTGACGAGGCAGGAATGAGTTTCACATTGTGAAATTGTAGTCCACTTCAATTCTTTCTACTAGGAAAGTGAGCTATTTTGCCTGCACAATAAATGCATTTGATTGCTTTCAAGAAAAAAAGCATTACTCCTTTCACAGAAATAATTTCAGGAAGGCCTTCTAATAAAAACAATTATTTTTATGCAGCTGCTAGCCTCAAAAGTAGCAGAATGTTCCTTAAAGTATTATTCCACAAAGACCAAAAATGTCTGCCACAGCTGGAAAAGATGTAAAGAGAAACAGTTCCATGGAGGAAGGCTAGGGCTTTTCTCTCCACTGCACTGGACTGGTAGGATAAGTACTAAACCTATTGCCAGTGGGATCTGTTCAGGAGGAAGTGTCTTTTCTTGGAGTTCCAGATAGATCAATAAAACAGCTCTCACCTGAAAGTAAGGTGTAGCTGGGTATTGCCACACAAGCAACAATAAATGAAAGAAGTTTATCTTTCTCATATTCATTCTAGAAACTATCTGACATGCAAGAGTCATGGGTTGAAATGACATCATGTCCTTTACAGGGAAGAAATCCTGGCTTACTCCAAAGACATGCAGAGAGAGGAGTTTCTGTAATATGTTTGAAAGTAGTCTGTGATAATAGAATAAAAAAACCCTGAACTCTAAAGCAAGGGACTTAATTACGTGGTGTTGCATCAAAAAGCAAGGTGCACAACATATTCTATTCTATCCTATTATGCAAAACCATTTATTTTCACCTTTCCAAATGAGACAAAATTTGCAAAGGGATATGTTTCAGGGAATGCTAGCAGCATGAATTTCTCAATAAAATGCCCTGTGTCTTCTCACTGCTAGTCTGCAACATCTCGGAACTCACCAGTGCATCCTGCTGCCTGACGTTGCATGAGCATTTGGTCACATCATATTTGAACACATTCTGTGTAAACAAGAGGGGGCTTTTTAGTTTTGTTTAGTTTTTAAAGATTTTTAAAGTATGATAAGAATACTCCAGTGAGCTGGAATAAATTCCCTGTGGAGTTCAAAGCAATTGTTGGTTTACCTTGTAACCTAGAACTCACACTGACAAAAAGTATGACTGTAAACACAGCTGAAATTAATTAAGATGTCTTCTTGGTTAAAAAAGGAAAGAATAAGGTTTGGGCTGGCTTTTTATATTTTTTGAAATAAAATAGTAGAAAACAAAACAATTCTTAGAATTCTTTCATTTGTAGCTGCATAACCAAAGTGACCATTCAAATACAGGAAGATTGAGGCAGGTAACCTCTTAATTATTGTGAAAAATAGAGCTGTCATGCACCACGTCCAGTTCTTGCTACATTTGACACACATTAAGAAACATGGCTATTTTAGGGCAGAACCTGAAAAGAGCTAACTAACAGTAAATGTTCATTTCATAGGGTGTTACTGATTTGGATGCCTTACTATAAACTCCCTGCAAACTGTATCTGAAATTTCCCCTAATCCAGATGGGAAGCACAGTTAGCGTAGGCAGCTTTACACTTGCTAACTTAGCTACATCGAGTAGAGCTGCAGGGGCATGTAGTTTTCATCATTAGACCTGTAGTCCCTTTTGGCCATGCGGTGCTGAAGCTGCAAGAGCTATGCTGGCAGCACTGAAGATTCATGCTTAAAGCTTCTTACGATATGTCTACACAAGTTGCAGTGCCACTAGATTGCCCTGTAGACAGATTCAAAAGTGTGAAGCCCACTCAATCATCTGTTGCACAGGCATTCAAGTTACAACCACTTCCAAGTTGCTTTTCTGTGAGCTGCACCACTGTCTCAAATCTGTACAGCATGTCTTCTTGATCTCCAGTTCTCCAGCACATCTCTTATGCCAAGGCTCGCAAACAGATCCTCTGAGAAGCACCATCCTGCTGTCTGCAGAAGTGCCAAATTAGTGATCTGCTTCTCCCACAAGGTAGCGGCCAGTAAAAGATCTTGCTGGTCTTCAGCGTCACCATACAGCCTATCCACAGGCACTAGAGCACTGGGCATCTGTGGTTACCCACAGACTCAGCATCTCACGGCGCTCGTTCTCGGCAGAGCCTCTTTCCGAAAAGGCAAACGTCCTGCTCCTTCTCCCACAAGGAAGGTGCGAGCCCTAAAAAGCTCTTGCTGGTCTTCACCGTCCCCGTGCAGCCTATCCACAGGCACAACAGCACTGGGCATCTGTGCTTACCCAGAGACTCAGAATCTCACGGCGCTCGTTCTCGGCAGAGCCTCCTTCCAAAAAGGTAAAGGTCCTGCTCCTTCTCCCACAAGGAAGGTGCGAGCCCTAAAAGCTCTTGCTGGTCTTCACTGTCCCTGTGCAGCCTATCCACAGGCACAACAGCTTTGGGGATCTCTGCTTTCCCAGAGACTCAGCATGTCACGGTGCTCGCTCTCGGCAGAAGCTTTTTTCTGAAAAGGCAAACTTAGGGCTCCTTCTCCCACAAGGAAGGTGCCAGCCCTGAAAGATCTTGCTGGTCTTCACTATCCCTCTGCAGCCTATCCACAGGCACAACAGCACTGGGGATCCCTGCTTTCCCAGAGACTCAGCATCTCACGGTGCTCGCTCTCGGCGGAGCCTTTTTCTGAAAAGGCCAACGTTCATGCACTTCCAGGCATAAAGGTAGTGGGGTGAGTTAAGTTCTCACCTAAAGCACGTATGTTTCCTTGTCCTACATAATTTTTGTATCTCAGTCCTGAAATTAGTCATGCTATACATACTTCTGCCATTCTGTTTGCTGAGGTACACGTAACATTGTGTTGGAGAGGTACATCATAACATTGCTTGTTGACTTCATAGTGCAGGAAGCTCTTCATTAAATCTGTAACCTAGAGCAGGAAAAGCAAGGTAGTATGAGCAAAATAACTGAGTGATGGAGGACTATGAATTACTCATATTTACTGTAGAATGTCATATTTACAGTAGGATGTGTTCCTAAGATAGGTGTCTGTGGGTGCTGTTCTCTGTGAAATTTATGTGAAAGGTGTTGATGACTTGTCCCTTTTCCTCCTACCTCCTGTCCTATGGACAGTTGTATTACCATGTTCAGCTGATTTCCCCAACTATCTCATCGTGAGCAATCCTTCTGGACAGCCCACAAAGATACCCTTATACTATCAGAGGCATGCCCAGCAAAGACCGTTAACCCAACTACCCTTTCATCAGCTTCCCCCATCTCTCATGGGTTTTGCTTCCCTCCTCTCCTCAGATTGTTTGATACTTGTGGCAATTGTGGTTGTTTATATAAATTGTTTTTCTGGTCTGGCTGTTGTGTGGATCTGTGAATGTCACGTTGTGTCACTCCACAAGGATTGGGCAAAAAGGAAGGGTATCCTTTACTTCTTTCCTAGATGTATGTTAAATCCTGCTGATTTGGGTGAGCCACCAGTTTATGCACAATAGAGAGTCACTACAACAGTGGGGGGATCACAAATTTCAAGGCTAGCAGGCACCTTTCAGCCTGTTTTTGTAAGGTCAAGTTATTATCTTCTATCAAATTACAAAGAATTGCAGGGTTGATTTTCTTTCTTAAAGCGTGAAAGTTGGGAACAGTTAAGGTTTCATATGTGTCTTGGTTTCCACCTGTGCCTGAGCATTTCTATCTGATGATAATTCTGCAGACAATAACCAGTGTAGTTCTGTAAAATAGATATAGTGAGAACTCTTGCTGCTCTTTTATAACTGCTGAAGTAGAGGTAGAGCTCAGAAATGAAAGAAATGGCTCACATTACCACCTGGGCTGAAAACACAGGAACACCAAAGTTTTTGCCATAGTACCCAGTCCCCAGATAGCATTTTAGTGAGACGCCAGTATTCACAGATGGACTAAAGAAGCTGTCACATTGTCCACCGTCTTAAGTTATTTCATAGACTCAGCCAACACTTGTGATTAAAACTATATAAACAGCTTACCTTTTTAACTTTCAGCTGTTTCAAAAACATCTCAACTGGTTATATCTGCAAGTTCCTGCTTATTGTTTCCCTTGAGCAAAGATTTAGCCCAGGGCTGTGCAATCTTGACAGCTGGCAGTGATTTTGAAAAGATACTGTGGCACTACCAGATATTGTGCTTGTCACACTATGTTTTAAAAGTAAACTATTCAGTGCATTATAGGAAGACAGCAGCATTGCATTTTTGTTACAAATGTATGAATGTTACTTAAATAATTCGAAAAATTTCTAGAAAAATGGTAAACATCTTCCACTGTGATGAAATAGCTCAGATTGGACTGGTCATTAGACTGATCACTTACAAATAGTGAGTCAAAATTTATCCCTAGCTACACCCTCACATTTCCACTGACGTCACAGTTTGTGACCTTTGAACAATTGTATTCATAGCTATCAATGCAATTAGGAAATGTAAAGATGGTGGTATTGTATGCTACTTTTACAGTCTCATTAGCTGTAATAGTAAAAGCTCTGGTTATAAGAATACAATTAGTAGGAGGAAGTAGCACTAATAGTCACAGCTGCCAAATACTCTTCTGCGGTGCTTTTGGTCAATAGGGGATCCATTTATTTATTTTTTTCTGTAATGAAGATGGCCGACTATTTTCAGTCCCTTGAGATTAACTGGGAAGAAGGTAATACAAGTTTCAGCCTGGTTTCCAGTCAATCCATTAAAAATTTCTACCGCTAAAAATACAAATAAAAGTAGTATTTTATTTGCCTTTCTCATTAAGCAAAAATTAAAGTATTTAAATGCTTCCTAGCAGTTCAGCTCTTGTTTTGCCCTTTTTAAGAACAAGAGACAAAATTAAACCCACATCATAAAACCGGCATACACAGTTTAAACTGGAAGAGAGACCAGCTTACTGCTTTTGCTGCTCCCAAGTGTATGTAAGGGATGGAAGGAAAGCCATGGCAGAGGCTGGTATAGCTAAGTGGATATATTCCCCTCACTGCCTGCTGGAGCTGTCATCTCCCATACCCTGATACTTCCTCTGAAGACAACCACAGACGCACATCTGATTCCTTGCAGCCTTGGTCATTACTCATTTCCAGTTGTGCCCTGCTCTAGGCAACTGCTGGCACTTTACCTATACCAAAACTGACCCCACTCAGAAATGTAAGAAAAAGTCTTCATGCAAAGTCTTAAAGTTCTCCTGAATAGTCTTAAATTTCCATAACACATGGTCTACACTAAAAACTCTGATAAACACACCACATTTGTGGGGGATACCAGCTGTAAATTGCATCTGGTATTCTGGATAGACAATAGTATGAATAAATGGTTTAGCTGGAGGCACCAGAAGTTTAAATTATATTGCTTATAGGTTAGTGGGAAAACAGGGTGTAAATCTAAGTCTTGTGAGTTCCATTCCAGGGCTTTACTTACAGGTATCTTCAGCAAAATCCCATGAGCATTGAAGCGCCCTGGGGGCAGTGTGTGTGACTGTGCATTATGTGTTTGGTTTCATTATTTCCATTTTTAATGGCTCCATAGTGATAAATACCCTCAACTATTATTTCTCTCTTTCAGAGAATATTAAGAAAAGTATCCTGCTGTTCTGGAGACTACAGAGTAGCTTTGGAAAAATTCATAAAGAACAAAAAAAACCACAAACCCTTGAAATTAAGACTTTATCAGACATCCATATTTCTCTGACTTTCACATCAGTCTTTTCTTGGAAACCTTGGGCTTATCATTTAAAGTAGATGATAAATATTTGTCTTTTCATGTTGTTGCATACTCCACATTCTTTCATGGCATTTAATGTGTTCCAGTTTGTAAATACAAGTTGTTCCAGGAACCCTTAATACTTACTAATTGGAACAGATTTGTTTATTCATGAAGTATGAAATAAAGTGGCCTATCGGTCCAAAGTATTCAGTTTTGCCACAGCTCTTGGGACATTGCATTTCCTTGCATGCCTGCTGTCTCTAATGGAGTCAAAGGAGTTCTGGGTCATTCATGGTAAATTAGTTTAGTTTGGGTGTGGAGTAATTTTTAAGATTACATAAAGGACCTCAATATGTGTGGTCTATATTTAGAATAAAATCTAGTGTAACTCATGTGCTATGCTAACAGGTGATTCAAGTCCATGAAGTGTTTGGAATTACCTTGAGTACATTACAAGTGCTGAATTTTTTTCAAATGTGGGTGCTTCAGTTCACCCCTTTCAAAGATTCCTGAGTTGGCACTTAAGTTTGATGAAAAGTTGACTTAAGTGTCTTCACCTGACTACCCAAAAACATACTGTATCTTTTTTTTTTTAGTTTTTTTTTTTGAAAGCTGTTGCAATCTATACCTATTTTCTGGGTTTGGTCCTTCAACAGCCTACAATAGAATAGGATTTTGTTGTTTTAAGCATTTTATAAATGCATAGAAAGTCATAATTTCAAAAAAATCACAATTCAACTAAAATACCATTATTTGGTAGGACAGCAAATGAGAAACTAAGGTATGGAAAGTTCAGCTAGCTAGATCAAGGTCATAAAAATGAAATCTGGAAAGAGAAATCAATGCAGGCCTAGAAAGATTCCCCAAATCATTTTCATGAGCTGCAAAGTGAATTCCTATATATCTCTGTGCTCTTTAAATGAGCATTGCTCACAGACATCTGCCCACCTAATAGATTTCAGGAGATGTGTATTGGAATATTGACAAATTGAGATCTCCAATCTTAAAGATGACATGTCTATCAAAACCAGTCTTTGCTATGGTATGATACAGTGATAATTTCTGCAGAGATTCGGGCTTTATGTTTGATTGTCCAGTATATTAACTCAGTTCCTCTGTCTGAGATGTTAGGGTAAATCAGGAGATGTTTACTTTCTGCTGATACGTGGTATTGGTATTCTAGCTGGAAAGTTTACTGGCTGCCAAAAATGTATTTATGTGCTAGTTGTTTGGAAAGCACAACACTTGAGAAATTAAACGTCAGGCTTTTGAAAAAATATATAATTTTTAAAATAATTTTATATTTTTCCCTGTCAGATATTTTACAGATCCTACATCTTTCAAGCAAATTGTAGCTCAATTTAAATTGAAGTCTCCTAAAAAGAGACCCCTGTTGGTAAAAACAGCTTCCTGTGTGGAAGGCAAAGTTCAGCAGCTGGTAATGGTGACAGCGTATCTATCTGATCACTGAAATGATTAATAAATCCATAATTTTAACTATTTGGAATAAGGACATCCACAGAACACAGATGTTAGAGTAACCACGGCCTGTGTTTTATGAAAATTACAAGTGTTTTCATTTTCTGGTTTATGATGATAGATGTTGTCAGCAGCAAAAAAACAAACAAACAAACAAAAAAACAACAAAAAAAATGAAACTTATGTAGAATTTCTGCCCCTGACCTGGAAAGATGGGTAAAGAACTTCTTGCTGCACATAAATCCCTATCATTATACCCTTAAACCTCTACATAGTTAATTTAACAAACATGTCTCACATGCCAAGTATCCAAAGAGATGGAAGAACTTCAACAATTCTTCTGCCATCAGTCACTCATTTTCATTTGGAAATGTCTTGCAAGGCAAGGAGAAAAGGCTAAGGACCTGCTAGTCTTTCTCTTGCCCTCAAACTGTAGATCAGTGAAGACTGCATTTTTTCACATCTTAAGGGCATAGCTAGTTAGAGAAGAAAAGATACTTCCCCAGGCACCTAACAAGGGTAATACAAGGATAATTAGGAGATACAAACTGAGCAGTTTTCCTCTGCTTTACATGCACAGATTCCTCAAAATCAGTAAGGGCATGTTGGAAGAAAGCAAATATCATGTCCTACAGGGACAAGAGAAGGCACAATGAAGATGCTAGTGCCTGCTAGAAAGAGTAAAGAGGTATGTTAGGGGCCTGTTGGGAGGAAGAATAGTAGTTCAATTTTGATAAAACCAGCATCATTCTGAAGTCTGGATAAACATTCAGACCTTCTGGACCATGGAAGCTGAGTACTAACTTGCAGAATCTTTATGGTTTTGTCAGAATGAAGCTAAACACAATTTGAAACCAATTTGCTTTCATCAGTGGTCAAAATAGTGCTTACTCCTCTTCCACAATGAACTGCTTGCTTCTGGTACCACTCTTTAAGGCCCATTTCCCTTTTCTTTCAGTGTTCTGCTGTCCGTTATTCTATCTATGTATTTAATATAAAAGAGTAGAGTAGCTAAAATAAAATACAATAGGAGTGGGTTTAAATTCCCATCTGGTTCTGTATTTTCTGCAGTAACTTCCACTTAGTGGGAGGGGACCGGCAACATAAATATATACAGTGCACTGACACACATCACATGCATTGTCCTGCAGTGAAGTACTGCGTGCACTCAAGTGGAGAACTGCATTCATCCCTAGGAAGATGAAAACTAGATACTTTTTGTATCACCATTCCCGTTTCCTGACTTTTTTAGTCATTAAAAATCTGTAGAAATTCTGAATCAGACTTCCACTTTTGTGGAGATGTTAATTTTAATGAGGAAGACAAAAGAATAGGATATTGTGTTTGCTGTTTGGCTGATAAAGTTATCCCTTCTTCCAATGTTGATAAGGATTTCCTTCCTATTATTCATATCTCTATGACATGAAAAGCTGGACTAATGTTTTTTGACCCAGGATCTGTCAATATGGATAGTTTTATATTTCTTCCTGTCTGTTATTTCACAGATCCCGCGTATTTCATGCAAAAGGCTGTTCAGCATGTATGCAAATTATACAGTTAAAGCTAGAGGTTCAGAAGATAAAATTGTCACACTTCTTGCATTAATCCTTTATGCTTATTTCAAGTGAGCTCTTGAATGAGCTGGAGTTCAATGAGATTTATCACACCATTTTCTCATGTTCTTTAGAAAATCCCTGCCTCTGGCCTAGTTTATTATGGAAATTTTTATTTGGAATACTTTGCAGCTTGAGCATGTAGTAATTTTGTGAGCAAAATAAAATATATTAGTATCCTTAACCCTCTTCCATTCTAGCATAGTAGCACCTGCACAAAGACTTCTACTAGTATAGAAATATCATAAAAAATTCCTACTCACTTGTCTACTAGTAACACTTTCTAATGCAACCTGAAAATTTCTTTTCATCTGAAATTTTGCAAAGTTAAAATCTGTAAATCTTACAGATGTATTCTTAGGTTGTACATACTATTGATCCTCTTGCAACTCTCAGGGAGGAGTAATGAACAGGTGCTCTTAAACTAGTGTATTTTATTAGCTTTTCTTCACCAAAAACAACACAGGATTTACGTACGTTAAAACTCCTTGCTTTCTGAGAATCATACATGCTAATTAAACTTACAACACTTATTTGACACCCCAAAAAGGGTCATACTGATAGAGTTAAGCATCATAAATTCCTGTATTGCTTGGAGCTCTGTATTCTGCCCATGCACCAGACCTGTCTCTTCTCTTTCACAATATTGAAAGTCTGTATGCTTTACCGTCTTTGTCAGGAGCTAATCTATAGGATTGTTTTGTTGTTGCTGACATGCAGAAATAGATTCTGACACTTGAAGTAACACAGCTGTGTGAGTTCTACCTACCCAAAAACTTTCAAGGGGCAGATTTTTTGTTCTTAAATACATACATTAAAATCCACATTTGAATTTATTATATACAAAAGATGCAGAATTAAGTTCTGAACTTCAGTAATATGAATTGGGGGAAGAAAAGGAAAAGTATTTAGATGATGTCCTTGCATGAGTTTCTTCTGATGTTTCATAGATGTTTAAATGTACAGTGAGGGTCTGCTGTGCAGTACCTTTTAGTACCAATGTTTCTATTGATGTCAAGAGGTATGTAAATAAGATCTTGAAGTGCAACTATTTTACCAATAGACTTCATGACATGTCAGATCTGGGTAAGAAAAGTGGATATAATACCGTGGAAGTACAGCTTAGTAAGCAACCTTCCCCATGTTTGTGGACGGAGTCATGATAAAAATCATCAAGGTGTATAGAGATGTGCCTCTTTTGATAGTAACGGTGCCAGAGCAAGGACTGACTTACAGTTTTCCATCCAATTATCAAAGAATTCAAAATCCAAGTCTTACATGAGTGAAATATTAATTTATGTAGTTGTACGAAACTCAGGATCTGAAGAATAAGGTTGCCCTTCAGAGTACTTCTTCACATTTCAAATATACAGGAAATAACACAGCTCTTCTGAAGCACGTTAGTGTATCCCCTTAGATGGACATACCATATTGCCTCTTCTCAGGTGTCACCTTATCTAAACTTGCATCCACAGAAGAGTACAGTCCAGATGCTTGCGATGCTATTAGTTGTCTCATTACCCATATGACTCATTCCTCAGGTCCAACACAGAACTAAGCTTTGTTTACATATTTAGTATTTTTGATGACAAGGTTCAATTTTTAGACATATCTGTCCCTATGCAAGTTTGCTGATCACCACAGCCGTGAAATGATTGCAATAGTGAGAGGACTGCCTAACATCAGTCAGATTTTCAACATATTTTTCATGCTGCTTCCTTTATTTATGCTATTGTAAATAAGTTTATGCAATCATGACTTGACGCCAAGTCTGTCTTGCTTTACATAACTGTGGGCTGCATTTCCAAACAAAGTAGGATGTGACTTAAGTAACTTTTAAGACTGAATATGACTATCATCAACCTTGTAGGGTCATCTTTATTCATTTCCTCTGCATAGATACTGCATACCGTACATTGTAGTCTCTCTTCTTCTGTTATTTGCAGTTTGTTAATGACTATTAACCACCAGCCTAATTGCATTTTTTTCTTTCTTTTGAATTTACAGCTCAGATTTTGGCTGATACATGCACGATCCTTTCTGAACTTTGTGATTTTGTTTTGGGTTTTTCCCATCTGGCCTGCCTTTTTTAGTAGCCCACTTCTATGGCATCGAAGCTTGATTTATTTGGCACCTGTGCTGTTTCAAAGGGGCATTGCATTGGTATGACAGGGTGATATTTGATCCTGTATCCATGCTTGCTCGATTTCAGTTAATTTAAATTATTTTAAAAGGCATTGGAGTGAAATACAGAAGTTTGAAAAAACATTTGCCCCATTCCCTTTCAAAGAATTGTTTTGGCTACATGATGAGGTTTGAAAATCCACTAAAGCCACACTGATGTCTTTGACAAATGAAATCAGTAAACTGGAGTATAAATTATGACAGGCATTAAGAGGGAATATATCATTACAAATAATTCAGAAGATGGTGAATGTTGTAAAATCAAACAAAAGAATCATGTGCCACATTAAGTTTATTGGAAAAGGCAAGCACATGACCAATTTGGTTGGCCTAGTGGATCACAAGGTGTTTAGGAAATACAGTTAGGAAATTTAGACAATTGCTGTGATTGCAAACCAACTTTCTTTATCTTCTCTATTAATTTTGGAGAGAGATTGGTCTTGGACCTGCTTGCTCCTTGTAATATATATGAAAAATGAGATATCAGAAAGAGGGGTGCCTGATCAAACTAGTAGTTCAGAAAGAAGGAGCACTGTTAGGAGGTAAGCAGCATCTGAAACTTCTGAATGAACTTTAATATGAGTCACGGGAATGTTAAAAACAATGCTGCTTCTTAACCAAAATTGCTGTTGCTGAAGAGGATCAGAATTACTATGTATTGCTCTTGTGTTGAAAATATTCCAAGGTTAACTCACGAGTATTGTATACCAAAAAACCCTTACATTTATTCCCAACAATTATTTGAAACTGTAGCTAAAATGGAGGGAACACCGGAAGATGATGTTCTCAGAGTATGAAAGAATACAGGTTTTGCAAGTGTAAATCTTGCTTGTCTTATTTGAGAATTCTTTGAATGTGTCAGTAGAATGAGGAATGAATATGAAGCAGATGATGTAGTTTAATGTGTTAAAGTTTTTATTTTAATATCCTAAAGAAGTTAAATAATCATGTGGTAAGATCCAAAAAAATACTTGGAATGGAAAAAATGAATGGCTTCATGGGCCTTCTGTCTTTCTTATCCCATACCAGCATGGTTACAGATATTGATGTGGAACTAAACCATGATTATATGGGTTTGTTCTGTCATGGAAATAGTCTTCCTCTCAGATTTGGCTTCAGCTGTCAGTTTTTCTGCTAATTGTTTATGCAATTCATGGCAAAGCTGCGTATTTTAGATACATGTTCAGAGACTTAGCCTAACCTAGGAAAGAAAATAATTCTCCCATAAATTATGAGTGCATGGAGAAGGCTGTCAAGTTGTTTTCTTTACTAGTTTTAAAAGTTCAGTATTGATTATACAAGTCATTCCCTTTTCTGTATTAAATACAGTGTGAGTTTGAAGTATCTTGAATGCAATTCTGGTGTTCCTTAATGTACATTTATGATTATAACACTATGAATGCTGGAGAAAAAAATGTGTTGAAGAGGACAAATAGAGTTTGTTCAATCAACAGTGCAAATACTGTAACACGTAGAAGCACAATCATTTGTAGCAACTTTTCCTTGCCTTTGTCAAACAAACTTGGGTTAAAGTGAATCTCAAGAGGCACAAATGGCCTACTGGGCTGAAGTTAGCATGTTAGTTAACATGCTTACCAAGTTACTTGTCTTCAGCTTATTTCAGCCAGTTTAGCCAATGTAGTTCTGTATTTCCTAAATTCTGTTCAGTGTTGTCTGAGATTGCCCAAGAGTAACTTTAAGGAGTTTCATAAAAGATGAAGATAAAATCTCCAAGTCTGGCTTTTCTCCAGGATATAATGCAGATGTGCAGTAGTTTACTTGGGAACTTAAACAGCTCTCCATGAGTCAATGTCCCCAGTATTGTTCTTGGCGCTGTTTTCAGTACTGAGGTTGCTGGGTCTGTCCTCTGTAACCATCTCTGGTTTTCCGTGTTTTATTACTTCAGAGGTCTTGTTTAGAAAAACATTCCTGTTTGGAAATTTGTCTATTAATATCCTTACATTTAAGAATATAGCATATGTTTGAAATTTCTTGTATGTTACAAGAAATCTTGTAACATACTTTGATCTGAAGAGGCAAATAGGGAAGAAAGTTCATTCAGAGTCATTATTTCAGGTGCAGAAAGGTGTGCAAAAGTTGTCATATTACCACACCAATATTTTATGTCTTACAACTGTCTTAATCAAATTGAATGAAGGATAACTGTCTTTTCAGACAGATTTTTCTAGGCAGTAGAAGCTCTGTCCACGTTGGTGGTGGTCTCTCTTGTCTGGCCAAGAACACAAGAGCTCCCGGGCTGCAGGATTACAGTCCATGTTCCCTGTCAGAATCTGAGTTGTTCTACTTCTTGTAGTGCTTGCACCATGTAAAGCTGGTTGCTTGGCAGATGGTGGGAATGTCTCTATTTCCTTCTCTTCTGCAGCCTGCTCTTTGCAGGATTATAATCAGTAAATGAGGTTCAACCCCTTGATCCCAGTATCCTGAACCCTGAGTCTGGATGAGACTTATATATACTTTATTTTTTTCTTATTTTGAATCCTCAGTCAGCGTAGAAATTCTCCCATAAGGATCTTCATTATGGTAATACTTCCAGCTGTGAAAATGGATCTTTAATTTCAGATGTTCTCATGTGGAAAATATGTTTATTGAATCTAAATATCTCTTAACTTATGCAAGTCATTGAGGTTCTTTTAGCAATTATACCAGCCATTTTTACTAAATGAAAGAAAGTGAGGAGTGATGCTTTTCCTAGTTTTCAGATCGTTTTGAGATTTGATGACTACTGGAGGCATCTTCCAAATAAAACCAAAACTAAATGCTGCTAAAGTATTGTTAATTTTAAAAGCTGTGTGTAATAGGAGTAGCTGGTATGCATTCCAGCCAACATACTATCTAGCCCATTCCCTATTTTTTGATGTATTGGCAAGGTAAAGTCTGGTTTAAGTATATTGTGATGTATCTGTTTAGTGACTTTTCTTTGACAGTCATGGTTTTAACCTTGCAGTATTCCCAGGAAATAGGGACTGAGGCATAGGGAAATTAGATAAACCTGCAGTCATAGCAATTTAAAAAGATTAACTAATTCCTAGGTATCTGAAGGCAGAGTGTCTCACAGAGGCTTTGGGCTGTGTAATGGATTATAATGTTAGGCAAGGAATTAATTTCTGGAAGGAGTAATGTTTGTTAGAAAGATTTGTAGTTACTGTGTCAAACACTTCTCCATTTCCATAATAGGCATAAACAAGATGCATTTTTTTTTCTTGTTGTTGGACAGAAGTAACTCGTGTCAAAGATTAAAGAGGAAGAGGATGATTTGCTTGAGGTTCTTTTTTTCCCCATGTTAGTATTTTTATATTTATGCATATCATAACAGGAATTGATAACATTCACATCCGCATGGTCTTGTGAGAAGGAAGTTGTCTGAGAGGCAGAGGGTTGTACGTCACTTTTTTATATTTGTTTTCTTTTATAGTCTTAAGCTCAGGAATGAGCCATCTACAACACAACATCTTGTGCTACTCTTTCTTTCATTAAATTATAAACCAAATCATATCTGAAGGAACTTTGGGTTCATCCCTCTGTCCAAAAGCAGGGTCACTCTCTCTATGATATTGTTTCACCTGCTTTAAAAAACCCTATGATAATAGAGACAGTGTATGCTCCTCATCAATTTATTCTAATGAAAACTTGGATTACAGTCACTGCAACTGAAATCTATTAGTTCTTGTCTTGTCTACCACAGGAATTTAAACATTTTATTGTTACACTCCTTATGTCCTTTAAGACTGCTACAGCATCCTCTCTCTTGCCTTTTTCTGTGACTGAGGCAGTGTGTCTGATTTCTGCTCACAGGGAGTGTTTCCTGAACCTCTGAATGCATTAGTTGGTCTCTTTCTGTCTCTTACTGGCCCATGTCCTTGGCACCTAGAACTGCACCCAGTGCTTCAGCTGAGGTTTTACGAGTGCCTAAGTAGATAGAGAAGCAAGATTATTTCCTGTGTTGTACAGGCCGTATTCCAGTGTAGACACTTCACTATAGTGCCTGCATTTTTCACAGCAGCATGATGTTGTTGACTCATCCTCTGTGAATGACTATAACCCTGAGATCTATTCCCACAGAACTGCTGCCAGGACAGTAGTATCCCAGCCAGTGCCATCTTCTCTTTGCAGCTCAATTCCTTGTGTTCACCAAAAGAGATTTACATTCTTTTTTTTTTGTAATTGTTTTTCTAGTTTGCCAAAACTGCCTTAAGTTCTAACCTGATCTTCACCAGTATTTGAGCCTTGCATGTTGAATAATGATAATATCTATTTCACTTTTCCTGCTGTTTTGAAAATATTGAACAGTCCTGGGTCAAGGACAAACTAGTTTTTGAAACCCCACCCCATGAAACCCCCAACCATGTCAACTCTATGGCAATTAAAGCAAAAGCCAAAAACCAGGTTTCTCTGGTTTGCTCTGAAGAACATTTAGTGTGCCAGGATAAGAAATCTGCTACTTGTCTATCATGCAGGCCAGCTTGCAGAGGCTGTGCTACTGATTACTGAGAAAAGGAATGGAAAGAGCTGCCTCCATGCCTGAAGTGGAGTTTAGGTATGGCTCTAGGTTGTCACTGCTGTGATGGCTCTTCTCTTCATGGTGAGCAGACTGAGTTATAAATGTTGACACAGAGGACTCACGTATTCTTTCACAAGTCTACAAGTACCACAAAGGAATAGGTGTCCTTGGCAGACAAAGGTAACCTGACATTCTCTATCCATAATCCTGATAAAAATGTGAGACTATTTAGAATTACTGCCATAACTGTCCCAATGATGTTCAGTAACATTAAGTTACCAGTCTTAACACTTAATGTATAGTGTATAAAAAGGAGGAGGAATCTGGGAATTTGCCTGAGACTTTTGGGAATGTATATCAATTTGCTTAGTGCTTAGTGCTGTGTACATAGTGGGGAGAAGAGGTATTGCTTACAGCAGAGAATTTAAAGTCTCATGATCTGTGTTCTCTCTTGGCTCTTTCTAGTCTGTCTTACCTTAGGGAAGCCATCATACTTCCATGCTTGTATTTTCCTATATGACTAAAATGATCCCAGAAATGTGAAAATGAAAGGGAACTTTGAGAGGTCATGTAACCTCCTCACTGCAGTAGTATTAGTTATAAGCAGATACAAACAGTTACAAATTCCTGAGACGCATTTGTGTTCAAATCTCTGATGAATGGGACTTAAAACCTCCCCAAGTAACTTCTTTAAGAGCTTTTTTGATGGTATTGCAGTGTCAGTACTAACCCTCAGCTTCTGCATATTATACTTACTTCTTGTTTTCCTACCACTAAAGATGGAGAAGAGTTCATCACTATTCTTTTTATAACATCCTTTCATACATTAGAAGCTTTTTACCTTTGTGTTTCCTCATGGTTCTTCATAGTTGTCTCTTTTCCAGACTCTATCACCCCAATTTCTTCAACTTTTCTTTCTAGGGCATGTTTTCTAGTTGATTTATCATTCATGTTGCCCTTCTCTGGAGTTTGTCCAGTTTGCCTACGTCTTTATTTTGTCTGTCTTTAGCGTAATACCATATTCCTCTTCACTAGCACTCAGAAGCATAGGATTTTCACCTCCATTCTCTAATCCACAACAATACTGATAATTTAGAACAAGCTGAGATTTACCTTTTTTGTCATCATCACATTATTGATCCCTATTCAGTGTATGACATTTTGCCCAAATGCTTCACTGCTCTTTCACTAGTAAGCAATTATTCTTCATTTTGAATTTGTGTGCTTTCATTCTTCCCTCTCAAGGGTGGTAGTTTGTGCTTCTCTTTCTTGAATTTCATCTTACTGCGTTCGAACTTTCTCTTTTCCTAATCAAAATAATTTTGAAATCTTGACCTGCTCTGCAGACCACTTGCAATCCCCCCCAAGTTTTGCACTGTGAAAGAAGTTATAACTGTAATCTCCAATATGTCATCCAAATTGTTAACGAAAACATTGGCTAGTACCAGGCCTGTGGGAACTGACTTAAAAGAGTTCTCTGTTTGCCAGCAAAACACAGATGACTACTGTATGTATGCTTTTTCATATCATAGGACCACTCCATAGCAGTGTCCATCTAGAGACTGTATTTCACTAGTTTCCCTATGAGAATATCATATGGGGTTGTGCTGGAAATATATCTATTACCTCTGCTTCGAGAGGTCAGTAGGTCTCCTGCACCAAGGAGGAAACATGGTTTAACATGATTTGTTCTTGACAAAGCTCTGTTAGCTCTTGTTAGCATGCTTTAGGCTTACCTGGGAGCAGAAACGATTTCTGCAATGAACCCAAATGAGATGTACTTAAGGGCAGATGCTACTCCAGTAGCACAGTGTGTTAGCTGAAGCCCCTTGTTGTGCAGTTTATAATTACATGACTAGGGAGGTACTGCTAAATACCTAGCAGCCACACAGGATGAAACTGTAAATATATGGAGGCTGAGAGAGTTAGGGGGAAACAGTCCTGTTTGCTTAGCCTGTTCCTATTCCTGTGAAGATGTAGATTTTATAGTCCCTGTTGGAGAGGATAGTGGGGGATATAAATAGCCTGACCTTCTTCAGTCATTATTATATAGTCAGTGGGACCCTTTTGCATTCCCCCTTCTCTGTTAGCATCATCTCAGTCTAGAGCTCCAGGGAGCTGCAGGGTGGCACAGAGTTGGATTAGCCAGCTCTGCGGAGCCCAGTGGGATTGGAAGGAGAAGCAGCTGGGTGGGGCTGTCAACAGGACTGTGGAAGATCCCCTGTGTATATAGCACAGAGACTTCAGGGGCAGGACTGTGGTGCAGCAGAACAAAGTGAATGTTAATAATTTCTTCTTCATTTTTCATCTCTGATTTTCCAAAATTAAACATCATCTTATATTTGAGTTATCTTATAATGAAGTCAGTATGGTATGAATGCACTGTGTAATTACAATCCATACTGTCTTGGTTCAAGAAATCACGCCTTTTCAGACCAGCCTGTAAGTCACATGTGTTGAAAATGAAAAATCTGCTTAAATGCATTTCTGAACCAGGGTTTATGCATTTAAAGTATTTTAACTGGAAAAAAAAATCTGCAGTGATTATACTTCATCATGATACTGTGTAACTCTGGCAGTTTTAGGAATTTCTCCTCAAATTCTTGTGTATCACCTATTGACTGTGTTAGAGTAGAAACAGTTTAATTATTTTTAGCAGCTTGCCTACACAGCCATGCAAATCTAGAGGATAAAGTTGTCAAAACTCCTGAACGCAAATAGCGTGGAGTCGGGCTGCTAAAGCTGCAACAAATGGAGAAGCGCCAGCACTGTCACTGACATTAGGGCAGCCAGACATTCAGAGTAAAAGTAATTGTTCATTGTAGAGTGGCTACAATGGAGTGAGCAATATATGTAGTGCAGAGGTTTTGTATTTGGGGAAATTTTTGTTGCCTTCTTCCATATTTGCTCTTGCAGTCATGACAGCTAAGAAAAACAGGTGAGACAATAAAACAGCTCAATGAAGGATGGATAAGATTTTTTTAAGTCTTATGTTCATGTCCATATTCAAGTTTTTATTCATAGTTCCAGTTCAAAAACCCACTTTGCTTTCCAGCCATCCTTTCTTTTGAGAATAGACATTGGATCATCAGTGACTTCTTTCCAAATATTGCCCCACCATCTTTTCACGGTAGAGATTCTCTATTTCTTCCTATTACCATTGTGTGATTGACCTCTTTAGACACAGGCTATCACTTCTTTCCACAGAAATGGGGAGGAAGCAGTCAAATCACAACACATTTGAACCTCCTCCCCATCCCCTGAGAACATTTTTTACAGAAAGGGCTGGCAGCATTACAGAGTTTTTAGAATTCTTCCTTTCTGTATGGCTTGAATCGGACCCTGGCCAAGAAAACCCAGCCAATAAAAACAAGCTATTATAATAGAAATGCAGCCGTCAGATGTAACATTAGGCCTTGAGTAGCATTGTAGGTGGTGCTTCTAATTAATTGCTTTATTATTTCACTGTTAGTAAAGAGCTTTGGGCTAAGGCTTAGGGAATGTGCCCTTTAAGGGACCGTGCCTCCTGCCATGTAAAAGCCTTACATTTACCAAGAGAATGTGCCAAATTTGCTTGACCTAAGTTTTGTCACCCAAACCATTGTCCAGGCACTATTGGTCATTGATAGTTCTGACATCAATGTGTGACTGAGAAGAAACCAAGTTCTGCAGACATTGCAACAGACCTGGTGCATAGATGCGTTAATGATGCAGTAGCCCCTTAGTAACAGTGGAATAGAGGACACACTAATAAAGAACCTGTTATTGGCTAATGCAGGCAAGCTCAGTGTAGCTCCAAAGGAGCGTTAATATGTTGCATTTTAATGGTTCTGAGGGCTTTTTTTTTTTTTTATTTCCACAGGTGAATATTACAATGATGGACCTATTTTAGTGCTGGTTATTTGCAGTGGGAGGGAGAAAGAGTGGTCAAAACAGAGAAGAACCAGCATGGCAGAACACTAAAGAGCTCTGAGGTCTAAGAGGAAGTGTTCCTTCTGGGTGCCAAAGCTGGTGCTCCAAGCAAAGCACATGTCTTTTTCAGAGACAATTTCCTGTTGTTAATAAGTGGAAGTGGTCTGCAGGGGAAGTGATGTGTCTGTCACAAGTTTGAAAGCCCAAGGATTTGACTAACAGAGTCTGAGGACAGCAGTCAGGACTGCAGCTGGCAGATCAGAACTATTGTGCAAAATTTGGTTTCTAATTCACCACATTGATCAGATTGCCTATTTTTGTTCTTTACCTTCTGAACATGTCACAGTTCTTACTTGTGTAGGAAAGTCAGAGGTTCTGCTCCCAAACCCAGTTACAAGGCACCATGATCCTGGGAAAGGAGGAAATTAATCAATTAAATCAGTCACAATCATGTCATGCAAGCCACTCCTTTCTGAGGCTGAATACACAGTATTTGAAGAATTCCCAAAACTAGCTGCCCAGCAATGTTGCACCCCCACCTCCACTCCAGCAGCACAGACCCAGGGAACACTAGAAGGCAGAAGAACAGATTTTAATTTCAGAAATTATGAAAGTTACAATAAAGCAGGCAAAAAAACCCAAGAATTTTGAGTTCATGCTCAAAGTCTGGTCATGTTAAATAAAACCATAGGAACGTTTGAGTTGTTACATAGACATCATGTCACAAAGTGGGCCCAAAGGACTCTGTGTAGTAGGCCAGTCTCCTTCCCTGGCTGGATGCTCCTATGAGCTAACTAGGAGGGAGCAGCAAGCCACCCTCCAGTTTGTCAGGATTGCCAAATTTCACAATTTCATGGCACCACTTTCTACGGTTGCTATATTACTTCAAGGTTCCTTGGTGTATCCGAGCAGTGGAGAATCTCCATTATATTTTTTTACCATCCCAATTATTGGAAAAAGGCTTGAAGCATGAATTCAGATAGGAAATCATAGGACCCATGAAAATGTCATTAGTTTAAGCAAAATGGTTCTTTTAAAGCATTTGAGGTGAGAATTTTGCTCCCTGTGTTCATTATCAGGCTCCTGATTGATGCAGCATACAATACACTGTATTACAGCAGGTTAATGCCATGTCACGATAAAGTAATGATGCAAACTCTTGCCAGCTGAAGATTGCAAACTTGAACTGGTGACCTGTCTTCCTCTCTTGGGCATTGGTCAGTAGAGCCAGAGAATGAGTTGGCAGGGAAGAATCTGCTTTTCTGTGGGTTTCGATTAATTTTTTGTAAATCCCATTTCAAATTCAAAACCACCAATATTCCTATAAACATGTTGCCTAAAGTCCTGGCCTCTGCAGCAATGATTTTCAAGAACAGGCATCCACCAAAGTGCTTATAATCAACAGACACCGCAGTGAGTCACCAGTATGATTCACTGACCTAGTTGTAGTGCACGGGATTGTAAAAAATGGGGCCAGATTTTTCCTCTGCCACAGGGAGAAGGTACGCTCTGGCTGTCAGCTTCACTACACCAAACTGAGGGACATGGCCCTAGATGGAGGTTCTAGTAGGAACACACAGCCTGTCCTCAGAAGTTGCTCCACAGGCTGAAGTTGAATGAGATGCCATATGAACTTAAAAGCAGAGACTGCCACCAGCAGTGACAGAATATTTACAGTCCTGAGCATACTGACCAGTGCTGTATCACCACCAAGAGTAACCAGCGTTATCCTTAGATTTGCCAAGGTATGGACAGTTATGGACACAGCCAGATGGGACTGTTGGGCAGGTTGTACAGTTGCAGTTCAACCAGCCATTCATTTACAGAGCTTTTCTTAGTGTTACAGTACAGTGAGGGAGGGAGTGTCCTTGGGCAGCTATTTAAATGGCAGAGTTATCCAAGAAGACCCTTATCTATAGGTCACTTTCCCCCTTACCTTTCACTTTCTCTTGTAAATATTTCTAAAATGATGGACAAACATTTTGTCAGTTGCAGACATATGTTTGGAGTCAGTAGAAGTTTGATGTAAACTAGGAGGTTGATATGAATGGTTGGTTACATTCTGTTTACTCATATCCAAGCTTACATCCCACTAGGAACTGGAATAACCATGTTTCACAAATACTGTGGAAAGACCATAGTATTCCAAGCATCACTCCATGAAAATCTGCAATGAAAAAAAGCACTGTGGAAATATATAGTCAAAATACATGCATTGAACAGACAATGTACCAGAAGCTGCACAGCACTTTGGTATGGAAGAGGCTCACAGAAAAGACAAGACAGTGGAAAAGAAGGAGCTTAGCTGCAAAAACAGTCAAAGGGTGAATGTTACAGTGTGGTGCCCATTCACAGACTAGATGCTAAGAGCTTGACCACCAAATTGCTAGACAGTGAACTCAGTGAATCACACAGATTGGAGCAACCAGACATCATAATAATTAATTCCACTGTACAGTAATTGAAAACAGCATAGAGACAGTAATTTCTTGTTAACAGCATTAATACAACATGATTTTTAGATGGAAAAGCCTCAGGTTTTATAGTTCTGGGTAATACAAAATTATCAAATACTTCTAAAGGGAAGAATAAAATTCTAGATTCTGAGTCGGGTTTTGCTATGAGACAAGACCATAGTCTTTGCATGTCTCAGAAGGGACTAGCTCAGCATCCATATTTCTAAAATATCCCTTTGAAAGCATGTGTCCATCTTAAGGCAGAGCTTCTTCACAGGCATGTATCTGTCTGTTATGAAGCAACAATTTCAAATCCTCTTTAATAAAATATTTTTAATTTGGATAAAGGAATTCCAAGAACTTTGCCGTGGGAATGCTCTGCTTCTTTTATGTCAGTTCTAACTTTACTTGCTTAATGTAATTATCCTTTAGGTAAATTATTCTTAGGCTGCTTTTTTCTTATTTAAAGGTGATATTTTGGTACGCATCTTGGGGATTTGAATGCCCAAATTGCATTGAAATGCTTTAGGGCAGAGCACACAGTTCCTCTAAAAACTGTTGCCTCTACTAGTATCTCCTCTGTTCATAAGATCCAAAATGTGGCTTCTTATGTGTATATTCCTATTCTATTTCTCATTTTATTTGGATGTAACTTCTCATCTGTATATTCCTATTCTATTTCTCATTTTATTTGGAGGATGTCAAAAATGAGGAAGACAAAGTTTGTACTTGTTGATATGCATAACATTGCATGAAGGGTGCTGGATCTTCCTTTTTTTTTTTAGGATGAGAGCCTTTCTGTAAAGTAATAAGACAGTCATTTCCATCTGATCTATAATGTTCAGCTCTTTTAATTGAGTAGCAAACTGTGGTTCCCCAGGATATAACAGGAATTTAATTAAGTGGAGCTACTTTGTTTACACAGTGCAAATGAGAGCAGAATTTACCTGCAGTTGAGAGACAATTGAGAGCTATTGTCTTCATCAGAAGAAGAATACTATCACTTCTAAGATTTTTATGTAGTTAATTGTAGATAGGTTAAGAAATTGTACATTAAAGACTTAACATGTAATTGTTGTAATTCCACTCTTTTATCCTGTCTAGAAGTTTAAATGAATATGTCATAACTGTTTTACAGTTCTTATGTTTGCCACAAGAAAGGGGGGAATGAAACAGAGAATTAATTAAGGCATTAGCTTTAATGGGGTTTGGAGGGTTTGGTTAATTGGTTGTTGTTTTTTTTTTCAGTACAACTGATACTTGGTACCATGGAAAACAAAAAAACCCAACCAAAAGCCAACAACAAAAACCAAACAACCCTCTAGCACTTAGTATCTTTCATGTAGTAACAAGCACGTCTTCTAAAGTTCAGCACTTGTAAGCAAACCTAGAATAGCAAACCTGTGCAAACAACTTGGATCTTCTGAGAAACTTTGAAGCAAAAAGTTATTTTGTGCAAAACTGAGCATTTTGTGACCATTCAGACAATGACAAACCAATGTTCTCAGCTCAGCACTTGCCTGCTATTCTGCAATAATAAGCCAGTGTGAATGTATGACGGAAGAAAACCACTTAAACAAAGATTTCATTTCCAAGTTCACAATGACTGAGTAAAACCAGATTTTTTTTTTTGTCATTTACAAATAAATTTTCTTATATACAGAATAAAGTGCAAAAGGTTATACCTGGCTTTTGGGTTTGGTATGCTGCAATATTCATAGTTAGTATGGGAAGATGTGATTTTTTTTTTTTTTTTTTAATTTCCTTGCCAGAGTCCTGAGGCCACATTAAGCAAGGAAGGGCAAGGCAGGCTGGGATAACTGACAAGCAGTGATTAAGGATTTTCTCCTTTTCACAACAACTTTGAGGGCGCAATTCTACTGTTCACTCAAATGCTTTCAGGGCGCCTTTCTGGCTTTTAGCTGTATGCTGCAGGAAACCATTTCAACTTGTGCTGCTTGTGTAGCAGTGTGACAGAGACAGCTGGACTAACTGCTCAGGTCTAGAGAGCTTTGTTCCATCCCCATCCTTTTCCTGGTCTGAAACATGACTCTCTTTTTCCCATATTCTCTCTCCCCATTTCTGACTCATTCCCTGTTTCTTTTTATATACAGAAGGGAATGATTCCAGTGCAGGAGAGGTCAGAGCTGCTTCTGCAACTTTGCACTGCTCGTACAAAGGCAGTATCTCGGTATCTCTCATTCACACAGTGCTATGCAGACTTGTGGGACCAAAGTATCTGGCTCACAGCAGATTGTTTTCCTACAGTATTCAGCTCCTCTGTATGTCTTGTCTCCTTCTGGTGGCATTGGGGGAGGGGAGGCTGTGCCTGGAGGGAGAATAGAACAGCTGGATTGGCATCTGTCATGTGGCAACAAAAATAGCAAATCACCATTATGATTTCAGCCACAAATTTATGATATAACCCTGAGTTATACAAGATTCAAGATTTTTTCCTCATGCTCATGAAAGTGACCTTTAATGACTGTTTTCTGATCAAATAAACACCAAACTTTCAGAAAAGGAAAGTCCAATTACGTACTGAATGTTCTCAGCTCTGACATAGAGCTGGGAATCTATCTAACAACTGGTTTAATGATGAACCATCATAGTCAGAACCTGTTTTACAAACTGAAGTTAGCCTGTGGAGTATTCATCAGGGATTTAACCAGAAAAAAGGCTGGAAAATCACCTGGAACACAAGCAGCAAACTGCAAACTGTTGACATGTTCCTTCAGGCAAATTTTTCCTTTGGCTGGATTAGCTAAGCAAATAACTATGCAGAGTGCTTATTCCTGGGTTTGCAAATCTGAATTAAATTTATTTCCTTTACAGGTGCACTGTATATATGAGTATGTCAAGGCAAGATCAAAGTCTCAGTCTTTGGGACTGTGTTTTGATTTAGTAAAGTTCCGGTCCTTTGAAACAGAGGGCAACTCTGGTTCTGACTTATCATCAGGACTACTGGTAGTCATCACCAGATAGTTAAGAAACACTTTTGATACCAGTGAAGGCCTGTTCATATTCTCCTCTCCTTTAGACAAGGAAACAAAATTGAAATCAGGGACTCAGTGTATTTTAATTCCAGACTCCTGATGGAGGATGCTAGCAAGCTAAAGGGCACTTGGCGGTACCAAGTAACTCATGAATACACACCAGTTTTCCCTTAACTGTAAGACTATGGCCTATTGAAAATATGGCTTTGGAGAGCCCTCTAATAGTATAAGCTATAAAATATGATTTAGAAGTCCTTTAATAGACAGTTAATCAATTCAGACACACAGAACTCTGTGTGTGCGAGTCAGCTAGCTCCTCTATAGTCAGAGAAAAAACCCCACTTTTCTCAGGAAAAATAATGTAATTCTCTCTGTATGACTTTTAGGAGTTTGCAAGGGAATGCCAATACCAGTAGAGCTGCCTCCCCTTTTCTGAAATACCTTAATATGTTGGTAGCTCTATCTTAGGTATCAGCTGTTCACAGGCCTGAGCGATGCTCTGACTTGTCTGGGCCTATGTCTTGTTCTGCAGCATGTACATTGTGCATTGTATTGTGCAGCTCATTGCCCCAGCTTACTTCCCCTGAATTCCCTTCCCCATTGCTTTTGGTGGCTCAGAGTGGCAGAGCTGAAATCAATGAGATTAAGGAAGGAACTGGTCATGTCTGCCTTTCCTGTTGAGCTTTTTCCCTTTTACAGTTATAGTAGACCTATTAACACATTAGAGAAAGCTGGGGAGTTGTTTGCTTATACAGAGCACTTGCGCACACTGTAATTGAGATGTTTCCCAACACCTCCGTTGGGCAGAATGATTGTGAAAACATGCCTGGGTCTTACAAGGGGATTTTTGTCTGAGCATCACAAGTCAAAGTCCCTGTTAAGGTAGACAGAGAACAGAGATGCCCAATCTTTCAGGAACCATTTTGAAAGTCATGAGCAAAACAGGAAAGCAAATAATAAAATAATGAGCATGTACTAATGCAGACATGCCCTGCATCCAGGTAAGAGGACTTAACAATTAAATAGGTGGTGTGAACTTTGAGGAAGGACTCCTCAAAGGCTCTGTGTGGGGGCTAAAGAGGTTTATGAATCTGGAGAGATCCCCAGAGAGTTAGCAGAGGAGAGTGCAGATCATTGTCTCCGCTTGGGACTGGAGGGACTGAGAGCTCTTTGGAAAGAAAGTGGGCTGTGATGAAAGCAGAGCTCAGTGATGCATACACGAAACAAGATAGCGGTCTGCAGAAAGCTGCTCATGCTGGCTTTTGCAGAGCTTCATTTGGATATGGATACATGAGCAAGTTCCCTAAGGAGTACACGGAGAGAGAAGGGTAGCAAGCAGGATTGATCCATCAAGAAGGTAAATGGTCTTATCCTGTGTCTTGCTCCACAGACACTTCACTACATTTCTCCAGTCTACTGTACCCCATGTACACTGCCTTTCAAGAACCCCCACCTCCTCCTTGGTTGTGTGAAGGGACCACACAAACAGGCAAGGTATGGCTGAAGGGAAAACAACAAATGAGCTGGGATCCACATCCAGGAGAGAAGTCCACCTTCCTGTATTTCTATATCACATCTTACTGTTTCACACCTGCTCTTCATGGCTTTGTTTCCTACTGAAAGCTAGCTCTTCCCCAGCTACAGCTGCCTTTTAGCAGATCTCTCATAGATGCCCACATTGCTCACTCTATTTGGCCAAACTGATCTTTAATCCTGGCACTATCCAAAGTCTAGTGTCATGGAAGCCAGCACTTCCAAGATAAGTTGCTTACTATCTCTATCTGTACCTCTGTGAAGAGAACTGAGCTTACAGGGTTGTGGGGAGAGAAGACAACGGTAACATAGTGGAAACAAGACAGAAATCCTGCCTTCTCTCCTGATACATCTTGGCAACCTGTTGGGATTGTAGCTCTTCCTCCAGCTCTGGCTGTCTGTGGAAGACACCCTAGCAATGAGAAGTTAATTCTGACTTTTAGGCTGTCCATCCTGTATCCTGAGATCTAGCTAAAGAGGAGGGCTTATAATCCACTTTCTCTTTGCAGCGTAGAGTATTGCAGCTCTGTGTGGGAAAACCTATTCCTTTCCTTTGGTTATTGGAGGCTTATTGGCTGTTTGGTTAAGAAAAGCTCAAACAAGCAGATGTGTTAAGGTAGGTGTGGTTGTCTCACCTAATACACAGGCTTTTCTGATCAAAAAAGACTACTGAGGACTAACTTTCTTTTTAGTGTGTGAGATAGTAGAAGCTGTCTGGCTTGACTCATGGGTTTGACAGAGGAGTTAGTAAGTTTACCTGAGGACATTCTGAAACATCATGAGACTTTCAGTAGCTAAATATAAAGCAAGTCAATTGGTGCCACCCTGGGAAATAGAACTAATGGGTGGTGTGGTACAGAGATAGCAGAGCCTGCTGAGAAGAGGCAGACTTTCCCAATGACTTCTTGCAAGTTGTCAAGGCAATCAGGCTCACCCACAGTTGTAGAGCTGTGGCTGGAGCTCATATCCAGTATCTGTAAGACACTGGGGAGGCGAGAAGGAATGATAAGAAGATACCAGAATTAATAGGGGAAGGAATACAGACAGTTGAAGTCTGAGAGCTTCAATGGATTCCAGAGTACTTAGGATTTTCCATCTTGACCCTGGGATGATTCTTACTTGAACTCAACACACATAAAAATAGCCAGAAAATAGACTTCTGCTGGTCTCCTTCTGGACTGTATATTGATTTGACTAGCTAGCCCATAGCAACAATGTTGTAAGACACATGGACCCAGACGTTTTCTGATAATAAATCTGTAGTTTGCTAAAGCTTAAGGAGGAAGGATGCTGGGTCTTCTCCAGGAAGAGAATGGTTGTGTACTTCAAGAGATGTGGCTTAATGCAGCTGGAAAGAATTAGCCAGCAAGAGTATTTGCTATACAGAATAAGCCAGTCTCAGCACCAAATAGCAATCTCCAAAGCCAGTTACTGTATTAAGCTTCTGTTTGTCACAGGTGCAAGACATGTTCTGATTTTAACCTGCCTCAGATCTGGCCTCCAGTAGTGGGTGTAGAGGAACTGTGTTTTGGAACTTGACCCTACCTGCAGGTAACTCTCTTTCACTGAATGGTTCAAGAATTTAACTAGTCTAGCTACCTCTGAAAGTCTTGCTGTGCATATGTACCCCTTGAAACTGACCTTTAATATCTCTTAAGATTGATTCTCATCTATCAAATTGGGCTACCAGTGCTTCCTTTCACCCACTACTTTCTTTACTTTTTCTTTCTTATTTAGAACCTGAACTCTTTGAGGTTTACATACTCTTGGCTAGGGCACAGTACTGCAGCTTCTTATTGGCACTTCCAAAGCTTAATGGAAGAAACAGAAAGGTGCAGCAATGCGAGCACATGTGTGGATATGACACTGTCATCAGTGAAGGCTCACGTAGAAAGGCTTGCTCTTTCAGTGACCCCCAGAAAAGACATGACCATCACAGCTTGCAGGTGGGACTGTCACCAAAAGAGAATAAGAACTCATTTTTGCCTGATAATTCTAGTGCCTGATCACTGAGCTGCATGAACAAGACACAAAGAAAGCAGCTTCCATAGTGGAAGATAAAGCATACTAATTTTCTAAATTTGAAAATACATATTTTTCATTATCTTTTGGCCCAGACTTGAACTAAGGGAGGTATCTTGAAATACAGTAAAAAATCAACTAAGTATCTGAGTATCATGTGACATGTCTTCAGCAAGCTACCAGAGGGTAGGTAGGCTCCCATGTTAGCAATTGCATGAAAATTACAATATTCAATGACAGCACCCACAGAATGTCCATCTTCCTGTAGAAACTGGTTTTGCTGCTACAAGCACATTCATGTTGACATCATTATCTACTCAACAGTTCCCGATTCCTTAAGAGGATCTGCCATATCTGTTTTGAAGGTGGATGGCAGAGAATATGAAGACTGACTTTATATACAGGTAATTTAAAATAATATAGCACATTTATTTTAAACTGGAACACCAATAGATTTTATATACACCATCTTAGACTAGAATCACTCTATCCACCCCTTCTGGACTTAGAAGAAGCAAAATTACAGACCTAGGAGATATAAAATTACATTCTTCTGTATGATAGAAATATATATTTTAGAACAGCTGTTGTTCAGGACTAGCCATATCTATGGCCTTTTCTTTCAAACCTCTCCAGATCTAGTTATTGGAATGACAATCCCCAGGTCTTCTCTTTTTTTCTGGGTATAACCATGTTTCAAAGGTGTTTTCAGCCCATAGTTCCAGGCATCATTGTTCTTCCAGCTTTACTCTGCCTGACCACCTCCAAACAACTTGTTTGGAAGGGACCTGTGATTTTTTGATGGTACAAGGACACAGAAAAACTTACTTATGCATCTAGAGGACAGGAGTCACAGAAGAAGGACAAAACAATAAAAGGCCAGCATGCAAATTATTCTATTAAGTGCTTAGCAACTTCCTTTGCACTGAAGCAGGCCCCATTTATCCAAGTGTCACTGCTCACAGGAAAGCAAAATTTTGCTCTTGCCTCTGCTATTCTGGACAGGTCTTCAAAAATTCTATTAACAACTGCATATCCTGTAGCACTGTTCCACTGGAGATGTGTGGGTCTTGATCAGAGGCCTTTGACGCCTGAAATCTTTTAGTTTTTTTCTTGTGGGTATATGAAACTACCATAATTAGATTTAACTCTTAGCACCTTGCATGCAATGCAGTAGCCATGAAACAGACAAGGTCAAGATAATGATCACTGATAAGTACCTGGGTACCAGGTGCTTCACAAGGAAGCTGCATAAAACTGTATTATTATCTCCTGTGTTACCTTTAAGGTTTTGCCTGGAGGCCAGTGCTGAAATCAAGCTTCTAACCTGCCAGAAAATTTACAACTACTTGCTAAGTCACCCTCCCTGCCCTGAAGACTTTCTGTTCTAAAATGGCACTCTTTTCATTTTATAGATGGAAAGGTGATGCATAAACCCAATACAGAGTTAGATTTTGCAGCAGGTTGACACTGACTTGCCTGATGTCTTGCAGAACATCTGTGAGAGAATCAGAAATGTTTTCCGGGAGTGCTAGGAGTTTCAGCCCTGTGCCGTTCTTACCCAACCTCCTTTAGAGGCCAGAAAGACATGGAGTAGTGAGTGACTGAAGTTTTTAAGTCACCCTAGTCAGTGGGGACACTTATGGTTATGAAAAACACCCAAAATTGCAGATACAATGGATATGCAAAATTCCACATACAATGGATATGCAAAATTCCACTGAAATAAACTTTTAGAAGTTGGTATCTCATTTCATTTCCCACAAGAATGAATATTCTACCAAACATCATGTTTTCAATGGAGATTAGATTGGGTTTTGCTCAGTGTTTTTTATTATTTTTTTTTAATCTTCTATTGAGAAGAAAAACTCTCATGGAAAATCATACAGTTTATTTCATCTGTGTGAGAAAGGGCAGGATGTTTTGCTGGTTAATTCCTCATGTGTGAAAAATAAAATGTTGCCAAAACCTACATAGAACATACTTCCTTAAGAAAAGCAGGTTAAATTACTTTAAGCCTCAGGGGGTTTTAGTCACTGTAGAAAAGTCAGTCTATATTTTCTACTATACGAGCAGGTTGGAATGCTCATACTTGCCCAGATAATTGCTTCTCTATTATACTGCCTTGTGAGTTTTATTTAACATGCTAGTCTTTGTGATGACAAAATGTTTTTTTTTTTCTTTTATTCTTTTTTCTCTATATGTGATATTTTTTGAAAACTCATCTAAAATCCTTTTAGACAATATTTTATCTTTCTTTCTACATATATCAAAGCTTAAGCCAGAATTCCTTAAATCTTCTTAAATATCTGCACATGAAAGTAGCAGATAGTGATGAACTAGAAAAATGCAGAGGATTGATAACATCTCAAGTAGTTCTTATATCTTTATGTTGTTGGGACATAAAACATGAAATGGCACTTAGAAATTAGGCATTTGAAGGTGATATGTGTTTGTCACTCAAGTTGTTTAAAATTTTTCTCAGCTGTCTTGATGCCTGTTTTACAGATGCAACCTCCCATCTTGCAGACAATGCATATGGTGTACTCGGTAAATGTACTTACTACTTAGAATAGAAGAATGGTGCTTGCCTCTGCAGACATTTATGTGAGTCATCCCCATGATTTTATTGCAGATTTTCATGAAGCACCTGCATGAAAAGAAGTTGGTATAATCAGCCTTTAATTCCTGAATTATTTTAAAATTTCTTTAGGATTTTCCAGGGTGAAAAAGGCTCTAAAAAGACAGAAATACAAATAAGTTATCAGCAGTGAAATGTGGCAGTTGCAAGTTTTATTAGCTGAGTGCTGACAGGTCATTTCCCCTCTGCCTCTTGCAGAGACTGTAATATTATCACTAGTCAGCACCAACCATTTGGCTTGTCAGCAGAAGGGCAGGGAAATCACACACCAGGCAGGGAAAGCTTCTTTGTTTCTTTCCCAGGGAAATCCATGACAGGAAACAAAGGAAGAAATTATAAACGATGATCAAATAAGATAGAATCATCCACTCAGGAATCTCATTCTCCTTTCACTGGGTGATGAGAACAAAAGGCTCAATGTTTAGCTGCTCTGATGTTGAGAGAGAGAGCCAAGTCAGTTCTCTAATTGAGCACCGGGGCTTTAATAGTGAATAAAATCAAACACAGAGAATGGTTATGTTCCAAGGGGAGGACAAGTGGAGTAGGTTGGGGATGGACTACACCTCCAGCAGCTACGAAGCACTATTAAAGAATCCACCTTTGCAGATAAAAGTTTGGCTAGAAATTAGGCTTTTTTCTTGGTGCATGTCAATCTGACCTATGAAACAAGGTGCAGCACTTCAAATGCGCAAATATGTCACTAGACCTCAACAAAGCCCTTAATTATACAGTGGTTAGGGAATTACTGCATTGCTAGGAGCATGATGTGCTCAGTAATATCCCACAGCTGTCTGAAGAAGCCTTTGTGCTGCTGCCAAAGAGATTGTGGGGACATTAAAAGAAGCGGTGAATTCACAGCAAAAAAAATTAAGCTGAGCTCCTTTACTTATAAAGAGCAGCAATGTTTCTGGGCTCCAGATCTGGGCAGTCCTGCCCTGGTGCCCATGCCAGTAAGAGAGAAAGGCTCTTAAATCTTTTCTCTGTTCCAGCTTCTGAGGGGATGCAGATACCTCTTTGATCTCTGCTTATATTGGTGTGCCTTGGCCATTTATGGTGTGTCTTGGTCATTTATCTTGCCTCCTTTTCTAATACAGTTAGCATGCTTGAGTCCTTATGTAGGCAGACATCAACAGCCAGAGTGTGGACTCCAGGGAATTGATAAGTTATCAGATGCAGAGGACATATTCTCATCAGATATGATTTTAAAATTTTGTTCAAAGCATGAAACTAGTGGAGACAGAAACTTGTGAAATGCAGACAACTTTTTTGAAACATAACAGTTTGATTTTTTTTTTTAATGCCAAGAAGCCTATGATTTCCAGCCTGGCCAGTGTAGAGTGGGAAGATCCTACACATATGGAATGAAAAGATTTGGTTTCAGAGACAAAGTTGAAGAGTTTTGCTAGTTAGCCTAAAAGAGTAACATCAAGCAAAGTAGGAAAATGTTATCATCTAGATCTGAATTGTTTGCTACCATCTTGTTTTGTTGCTTTAGGTAAGTCAGAATTTTTCAGTTTCTCACTATACATATCCATTCAGTGGACTATAAATCTTACTTACCACCTAGACATGCTACGTAGCTTGACTAATGACTACGTGAAGAGCATGCTGCTGTCCAAGATAGAAGATATTTTACATGTGCAAACCCAAAGGCGTTTTTAACAGAGGAGAGTCTGAACATCCACACTGCTAAGGCTTGGTTTTGTTCCCTTTGTAAATCTTTTTGACAAACGTGCAGATCTTCAGTCAGCCATTCTCTGAAATAATGAAGAACTAAATTTAGCAATTAAGGGGCCATATTTTATAATGAAATAACCTGACAGTTGTGTCAACAGCACTGTTAGTCACCAAGCATCAGCCCTGGGAAGGTCAGGTGATGTTTCCTCAGGGTTCCTGCTGCACAGGATAAAAAAAAAAAAGATCTCTGCAGGGCAGAACTGTTGTAGCAAAGTAGTCTTTGATTATATGCCTCTATCCCATTTTGGGTCTGTACTGTCTTTTTCAGGCCTGCCACTCCTTGCTGACACATCACTAGGTCACCTCTGCTTCCATGCTTTTGCTCTCTTTTTCCCAGGCAGGCCACCCGCCAGGTCTTTTTGGACAAGTGGCATTCAGAGAGCCTAAGGAGGCCTCCTCTGCAAACTGGAACTATTCTTCAGGCCAGATAGAAATCTACTAAAACTGCTGGAAATTTTTAAGTGCTTTTAAGGGCCATCAGTGCAAGTACTACACATACTCATATCCTTTCACAGAACAATACATATGTCTGCTTGTGAGTCAGAATGAATTTTCTTGGCAACCAACAACGTTCAGGAGGTGAATTTGCCAAACCCTAAGTTATTCAGTGTCCTGTCTCTGGGGCATTTTAACCTCTGCAGCCATGAGGCTTTTGAACAAAGTGTTTGTGTTAGGCAGCATTCTTATGAAACAGGAAGATGGCCTCTCCTCCTGCCAGTTCTCAGTGCATTTCCTGCTCAATTCTCTGGCGCTACTCAGAAATAATTGGTAAAGTGGCCTTACCTTGCTTGGATAGGTTTATGTTGTCCATGGCATGAGTACAGCTGGGAAAAAAGCACCAAAATGCAGGTCCATCTTTGGAAACTTCCGACTTTTCAAACGTGTTTGCCTTCAGTTTGTTTCCTATCAAGATTTTGCATGAGTTCCATAGGAAACTGTAGGAGTTGATCTCACCTTATACTGTGACTGATAATGTGACTCCTAGCAGCTGCAGCTAAATACTTGCCCTGGGATTTAGGAAGAAATCCTTCCATGTTTCCTTTCACACTGCTTTTCAACAGGTTGATCTTACTTTCCTTCATTGTATTTATTGCTGATTAAAGGCTTCCTTTATAGGATGGCTTATCTCCTTCGTCCCTTAAGCAGTGTTTAATCTTCAAGGAGCTAGTTTGTTGCAGGTGCAAAGACACAGACATATTGCAAGTACATTCTTCAGTTTGAGACTTCATGAATATAGAGTAGCAGTATATCATAATATGCTGAACACCTGGTAGTGTGCCGACTATATTTGGAGCTCTCAATCTGTTCTGTGACTGGAAACCAATGAGAAGACCAGGTCTACTCCTGCCTACTCTGCTGGGAAGAACATTGGTGGTGCAGATAATTTAATCCAAATCTATGCCTGAAAACTGTTAATGGAATTGTAAGGAAACAGAACTCAGACGCATCAACACTCTGTGCTTTAGTGTGTATGAAATGGAAATTTGGGCCTGAATGTTATATAGGGGAAGGATATCTCTAATGAGAAAAACAAAGAATGATTCCTTTTCTTCTGCAGAGACTGAGAAATTCTGGCTGCAGGCTGGGACCTTTGTACACAACTGTCAGTGTAAAGGTGAATGTGTTTGACAGTGCTGATTCACATGTTATGTGATATTGCATTCCAGTTTCATTACTGACAGTGGCTTGAGTAAGTGACTCTAGAGAAACAAGAATCTCTGTGCTCAACTGATCAGCTACTTACAACTTTATTTATTTAACTAATTTATCTTTATGCCCGTTCTCAGGCCTTGCATTTGTTTGTGGTAAGGTTTAGCATGTTCCTATAGAACTAAGGAAAGGTTATGGGCTGCTGAAAAAACCAGTTGCATTCAGAAGCCACTGTAGTGTGATTAAGTAATTTTTCATACCATATCAGCCTTTGAGAAGGAATGCCTACCTATTTGACCAACCATCTGTGGATACACACATACTCTTAAAACGAGTGAGTCATTGAAATTCTTTAATGCGTAATGAATTGTGAGGTATTTTTTAGTTCTTTTTTTCTTTTCCGAAAACAGAAAGTGCCTTGGGACGTGAGTATGCAAAGAACATATTCACTATGTTCAATCATTTTATATTTATTGTGCTTCACTTTATTGCGGGATATCTGTATTGGAGAAGGTCAGTAAGCAGAAAGGTACAATTAGTTTAGCTAAATGCTGAACCCATTTAATGAAGCTGCTGGAGCTTCAAGTGTAAATGGATTCAGTCACTTTAAATCTGGTTTATATAAAGTTAGCTTATACCTGTCAGTGACAATTTAACTTATAGTTAGACAAAACATGGGGACATGGATCCTATTCATAAACACAGAGTGGACATTAAAAATTACTCTCCTCAGCTTCTTGCTTGAATCTACTCCTTGGTTGCTTGGTGGCTGATAATTGGAAAAGCAGAGCAAGTACACACTCTCTATAAGTAGTGTCAGAGGAAGGACCTTGTAAACAAAAAGCTACAAGACAGGTATTCTCATTCCTTTCCCAGTTCATTAAGCAATGCTGTGCTTTCTGTTGTGCCTGTTTTCCTGCTCTCTCATGTGTCACTGTGGGATTTTCCTTTTCTTCAGGCTAAGACAAGAATGATGGAATGCTGAGGAGCTAATAAAAAAATCGGTTTTGATCAACTGGGAAATTCACAGATACCTAGTTATAAATGACACACCTACTCAAGTTGCCTGGATAACGAGAGGTCTAGTCCATTACAAAATCTGTTAAGACGGTTATATATTTCTGCCACTGACTCACATGTTGGCTGTAAGCACCTTCATTACTGTTGGGTTATTTAAAATGTCCAGCCCACTAATTTAAGGTTTGTCTGTTCTTATGATTCTTGTGATGTTTTGTAGAGACATTATTTATTTTCAGTGCCAACCAAATCTATTCAAATCTATTCAAATTAATTCATTGAATCAACATCTTAAAACATGATCTTTTAATATAGGTACCTGCAAATTCTGTTAATAGTGAGAAATGTTAGCTATCTGTCAGGCTCAACAAGTGTCAGTCTGTTGAGTTGAAGATTTCTTCCCCAGCTGAACTCTGTTCATATGCCACATCATCTGCAGCTTTTCTATGAGAGGTGGATGAAGGCCTAGTGTACAGCTAAAGGCTGGGAGGAGGCTTCCTTCCTTCCTTTGCACATAGCTGGTGAATCTGCTAACACTGTATGCAGTGTTTACTCAGGCAAAAGCAAAAAAATACAGATACAAGACCAGAGGAGCCAAGGAAACAAAAAGCAGTAAACAAGGGTATGGTATAGGTGAGTTTGTAGGGAGCTGGGCACCAAATGAGTGGAGGGTATACCACTGCTTGAAGAGATTTGAAGAATTATTTAGGTCACAAAGATGACCGGATGGAAAAGATGTATGTCTCCATTCACATTTACATGGCAGAAGCTATTTATGCAAGAAATGTCACTTAGGGGAACCCCTGGAACAGACTGTACAGACAGTGTGTCGGGGAATGTAACGAATCTATGGAATTCCTGACAGTTCGAGAACAGCGCGACCTCGAGCAGCTTGTAGTATATCCTTGAAGAGTCTGGAAAGATCCGAGAAGACCGGTACAAAAACAAGATAGTGATAAGAAGAACCGTCCTAACGAACTCACCAATCATGAATTGTTAGTTACTAACCAAACCAATCATATACTAACACATACTCTAAAGAAGGGTATAAAAAGGTGTGTTAGAACAATAAAGTAGCCATTTTGTGTGATCTATTACTTGTCGTGTCCGTCTCTACCGCGACAACAGTGTCCACTAGTTGTGAGTATGTTTAGGCTGGAAATTGAAAGAAGTTCTCTGACAATCACAGCTATTGGTCTGGAGCACCTTCCCAAATGATGAAACAAGGCAAAAAGCCTGTTGCTGTTTTCACAGAGAAAACTGGTCATTTTAAGAAACGGGATTTTATGAAGTGGCTTCCTTCAGGAACCAGAGACAAAATCTGAGGCTCAGCATGTCCCCTTAATCTGATATTCTTAATATTTGTTCTCTAGCAAATTAAGGCATTACTTTTCTAAGGATCGTTATACTGAGGTTCTTGTATGTTTGTTTTTGAGCATCTGTGTTTGGATAATTTAATCTTTGTTTTCATCTCTGTCACTGGACTTCTTCAAGAAAACTGAAGTATTTTGTAGTAAGAAAAACAGTGATATTACACACAGGCTGAAGACATAATGGAAATACCCCATGCAGTGTAATCCATTTTTAATTGGTCACATCATTCAACCATGACTAGAGAAGACACTGGAAACAAAATGTTTGGCCTCAGAAACTCCAAAATGTGTTATAAAAGTATAAATATAGAAAATCAATAAATCAGAATAAAACTAATAATATGGAAAAATCTCAGCAATCAATCATCTTGAAATGGCTGAGATTATTTCAGTGTATTACAGGTACACATGGGCCTGAAATAACATATTTTTTGCTTTGGGTTACACCATTAATGCTGTAAAACTCTGATTCTTGATTACTGTAGTTACCCAAATGGAAGACTAGCTTTTTTTAACATTAAACTACTTGGAAAAACAAAGGTCATTCTAGATTCCTTCATTGTCCTTTTAGGTTAATATGGTAATTAATGTCTGTTTTTTAAAACCGAGCAATTATTCAAAAGCTTTCTTTTTTTTTATTCAGATTACGTAGGGTGTAAGAACAGCACAAAACTATCCTACCATTTTGCCTCTACCTTTCTTTCAAAGTTATTGTCTTTGTCCTAGCCTGTCCTTAGTCTGTCCTGTGACAACCAGTGAGGTTATCTGCCAGTTGCACTGGGCAGTTTTCTAATATCTCTTAAATGCCTTAGCTATCAAATAACTGTAGGAACATTGGTTATAGATCAAAGTCCCATTGTGCTAATTACTGTACAAACACAGGAGAAGCAGAGAACCCAATGTCCTCCTTCAAAAAGTACAAGCTAAGTGAAGTAACATTTCTAAGTGTCTATGTCTAAATGTTTAGCTGGTAGTACACTTGTTTTGAATCTTACCTCTATGCAGTACAGTGACAACGAGTATCTCCTTATTGAGCCAGTGAAGAGGATTTTACACCTGTCTTTCCTTCTTTAGATAGTATATAATGCATTGCCTACAACAGCGAGTTACAACTTTGCTTTCTCTCCTGAGCATGTTTAAACCAGGGTTGGATGACACAAGGTGAACATTGGTTGGTGTTCATCAGCATTGCTCCATCTACCTTAGCAAAGGCAGACCAATACGGCCCAGATGCCAGGGTGGTGTGTTTATTACCCTGAGCCCTACCAGTGTAATGGGTAAGGTAGGTTTGTTTCAGACTGACTCAGACTGTCTTGGTGAGTCAGTGGTTACACACACTACACCTCTACAGACCACTGCAGCATGCCAGCTAGCTGTGTGCAGTGAGGAGCTGGCGGTGTGTACGTGTGCTGAAAGCACTCAGCAGTCTCCATTTTAGATTACAGGAAGTTTTGGTGTGTATTTCGCAGACATGGTTGGTTCATTTGTGAGGATCAGCTGGGCAGCTGCCTTGTAAGAGCAGAGTTTCTGGGAAAACTTCCCATCTAAACACAAATTTTTGGATCGATTCACGATAAAGTTTTAAGTGAGGTCATCGTAAGGATAGAAGTATGAAGGGGCTTCTGCTCACCCAAAGCAGTCAAATATATCTGTTTGTCCAAGATAAAAAATAACAAGGAAGCCTCTTTCTTGCGCTGCCTCTGATCCCTTTGTGAGAAGGGCTGCTCTGAAGCCTGGGGTGCCAGGGAGCAGCAGGGGCAGGTGCTCCCCCTGAGAGGTGAGCTGGCTGCTGGGACTCATCACAGGGCTGGCAGGACTGTGCCTACACTGGCTGGACCACAGTCAGCCAGCATGGCAAGCAGGGCAGTCATAGGGATGGTAACCAGCCTCAGCCAAGCGTCCAGCTGCCAGGTGAGCCCGTAGTGGCATGTCTGAGGTCAGGCCAGGAGGTCAGCGTGGCAGGGAGGTACGAGACCAGGTATGTGCCTACCTACCCTCAACACAGCTTGGGCAAGGACAGAGGCCGAGGGTCTCAGCTTCAGAACCGTGCCTGAGCAACAGCAGGGCAGGCCCCGGCTTCCCAGTCTGAACTCAGATTACACCCAAGCACTATCAGCCCAGACCTGGAGTGCAGGCAGCTAAACCCTGGGGCAGGGCAGGTGCACTCAGGGCCCCGGCAGGTAGAACTTGCACAGTCCGGTGTTGCACTGGCACCTGGGACTGGGTGGTGAAGGTAGCCAGCACGGGCTTGTCTCTGTTTGTTCAGACCTGCGTCTAGTTGTTTATGCAAAGAAGTCTGAAGTGTCTGTTTATTCGCAGATGGTGTTCATGTCAGTAAGGCTATGACTTCGGCTGTAATTTCAGTAAGGTATGTAACTGCACATGTTTGGGGTTTTTTGGTACAACCTATTTGTCAAATTAAAACAGTTCAAAAGCCAAAATTTTTAGAAATGCTGAAATTAGTGATTTACCTATACCTGATGTGTGAGTAGGACAGCAATTAATCATATCTAGTATTTACATAGTAGTATTCAGCCAAATTACAAGGAGAGAGATCATTATTATTTACATAATCTAGAGGAGGAAAACAGGTTTCAGGAGAGGTCAAACAAGAGGTCAGCCAGCATGTGTGAGGTCAGTCTTCCAAGAAGTAATATTTGGCACATGAAAGCAGACTGATTTTTTTTTTTCATTATTTTTTCCCCAGAAATACTGAACACCCACAGCTTGCTTTGAAATTACTGGGAACCCAAGTATTTCTGAAAATCAGTCTGTATGTGACCCACTTGTACTCCTAAATAGACATTTAACTTCTGATGCGACAGTTTGAGCTAAGCAACTTGCATACAGAGAAATCACACCTAGGTCTTATGGAGGAGTAGAAACTGGGATCCATGATTGAAAATCATGTTTACATCCAGTTTTACTGTAAAGCATCCAGTTATCCAGGAATGACAGAATGAGAGCAGTAGCTTTGCTCCATTGCTCTATTTGAACCTGCTGGTTTCCACTAGTTGCCTTGCTGATGTTTTTTGTGATTTTAGTGCTAGGTTTGCTCACAACTGCAAAAAAAAAAAGCTGGCTGTGGGGTCTGTGCAGTACAGCTTTGCTGAGGCAAAGCTTCCCAACCCTCTGAAATATCATTCTCATTTGAGTCATTTCTTGCTAGTGAGAAACACACTCCACATTTGTGGCTGAGACTCTACACAAGCCCCCGGAAGAAGCCTACACACGTGGGATTCCAAAGGGGCTGAATGAAGCAAATTGCACCATTTCCCATCGCTCAAGAGGACCCAGCTGCAATCAGCACCCCCGCTGCACCTCCAGCCCACTTTTAGGTGAGTCAAAATCCCAGAATACCAATTGCCTAGCAGAAGGAAGCAATGATTTCCTTTATACATCACCAGCTGGGACCAGGGTCTGAAACCTTTTGGGAACAGCCTCCAGATGGACATAAGTCTGGAACTGGAGTGTTCCCAAAGATTTGAGGAACCCCTCTGAGCCCTCAACCAAGGTACATTGCTAGCTACCCACTTCTAACGCAAGTACTAAGCCACTAATTCCCAAGACAGTTCTCAAATTGGACCAAATAACTTTTGCGAAATCTGATGTTCGGTGTTGCTTTTACTCGCAATAAGGCTTAATGTAGTAGCACCATAGCTCTGTACCTATAGCTAGCTTGCTTTTACTGTAGAATCTTATAAGGAAGGACATAGGCCTCTGTTGATACAGCTCCAAGATAAACAGCTAATCAGGCTTACTTCTTTGGCTGGCATGCCTAAGATCCTTCCTTTCCTTCCTCACTCCCCAGGGTACTGGCAAAAGTTTGCAGAGGCCTGCATGGCACGGTGTGAACTAGATCTGCTGCAGAACAGAGCTTATTAGTGCAGCTCATCTGTCTCTTCCAAATATCACAGTTGTCTTCACATTTTGAATAGCAATTAAAATCAACAGCATGTTACATATTAACAGCCGTAGTAAACATTTCCCTTGGCCATGGCAAACAGCCCTGGGAACTCTAAACTGCAAACAACAGCCCCTCCTCCTGTTTGCAATGGGGATGCACATTTAGGTTCAACACAGCAGAAGTGATTTTCCCCCAATTTGTTGTTTGTCCTTTGTAAGCCACCTGGAGAGCCACAACACTCCAGAGTATTGAATTTAGAAAAGTTAAGTCCCCTGAGCAAACTGGAGTTTATTATTCTGGAGTTTATGAAAAGCATAAACTCAAGTAGAAACAAATATTAACCATGGATTGCTGAGAGGGATGCACACCCTGCATAGTATTCATTTCTCACTGGCTACAGGTTTGTCTGGTTAATCCCACACACTGATATTCATTAGCTAGATGAATACACCCACAGCAAGAACAGAATGAATTTGCAGGGTTGTTAGTTGGCATAACTTCAGCGACTGTTAACAAGTCTTCATTCTTTATATACCAGTTGTCAGTCTTAGCCTTCTATTTAATTTATAGGAGAGATAAGTGCTATCACAGTCTTGCAAATAAAGAGGTAGAAGCAAGAATAGTAGGGCTTGTCTGAGGCCACTGTGGAGACAGCAACTGAAAATCTGGCAGCTCCAGACCCGTATTTACAAATGTAAATTGTCTGATGGTATTGGTGTTGTCTTACTGGTCACAACTCTTGCAAGGCGCCTTAGTTCACAAACGAATCCTTTCTTTGACAGTAACTTTTCAAGTCTGATGAGCTCTCACAGACTGTGTGACATTTAAACTGGATGTTGCCACCGAAATGTGCCGTGTCTCATGTATTATCCCTTTGCTCTTTGATCAATTCCTCCTTCTCGTTTAGTTTGCAATTAAGTGTCTTGCAGGAGGTTCCCAGTTTTGATTGGATTTGTTGATTGCTTGCCAGGGCATTGCAAGAATTAGACTGTGATGAACGTGATTTGTTCGAGGAAGGCAAGCACCACACCCAGACATTCCCTCATACACCTCAGAGCCAAACCAAGCCTGGTGGTGTGGGTCGGTGCTGAATTCTCATCATCTGCGCTTCGGTCTGTGCTTGGGCCTGAGCTGGGATTTTACATTTACAGGAATCTTGAGCTGCTGTTAGGGTAGCAGAAAACCCAAGCCCATGTAGTTCGTACAGCCTGCATAAACCCATTGATCTCATTTTAAATGTTTCTGTCAGTGTGACTTTTTGAACAAGTTTGAACAGGTTCTGCTCTCAAAATTTTTGAGTAAAATTTCATAGGCTGATAAGGACAGCTCAAAAAAAAGTCTCCGCCCGGTGAGGTTTTGAATACCTTACCCACGCAAATAACCCCTTCCGCGGCTAGGGCCGCAGCTGAGCAGCAGGCGGAGAGCGGTCTGCCAGCCACGCCGGGAGCCGCCCCGCCCCGCCTGGGTGACCGGCGGCCGGACGTGCCCGGCCGCGCCCCGCGCCCCCTCCGCCCGTGCGCGGGACGCGCCGCGCGGGCGGCGGCGCCCTCTGGCGGCCGCCTCCCGCGCCGCCCGGCCCAGCCCGGCCCCAAGCTTCCCGCCCCGCCCCGCCCCCCGCCGTGCCGTGTGGTCCGGCGGTCGGGTATGGAGTGGGTTTCGCACTCGCATCCCAGTGTTTCCGTCGCTCTTCCAGGTGTACGGAAGGTTCTTGCTGTCGGGCTTCTCAGGTTGCTCTAGTCTCTATCACACCCGGCTCACCTGTGTCAGGCATCCCCCTGGATTGCTCCCCTTTTCTGTTCCAACAGCGCTGCTCGTGCTTTCGCCAAAGAGTGCAGTTATGAAAGCACCGAGGCCCGTTTGCAGCAAAGTGTCTCATGGGACCAGAATTTAACATTTTAAGCCTGTTAGGAAATGGCAAAGGGAATTGCATGACTGCAGATATGCATGTGTTCTGCAGAGAGGCGACTTGGAAAAGGCTTTAAAGCTCTTTCGGGCTTTAGAGGAAAAGAATATATCAACAACTACAAACCAAGTGAGAAGGCAGTGCAAAAAATTGCTCTGAAGGTGGCAGCCACTTTGATATCTTAGGACAGGTTCCCTTGGTTCTCTCAAGGGCTGCATACCTCTCCTGAGGGTTGTGATCAATTTGTGCAGGCCCAGCTGATAGCCAGAGGGAGCACTCAGAGCCCTGCTGGGGATCACGAGATCTTACTCAACTCCTTCAGGAAGTGCCAGCTCAGTTCTGCCCAGTCCGTGCTGCCTTTGTACCCCAAGGCTCAGGCCATGGGGTAGGAATGGTGGCGAGTGCTCCTTATGAGTTGGTGGAGGTCAGGGAAGACCACTCAGGGAGGCGTGTGTTCCTGTAGATAACATTGGCCCCCATGTACTTTTGGGGAGCCCAGGGTGCCAGCAGGAATGTGAGGAAGTCTGGAGGGCCATGTCACCCTGTTGTTCTAAGACCTATTAGCCTGATGATCACCTAGTGAGCCTAAGCTACCTGGCTTGGTGAATTCCAGGGGCAAATACCAGGACCAGCTTCTTAATGGAAAGTATATGTTTATGGCGTTTATCATAGTTGCTTTCTCTTCTTTCTTCCTCTGAATCCCCTTGTCATTTTATATGCAAGTTTCACATCGCTTTCATTTGTTTCCTTTCTAATCTGAAGAGTCCCAGTTTACTTAATCCTCTGTTAGAGCAGCATTCCATGTACTTTGCTAGCCTTGTTGCCCTTCCTACTTACGAATAGTAATGATCAGCTCAGAGTCCATCACTTCATACCTGAAGCTGGGATTTTCTCCCCACGAGCATCACTTGACGTTTATCTGCAATAAATGTTAGTGCAGGCAAATGAGAAGCAGTGGAAAAAAAGCAACAACAGTGGAAAAGTGTGGGATGCTGCCTTCTGGGGGCAGTGTGCAGTTGTGTAATTACAGTAACCATGCTCAGCTTTATTTCACAAATGCAAACTGTGCGCTTGTTGTTTCAAGAATTCCGCTTATGCTGGAACTACTTCCCCATCGCATCTAGTCTGGCTCTTTACACCTCCTGTACTCAGTAACAGTGGGGCCATTACTTGAGTAATTGAGTAAATGCTTCCCCCACTACTACCTCCAGTTCCCAGAGTTTTGTCTCTTTTTATTTTACCCATCTCCGGAGTATTTTTTTTTTCTTTTTCTCAATACATAAGCATGTTGATTTTTCCCTTATTATGGTCTCCTAGTAGAGAGCTCTTTGGAGGGACCCTATAGAGATACCCTTCATGGAGGCTGGGCTTTCAGTAAAGGTTGTCCAGGCAAACTGCTACTTTTACACATCTCATTTGCTTACAGTGGACCTCTTTGCTTCATGCAGCCTGATGCAGCAACCAAAAAGTGGATGCTGTCTCACCTAACTGTAAGAGTTTTAGCCAGGGTACACACAGCTCTGTGGGATGGAGATTAAGAGAGACTGAATGTCAAATATTGAGGAGAAACATGTCTTTTACCCAGAGGTCTTTTTAGGTATATCAAGGCAACTTCCCCATTTCCTTCAGACACATAAACAAGAACACCTTGTTTAGTGGCAGCAGGAAGTTTCTGTTTCTTTCACTTCCTGGGAAAGTACTTTTCTTCATTCTTTCTTTTCTGTGGCAAACAAAGCTCTGCTAGCAGATTCTTCCCCAGTGGTTCACCCTGGTGAGAAATGCTTGTCAGCTCATTCTCTGAAAGCAGCTAATTGAGGTTGTTTGCAGCTGCAGATAACATTTTCACTGTTGCCTTTCTACGCATGAGATTTCTTTCTGAAGTGTGTGGCAGTAGGCACAGTCACCACATGTAGACCTCTGTCATCCATATTACATGTTATCTAGCTAAAGATGCTTATATAGGAGCATCTTGCCTGACTCTGCCTCAAACATTTATTTGCCTTGCTTTCCCCCTGCGTTTATAGATAAGAAGTTAAATTTTCAAGGTCATAAGCAGACAGGGTGAAGTGTAGGACAGAGACCTGCCTTTTATTCTAGTGCTTGAATTTTAAGCCAGACTTTTCCCAAGCTGCTGCCTGAAGAGGGCTGGGTTATTATTTAGCACAGGTCTTCTTTCTGTTATTTCCAACTGCCTCAAAAAAGCCCTCAAAACTTTTGACACCTAGCAATGTGAAAACATACAGAGCAGCCAAAGAAATGGAAGCAAAGCTCTACCATCTCCCCTCCACCTCTTCCTCAGACTTTAGGGGAGAAGAAAAGTAATTTTCAGGCCCAATGGGTACATGAACCTATCAGCCATTATCAGGAGTACCACAGATAGCAAAGACAGGGAACATTAATTTTCCTGAATCTGCTGGAAACAACCATATCTTTAGCATTACAGACATTTATTCATATCACTTACTGCACTTTCCTACTACTTTTTTGAGGTCCCATGGGTTGCTAGAGAGGTCATGAATGCGAATGAGAGATAGGCATGTGACAGCAGCTATGAAAAAAAGTAAGCATAGGGCAAGCTCCCTATTGAGGTGTGATTCACTTGATCAGGATATTCCTGAAGAGTTCATAAGACTTTGATTGTCCATGTTTCATGGATAAAAAGTAATTTAACATGGATATTAAAAATTAAGACAAGTTCATTGTCTCCAATGGAACTTCATACAAACTTAGTTCCTTTTCATTGTCCTTGTTTCAAAATGTTAGAAATGAAAGTCCAATTTTGACTCTTTTTCCCTAACTTGGCAGAAATTAGGTCTGTTTCCAAGTTCCATTTTTAAATGGTTATGAACATCCAGTTTCAAAACATGAGAACAAAGAGTTGATAGTTTTGACCTTAGAAGAACTGGAAGGTGCCAGACATCCTGAAGCCTGTTCAGTTTTGGAGGTGACGAGGCAGGAATGAGTTTCACATTGTGAAATTGTAGTCCACTTCAATTCTTTCTACTAGGAAAGTGAGCTATTTTGCCTGCACAATAAATGCATTTGATTGCTTTCAAGAAAAAAAGCATTACTCCTTTCACAGAAATAATTTCAGGAAGGCCTTCTAATAAAAACAATTATTTTTATGCAGCTGCTAGCCTCAAAAGTAGCAGAATGTTCCTTAAAGTATTATTCCACAAAGACCAAAAATGTCTGCCACAGCTGGAAAAGATGTAAAGAGAAACAGTTCCATGGAGGAAGGCTAGGGCTTTTCTCTCCACTGCACTGGACTGGTAGGATAAGTACTAAACCTATTGCCAGTGGGATCTGTTCAGGAGGAAGTGTCTTTTCTTGGAGTTCCAGATAGATCAATAAAACAGCTCTCACCTGAAAGTAAGGTGTAGCTGGGTATTGCCACACAAGCAACAATAAATGAAAGAAGTTTATCTTTCTCATATTCATTCTAGAAACTATCTGACATGCAAGAGTCATGGGTTGAAATGACATCATGTCCTTTACAGGGAAGAAATCCTGGCTTACTCCAAAGACATGCAGAGAGAGGAGTTTCTGTAATATGTTTGAAAGTAGTCTGTGATAATAGAATAAAAAAACCCTGAACTCTAAAGCAAGGGACTTAATTACGTGGTGTTGCATCAAAAAGCAAGGTGCACAACATATTCTATTCTATCCTATTATGCAAAACCATTTATTTTCACCTTTCCAAATGAGACAAAATTTGCAAAGGGATATGTTTCAGGGAATGCTAGCAGCATGAATTTCTCAATAAAATGCCCTGTGTCTTCTCACTGCTAGTCTGCAACATCTCGGAACTCACCAGTGCATCCTGCTGCCTGACGTTGCATGAGCATTTGGTCACATCATATTTGAACACATTCTGTGTAAACAAGAGGGGGCTTTTTAGTTTTGTTTAGTTTTTAAAGATTTTTAAAGTATGATAAGAATACTCCAGTGAGCTGGAATAAATTCCCTGTGGAGTTCAAAGCAATTGTTGGTTTACCTTGTAACCTAGAACTCACACTGACAAAAAGTATGACTGTAAACACAGCTGAAATTAATTAAGATGTCTTCTTGGTTAAAAAAGGAAAGAATAAGGTTTGGGCTGGCTTTTTATATTTTTTGAAATAAAATAGTAGAAAACAAAACAATTCTTAGAATTCTTTCATTTGTAGCTGCATAACCAAAGTGACCATTCAAATACAGGAAGATTGAGGCAGGTAACCTCTTAATTATTGTGAAAAATAGAGCTGTCATGCACCACGTCCAGTTCTTGCTACATTTGACACACATTAAGAAACATGGCTATTTTAGGGCAGAACCTGAAAAGAGCTAACTAACAGTAAATGTTCATTTCATAGGGTGTTACTGATTTGGATGCCTTACTATAAACTCCCTGCAAACTGTATCTGAAATTTCCCCTAATCCAGATGGGAAGCACAGTTAGCGTAGGCAGCTTTACACTTGCTAACTTAGCTACATCGAGTAGAGCTGCAGGGGCATGTAGTTTTCATCATTAGACCTGTAGTCCCTTTTGGCCATGCGGTGCTGAAGCTGCAAGAGCTATGCTGGCAGCACTGAAGATTCATGCTTAAAGCTTCTTACGATATGTCTACACAAGTTGCAGTGCCACTAGATTGCCCTGTAGACAGATTCAAAAGTGTGAAGCCCACTCAATCATCTGTTGCACAGGCATTCAAGTTACAACCACTTCCAAGTTGCTTTTCTGTGAGCTGCACCACTGTCTCAAATCTGTACAGCATGTCTTCTTGATCTCCAGTTCTCCAGCACATCTCTTATGCCAAGGCTCGCAAACAGATCCTCTGAGAAGCACCATCCTGCTGTCTGCTGAAGTGCCAAATTAGCGATCTGCTTCTCCCACAAGGTAGCGGCCAGTAAAAGATCTTGCTGGTCTTCAGCGTCACCATACAGCCTATCCACAGGCACTAGAGCACTGGGCATCTGTGGTTACCCACAGACTCAGCATCTCACGGCGCTCGTTCTCGGCAGAGCTTCTTTCCGAAAAGGTAAAGGTCCTGCTCCTTCTCCCACAAGGAAGGTGCGAGCCCTAAAAGCTCTTGCTGGTCTTCACCGTCCCCCTGCAGCCTATCCATACGCACAACAGCACTGGGCATCTGTGCTTACCCAAAGACGGCACATCTCATGGTGCTAGTTCTCGGTAGAGCCTATCTCTGAAAAGGCAAACATCCGTCTCTCTCTCCCACAAGAAAGGTGCCAGCACTGAAAGATCTTGCTGGTCTTCACCATCCCCCTGCAGCCTATCCACAGGCACAACAGCACTGGGGATCTCTGCTTTCCCAGAGACTCAGCATGTCACGGTGCTCGTTCTCGGCAGAAGCTTTTTTCTGAAAAGGCAAACTTAGGGCTCCTTCTCCCACAGGGAAGGTGCCAGCCCTGAAAGATCTTGCTGGTCTTCACTATCCCTCTGCAGCCTATCTTTAGCCGCAGCAGCATTGGGGATCTCTGCTTTCCCAGAGACTCAGCATGTCACGGTGCTCGTTCTCGGCAGAAGCTTTTTTCTGAAAAGGCAAACTTACGGATCCTTCTCCCACAAGGAAGGTGCCAGCCCTGAAAGATCTTGCTGGTCTTCACTATCCCTCTGCAGCCTATCCACAGGCACAACAGCACTGGGGATCTCTGCTTTCCCGGAGACTCAGCATGTCACGGTGCTCACTCTCGGCAGAGCCTTTTTCTGAAAAGGCAAACTTACGGCTCCTTCTCCCACAAGGAAGGTGCCAGCCCTGAAAGATCTTGCTGGTCTTCACTATCCCTCTGCAGCCTATCCACAGGCACAACAGCATTGGGAATCTCTGCTTTTCCAGAGACTCAGCATGTCACGGTGCTCGTTCTCGGCAGAAGCCTTTTTCTGAAAAGGTAAACTTAGGGCTCCTTCTCCCACAAGGAAGGTGCCAGCCCTGAAAGCTAATGCAATTCTTCACTATCTGCCTGCAGCCTATACACAGGCACAACAGCTTTGGGGATCTCTGCTTTCCCAGAGACTCAGCATGTCACGGTGCTCGTTCTCGGCAGAAGCTTTTTTCTGAAAAGGCAAACTTATGGCTGCTTCTCCCACAAGGAAGGTGCCAGCCCTGAAAGATCTTGCTGGTCTTCACTATCCCTCTGCAGCCTATCCACAGGCACAACAGCACTGGGGATCCCTGCTTTCCCAGAGACTCAGTATGTCACAGTGCTCGTTCTCGCCAGAAGCTTTTTCTGAAAAGGCAAACGTCTGGCTCCTTCTCCCACAAGGAAGCTGCCAGCCCTGAAAGATCTTGCTGGTCTTCACTATCCCTCTGCAGCCTATCCACAGGCACAACAGCATTGGGGATCGCTGCTTTCCCAGAGACTCAGCATGTCACGGTGCTCGTTCTCGGCAGAAGCCTTTTTCTGAAAAGGTAAACTTAGGGCTCCTTCTCCCACAGGGAAGGTGCCAGCCCTGAAAGATCTTGCTGGTCTTCACTATCCCTCTGCAGCCTATCCACAGGCACAACAGCACTGGGGATCTCTGCTTTCCCAGAGACTCAGCATGTCACGGTGCTCGTTCTCGGCAGAAGCTTTTTTCCGAAAAGGCAAACTTACGGCTGCTTCTCCCACAAGGAAGGTGCCAGCCCTGAAAGATCTTGCTGGTCTTCACTATCCCTCTGCAGCCTATCCACAGGCACAACAGCACTGGGGATCCCTGCTTTCCCAGAGACACAGTATGTCACAGTGCTCGTTCTCGCCAGAAGCTTTTTCTGAAAAGGCAAACGTCTGGCTCCTTCTCCCACAAGGAATCTGCCAGCCCTGAAAGATCTTGCTGGTCTTCACTATCCCTCTGCAGCCTATCTTTAGCCGCAACAGCATTGGGGATCTCTGCCTTCCCAGAGACTCAGTATGTCACAGTGCCTGTTCTCGCCAGAAGCTTTTTCTGAAAAGGCAAACGTCTGGCTCCTTCTCCCACAAGGAAGCTGCCAGCTCGGAAAGATCTTGCTGGTCTTCACTATCCCTTTGCAGCCTATCTATAGCCGCAACAGCACAGGGGATCTCTGCTTTCCCAGAGACTCAGCATGTCACGGTGCTCGTTCTCGGCAGAAGCTTTTTTCTGAAAAGGCAAACTTACGGCTGCTTCTCCCACAAGGAAGGTGCCAGCCCTGAAAGATCTTGCTGGTCTTCACTATCCCTCTGCAGCCTATCCACAGGCACAAGAGCATTGGGAATCTCTGCTTTCCCAGAGACTCAGCATGTCACGGTGCTCGTTCTCGGCAGAAGCCTTTTTCTGAAAAGGTAAACTTAGGGCTCCTTCTCCCACAAGGAAGGTGCCAGCCCTGAAAGCTAATGCACTTCTTCACTATCCGCCTGCAGCCTATCCACAGGCACAACAGCACTGGGGATCCCTGCTTTACCAGAGACTCAGCATGTCACGGTGCTCGTTCTCGGCAGAAGCTTTTTTCTGAAAAGGCAAACTTAGGGCTCCTTCTCCCACAGGGAAGGTGCCAGCCCTGAAAGATCTTGCTGGTCTTCACTATCCCTCTGCAGCCTATCCACAGGCACAACAGCATTGGGGATCTCTGCTTTCCCAGAGACTCAGCATGTCACGGTGCTCGTTCTCGGCAGACGCTTTTTTCTGAAAAGGCAAACTTACGGCTGCTTCTCCCACAAGGAAGGTGCCAGCCCTGAAAGATCTTGCTGGTCTTCACTATCCCTCTGCAGCCTATCCACAGGCACAACAGCATTGGGGATCTCTGCTTTCCCAGAGACTCAGCATGTCACGGTGTTCACTCTCGGCAGAGCCTTTTTCTGAAAAGGCAAACTTACGGCTGCTTCTCCCACAAGGAAGGTGCCAACCCTGAAAGATCTTGCTGGTTTTCACTATCCCTTTGCAGCCTATCTATAGCCGCAACAGCACAGGGGATCTCTGCTTTCCCAGAGACTCAGCATGTCACGGTGCTCGTTCTCGGCAGAGCCTTTTTCTGAAAAGGCAAACGTCTGGCTCCTTCTCCCACAAGGAAGCTGCCAGCCCTGAAAGATCTTGCTGGTCTTCACTATCCCTCTGCAGCCTATCCACAGGCACAACAGCATTGGGGATCGCTGCTTTTCCAGAGACTCAGCATGTCACGGTGCTCGTTCTCGGCAGAAGCTTTTTTCTGAAAAGGCAAACTTACGGCTGCTTCTCCCACAAGGAAGGTGCCAGCCCTGAAAGATCTTGCTGGTCTTCACTATCCCTCTGCAGCCTATCCACAGGCACAAGAGCTTTGGGAATCTCTGCTTTCCCAGAGACTCAGCATGTCACGGTGCTCGTTCTCGGCAGAAGCCTTTTTCTGAAAAGGTAAACTTAGGGCTCCTTCTCCCACAAGGAAGGTGCCAGCCCTGAAAGCTAATGCAATTCTTCACGATCCGCCTGCAGCCTATCCACAGGCACAACAGCACTGGGGATCTCTGCTTTCCCAGAGACTCAGCATGTCACGGTGCTAGTTCTCGGCAGAGACTTTTTCTGAAAAGGCAAACGTCTGGCTCCTTCTCCCACAAGGAAGGTGCCAGCCCTGAAAGATCTTGCTGGTCTTCACTATCCCTCTGCAGCCTATCCACAGGCACAACAGCTTTGGGGATCCCTGCTTTCCCAGAGACTCAGCATGTCACGGTGCTCGTTCTCGGCAGAAGCTTTTTCTGAAAAGGCAAACTTAGGGCTCCTTCTCCCACAAGGAAGGTGCCAGCCCTGAAAGATCTTGCTGGTCTTCACTATCCCTCTGCAGCCTATCTTTAGCCCCAACAGCATTGGGGATCTCTGCTTTCCCAGAGACTCAGTATGTCACAGTGCTCGTTCTCGCCAGAAGCTTTTTCTGAAAAGGCAAACGTCTGGCTCCTTCTCCCACAAGGAAGCTGCCAGCCCGGAAAGATCTTGCTGGTCTTCACTATCCCTCTGCAGCCTATCCACAGGCACAACAGCACTGGGGATCCCTGCTTTCCCAGAGACTCAGCATGTCACGGTGCTCGTTCTCGGCAGAAGCTTTTTTCTGAAAAGGCAAACTTACGGCTGCTTCTCCCACAGGGAAGGTGCCAGCCCTGAAAGATCTTGCTGGTCTTCACTATCCCTCTGCAGCCTATCCACAGGCACAACAGCATTGGGGATCTCTGCTTTCCCAGAGACTCAGCATGTCACGGTGCTCGTTCTCGGCAGAAGCTTTTTTCTGAAAAGGCAAACTTACGGCTGCTTCTCCCACAAGGAAGGTGCCAGCCCTGAAAGATCTTGCTGGTCTTCACTATCCCTCTGCAGCCTATCCACAGGCACAACAGCACTGGGGATCCCTGCTTTCCCAGAGACTCAGTATGTCACAGTGCTCGTTCTCGCCAGAAGCTTTTTCTGAAAAGGCAAACGTCTGGCTCCTTCTCCCACAAGAAGGTGCCAGCCCTGAAAGATCTTGCTGGTCTTCACTATCCCTCTGCAGCCTATCCACAGGCACAACAGCACTGGGGATCTCTGCTTTCCCGGAGACTCAGCATGTCACGATGCTCACTCTCGGCAGAGCCTTTTTCTGAAAAGGCAAACTTAGGGCTCCTTCTCCCACAAGGAAGGTGCCAGCCCTGAAAGATCTTGCTGGTCTTCACTATCCCTCTGCAGCCTATCCACAGGCACAAGAGCATTGGGAATCTCTGCTTTTCCAGAGACTCAGCATGTCACGGTGCTCGTTCTCGGCAGAAGCCTTTTTCTGAAAAGGCAAACTTACGGCTCCTTCTCCCACAAGGAAGGTGCCAGCCCTGAAAGCTAATGCAATTCTTCACTATCCCTCTGCAGCCTATCCACAGGCACAACAGCACTGGGGATCTCTGCTTTCCCAGAGACTCAGCATGTCACGGTGCTCGTTCTCGGCAGAAGCTTTTTTCTGAAATGCAAACTTACGGCTGCTTCTCCCACAAGGAAGGTGCCAGCCCTGAAAGATCTTGCTGGTTTTCACTATCCCTTTGCAGCCTATCTATAGCCGCAACAGCACAGGGGATCTCTGCTTTCCCAGAGACTCAGCATGTCACGGTGCTCGTTCTCGGCAGAAGCTTTATTCTGAAAAGGCAAACTTACGGCTGCTTCTCCCACAAGGAAGGTGCCAGCCCTGAAAGATCTTGCTGGTCTTCACTATCCCTCTGCAGCCTATCCACAGGCACAACAGCACTGGGGATCCCTGCTTTCCCAGAGACACAGTATGTCACAGTGCTCGTTCTCGGCAGAAGCTTTTTTCTGAAAAGGCAAACTTACGGCTGCTTCTCCCACAAGGAAGGTGCCAGCCCTGAAAGATCTTGCTGGTCTTCACTATCCCTCTGCAGCCTATCCACAGGCACAACAGCTTTGGGGATCTCTGCTTTCCCAGAGACTCAGCATGTCACGGTGCTCATTCTCGGCAGAAGCTTTTTTCTGAAAAGGCAAACTTACGGATCCTTCTCCCACAAGGAAGGTGCCAGCCCTGAAAGATCTTGCTGGTCTTCACTATCCCTCTGCAGCCTATCCACAGGCACAACAGCACTGGGGATCCCTGCTTTCCCAGAGACTCAGTATGTCACAGTGCTCGTTCTCGCCAGAAGCTTTTTCTGAAAAGGCAAACTTAGGGCTCCTTCTCCCACAAGGAAGGTGCCAGCCCTGAAGGATCTTGCTGGTCTTCACTATCCCTCTGCAGCCTATCCACAGGCACAAGAGCATTGGGAATCTCTGCTTTTCCAGAGACTCAGCATGTCACGGTGCTCGTTCTCGGCAGAAGCCTTTTTCTGAAAAGGTAAACTTAGGGCTCCTTCTCCCACAAGGAAGGTGCCAGCCCTGAAAGCTAATGCAATTCTTCACTATCCCTCTGCAGCCTATCCACAGGCACAACAGCACTGGGGATCTCTGCTTTCCCAGAGACTCAGCATGTCATGGTGCTCGTTCTCGGCAGAAGCTTTTTTCTGAAAAGGCAAACTTAGGGCTCCTTCTCCCACAGGGAAGGTGCCAGCCCTGAAAGATCTTGCTGGTCTTCACTATCCCTCTGCAGCCTATCCACAGGCACAACAGCATTGGGGATCTCTGCTTTCCCAGAGACTCAGCATGTCACGGTGCTCGTTCTCGGCAGAAGCTTTTTTCTGAAAAGGCAAACTTACGGCTGCTTCTCCCACAAGGAAGGTGCCAGCCCTGAAAGATCTTGCTGGTCTTCACTATCCCTCTGCAGCCTATCCACAGGCACAAGAGCATTGGGAATCTCTGCTTTCCCAGAGACTCAGCATGTCACGGTGCTCGTTCTCGGCAGAAGCCTTTTTCTGAAAAGGTAAACTTAGGGCTCCTTCTCCCACAAGGAAGGTGCCAGCCCTGAAAGCTAATGCAATTCTTCACTATCCGCCTGCAGCCTATCCACAGGCACAACAGCACTGGGGATCTCTGCTTTCCCAGAGACTCAGCATGTCACGGTGCTCGTTCTCGGCAGAAGCTTTTTTCTGAAAAGGCAAACTTACGGCTGCTTCTCCCACAAGGAAGGTGCCAGCCCTGAAAGATCTTGCTGGTCTTCACTATCCCTCTGCAGCCTATCCACAGGCACAACAGCACTGGGGATCCCTGCTTTCCCAGAGACACAGTATGTCACAGTGCTCGTTCTCGGCAGAAGCTTTTTTCTGAAAAGGCAAACTTACGGCTGCTTCTCCCACAAGGAAGGTGCCAGCCCTGAAAGATCTTGCTGGTCTTCACTATCCCTCTGCAGCCTATCCACAGGCACAACAGCTTTGGGGATCTCTGCTTTCCCAGAGACTCAGCATGTCACGGTGCTCATTCTCGGCAGAAGCTTTTTTCTGAAAAGGCAAACTTACGGATCCTTCTCCCACAAGGAAGGTGCCAGCCCTGAAAGATCTTGCTGGTCTTCACTATCCCTCTGCAGCCTATCCACAGGCACAACAGCACTGGGGATCCCTGCTTTCCCAGAGACTCAGTATGTCACAGTGCTCGTTCTCGCCAGAAGCTTTTTCTGAAAAGGCAAACTTACGGCTCCTTCTCCCACAAGGAAGGTGCCAGCCCTGAAAGATCTTTCTGGTCTTCACTATCCCTCTGCAGCCTATCCACAGGCACAAGAGCATTGGGAATCTCTGCTTTCCCAGAGACTCAGCATGTCACGGTGCTCGTTCTCGGCAGAAGCCTTTTTCTGAAAAGGTAAACTTAGGGCTCCTTCTCCCACAAGGAAGGTGCCAGCCCTGAAAGCTAATGCAATTCTTCACTATCCCTCTGCAGCCTATCCACAGGCACAACAGCACTGGGGATCTCTGCTTTCCCAGAGACTCAGCATGTCACGGTGCTCGTTCTCGGCAGAAGCTTTTTTCTGAAAAGGCAAACTTAGGGCTCCTTCTCCCACAAGGAAGGTGCCAGCCCTGAAGGATCTTGCTGGTCTTCACTATCCCTCTGCAGCCTATCCACAGGCACAAGAGCATTGGGAATCTCTGCTTTTCCAGAGACTCAGCATGTCACGGTGCTCGTTCTCGGCAGAAGCCTTTTTCTGAAAAGGTAAACTTAGGGCTCCTTCTCCCACAAGGAAGGTGCCAGCCCTGAAAGCTAATGCAATTCTTCACTATCCCTCTGCAGCCTATCCACAGGCACAACAGCACTGGGGATCTCTGCTTTCCCAGAGACTCAGCATGTCACGGTGCTCGTTCTCAGCAGAAGCTTTTTTCTGAAAAGGCAAACTTACGGATCCTTCTCCCACAAGGAAGGTGCCAGCCCTGAAAGATCTTGCTGGTCTTCACTATCCCTCTGCAGCCTATCCACAGGCACAACAGCACTGGGGATCCCTGCTTTCCCAGAGACTCGGTATGTCACGGTGCTCGTTCTCGGCAGAAGCTTTTTTCTGAAAAGGCAAACTCACGGCTGCTTCTCCCACAAGGAAGGTGCCAGCCCTGAAAGATCTTGCTGGTCTTCACTATCCCTCTGCAGCCTATCCACAGGCACAACAGCACTGGGGATCCCTGCTTTCCCAGAGACACAGTATGTCACAGTGCTCGTTCTCGCCAGAAGCTTTTTCTGAAAAGGCAAACGTCTGGCTCCTTCTCCCACAAGGAAGCTGCCAGCCCTGAAAGATCTTGCTGGTCTTCACTATCCCTCTGCAGCCTATCCACAGGCACAAGAGCATTGGGAATCTCTGCTTTCCCAGAGACTCAGCATGTCACGGTGCTCGTTCTCAGCAGAAGCCTTTTTCTGAAAAGGTAAACTTAGGGCTCCTTCTCCCACAAGGAAGGTGCCAGCCCTGAAAGCTAATGCAATTCTTCACTATCCGCCTGCAGCCTATCCACAGGCACAACAGCACTGGGGATCTCTGCTTTCCCAGAGACTCAGCATGTCACGGTGCTCGTTCTCGGCAGAAGCTTTTTTCTGAAAAGGCAAACTTACGGCTGCTTCTCCCACAAGGAAGGTGCCAGCCCTGAAAGATCTTGCTGGTCTTCACTATCCCTCTGCAGCCTATCCACAGGCACAACAGCACTGGGGATCCCTGCTTTCCCAGAGACACAGTATGTCACAGTGCTCGTTCTCGCCAGAAGCTTTTTCTGAAAAGGCAAACGTCTGGCTCCTTCTCCCACAAGGAATCTGCCAGCCCTGAAAGATCTTGCTGGTCTTCACTATCCCTCTGCAGCCTATCCACAGGCACAACAGCACTGGGGATCTCTGCTTTCCCGGAGACTCAGAATGTCATGGTGCTCACTCTCGGCAGAGCCTTTTTCTGAAAAGGCAAACTTACGGCTCCTTCTCCCACAAGGAAGGTGCCAGCCCTGAAAGATCTTGCTGGTCTTCACTATCCCTCTGCAGCCTATCCACAGGCACAAGAGCATTGGGAATCTCTGCTTTTCCAGAGACTCAGCATGTCACGGTGCTCGTTCTCGGCAGAAGCCTTTTTCTGAAAAGGTAAACTTAGGGCTCCTTCTCCCACAAGGAAGGTGCCAGCCCTGAAAGCTAATGCAATTCTTCACGATCCCTCTGCAGCCTATCCACAGGCACAACAGCACTGGGGATCTCTGCTTTCCCAGAGACTCAGCATGTCACGGTGCTCGTTCTCGGCAGAAGCCTTTTTCTGAAAAGGCAAACTTACGGCTGCTTCTCCCACAAGGAAGGTGCCAGCCCTGAAAGATCTTGCTGGTCTTCACTATCCCTCTGCAGCCTATCCACAGGCACAAGAGCATTGGGAATCTCTGCTTTCCCAGAGACTCAGCATGTCACGGTGCTCGTTCTCGGCAGAAGCCTTTTTCTGAAAAGGTAAACTTAGGGCTCCTTCTCCCACAAGGAAGGTGCCAGCCCTGAAAGCTAATGCAATTCTTCACTATCCCTCTGCAGCCTATCCACAGGCACAACAGCACTGGGGATCTCTGCTTTCCCAGAGACTCAGCATGTCACGGTGCTCGTTCTCGGCAGAAGCTTTTTTCTGAAAAGGCAAACTTACGGCTCCTTCTCCCACAAGGAAGGTGCCAGCCCTGAAAGATCTTGCTGGTCTTCACTATCCCTCTGCAGCCTATCCACAGGCACAACAGCACTGGGGATCTCTGCTTTCCCAGAGACTCAGCATGTCACGGTGCTCACTCTCGGCAGAGTCTTTTTCTGAAAAGGCAAACTTACGGCTCCTTCTCCCACAAGGAAGGTGCCAGCCCTGAAAGATCTTGCTGGTCTTCACTATCCCTCTGCAGCCTATCCACAGTCACAACAGCATTGGGAATCTCTGCTTTTCCAGAGACTCAGCATGTCACGGTGCTCGTTCTCGGCAGAAGCTTTTTTCTGAAAAGGCAAACTTACGGCTGCTTCTCCCACAAGGAAGGTGCCAGCCCTGAAAGATCTTGCTGGTTTTCACTATCCCTTTGCAGCCTATCTATAGCCGCAACAGCACTGGGGATCTCTGCTTTCCCAGAGACTCAGCATGTCACGGTGCTCGTTCTCGGCAGAAGCTTTTTTCTGAAAAGGCAAACGTCTGGCTCCTTCTCCCACAAGGAAGCTGCCAGCCCTGAAAGATCTTGCTGGTCTTCACTATCCCTCTGCAGCCTATCCACAGGCACAACAGCACTGGGGATCTCTGCTTTCCCAGAGACTCAGCATGTCACGGTGCTCGTTCTCGGCAGAAGCTTTTTTCTGAAAAGGCAAACTTACGGATCCTTCTCCCACAAGGAAGGTGCCAGCCCTGAAAGATCTTGCTGGTCTTCACTATCCCTCTGCAGCCTATCCACAGGCACAACAGCATTGGGGATCTCTGCTTTCCCAGAGACTCAGCATGTCACGGTGCTCGTTCTCGGCAGAAGCTTTTTTCTGAAAAGGCAAACTCAGGGCTCCTTCTCCCACAAGGATGGTGCCAGCCCTGAAAGATCTTGCTGGTTTTCACTATCCCTTTGCAGCCTATCTATAGCCGCAACAGCACAGGGGATCTCTGCTTTCCCAGAGACTCAGCATGTCACAGTGCTCGTTCTCGGCAGAAGCTTTTTTCTGAAAAGGCAAACTTACGGATCCTTCTCCCACAAGGAAGGTGCCAGCCCTGAAAGATCTTGCTGGTCTTCACTATCCCTCTGCAGCCTATCCACAGGCACAACAGCACTGGGGATCCCTGCTTTCCCAGAGACTCAGTATGTCACAGTGCTCGTTCTCACCAGAAGCTTTTTCTGAAAAGGCAAACGTCTGGCTCCTTCTCCCACAAGGAAGCTGCCAGCCCTGAAAGATCTTGCTGGTCTTCACTATCCCTCTGCAGCCTATCCACAGGCACAACAGCACTGGGGATCTCTGCTTTCCCGGAGACTCAGCATGTCATGGTGCTCACTCTCGGCAGAGCCTTTTTCTGAAAAGGCAAACTTACGGCTCCTTCTCCCACAAGGAAGGTGCCAGCCCTGAAAGATCTTGCTGGTCTTCACTATCCCTCTGCAGCCTATCCACAGGCACAAGAGCATTGGGAATCTCTGCTTTTCCAGAGACTCAGCATGTCACGGTGCTCGTTCTCGGCAGAAGCCTTTTTCTGAAAAGGTAAACTTAGGGCTCCTTCTCCCACAAGGAAGGTGCCAGCCCTGAAAGCTAATGCAATTCTTCACGATCCCTCTGCAGCCTATCCACAGGCACAACAGCACTGGGGATCTCTGCTTTCCCAGAGACTCAGCATGTCACGGTGCTCGTTCTCGGCAGAAGCTTTTTTCTGAAAAGGCAAACTTACGGCTGCTTCTCCCACAAGGAAGGTGCCAGCCCTGAAAGATCTTGCTGGTCTTCACTATCCCTCTGCAGCCTATCCACAGGCACAAGAGCATTGGGAATCTCTGCTTTTCCAGAGACTCAGCATGTCACGGTGCTCGTTCTCGGCAGAAGCCTTTTTCTGAAAAGGTAAACTTAGGGCTCCTTGTCCCACAAGGAAGGTACCAGCCCTGAAAGCTAATGCAATTCTTCACTATCCCTCTGCAGCCAATCCACAGGCACAACAGCACTGGGGATCTCTGCTTTCCCAGAGACTTAGCATGTCACGGTGCTCGTTCTCGGCAGAAGCTTTTTTCTGAAAAGGCAAACTTAGGGCTCCTTCTCCCACAGGGAAGGTGCCAGCCCTGAAAGATCTTGCTGGTCTTCACTATCCCTCTGCAGCCTATCTTTAGCCGCAGCAGCATTGGGGATCTCTGCCTTCCCAGAGACTCAGCATGTCACGGTGCTTGTTCTCGGCAGAAGCTTTTTTCTGAAAAGGCAAACTTACGGCTGCTTCTCCCACAAGGAAGGTGCCAGCCCTGAAAGATCTTGCTGGTTTTCACTATCCCTTTGCAGCCTATCTATATCCACAACAGCACAGGGGATCTCTGCTTTCCCAGAGACTCAGCATGTCACGGTGCTAGTTCTCGGCAGAAGCTTTTTTCTGAAAAGGCAAACTTACGGATCCTTCTCCCACAAGGAAGGTGCCAGCCCTGAAAGATCTTGCTGGTCTTCACTATCCCTCTGCAGCCTATCTTTAGCCGCAACAGCACAGGGGATCTCTGCTTTCCCAGAGACTCAGCATGTCACAGTGCTCGTTCTCGCCAGAAGCTTTTTCTGAAAAGGCAAACGTCTGGCTCCTTCTCCCGCAAGGAAGCTGCCAGCCCTGAAAGATCTTGCTGGTCTTCACTATCCCTCTGCAGCCTATCCACAGGCACAACAGCATTGGGGATCGCTGCTTTCCCAGAGACTCAGCATGTCACGGTGCTCGTTCTCGGCAGAAGCTTTTTCTGAAAAGGCAAACTTACGGCTGCTTCTCCCACAAGGAAGGTGCCAGCCCTGAAAGATCTTGCTGGTCTTCACTATCCCTCTGCAGACTATCCACAGGCACAACAGCACTGGGGATCCCTGCTTTCCCAGAGACTCACTATGTCACAGTGCTCGTTCTCGCCAGAAGCTTTTTCTGAAAAGGCAAACTTACGGCTCCTTCTCCCACAAGGAAGGTGCCAGCCCTGAAAGATCTTGCTGGTCTTCACTATCCCTCTGCAGCCTACCCACAGGCACAAGACCATTGGGAATCTCTGCTTTCCCAGAGACTCAGCATGTCACGGTGCTCGTTCTCGGCAGAAGCCTTTTTCTGAAAAGGTAAACTTAGGGCTCCTTCTCCCACAAGGAAGGTGCCAGCCCTGAAAGCTAATGCAATTCTTCACTATCCCTCTGCAGCCTATCCACAGGCACAACAGCACTGGGGATCTCTGCTTTCCCAGAGACTCAGCATGTCACGGTGCTCATTCTCGGCAGAAGCTTTTTTCTGAAAAGGCAAACTTACGGATCCTTCTCCCACAAGGAAGGTGCCAGCCCTGAAAGATCTTGCTGGTCTTCACTATCCCTCTGCAGCCTATCCACAGGCACAACAGCACTGGGGATCTCTGCTTTCCCAGAGACTCAGCATGTCACGGTGCTCGTTCTCGGCAGAAGCTTTTTTCTGAAAAGGCAAACTTACGGCTGCTTCTCCCACAAGGAAGGTGCCAGCCCTGAAAGATCTTGCTGGTCTTCACTATCCCTCTGCAGCCTATCCACAGGCACAACAGCACTGGGGATCTCTGCTTTCCCAGAGACTCAGCATGTCACGGTGCTCGTTCTCGGCAGAAGCTTTTTTCTGAAAAGGCAAACTTAGGGCTCCTTCTCCCACAGGGAAGGTGCCAGCCCTGAAAGATCTTGCTGGTCTTCACTATCCCTCTGCAGCCTATCTTTAGCCGCAGCAGCATTGGGGATCTCTGCTTTCCCAGAGACTCAGCATGTCACGGTGCTCGTTCTCGGCAGAAGCTTTTTTCTGAAAAGGCAAACTTACGGCTGCTTCTCCCACAAGGAAGGTGCCAGCCCTGAAAGATCTTGCTGGTCTTCACTATCCCTCTGCAGCCTATCCACAGGCACAACAGCACTGGGGATCCCTGCTTTCCCAGAGACTCAGTATGTCACAGTGCTCGTTCTCGCCAGAAGCTTTTTCTGAAAATGCAAACTTACGGCTGCTTCTCCCACAAGGAAGGTGCCAGCCCTGAAAGATCTTGCTGGTCTTCACTATCCCTCTGCAGCCTATCCACAGGCACAAGAGCATTGGGAATCTCTGCTTTCCCAGAGACTCAGCATGTCACGGTGCTCGTTCTCGGCAGAAGCCTTTTTCTGAAAAGGTAAACTTAAGGCTCCTTCTCCCACAAGGAAGGTACCAGCCTTGAAAGCTAATGCAATTCTTCACTATCCGCCTGCAGCCTATCCACAGGCACAACAGCACTGGGGATCTCTGCTTTCCCAGAGACTCAGCATGTCACGGTGCTCGCTCTCGGCAGAAGCTTTTTTCTGAAAAGGCAAACTTACGGCTGCTTCTCCCACAAGGAAGGTGCCAGCCCTGAAAGATCTTGCTGGTCTTCACTATCCCTCTGCAGCCTATCCACAGGCACAAGAGCATTGGGAATCTCTGCTTTTCCAGAGACTCAGCATGTCACGGTGCTCGTTCTCGGCAGAAGCCTTTTTCTGAAAAGGTAAACTTAGGGCTCCTTCTCCCGAAAGGAAGGTGCCAGCCCTGAAAGCTAATGCAATTCGTCACTATCCCTCTGCAGCCTATCCACAGGCACAACAGCACTGGGGATCTCTGCTTTCCCAGAGACTCAGCATGTCACGGTGCTCGTTCTCGGCAGAAGCTTTTTTCTGAAAAGGCAAACTTACGGCTGCTTCTCCCACAAGGAAGGTGCCAGCCCTGAAAGATCTTGCTGGTCTTCACTATCCCTCTGCAGCCTATCCACAGGCACAACAGCACTGGGGATCCCTGCTTTCCCAGAGACACAGTATGTCACAGTGCTCGTTCTCGCCAGAAGCTTTTTCTGAAAAGGCAAACGTCTGGCTCCTTCTCCCACAAGGAATCTGCCAGCCCTGAAAGATCTTGCTGGTCTTCACTATCCCTCTGCAGCCTATCCACAGGCACAACAGCACTGGGGATCTCTGCTTTCCCGGAGACTCAGCATGTCACGGTGCTCACTCTCGGCAGAGCCTTTTTCTGAAAAGGCAAACTTAGGGCTCCTTCTCCCACAAGGAAGGTGCCAGCCCTGAAAGATCTTGCTGGTCTTCACTATCCCTCTGCAGCCTATCCACAGGCACAAGAGCATTGGGAATCTCTGCTTTTCCAGAGACTCAGCATGTCACGGTGCTCGTTCTCGGCAGAAGCCTTTTTCTGAAAAGGTAAACTTAGGGCTCCTTCTCCCACAAGGAAGGTGCCAGCCCTGAAAGCTAATGCAATTCTTCACGATCCCTCTGCAGCCTATCCACAGGCACAACAGCACTGGGGATCTCTGCTTTCCCAGAGACTCAGCATGTCACGGTGCTCGTTCTCGGCAGAAGCTTTTTTCTGAAAAGGCAAACTTACGGCTGCTTCTCCCACAAGGAAGGTGCCAGCCCTGAAAGATCTTGCTGGTCTTCACTATCCCTCTGCAGCCTATCTTTAGCCGCAGCAGCATTGGGGATCTCTGCCTTCCCAGAGACTCAGCATGTCACGGTGCTTGTTCTCGGCAGAAGCTTTTTCTGAAAAGGCAAACTTACGGCTGCTTCTCCCACAAGGAAGGTGCCAGCCCTGAAAGATCTTGCTGGTTTTCACTATCCCTTTGCAGCCTATCTATAGCCACAACAGCACAGGGGATCTCTGCTTTCCCAGAGACTCAGCATGTCACGGTGCTCGTTCTCGGCAGAAGCTTTTTTCTGAAAAGGCAAACTTACGGATCCTTCTCCCACAAGGAAGGTGCCAGCCCTGAAAGATCTTGCTGGTCTTCACTATCCCTCTGCAGCCTATCTTTAGCCGCAACAGCACAGGGGATCTCTGCTTTCCCAGAGACTCAGCATGTCACAGTGCTCGTTCTCGCCAGAAGCTTTTTCTGAAAAGGCAAACGTCTGGCTCCTTCTCCCGCAAGGAAGCTGCCAGCCCTGAAAGATCTTGCTGGTCTTCACTATCCCTCTGCAGCCTATCCACAGGCACAACAGCATTGGGGATCGCTGCTTTCCCAGAGACTCAGCATGTCACGGTGCTCGTTCTCGGCAGAAGCTTTTTCTGAAAAGGCAAACTTACGGCTCCTTCTCCCACAAGGAAGGTGCCAGCCCTGAAAGATCTTGCTGGTCTTCACTATCCCTCTGCAGCCTATCCACAGGCACAACAGCACTGGGGATCCCTGCTTTCCCAGAGACTCAGTATGTCACAGTGCTCGTTCTCGCCAGAAGCTTTTTCTGAAAAGGCAAACTTACGGCTCCTTCTCCCACAAGGAAGGTCCCAGCCCTGAAAGATCTTGCTGGTCTTCACTATCCCTCTGCAGCCTATCCACAGGCACAAGAGCATTGGGAATCTCTGCTTTCCCAGAGACTCAGCATGTCACGGTGCTCGTTCTCGGCAGAAGCCTTTTTCTGAAAAGGTAAACTTAGGGCTCCTTCTCCCACAAGGAAGGTGCCAGCCCTGAAAGCTAATGCAATTCTTCACTATCCGCCTGCAGCCTATCCACAGGCACAACAGCACTGGGGATCCCTTCTTTCCCAGAGACTCAGCATGTCACGGTGCTCGTTCTCGGCAGAAGCTTTTTTCTGAAAAGGCAAACTTAGGGCTCCTTCTCCCACAGGGAAGGTGCCAGCCCTGAAAGATCTTGCTGGTCTTCACTATCCCTCTGCAGCCTATCCACAGGCACAAGAGCATTGGGAATCTCTGCTTTCCCAGAGACTCAGCATGTCACGGTGCTCGTTCTCGGCAGAAGCTTTTTTCTGAAAAGGCAAACTTAGGGCTCCTTCTCCCACAGGGAAGGTGCCAGCCCTGAAAGATCTTGCTGGTCTTCACTATTCCTCTGCAGCCTATCTATAGCCGCAACAGCACAGGGGATCTCTGCTTTCCCGGAGACTCAGCATGTCACGGTGCTCACTCTCGGCAGAGCCTTTTTCTGAAAAGGCAAACTTACGGCTGCTTCTCCCACAAGGAAGGTGCCAGCCCTGAAAGATCTTGCTGGTCTTCACTATCCCTCTGCAGCCTATCCACAGGCACAACAGCATTGGGAATCTCTGCTTTTCCAGAGACTCAGCATGTCACGGTGCTCGTTCTCGGCAGAAGTCTTTTCTGAAAAGGTAAACTTAGGGCTCCTTCTCCCACAAGGAAGGTGCCAGCCCTGAAAGCTAATGCAATTCTTCACTATCCGCCTGCAGCCTATCCACAGGCACAACAGCACTGGGGATCCCTGCTTTCCCAGAGACTCAGCATGTCACGGTGCTCGTTCTCGGCAGAAGCCTTTTTCTGAAAAGGCAAACTTAGGGCTCCTTCTCCCACAAGGAAGGTGCCAGCCCTGAAAGCTAATGCAATTCTTCACTATCCCTCTGCAGCCTATCCACAGGCACAAGAGCATTGGGAATCTCTGCTTTCCCAGAGACTCAGCATGTCACGGTGCTCGTTCTCGGCAGAAGCCTTTTTCTGAAAAGGTAAACTTAGGGCTCCTTCTCCCACAAGGAAGCTGCCAGCCCTGAAAGATCTTGCTGGTCTTCACTATCCCTCTGCAGCCTATCCACAGGCACAACAGCACTGGGGATCTCTGCTTTCCCAGAGACTCAGCATGTCACGGTGCTCGTTCTCGGCAGAAGCTTTTTTCTGAAAAGGCAAACTTACGGCTCCTTCTCCCACAAGGAAGGTGCCAGCCCTGAAAGATCTTGCTGGTCTTCACTATCCCTCTGCAGCCTATCCACAGGCACAACAGCACTGGGGATCTCTGCTTTCCCGGAGACTCAGCATGTCACGGTGCTCACTCTCGGCAGAGTCTTTTTCTGAAAAGGCAAACTTACGGCTCCTTCTCCCACAAGGAAGGTGCCAGCCCTGAAAGATCTTGCTGGTCTTCACTATCCCTCTGCAGCCTATCCACAGGCACAAGAGCATTGGGAATCTCTGCTTTTCCAGAGACTCAGCATGTCACGGTGCTCGTTCTCGGCAGAAGCCTTTTTCTGAAAAGGCAAACTTAGGGCTCCTTCTCCCACAGGGAAGGTGCCAGCCCTGAAAGATCTTGCTGGTCTTCACTATCCCTCTGCAGCCTATCTTTAGCCGCAGCAGCATTGGGGATCTCTGCTTTCCCAGAGACTCAGCATGTCACGGTGCTCGTTCTCGGCAGAAGCCTTTTTCTGAAAAGGTAAACTTAGGGCTCCTTCTCCCACAAGGAAGGTGCCAGCCCTGAAAGCTAATGCAATTCTTCACTATCCCTCTGCAGCCTATCCACAGGCACAACAGCACTGGGGATCTCTGCTTTCCCAGAGACTCAGCATGTCACGGTGCTCGTTCTCGGCAGAAGCTTTTTTCTGAAAAGGCAAACTTACGGATCCTTCTCCCACAAGGAAGGTGCCAGCCCTGAAAGATCTTGCTGGTCTTCACTATCCCTCTGCAGCCTATCCACAGGCACAACAGCACTGGGGATCTCTGCTTTCCCAGAGACTCAGCATGTCACGGTGCTCGTTCTCGGCAGAAGCTTTTTTCTGAAAAGGCAAACTTACGGCTGCTTCTCCCACAAGGAAGGTGCCAGCCCTGAAAGATCTTGCTGGTCTTCACTATCCCTCTGCAGCCTATCCACAGGCACAACAGCACTGGGGATCTCTGCTTTCCCAGAGACTCAGCATGTCACGGTGCTCGTTCTCGGCAGAAGCTTTTTTCTGAAAAGGCAAACTTAGGGCTCCTTCTCCCACAGGGAAGGTGCCAGCCCTGAAAGATCTTGCTGGTCTTCACTATCCCTCTGCAGCCTATCCACAGGCACAAGAGCATTGGGAATCTCTGCTTTTCCAGAGACTCAGCATGTCACGGTGCTCGTTCTCGGCAGAAGCCTTTTTCTGAAAAGGAAAACTTAGGGCTCCTTCTCCCACAAGGAAGGTGCCAGCCCTGAAAGCTAATGCAATTCTTCACGATCCCTCTGCAGCCTATCCACAGGCACAACAGCACTGGGGATCTCTGCTTTCCCAGAGACTCAGCATGTCACGGTGCTCGTTCTCGGCAGAAGCTTTTTTCTGAAAAGGCAAACTTACGGCTGCTTCTCCCACAAGGAAGGTGCCAGCCCTGAAAGATCTTGCTGGTCTTCACTATCCCTCTGCAGCCTATCCACAGGCACAACAGCACTGGGGATCTCTGCTTTCCCGGAGACTCAGCATGTCACGGTGCTCACTCTTGGCAGAGCCTTTTTCTGAAAAGGCAAATTTAGGGCTCCTTCTCCCACAAGGAAGGTGCCAGCCCTGAAAGATCTTGCTGGTCTTCACTATCCCTCTGCAGCCTATCCACAGGCACAAGAGCATTGGGAATCTCTGCTTTTCCAGAGACTCAGCATGTCACGGTGCTCGTTCTCGGCAGAAGCCTTTTTCTGAAAAGGTAAACTTAGGGCTCCTTCTCCCACAAGGAAGGTGCCAGCCCTGAAAGCTAATGCAATTCTTCACTATCCCTCTGCAGCCTATCCACAGGCACAACAGCACTGGGGATCTCTGCTTTCCCAGAGACTCAGCATGTCACGGTGCTCGTTCTCGGCAGAAGCTTTTTTCTGAAAAGGCAAACTTAGGGCTCCTTCTCCCACAGGGAAGGTGCCAGCCCTGAAAGATCTTGCTGGTCTTCACTATCCCTCTGCAGCCTATCTTTAGCCGCAGCAGCATTGGGGATCTCTGCCTTCCCAGAGACTCAGCATGTCACGGTGCTTGTTCTCGGCAGAAGCTTTTTTCTGAAAAGGCAAACTTACGGCTGCTTCTCCCACAAGGAAGGTGCCAGCCCTGAAAGATCTTGCTGGTTTTCACTATCCCTTTGCAGCCTATCTATAGCCACAACAGCACAGGGGATCTCTGCTTTCCCAGAGACTCAGCATGTCACGGTGCTCGTTCTCGGCAGAAGCTTTTTTCTGAAAAGGCAAACTTACGGATCCTTCTCCCACGAGGAAGGTGCCAGCCCTGAAAGATCTTGCTGGTCTTCACTATCCCTCTGCAGCCTATCTTTAGCCGCAACAGCACAGGGGATCTCTGCTTTCCCAGAGACTCAGCATGTCACAGTGCTCGTTCTCGCCAGAAGCTTTTTCTGAAAAGGCAAACGTCTGGCTCCTTCTCCCGCAAGGAAGCTGCCAGCCCTGAAAGATCTTGCTGGTCTTCACTATCCCTCTGCAGCCTATCCACAGGCACAACAGCATTGGGGATCGCTGCTTTCCCAGAGACTCAGCATGTCACGGTGCTCGTTCTCGGCAGAAGCTTTTTCTGAAAAGGCAAACTTACGGCTCCTTCTCCCACAAGGAAGGTGCCAGCCCTGAAAGATCTTGCTGGTCTTCACTATCCCTCTGCAGCCTATCCACAGGCACAACAGCACTGGGGATCCCTGCTTTCCCAGAGACTCAGTATGTCACAGTGCTCGTTCTCGCCAGAAGCTTTTTCTGAAAAGGCAAACTTACGGCTCCTTCTCCCACAAGGAAGGTGCCAGCCCTGAAAGATCTTGCTGGTCTTCACTATCCCTCTGCAGCCTATCCACAGGCACAAGAGCATTGGGAATCTCTGCTTTTCCAGAGACTCAGCATGTCACGGTGCTCGTTCTCGGCAGAAGCCTTTTTCTGAAAAGGCAAACTTAGGGCTCCTTCTCCCACAGGGAAGGTGCCAGCCCTGAAAGATCTTGCTGGTCTTCACTATCCCTCTGCAGCCTATCTTTAGCCGCAGCAGCATTGGGGATCTCTGCTTTCCCAGAGACTCAGCATGTCACGGTGCTCGTTCTCGGCAGAAGCTTTTTTCTGAAAAGGCAAACTTACGGCTGCTTCTCCCACAAGGAAGGTGCCAGCCCTGAAAGATCTTGCTGGTTTTCACTATCCCTTTGCAGCCTATCTATAGCCGCAACAGCACTGGGGATCTCTGCTTTCCCAGAGACTCAGCATGTCACGGTGCTCGTTCTCGGCAGAAGCTTTTTTCTGAAAAGGCAAACGTCTGGCTCCTTCTCCCACAAGGAAGGTGCCAGCCCTGAAAGATCTTGCTGGTCTTCACTATCCCTCTGCAGCCTATCCACAGGCACAAGACCATTGGGAATCTCTGCTTTCCCAGAGACTCAGCATGTCACGGTGCTCGTTCTCGGCAGAAGCCTTTTTCTGAAAAGGTAAACTTAGGGCTCCTTCTCCCACAAGGAAGGTGCCAGCCCTGAAAGCTAATGCAATTCTTCACTATCCGCCTGCAGCCTATCCACAGGCACAACAGCACTGGGGATCCCTGCTTTCCCAGAGACTCAGCATGTCACGGTGCTCGTTCTCGGCAGAAGCTTTTTTCTGAAAAGGCAAACTTAGGGCTCCTTCTCCCACAGGGAAGGTGCCAGCCCTGAAAGATCTTGCTGGTCTTCACTATCCCTCTGCAGCCTATCCACAGGCACAAGAGCATTGGGAATCTCTGCTTTTCCAGAGACTCAGCATGTCACGGTGCTCGTTCTCGGCAGAAGCCTTTTTCTGAAAAGGCAAACTTAGGGCTCCTTCTCCCACAGGGAAGGTGCCAGCCCTGAAAGATCTTGCTGGTCTTCACTATCCCTCTGCAGCCTATCTTTAGCCGCAGCAGCATTGGGGATCTCTGCTTTCCCAGAGACTCAGCATGTCACGGTGCTCGTTCTCGGCAGAAGCTTTTTTCTGAAAAGGCAAACTTACGGCTGCTTCTCCCACAAGGAAGGTGCCAGCCCTGAAAGATCTTGCTGGTTTTCACTATCCCTTTGCAGCCTATCTATAGCCGCAACAGCACTGGGGATCTCTGCTTTCCCAGAGACTCAGCATGTCACGGTGCTCGTTCTCGGCAGAAGCTTTTTTCTGAAAAGGCAAACGTCTGGCTCCTTCTCCCACAAGGAAGGTGCCAGCCCTGAAAGATCTTGCTGGTCTTCACTATCCCTCTGCAGCCTATCCACAGGCACAAGACCATTGGGAATCTCTGCTTTCCCAGAGACTCAGCATGTCACGGTGCTCGTTCTCGGCAGAAGCCTTTTTCTGAAAAGGTAAACTTAGGGCTCCTTCTCCCACAAGGAAGGTGCCAGCCCTGAAAGCTAATGCAATTCTTCACTATCCCTCTGCAGCCTATCCACAGGCACAACAGCACTGGGGATCTCTGCTTTCCCAGAGACTCAGCATGTCACGGTGCTCGTTCTCGGCAGAAGCTTTTTTCTGAAAAGGCAAACTTACGGCTGCTTCTCCCACAAGGAAGGTGCCAGCCCTGAAAGATCTTGCTGGTCTTCACTATCCCTCTGCAGCCTATCCACAGGCACAACAGCACTGGGGATCTCTGCTTTCCCAGAGACTCAGCATGTCACGGTGCTCGTTCTCGGCAGAAGCTTTTTTCTGAAAAGGCAAACTTACGGCTGCTTCTCCCACAAGGAAGGTGCCAGCCCTGAAAGATCTTGCTGGTCTTCACTATCCCTCTGCAGCCTATCCACAGGCACAACAGCACTGGGGATCCCTGCTTTCCCAGAGACTCAGTATGTCACAGTGCTCGTTCTCGCCAGAAGCTTTTTCTGAAAATGCAAACTTACGGCTGGTTCTCCCACAAGGAAGGTGCCAGCCCTGAAAGATCTTGCTGGTCTTCACTATCCCTCTGCAGCCTATCCACAGGCACAAGAGCATTGGGAATCTCTGCTTTCCCAGAGACTCAGCATGTCACGGTGCTCGTTCTCGGCAGAAGCCTTTTTCTGAAAAGGTAAACTTAAGGCTCCTTCTCCCACAAGGAAGGTGCCAGCCCTGAAAGCTAATGCAATTCTTCACTATCCGCCTGCAGCCTATCCACAGGCACAACAGCACTGGGGATCTCTGCTTTCCCAGAGACTCAGCATGTCACGGTGCTCGCTCTCGGCAGAAGCTTTTTTCTGAAAAGGCAAACTTACGGCTGCTTCTCCCACAAGGAAGGTGCCAGCCCTGAAAGATCTTGCTGGTCTTCACTATCCCTCTGCAGCCTATCCACAGGCACAAGAGCATTGGGAATCTCTGCTTTTCCAGAGACTCAGCATGTCACGGTGCTCGTTCTCGGCAGAAGCCTTTTTCTGAAAAGGTAAACTTAGGGCTCCTTCTCCCACAAGGAAGGTGCCAGCCCTGAAAGCTAATGCAATTCGTCACTATCCCTCTGCAGCCTATCCACAGGCACAACAGCACTGGGGATCTCTGCTTTCCCAGAGACTCAGCATGTCACGGTGCTCGTTCTCGGCAGAAGCTTTTTTCTGAAAAGGCAAACTTAGGGCTCCTTCTCCCACAAGGAAGGTGCCAGCCCTGAAAGATCTTGCTGGTTTTCACTATCCCTTTGCAGCCTATCTATAGCCGCAACAGCACAGGGGATCTCTGCTTTCCCAGAGACTCAGCATGTCACGGTGCTCGTTCTCGGCAGAAGCTTTTTTCTGAAAAGGCAAACTTACGGATCCTTCTCCCACAAGGAAGGTGCCAGCCCTGAAAGCTAATGCAATTCTTCACTATCCGCCTGCAGCCTATCCACAGGCACAACAGCACTGGGGATCTCTGCTTTCCCAGAGACTCAGCATGTCACGGTGCTCGTTCTCGGCAGAAGTTTTTTTCTGAAAAGGCAAACTTACGGCTGCTTCTCCCACAAGGAAGGTGCCAGCCCTGAAAGATCTTGCTGGTCTTCACTATCCCTCTGCAGCCTATCCACAGGCACAACAGCACTGGGGATCCCTGCTTTCCCAGAGACACAGTATGTCACAGTGCTCGTTCTCGCCAGAAGCTTTTTCTGAAAAGGCAAACGTCTGGCTCCTTCTCCCACAAGGAATCTGCCAGCCCTGAAAGATCTTGCTGGTCTTCACTATCCCTCTGCAGCCTATCCACAGGCACAACAGCACTGGGGATCTCTGCTTTCCCGGAGACTCAGCATGTCATGGTGCTCACTCTCGGCAGAGCCTTTTTCTGAAAAGGCAAACTTACGGCTCCTTCTCCCACAAGGAAGGTGCCAGCCCTGAAAGATCTTGCTGGTCTTCACTATCCCTCTGCAGCCTATCCACAGGCACAAGAGCATTGGGGATCTCTGCTTTCCCAGAGACTCAGCATGTCACGGTGCTCGTTCTCGGCAGAAGCCTTTTTCTGAAAAGGTAAACTTAGGGCTCCTTCTCCCACAAGGAAGGTGCCAGCCCTGAAAGCTAATGCAATTCTTCACGATCCCTCTGCAGCCTATCCACAGGCACAACAGCACTGGGGATCTCTGCTTTCCCAGAGACTCAGCATGTCACGGTGCTCGTTCTCGGCAGAAGCTTTTTTCTGAAAAGGCAAACTTACGGCTGCTTCTCCCACAAGGAAGGTGCCAGCCCTGAAAGATCTTGCTGGTCTTCACTATCCCTCTGCAGCCTATCCACAGGCACAACAGCACTGGGGATCTCTGCTTTCCCGGAGACTCAGCATGTCACGGTGCTCACTCTCGGCAGAGCCTTTTTCTGAAAAGGCAAACTTACGGCTCCTTCTCCCACAAGGAAGGTGCCAGCCCTGAAAGATCTTGCTGGTCTTCACTATCCCTCTGCAGCCTATCCACAGGCACAAGAGCATTGGGAATCTCTGCTTTTCCAGAGACTCAGCATGTCACGGTGCTCGTTCTCGGCAGAAGCCTTTTTCTGAAAAGGAAAACTTAGGGCTCCTTCTCCCACAAGGAAGGTGCCAGCCCTGAAAGCTAATGCAATTCTTCACTATCCCTCTGCAGCCTATCCACAGGCACAACAGCACTGGGGATCTCTGCTTTCCCAGAGACTCAGCATGTCACGGTGCTCGTTCTCGGCAGAAGCTTTTTTCTGAAAAGGCAAACTTACGGCTGCTTCTCCCACAAGGAAGGTGCCAGCCCTGAAAGATCTTGCTGGTCTTCACTATCCCTCTGCAGCCTATCCACAGGCACAACAGCACTGGGGATCTCTGCTTTCCCGGAGACTCAGCATGTCACGGTGCTCACTCTTGGCAGAGCCTTTTTCTGAAAAGGCAAATTTAGGGCTCCTTCTCCCACAAGGAAGGTGCCAGCCCTGAAAGATCTTGCTGGTCTTCACTATCCCTCTGCAGCCTATCCACAGGCACAAGAGCATTGGGAATCTCTGCTTTTCCAGAGACTCAGCATGTCACGGTGCTCGTTCTCGGCAGAAGCCTTTTTCTGAAAAGGTAAACTTAGGGCTCCTTCTCCCACAAGGAAGGTGCCAGCCCTGAAAGCTAATGCAATTCTTCACTATCCCTCTGCAGCCTATCCACAGGCACAACAGCACTGGGGATCTCTGCTTTCCCAGAGACTCAGCATGTCACGGTGCTCGTTCTCGGCAGAAGCTTTTTTCTGAAAAGGCAAACTTAGGGCTCCTTCTCCCACAGGGAAGGTGCCAGCCCTGAAAGATCTTGCTGGTCTTCACTATCCCTCTGCAGCCTATCTTTAGCCGCAGCAGCATTGGGGATCTCTGCCTTCCCAGAGACTCAGCATGTCACGGTGCTTGTTCTCGGCAGAAGCTTTTTTCTGAAAAGGCAAACTTACGGCTGCTTCTCCCACAAGGAAGGTGCCAGCCCTGAAAGATCTTGCTGGTTTTCACTATCCCTTTGCAGCCTATCTATAGCCACAACAGCACAGGGGATCTCTGCTTTCCCAGAGACTCAGCATGTCACGGTGCTCGTTCTCGGCAGAAGCTTTTTTCTGAAAAGGCAAACTTACGGATCCTTCTCCCACAAGGAAGGTGCCAGCCCTGAAAGATCTTGCTGGTCTTCACTATCCCTCTGCAGCCTATCTTTAGCCGCAACAGCACAGGGGATCTCTGCTTTCCCAGAGACTCAGCATGTCACAGTGCTCGTTCTCGCCAGAAGCTTTTTCTGAAAAGGCAAACGTCTGGCTCCTTCTCCCGCAAGGAAGCTGCCAGCCCTGAAAGATCTTGCTGGTCTTCACTATCCCTCTGCAGCCTATCCACAGGCACAACAGCATTGGGGATCGCTGCTTTCCCAGAGACTCAGCATGTCACGGTGCTCGTTCTCGGCAGAAGCTTTTTCTGAAAAGGCAAACTTACGGCTCCTTCTCCCACAAGGAAGGTGCCAGCCCTGAAAGATCTTGCTGGTCTTCACTATCCCTCTGCAGCCTATCCACAGGCACAACAGCACTGGGGATCCCTGCTTTCCCAGAGACTCAGTATGTCACAGTGCTCGTTCTCGCCAGAAGCTTTTTCTGAAAAGGCAAACTTACGGCTCCTTCTCCCACAAGGAAGGTGCCAGCCCTGAAAGATCTTGCTGGTCTTCACTATCCCTCTGCAGCCTATCCACAGGCACAAGAGCATTGGGAATCTCTGCTTTCCCAGAGACTCAGCATGTCACGGTGCTCGTTCTCGGCAGAAGCCTTTTTCTGAAAAGGTAAACTTAGGGCTCCTTCTCCCACAAGGAAGGTGCCAGCCCTGAAAGCTAATGCAATTCTTCACTATCCGCCTGCAGCCTATCCACAGGCACAACAGCACTGGGGATCCCTGCTTTCCCAGAGACTCAGCATGTCACGGTGCTCGTTCTCGGCAGAAGCTTTTTTCTGAAAAGGCAAACTTAGGGCTCCTTCTCCCACAGGGAAGGTGCCAGCCCTGAAAGATCTTGCTGGTCTTCACTATCCCTCTGCAGCCTATCCACAGGCACAAGAGCATTGGGAATCTCTGCTTTTCCAGAGACTCAGCATGTCACGGTGCTCGTTCTCGGCAGAAGCCTTTTTCTGAAAAGGTAAACTTAGGGCTCCTTCTCCCACAAGGAAGGTGCCAGCCCTGAAAGCTAATGCAATTCTTCACTATCCCTCTGCAGCCTATCCACAGGCACAACAGCACTGGGGATCTCTGCTTTCCCAGAGACTCAGCATGTCACGGTGCTCGTTCTCGGCAGAAGCCTTTTTCTGAAAAGGCAAACTTAGGGCTCCTTCTCCCACAAGGAAGGTGCCAGCCCTGAAAGCTAATGCAATTTTTCACTATCCCTCTGCAGCCTATCCACAGGCACAAGAGCATTGGGAATCTCTGCTTTCCCAGAGACTCAGCATGTCACGGTGCTCGTTCTCGGCAGAAGCCTTTTTCTGAAAAGGTAAACTTAGGGCTCCTTCTCCCACAAGGAAGCTGCCAGCCCTGAAAGATCTTGCTGGTCTTCACTATCCCTCTGCAGCCTATCCACAGGCACAACAGCACTGGGGATCTCTGCTTTCCCAGAGACTCAGCATGTCACGGTGCTCGTTCTCGGCAGAAGCTTTTTTCTGAAAAGGCAAACTTACGGCTCCTTCTCCCACTAGGAAGGTGCCAGCCCTGAAAGATCTTGCTGGTCTTCACTATCCCTCTGCAGCCTATCCACAGGCACAACAGCACTGGGGATCTCTGCTTTCCCGGAGACTCAGCATGTCACGGTGCTCACTCTCGGCAGAGTCTTTTTCTGAAAAGGCAAACTTACGGCTCCTTCTCCCACAGGGAAGGTGCCAGCCCTGAAAGATCTTGCTGGTCTTCACTATCCCTCTGCAGCCTATCCACAGGCACAACAGCACTGGGGATCCCTGCTTTCCCAGAGACTCAGTATGTCACAGTGCTCGTTCTCGCCAGAAGCTTTTTCTGAAAATGCAAACTTACGGCTGCTTCTCCCACAAGGAAGGTGCCAGCCCTGAAAGATCTTGCTGGTCTTCACTATCCCTCTGCAGCCTATCCACAGGCACAAGAGCATTGGGAATCTATGCTTTCCCAGAGACTCAGCATGTCACGGTGCTCGTTCTCGGCAGAAGCCTTTTTCTGAAAAGGTAAACTTAAGGCTCCTTCTCCCACAAGGAAGGTGCCAGCCCTGAAAGCTAATGCAATTCTTCACTATCCGCCTGCAGCCTATCCACAGGCACAACAGCACTGGGGATCTCTGCTTTCCCAGAGACTCAGCATGTCACGGTGCTCGCTCTCGGCAGAAGCTTTTTCTGAAAAGGCAAACGTCTGGCTCCTTCTCCCACAAGGAATCTGCCAGCCCTGAAAGATCTTGCTGGTCTTCACTATCCCTCTGCAGCCTATCCACAGGCACAACAGCACTGGGGATCGCTGCTTTCCCAGAGACTCAGCATGTCACGGTGCTCGTTCTCGGCAGAAGCTTTTTTCTGAAAAGGCAAACTTACGGCTGCTTCTCCCACAAGGTAGGTGCCAGCCCTGAAAGATCTTGCTGGTTTTCACTATCCCTTTGCAGCCTATCTATAGCCGCAACAGCACAGGGGATCTCTGCTTTCCCAGAGACTCAGCATGTCACGGTGCTCGTTCTCGGCAGAAGCTTTTTTCTGAAAAGGCAAACTTACGGCTGCTTCTCCCACAAGGAAGGTGCCAGCCCTGAAAGATCTTGCTGGTCTTCACTATCCCTCTGCAGCCTATCCACAGGCACAACAGCACTGGGGATCCCTGCTTTCCCAGAGACACAGTATGTCACAGTGCTCGCTCTCAGCAGAAGCTTTTTCTGAAAAGGCAAACGTCTGGCTCCTTCTCCCACAAGGAAGCTGCCAGCCCTGAAAGATCTTGCTGGTCTTCACTATCCCTCTGCAGCCTATCCACAGGCACAACAGCACTGGGGATCTCTGCTTTTCCAGAGACTCAGCATGTCACGGTGCTCGTTCTCGGCAGAAGCCTTTTTCTGAAAAGGTAAACTTAGGGCTCCTTCTCCCACAAGGAAAGTGCCAGCCCTGAAAGCTAATGCAATTCTTCACTATCCCTCTGCAGCCTATCCACAGGCACAACAGCACTGGGGATCTCTGCTTTCCCAGAGACTCAGCATGTCACGGTGCTCGTTCTCGGCAGAAGCTTTTTTCTGAAAAGGCAAACTTAGGGCTCCTTCTCCCACAGGGAAGGTGCCAGCCCTGAAAGATCTTGCTGGTCTTCACTATCCCTCTGCAGCCTATCATTAGCCGCAGCAGCATTGGGGATCTCTGCTTTCCCAGAGACTCAGCATGTCACGGTGCTCGTTCTCGGCAGAAGCTTTTTTCTGAAAAGGCAAACTTACGGCTGCTTCTCCCACAAGGAAGGTGCCAGCCCTGAAAGATCTTGCTGGTCTTCACTATCCCTCTGCAGCCTATCCACAGGCACAAGAGCATTGGGAATCTCTGCTTTCCCAGAGACTCAGCATGTCACGGTGCTCGTTCTCGGCAGAAGCCTTTTTCTGAAAAGGTAAACTTAGGGCTCCTTCTCCCACAAGGAAGGTGCCAGCCCTGAAAGATCTTGCTGGTCTTCACTATCCCTCTGCAGCCTATCCACAGGCACAACAGCATTGGGGATCTCTGCTTTCCCAGAGACTCAGCATGTCACGGTGCTCGTTCTCGGCAGAAGCTTTTTTCTGAAAAGGCAAACTTACGGCTGCTTCTCCCACAAGGAAGGTACCAGCCCTGAAAGATCTTGCTGGTTTTCACTATCCCTTTTCAGCCTATCTATAGCCGCAACAGCATTGGGAATCTCTGCTTTCCCAGAGACTCAGCATGTCACGGTGCTCGTTCTCGGCAGAAGCCTTTTTCTGAAAAGGTAAACTTAGGGCTCCTTCTCCCACAAGGAAGGTGCCAGCCCTGAAAGCTAATGCAGTTCTTCACTATCCGCCTGCAGCCTATCCACAGGCACAACAGCATTGGGGATCTCTGCTTTCCCAGAGACTCAGCATGTCACGGTGCTCGTTCTCGGCAGAAGCTTTTTTCTGAAAAGGCAAACTTACGGCTGCTTCTCCCACAAGGAAGGTGCCAGCCCTGAAAGATCTTGCTGGTCTTCACTATCCCTCTGCAGCCTATCATTAGCCGCAGCAGCATTGGGGATCTCTGCTTTCCCAGAGACTCAGCATGTCACGGTGCTCGTTCTCGGCAGAAGCTTTTTTCTGAAAAGGCAAACTTAGGGCTCCTTCTCCCACAAGGAAGGTGCCAGCCCTGAAAGATCTTGCTGGTCTTCACTATCCCTCTGCAGCCTATCCACAGGCACAACAGCTTTGGAGATCGCTGCTTTCCCAGAGACTCAGCATGTCACGGTGCTCGTTCTCGGCAGAAGCCTTTTTCTGAAAAGGTAAACTTAGGGCTCCTTCTCCCACAAGGAAGGTGCCAGCCCTGAAAGATCTTGCTGGTCTTCACTATCCCTCTGCAGCCTATCCACAGGCACAACAGCATTGGGGATCTCTGCTTTCCCAGAGACTCAGCATGTCACGGTGCTCGTTCTCGGCAGAAGCTTTTTTCTGAAAAGGCAAACTTACGGCTGCTTCTCCCACAAGGAAGGTACCAGCCCTGAAAGATCTTGCTGGTTTTCACTATCCCTTTTCAGCCTATCTATAGCCGCAACAGCATTGGGGATCTCTGCTTTCCCAGAGACTCAGCATGTCACGGTGCTCGTTCTCGGCAGAAGCTTTTTTCTGAAAAGGCAAACTTAGGGCTCCTTCTCCCACAAGGAAGGTGCCAGCCCTGAAAGATCTTGCTGGTCTTCACTATCCCTCTGCAGCCTATCCACAGGCACAACAGCACTGGGGATCTCTGCTTTCCCGGAGACTCAGCATGTCACGGTGCTCACTCTCGGCAGAGTCTTTTTCTGAAAAGGCAAACTTACGGCTCCTTCTCCCACAAGGAAGGTGCCAGCCCTGAAAGATCTTGCTGGTCTTCACTATCCCTCTGCAGCCTATCCACAGTCACAACAGCATTGGGAATCTCTGCTTTTCCAGAGACTCAGCATGTCACGGTGCTCGTTCTCGGCAGAAGCCTTTTTCTGAAAAGGCAAACTTAGGGCTCCTTCTCCCACAGGGAAGGTGCCAGCCCTGAAAGATCTTGCTGGTCTTCACTATCCCTCTGCAGCCTATCTTTAGCCGCAGCAGCATTGGGGATCTCTGCTTTCCCAGAGACTCAGCATGTCACGGTGCTCGTTCTCGGCAGAAGCTTTTTTCTGAAAAGGCAAACTTACGGCTGCTTCTCCCACAAGGAAGGTGCCAGCCCTGAAAGATCTTGCTGGTTTTCACTATCCCTTTGCAGCCTATCTATAGCCGCAACAGCACTGGGGATCTCTGCTTTCCCAGAGACTCAGCATGTCACGGTGCTCGTTCTCGGCAGAAGCTTTTTTCTGAAAAGGCAAACGTCTGGCTCCTTCTCCCACAAGGAAGGTGCCAGCCCTGAAAGATCTTGCTGGTCTTCACTATCCCTCTGCAGCCTATCCACAGGCACAAGACCATTGGGAATCTCTGCTTTCCCAGAGACTCAGCATGTCACGGTGCTCGTTCTCGGCAGAAGCCTTTTTCTGAAAAGGTAAACTTAGGGCTCCTTGTCCCACAAGGAAGGTGCCAGCCCTGAAAGCTAATGCAATTCTTCACTATCCCTCTGCAGCCTATCCACAGGCACAACAGCACTGGGGATCTCTGCTTTCCCAGAGACTCAGCATGTCACGGTGCTCGTTCTCGGCAGAAGCTTTTTTCTGAAAAGGCAAACTTACGGATCCTTCTCCCACAAGGAAGGTGCCAGCCCTGAAAGATCTTGCTGGTCTTCACTATCCCTCTGCAGCCTATCCACAGGCACAACAGCACTGGGGATCTCTGCTTTCCCAGAGACTCAGCATGTCACGGTGCTCGTTCTCGGCAGAAGCTTTTTTCTGAAAAGGCAAACTTACGGCTGCTTCTCCCACAAGGAAGGTGCCAGCCCTGAAAGATCTTGCTGGTCTTCACTATCCCTCTGCAGCCTATCCACAGGCACAACAGCACTGGGGATCCCTGCTTTCCCAGAGACTCAGTATGTCACAGTGCTCGTTCTCGCCAGAAGCTTTTTCTGAAAATGCAAACTTACGGCTGCTTCTCCCACAAGGAAGGTGCCAGCCCTGAAAGATCTTGCTGGTCTTCACTATCCCTCTGCAGCCTATCCACAGGCACAAGAGCATTGGGAATCTCTGCTTTCCCAGAGACTCAGCATGTCACGGTGCTCGTTCTCGGCAGAGCCTTTTTCTGAAAAGGCAAACGTCTGGCTCCTTCTCCCACAAGGAATCTGCCAGCCCTGAAAGATCTTGCTGGTCTTCACTATCCCTCTGCAGCCTATCCACAGGCACAACAGCACTGGGGATATCTGCTTTCCCGGAGACTCAGCATGTCACGGTGCTCACTCTCGGCAGAGCCTTTTTCTGAAAAGGCAAACTTACGGCTCCTTCTCCCACAAGGAAGGTGCCAGCCCTGAAAGATCTTGCTGGTCTTCACTATCCCTCTGCAGCCTATCCACAGGCACAACAGCACTGGGGATCTCTGCTTTCCCAGAGACTCAGCATGTCACGGTGCTCGTTCTCGGCAGAAGCTTTTTTCTGAAAAGGCAAACTTACGGCTGCTTCTCCCACAAGGTAGGTGCCAGCCCTGAAAGATCTTGCTGGTTTTCACTATCCCTTTGCAGTCTATCTATAGCCGCAACAGCACAGGGGATCCCTGCTTTCCCAGAGACACAGTATGTCACAGTGCTCGCTCTCAGCAGAAGCTTTTTCTGAAAAGGCAAACGTCTGGTTCCTTCTCCCACAAGGAAGCTGCCAGCCCTGAAAGATCTTGCTGGTCTTCACTATCCCTCTGCAGCCTATCTTTAGCCGCAGCAGCATTGGGATCTCTGCTTTCCCAGAGACTCAGTATGTCACAGTGCTCGTTCTCGCCAGAAGCTTTTTCTGAAAAGGCAAACGTCTGGCTCCTTCTCCCACAAGGAAGGTGCCAGCCCTGAAAGATCTTGCTGGTCTTCACTATCCCTCTGCAGCCTATCCACAGGCACAACAGCACTGGGGATCTCTGCTTTTCCAGAGACTCAGCATGTCACGGTGCTCGTTCTCGGCAGAAGCCTTTTTCTGAAAAGGTAAACTTAGGGCTCCTTCTCCCACAAGGAAAGTGCCAGCCCTGAAAGCTAATGCAATTCTTCACTATCCCTCTGCAGCCTATCCACAGGCACAACAGCACTGGGGATCTCTGCTTTCCCAGAGACTCAGCATGTCACGGTGCTCGTTCTCGGCAGAAGCTTTTTTCTGAAAAGGCAAACTTACGGCTGCTTCTCCCACAAGGAAGGTGCCAGCCCTGAAAGATCTTGCTGGTATTCACTATCCCTTTGCAGCCTATCTATAGCCGCAACAGCACAGGGGATCTCTCCTTTCCCAGAGACTCAGCATGTCACGGTGCTCGTTCTCGGCAGAAGCTTTTTTCTGAAAAGGCAAACTTAGGGCTCCTTCTCCCACAGGGAAGGTGCCAGCCCTGAAAGATCTTGCTGGTCTTCACTATCCCTCTGCAGCCTATCATTAGCCGCAGCAGCATTGGGGATCTCTGCTTTCCCAGAGACTCAGCATGTCACGGTGCTCGTTCTCGGCAGAAGCTTTTTTCTGAAAAGGCAAACTTACGGCTGCTTCTCCCACAAGGAAGGTGCCAGCCCTTAAAGATCTTGCTGGTCTTCACTATCCCTCTGCAGCCTATCCACAGGCACAAGAGCATTGGGAATCTCTGCTTTCCCAGAGACTCAGCATGTCACGGTGCTCGTTCTCGGCAGAAGCCTTTTTCTGAAAAGGTAAACTTAGGGCTCCTTCTCCCACAAGGAAGGTGCCAGCCCTGAAAGCTAATGCAGTTCTTCACTATCCGCCTGCAGCCTATCCACAGGCACAACAGCATTGGGGATCTCTGCTTTCCCAGAGACTCAGCATGTCACGGTGCTCGTTCTCGGCAGAAGCTTTTTTCTGAAAAGGCAAACTTACGGCTGCTTCTCCCACAAGGAAGGTGCCAGCCCTGAAAGATCTTGCTGGTTTTCACTATCCCTTTTCAGCCTATCTATAGCCGCAACAGCATTGGGGATCTCTGCTTTCCCAGAGACTCAGCATGTCACGGTGCTCGTTCTCGGCAGAAGCTTTTTTCTGAAAAGGCAAACTTAGGGCTCCTTCTCCCACAAGGAAGGTGCCAGCCCTGAAAGATCTTGCTGGTCTTCACTATCCCTCTGCAGCCTATCCACAGGCACAACAGCTTTGGAGATCGCTGCTTTCCCAGAGACTCAGCATGTCACGGTGCTCGTTCTCGGCAGAAGCCTTTTTCTGAAAAGGTAAACTTAGGGCTCCTTCTCCCACAAGGAAGGTGCCAGCCCTGAAAGATCTTGCTGGTCTTCACTATCCCTCTGCAGCCTATCCACAGGCACAACAGCATTGGGGATCTCTGCTTTCCCAGAGACTCAGCATGTCACGGTGCTCGTTCTCGGCAGAAGCTTTTTTCTGAAAAGGCAAACTTACGGCTGCTTCTCCCACAAGGAAGGTACCAGCCCTGAAAGATCTTGCTGGTTTTCACTATCCCTTTTCAGCCTATCTATAGCCGCAACAGCATTGGGGATCTCTGCTTTCCCAGAGACTCAGCATGTCACGGTGCTCGTTCTCGGCAGAAGCTTTTTTCTGAAAAGGCAAACTTAGGGCTCCTTCTCCCACAAGGAAGGTGCCAGCCCTGAAAGATCTTGCTGGTCTTCACTATCCCTCTGCAGCCTATCCACAGGCACAACAGCACTGGGGATCTCTGCTTTCCCGGAGACTCAGCATGTCACGGTGCTCACTCTCGGCAGAGTCTTTTTCTGAAAAGGCAAACTTACGGCTCCTTCTCCCACAAGGAAGGTGCCAGCCCTGAAAGATCTTGCTGGTCTTCACTATCCCTCTGCAGCCTATCCACAGTCACAACAGCATTGGGAATCTCTGCTTTTCCAGAGACTCAGCATGTCACGGTGCTCGTTCTCGGCAGAAGCCTTTTTCTGAAAAGGCAAACTTAGGGCTCCTTCTCCCACAGGGAAGGTGCCAGCCCTGAAAGATCTTGCTGGTCTTCACTATCCCTCTGCAGCCTATCTTTAGCCGCAGCAGCATTGGGGATCTCTGCTTTCCCAGAGACTCAGCATGTCACGGTGCTCGTTCTCGGCAGAAGCTTTTTTCTGAAAAGGCAAACTTACGGCTGCTTCTCCCACAAGGAAGGTGCCAGCCCTGAAAGATCTTGCTGGTTTTCACTATCCCTTTGCAGCCTATCTATAGCCGCAACAGCACTGGGGATCTCTGCTTTCCCAGAGACTCAGCATGTCACGGTGCTCGTTCTCGGCAGAAGCTTTTTTCTGAAAAGGCAAACGTCTGGCTCCTTCTCCCACAAGGAAGGTGCCAGCCCTGAAAGATCTTGCTGGTCTTCACTATCCCTCTGCAGCCTATCCACAGGCACAAGAGCATTGGGAATCTCTGCTTTCCCAGAGACTCAGCATGTCACGGTGCTCGTTCTCGGCAGAAGCCTTTTTCTGAAAAGGTAAACTTAGGGCTCCTTCTCCCACAAGGAAGGTGCCAGCCCTGAAAGCTAATGCAGTTCTTCACTATCCGCCTGCAGCCTATCCACAGGCACAACAGCATTGGGGATCTCTGCTTTCCCAGAGACTCAGCATGTCACGGTGCTCGTTCTCGGCAGAAGCTTTTTTCTGAAAAGGCAAACTTACGGCTGCTTCTCCCACAAGGAAGGTGCCAGCCCTGAAAGATCTTGCTGGTTTTCACTATCCCTTTTCAGCCTATCTATAGCCGCAACAGCATTGGGGATCTCTGCTTTCCCAGAGACTCAGCATGTCACGGTGCTCGTTCTCGGCAGAAGCTTTTTTCTGAAAAGGCAAACTTAGGGCTCCTTCTCCCACAAGGAAGGTGCCAGCCCTGAAAGATCTTGCTGGTCTTCACTATCCCTCTGCAGCCTATCCACAGGCACAACAGCTTTGGAGATCGCTGCTTTCCCAGAGACTCAGCATGTCACGGTGCTCGTTCTCGGCAGAAGCCTTTTTCTGAAAAGGTAAACTTAGGGCTCCTTCTCCCACAAGGAAGGTGCCAGCCCTGAAAGCTAATGCAATTCTTCACTATCCGCCTGCAGCCTATCCACAGGCACAACAGCACTGGGGATCCCTGCTTTCCCAGAGACTCAGCATGTCACGGTGCTCGCTCTCGGCAGAAGCTTTTTTCTGAAAAGGCAAACTTAGGGCTCCTTCTCCCACAGGGAAGGTGCCAGCCCTGAAAGATCTTGCTGGTCTTCACTATCCCTCTGCAGCCTATCCACAGGCACAACAGCATTGGGGATCTCTGCTTTCCCAGAGACTCAGCATGTCACGGTGCTCGCTCTCGGCAGAAGCTTTTTTCTGAAAAGGCAAACTTACGGCTCCTTCTCCCGCAAGGAAGGTGCCAGCCCTGAAAGATCTTGCTGGTCTTCACTATCCCTCTGCAGCCTATCCACAGGCACAAGAGCATTGGGAATCTCTGCTTTCCCAGAGACTCAGCATGTCACGGTGCTCGTTCTCGGCAGAAGCCTTTTTCTGAAAAGGCAAACGTCTGGCTCCTTCTCCCACAAGGAAGGTGCCAGCCCTGAAAGATCTTGCTGGTCTTCACTATCCCTCTGCAGCCTATCCACAGGCACAACAGCACTGGGGATCTCTGCTTTCCCAGAGACTCAGCATGTCACGGTGCTCGTTCTCGGCAGAAGCTTTTTTCTGAAAAGGCAAACTTACGGATCCTTCTCCCACAAGGAAGGTGCCAGCCCTGAAAGATCTTGCTGGTCTTCACTATCCCTCTGCAGCCTATCCACAGGCACAAGAGCATTGGGAATCTCTGCTTTCCCAGAGACTCAGCATGTCACGGTGCTCGTTCTCGGCAGAAGCCTTTTTCTGAAAAGGTAAACTTAGGGCTCCTTCTCCCACAAGGAAGGTGCCAGCCCTGAAAGCTAATGCAATTCTTCACTATCCGCCTGCAGCCTATCCACAGGCACAACAGCACTGGGGATCTCTGCTTTCCCAGAGACTCAGCATGTCACGGTGCTCGCTCTCGGCAGAAGCTTTTTTCTGAAAAGGCAAACTTAGGGCTCCTTCTCCCACAGGGAAGGTGCCAGCCCTGATAGATCTTGCTGGTCTTCACTATCCCTCTGCAGCCTATCCACAGGCACAACAGCATTGGGGATCGCTGCTTTCCCAGAGACTCAGCATGTCACGGTGCTCGTTCTCGGCAGAAGCTTTTTTCTGAAAAGGCAAACTTACGGCTCCTTCTCCCACAAGGAAGGTGCCAGCCCTGAAAGATCTTGCTGGTCTTCACTATCCCTCTGCAGCCTATCCACAGGCATAAGAGCATTGGGAATCTCTGCTTTCCCAGAGACTCAGCATGTCACGGTGCTCGTTCTCGGCAGAAGCCTTTTTCTGAAAAGGTAAACTTAGGGCTCCTTCTCCCACAAGGAAGGTGCCAGCCCTGAAAGCTAATGCAATTCTTCACTATCCCTCTGCAGCCTATCCACAGGCACAACAGCACTGGGGATCTCTGCTTTCCCAGAGACTCAGCATGTCACGGTGCTCGTTCTCGGCAGAAGCTTTTTTCTGAAAAGGCAAACTTAGGGCTCCTTCTCCCACAAGGAAGGTGCCAGCCCTGAAAGATCTTGCTGGTCTTCACTATCCCTCTGCAGCCTATCCACAGGCACAACAGCACTGGGGATCTCTGCTTTCCCAGAGACTCAGCATGTCACGGTGCTCACTCTCGGCAGAGCCTTTTTCTGAAAAGGCAAACTTAGGGCTCCTTCTCCCACAAGGAAGGTGCCAGCCCTGAAAGATCTTGCTGGTCTTCACTATCCCTCTGCAGCCTATCTTTAGCCGCAACAGCATTGGGGATCTCTGCTTTCCCAGAGACTCAGCATGTCACGGTGCTCGTTCTCGGCAGAAGCCTTTTTCTGAAAAGGTAAACTTAGGGCTCCTTCTCCCACAAGGAAGGTGCCAGCCCTGAAAGCTAATGCAATTCTTCACTATCCCTCTGCAGCCTATCCACAGGCACAACAGCACTGGGGATCTCTGCTTTCCCAGAGACTCAGCATGTCACGGTGCTCGTTCTCGGCAGAAGCTTTTTTCTGAAAAGGCAAACTTAGGGCTCCTTCTCCCACAGGGAAGGTGCCAGCCCTGAAAGATCTTGCTGGTATTCACTATCCCTCTGCAGCCTATCTTTAGCCGCAGCAGCATTGGGGATCTCTGCCTTCCCAGAGACTCAGCATGTCACGGTGCTTGTTCTCGGCAGAAGCTTTTTTCTGAAAAGGCAAACTTACGGCTGCTTCTCCCACAAGGAAGGTGCCAGCCCTGAAAGATCTTGCTGGTTTTCACTATCCCTTTGCAGCCTATCTATAGCCACAACAGCACAGGGGATCTCTGCTTTCCCAGAGACTCAGCATGTCACGGTGCTCGTTCTCGGCAGAAGCTTTTTTCTGAAAAGGCAAACTTACGGATCCTTCTCCCACAAGGAAGGTGCCAGCCCTGAAAGATCTTGCTGGTCTTCACTATCCCTCTGCAGCCTATCCACAGGCACAACAGCATTGGGGATCGCTGCTTTCCCAGAGACTCAGCATGTCACGGTGCTCGTTCTCGGCAGAAGCTTTTTCTGAAAAGGCAAACTTACGGCTCCTTCTCCCACAAGGAAGGTGCCAGCCCTGAAAGATCTTGCTGGTCTTCACTATCCCTCTGCAGCCTATCCACAGGCACAACAGCACTGGGGATCCCTGCTTTCCCAGAGACTCAGTATGTCACAGTGCTCGTTCTCGCCAGAAGCTTTTTCTGAAAAGGCAAACTTACGGCTCCTTCTCCCACAAGGAAGGTGCCAGCCCTGAAAGATCTTGCTGGTCTTCACTATCCCTCTGCAGCCTATCCACAGGCACAAGAGCATTGGGAATCTCTGCTTTCCCAGAGACTCAGCATGTCACGGTGCTCGTTCTCGGCAGAAGCCTTTTTCTGAAAAGGTAAACTTAGGGCTCCTTCTCCCACAAGGAAGGTGCCAGCCCTGAAAGCTAATGCAATTCTTCACTATCCGCCTGCAGCCTATCCACAGGCACAACAGCACTGGGGATCCCTGCTTTCCCAGAGACTCAGCATGTCACGGTGCTCGTTCTCGGCAGAAGCTTTTTTCTGAAAAGGCAAACTTAGGGCTCCTTCTCCCACAGGGAAGGTGCCAGCCCTGAAAGATCTTGCTGGTCTTCACTATCCCTCTGCAGCCTATCCACAGGCACAAGAGCATTGGGAATCTCTGCTTTTCCAGAGACTCAGCATGTCACGGTGCTCGTTCTCGGCAGAAGCATTTTTCTGAAAAGGTAAACTTAGGGCTCCTTCTCCCACAAGGAAGGTGCCAGCCCTGAAAGCTAATGCAATTCTTCACTATCCCTCTGCAGCCTATCCACAGGCACAACAGCACTGGGGATCTCTGCTTTCCCAGAGACTCAGCATGTCACGGTGCTCGTTCTCGGCAGAAGCTTTTTTCTGAAAAGGCAAACTTAGGGCTCCTTCTCCCACAGGGAAGGTGCCAGCCCTGAAAGATCTTGCTCGTCTTCACTATTCCTCTGCAGCCTATCTATAGCCGCAACAGCACAGGGGATCTCTGCTTTCCCGGAGACTCAGCATGTCACGGTGCTCACTCTCGGCAGAGCCTTTTTCTGAAAAGGCAAACTTACGGCTGCTTCTCCCACAAGGAAGGTGCCAGCCCTGAAAGATCTTGCTGGTCTTCACTATCCCTCTGCAGCCTATCCACAGGCACAACAGCATTGGGAATCTCTGCTTTTCCAGAGACTCAGCATGTCACGGTGCTCGTTCTCGGCAGAAGTCTTTTCTGAAAAGGTAAACTTAGGGCTCCTTCTCCCACAAGGAAGGTGCCAGCCCTGAAAGCTAATGCAATTCTTCACTATCCGCCTGCAGCCTATCCACAGGCACAACAGCACTGGGGATCCCTGCTTTCCCAGAGACTCAGCATGTCACGGTGCTCGTTCTCGGCAGAAGCTTTTTTCTGAAAAGGCAAACTTAGGGCTCCTTCTCCCACAAGGAAGGTGCCAGCCCTGAAAGCTAATGCAATTCTTCACTATCCCTCTGCAGCCTATCCACAGGCACAAGAGCATTGGGAATCTCTGCTTTCCCAGAGACTCAGCATGTCACGGTGCTCGTTCTCGGCAGAAGCTTTTTTCTGAAAAGGCAAACTTACGGCTGCTTCTCCCACAAGGAAGGTGCCAGCCCTGAAAGATCTTGCTGGTATTCACTATCCCTTTGCAGCCTATCTATAGCCGCAACAGCACAGGGGATCTCTCCTTTCCCAGAGACTCAGCATGTCACGGTGCTCGTTCTCGGCAGAAGCTTTTTTCTGAAAAGGCAAACTTAGGGCTCCTTCTCCCACAGGGAAGGTGCCAGCCCTGAAAGATCTTGCTGGTCTTCACTATCCCTCTGCAGCCTATCATTAGCCGCAGCAGCATTGGGGATCTCTGCTTTCCCAGAGACTCAGCATGTCACGGTGCTCGTTCTCGGCAGAAGCCTTTTTCTGAAAAGGTAAACTTAGGGCTCCTTCTCCCACAAGGAAGGTGCCAGCCCTGAAAGCTAATGCAGTTCTTCACTATCCGCCTGCAGCCTATCCACAGGCACAACAGCATTGGGGATCTCTGCTTTCCCAGAGACTCAGCATGTCACGGTGCTCGTTCTCGGCAGAAGCTTTTTTCTGAAAAGGCAAACTTACGGCTGCTTCTCCCACAAGGAAGGTGCCAGCCCTGAAAGATCTTGCTGGTTTTCACTATCCCTTTTCAGCCTATCTATAGCCGCAACAGCATTGGGGATCTCTGCTTTCCCAGAGACTCAGCATGTCACGGTGCTCGTTCTCGGCAGAAGCTTTTTTCTGAAAAGGCAAACTTAGGGCTCCTTCTCCCACAAGGAAGGTGCCAGCCCTGAAAGATCTTGCTGGTCTTCACTATCCCTCTGCAGCCTATCCACAGGCACAACAGCACTGGGGATCTCTGCTTTCCCAGAGACTCAGCATGTCACGGTGCTCACTCTCGGCAGAGCCTTTTTCTGAAAAGGCAAACTTACGGCTCCTTCTCCCACAAGGAAGGTGCCAGCCCTGAAAGATCTTGCTGGTCTTAGCTATCCCTCTGCAGCCTATCCACAGGCACAACAGCACTGGGGATCTCTGCTTTCCCGGAGACTCAGCATGTCACGGTGCTCACTCTCGGCAGAGTCTTTTTCTGAAAAGGCAAACTTACGGCTCCTTCTCCCACAAGGAAGGTGCCAGCCCTGAAAGATCTTGCTGGTCTTCACTATCCCTCTGCAGCCTATCCACAGTCACAACAGCATTGGGAATCTCTGCTTTTCCAGAGACTCAGCATGTCACGGTGCTCGTTCTCGGCAGAAGCCTTTTTCTGAAAAGGCAAACTTAGGGCTCCTTCTCCCACAGGGAAGGTGCCAGCCCTGAAAGATCTTGCTGGTCTTCACTATCCCTCTGCAGCCTATCTTTAGCCGCAGCAGCATTGGGGATCTCTGCTTTCCCAGAGACTCAGCATGTCACGGTGCTCGTTCTCGGCAGAAGCTTTTTTCTGAAAAGGCAAACTTACGGCTGCTTCTCCCACAAGGAAGGTGCCAGCCCTGAAAGATCTTGCTGGTTTTCACTATCCCTTTGCAGCCTATCTATAGCCGCAACAGCACTGGGGATCACTGCTTTCCCAGAGACTCAGCATGTCACGGTGCTCGTTCTCGGCAGAAGCTTTTTTCTGAAAAGGCAAACGTCTGGCTCCTTCTCCCACAAGGAAGGTGCCAGCCCTGAAAGATCTTGCTGGTCTTCACTATCCCTCTGCAGCCTATCCACAGGCACAAGACCATTGGGAATCTCTGCTTTCCCAGAGACTCAGCATGTCACGGTGCTCGTTCTCGGCAGAAGCCTTTTTCTGAAAAGGTAAACTTAGGGCTCCTTCTCCCACAAGGAAGGTGCCAGCCCTGAAAGCTAATGCAATTCTTCACTATCCCTCTGCAGCCTATCCACAGGCACAACAGCACTGGGGATCTCTGCTTTCCCAGAGACTCAGCATGTCACGGTGCTCGTTCTCGGCAGAAGCTTTTTTCTGAAAAGGCAAACTTACGGATCCTTCTCCCACAAGGAAGGTGCCAGCCCTGAAAGCTAATGCAATTCTTCACTATCCCTCTGCAGCCTATCCACAGGCACAACAGCACTGGGGATCTCTGCTTTCCCAGAGACTCAGCATGTCACGGTGCTCGTTCTCGGCAGAAGCTTTTTTCTGAAAAGGCAAACTTAGGGCTCCTTCTCCCACAAGGAAGGTGCCAGCCCTGAAAGATCTTGCTGGTCTTCACTATCCCTCTGCAGCCTATCCACAGGCACAACAGCACTGGGGATCTCTGCTTTCCCAGAGACTCAGCATGTCACGGTGCTCGTTCTCGGCAGAAGCTTTTTTCTGAAAAGGCAAACTTAGGGCTCCTTCTCCCACAGGGAAGGTGCCAGCCCTGAAAGATCTTGCTGGTCTTCACTATCCCTCTGCAGCCTATCTTTAGCCGCAGCAGCATTGGGGATCGCTGCTTTCCCAGAGACTCAGCATGTCACGGTGCTCGTTCTCGGCAGAAGCTTTTTTCTGAAAAGGCAAACTTACGGCTGCTTCTCCCACAAGGAAGGTGCCAGCCCTGAAAGATCTTGCTGGTCTTCACTATCCCTCTGCAGCCTATCCACAGGCACAACAGCACTGGGGATCCCTGCTTTCCCAGAGACTCAGTATGTCACAGTGCTCGTTCTCGCCAGAAGCTTTTTCTGAAAATGCAAACTTACGGCTGCTTCTCCCACAAGGAAGGTGCCAGCCCTGAAAGATCTTGCTGGTCTTCACTATCCCTCTGCAGCCTATCTTTAGCCGCAGCAGCATTGGGATCTCTGCTTTCCCAGAGACTCAGTATGTCACAGTGCTCGTTCTCGCCAGAAGCTTTTTCTGAAAAGGCAAACGTCTGGCTCCTTCTCCCACAAGGAAGGTGCCAGCCCTGAAAGATCTTGCTGGTCTTCACTATCCCTCTGCAGCCTATCCACAGGCACAACAGCATTGGGAATCTCTGCTTTTCCAGAGACTCAGCATGTCACGGTGCTCGTTCTCGGCAGAAGTCTTTTCTGAAAAGGTAAACTTAGGGCTCCTTCTCCCACAAGGAAGGTGCCAGCCCTGAAAGCTAATGCAATTCTTCACTATCCGCCTGCAGCCTATCCACAGGCACAACAGCACTGGGGATCCCTGCTTTCCCAGAGACTCAGCATGTCACGGTGCTCGTTCTCGGCAGAAGCTTTTTTCTGAAAAGGCAAACTTAGGGCTCCTTCTCCCACAAGGAAGGTGCCAGCCCTGAAAGCTAATGCAATTCTTCACTATCCCTCTGCAGCCTATCCACAGGCACAAGACCATTGGGAATCTCTGCTTTCCCAGAGACTCAGCATGTCACGGTGCTCGTTCTCGGCAGAAGCTTTTTTCTGAAAAGGCAAACTTACGGCTGCTTCTCCCACAAGGAAGGTGCCAGCCCTGAAAGATCTTGCTGGTATTCACTATCCCTTTGCAGCCTATCTATAGCCGCAACAGCACAGGGGATCTCTCCTTTCCCAGAGACTCAGCATGTCACGGTGCTCGTTCTCGGCAGAAGCTTTTTTCTGAAAAGGCAAACTTAGGGCTCCTTCTCCCACAGGGAAGGTGCCAGCCCTGAAAGATCTTGCTGGTCTTCACTATCCCTCTGCAGCCTATCATTAGCCGCAGCAGCATTGGGGATCTCTGCTTTCCCAGAGACTCAGCATGTCACGGTGCTCGTTCTCGGCAGAAGCCTTTTTCTGAAAAGGTAAACTTAGGGCTCCTTCTCCCACAAGGAAGGTGCCAGCCCTGAAAGCTAATGCAGTTCTTCACTATCCGCCTGCAGCCTATCCACAGGCACAACAGCATTGGGGATCTCTGCTTTCCCAGAGACTCAGCATGTCACGGTGCTCGTTCTCGGCAGAAGCTTTTTTCTGAAAAGGCAAACTTACGGCTGCTTCTCCCACAAGGAAGGTGCCAGCCCTGAAAGATCTTGCTGGTTTTCACTATCCCTTTTCAGCCTATCTATAGCCGCAACAGCATTGGGGATCTCTGCTTTCCCAGAGACTCAGCATGTCACGGTGCTCGTTCTCGGCAGAAGCTTTTTTCTGAAAAGGCAAACTTAGGGCTCCTTCTCCCACAAGGAAGGTGCCAGCCCTGAAAGATCTTGCTGGTCTTCACTATCCCTCTGCAGCCTATCCACAGGCACAACAGCACTGGGGATCTCTGCTTTCCCAGAGACTCAGCATGTCACGGTGCTCACTCTCGGCAGAGCCTTTTTCTGAAAAGGCAAACTTACGGCTCCTTCTCCCACAAGGAAGGTGCCAGCCCTGAAAGATCTTGCTGGTCTTAGCTATCCCTCTGCAGCCTATCCACAGGCACAACAGCACTGGGGATCTCTGCTTTCCCGGAGACTCAGCATGTCACGGTGCTCACTCTCGGCAGAGTCTTTTTCTGAAAAGGCAAACTTACGGCTCCTTCTCCCACAAGGAAGGTGCCAGCCCTGAAAGATCTTGCTGGTCTTCACTATCCCTCTGCAGCCTATCCACAGTCACAACAGCATTGGGAATCTCTGCTTTTCCAGAGACTCAGCATGTCACGGTGCTCGTTCTCGGCAGAAGCCTTTTTCTGAAAAGGCAAACTTAGGGCTCCTTCTCCCACAGGGAAGGTGCCAGCCCTGAAAGATCTTGCTGGTCTTCACTATCCCTCTGCAGCCTATCTTTAGCCGCAGCAGCATTGGGGATCTCTGCTTTCCCAGAGACTCAGCATGTCACGGTGCTCGTTCTCGGCAGAAGCTTTTTTCTGAAAAGGCAAACTTACGGCTGCTTCTCCCACAAGGAAGGTGCCAGCCCTGAAAGATCTTGCTGGTTTTCACTATCCCTTTGCAGCCTATCTATAGCCGCAACAGCACTGGGGATCTCTGCTTTCCCAGAGACTCAGCATGTCACGGTGCTCGTTCTCGGCAGAAGCTTTTTTCTGAAAAGGCAAACGTCTGGCTCCTTCTCCCACAAGGAAGGTGCCAGCCCTGAAAGATCTTGCTGGTCTTCACTATCCCTCTGCAGCCTATCCACAGGCACAAGACCATTGGGAATCTCTGCTTTCCCAGAGACTCAGCATGTCACGGTGCTCGTTCTCGGCAGAAGCCTTTTTCTGAAAAGGTAAACTTAGGGCTCCTTCTCCCACAAGGAAGGTGCCAGCCCTGAAAGCTAATGCAATTCTTCACTATCCCTCTGCAGCCTATCCACAGGCACAACAGCACTGGGGATCTCTGCTTTCCCAGAGACTCAGCATGTCACGGTGCTCGTTCTCGGCAGAAGCTTTTTTCTGAAAAGGCAAACTTACGGATCCTTCTCCCACAAGGAAGGTGCCAGCCCTGAAAGATCTTGCTGGTCTTCACTATCCCTCTGCAGCCTATCCACAGGCACAACAGCACTGGGGATCTCTGCTTTCCCAGAGACTCAGCATGTCACGGTGCTCGTTCTCGGCAGAAGCTTTTTTCTGAAAAGGCAAACTTAGGGCTCCTTCTCCCACAAGGAAGGTGCCAGCCCTGAAAGATCTTGCTGGTCTTCACTATCCCTCTGCAGCCTATCCACAGGCACAACAGCACTGGGGATCTCTGCTTTCCCAGAGACTCAGCATGTCACGGTGCTCGTTCTCGGCAGAAGCTTTTTTCTGAAAAGGCAAACTTAGGGCTCCTTCTCCCACAGGGAAGGTGCCAGCCCTGAAAGATCTTGCTGGTCTTCACTATCCCTCTGCAGCCTATCTTTAGCCGCAGCAGCATTGGGGATCGCTGCTTTCCCAGAGACTCAGCATGTCACGGTGCTCGTTCTCGGCAGAAGCTTTTTTCTGAAAAGGCAAACTTACGGCTGCTTCTCCCACAAGGAAGGTGCCAGCCCTGAAAGATCTTGCTGGTCTTCACTATCCCTCTGCAGCCTATCCACAGGCACAACAGCACTGGGGATCCCTGCTTTCCCAGAGACTCAGTATGTCACAGTGCTCGTTCTCGCCAGAAGCTTTTTCTGAAAATGCAAACTTACGGCTGCTTCTCCCACAAGGAAGGTGCCAGCCCTGAAAGATCTTGCTGGTCTTCACTATCCCTCTGCAGCCTATCTTTAGCCGCAGCAGCATTGGGATCTCTGCTTTCCCAGAGACTCAGTATGTCACAGTGCTCGTTCTCGCCAGAAGCTTTTTCTGAAAAGGCAAACGTCTGGCTCCTTCTCCCACAAGGAAGGTGCCAGCCCTGAAAGATCTTGCTGGTCTTCACTATCCCTCTGCAGCCTATCCACAGGCACAACAGCATTGGGAATCTCTGCTTTTCCAGAGACTCAGCATGTCACGGTGCTCGTTCTCGGCAGAAGTCTTTTCTGAAAAGGTAAACTTAGGGCTCCTTCTCCCACAAGGAAGGTGCCAGCCCTGAAAGCTAATGCAATTCTTCACTATCCGCCTGCAGCCTATCCACAGGCACAACAGCACTGGGGATCCCTGCTTTCCCAGAGACTCAGCATGTCACGGTGCTCGTTCTCGGCAGAAGCTTTTTTCTGAAAAGGCAAACTTAGGGCTCCTTCTCCCACAAGGAAGGTGCCAGCCCTGAAAGATCTTGCTGGTATTCACTATCCCTTTGCAGCCTATCTATAGCCGCAACAGCACAGGGGATCTCTCCTTTCCCAGAGACTCAGCATGTCACGGTGCTCGTTCTCGGCAGAAGCTTTTTTCTGAAAAGGCAAACTTAGGGCTCCTTCTCCCACAGGGAAGGTGCCAGCCCTGAAAGATCTTGCTGGTCTTCACTATCCCTCTGCAGCCTATCATTAGCCGCAGCAGCATTGGGGATCTCTGCTTTCCCAGAGACTCAGCATGTCACGGTGCTCGTTCTCGGCAGAAGCTTTTTTCTGAAAAGGCAAACTTACGGCTGCTTCTCCCACAAGGAAGGTGCCAGCCCTGAAAGATCTTGCTGGTCTTCACTATCCCTCTGCAGCCTATCCACAGGCACAAGAGCATTGGGAATCTCTGCTTTCCCAGAGACTCAGCATGTCACGGTGCTCGTTCTCGGCAGAAGCCTTTTTCTGAAAAGGTAAACTTAGGGCTCCTTCTCCCACAAGGAAGGTGCCAGCCCTGAAAGCTAATGCAGTTCTTCACTATCCGCCTGCAGCCTATCCACAGGCACAACAGCATTGGGGATCTCTGCTTTCCCAGAGACTCAGCATGTCACGGTGCTCGTTCTCGGCAGAAGCTTTTTTCTGAAAAGGCAAACTTACGGCTGCTTCTCCCACAAGGAAGGTGCCAGCCCTGAAAGATCTTGCTGGTTTTCACTATCCCTTTTCAGCCTATCTATAGCCGCAACAGCATTGGGGATCTCTGCTTTCCCAGAGACTCAGCATGTCACGGTGCTCGTTCTCGGCAGAAGCTTTTTTCTGAAAAGGCAAACTTAGGGCTCCTTCTCCCACAAGGAAGGTGCCAGCCCTGAAAGATCTTGCTGGTCTTCACTATCCCTCTGCAGCCTATCCACAGGCACAACAGCACTGGGGATCTCTGCTTTCCCAGAGACTCAGCATGTCACGGTGCTCACTCTCGGCAGAGCCTTTTTCTGAAAAGGCAAACTTACGGCTCCTTCTCCCACAAGGAAGGTGCCAGCCCTGAAAGATCTTGCTGGTCTTCACTATCCCTCTGCAGCCTATCCACAGGCACAACAGCACTGGGGATCCCTGCTTTCCCGGAGACTCAGCATGTCACGGTGCTCACTCTCGGCAGAGTCTTTTTCTGAAAAGGCAAACTTACGGCTCCTTCTCCCACAAGGAAGGTGCCAGCCCTGAAAGATCTTGCTGGTCTTCACTATCCCTCTGCAGCCTATCCACAGTCACAACAGCATTGGGAATCTCTGCTTTTCCAGAGACTCAGCATGTCACGGTGCTCGTTCTCGGCAGAAGCCTTTTTCTGAAAAGGCAAACTTAGGGCTCCTTCTCCCACAGGGAAGGTGCCAGCCCTGAAAGATCTTGCTGGTCTTCACTATCCCTCTGCAGCCTATCTTTAGCCGCAGCAGCATTGGGGATCTCTGCTTTCCCAGAGACTCAGCATGTCACGGTGCTCGTTCTCGGCAGAAGCTTTTTTCTGAAAAGGCAAACTTACGGCTGCTTCTCCCACAAGGAAGGTGCCAGCCCTGAAAGATCTTGCTGGTTTTCACTATCCCTTTGCAGCCTATCTATAGCCGCAACAGCACAGGGGATCTCTGCTTTCCCAGAGACTCAGCATGTCACGGTGCTCGTTCTCGGCAGAAGCTTTTTTCTGAAAAGGCAATCGTCTGGCTCCTTCTCCCACAAGGAAGGTGCCAGCCCTGAAAGATCTTGCTGGTCTTCACTATCCCTCTGCAGCCTATCCACAGGCACAAGACCATTGGGAATCTCTGCTTTCCCAGAGACTCAGCATGTCACGGTGCTCGTTCTCGGCAGAAGCCTTTTTCTGAAAAGGTAAACTTAGGGCTCCTTCTCCCACAAGGAAGGTGCCAGCCCTGAAAGCTAATGCAATTCTTCACTATCCCTCTGCAGCCTATCCACAGGCACAACAGCATTGGGGATCTCTGCTTTCCCAGAGACTCAGCATGTCACGGTGCTCGTTCTCGGCAGAAGCTTTTTTCTGAAAAGGCAAACTTACGGATCCTTCTCCCACAAGGAAGGTGCCAGCCCTGAAAGATCTTGCTGGTCTTCACTATCCCTCTGCAGCCTATCCACAGGCACAACAGCACTGGGGATCTCTGCTTTCCCAGAGACTCAGCATGTCACGGTGCTCGTTCTCGGCAGAAGCTTTTTTCTGAAAAGGCAAACTTACGGCTGCTTCTCCCACAAGGAAGGTGCCAGCCCTGAAAGATCTTGCTGGTCTTCACTATCCCTCTGCAGCCTATCCACAGGCACAACAGCACTGGGGATCTCTGCTTTCCCAGAGACTCAGCATGTCACGGTGCTCGTTCTCGGCAGAAGCTTTTTTCTGAAAAGGCAAACTTAGGGCTCCTTCTCCCACAGGGAAGGTGCCAGCCCTGAAAGATCTTGCTGGTCTTCACTATCCCTCTGCAGCCTATCTTTAGCCGCAGCAGCATTGGGGATCTCTGCTTTCCCAGAGACTCAGCATGTCACGGTGCTCGTTCTCGGCAGAAGCTTTTTTCTGAAAAGGCAAACTTACGGCTGCTTCTCCCACAAGGAAGGTGCCAGCCCTGAAAGATCTTGCTGGTCTTCACTATCCCTCTGCAGCCTATCCACAGGCACAACAGCACTGGGGATCCCTGCTTTCCCAGAGACTCAGTATGTCACAGTGCTCGTTCTCGCCAGAAGCTTTTTCTGAAAATGCAAACTTACGGCTGCTTCTCCCACAAGGAAGGTGCCAGCCCTGAAAGATCTTGCTGGTCTTCACTATCCCTCTGCAGCCTATCTTTAGCCGCAGCAGCATTGGGATCTCTGCTTTCCCAGAGACTCAGTATGTCACAGTGCTCGTTCTCGCCAGAAGCTTTTTCTGAAAAGGCAAACGTCTGGCTCCTTCTCCCACAAGGAAGGTGCCAGCCCTGAAAGATCTTGCTGGTCTTCACTATCCCTCTGCAGCCTATCCACAGGCACAACAGCACTGGGGATCTCTGCTTTTCCAGAGACTCAGCATGTCACGGTGCTCGTTCTCGGCAGAAGCCTTTTTCTGAAAAGGTAAACTTAGGGCTCCTTCTCCCACAAGGAAAGTGCCAGCCCTGAAAGCTAATGCAATTCTTCACTATCCCTCTGCAGCCTATCCACAGGCACAACAGCACTGGGGATCTCTGCTTTCCCAGAGACTCAGCATGTCACGGTGCTCGTTCTCGGCAGAAGCTTTTTTCTGAAAAGGCAAACTTACGGCTCCTTCTCCCACAAGGAAGGTGCCAGCCCTGAAAGATCTTGCTGGTCTTCACTATCCGCCTGCAGCCTATCCACAGGCACAACAGCACTGGGGATCTCTGCTTTCCCAGAGACTCAGCATGTCACGGTGCTCGCTCTCGGCAGAAGCTTTTTTCTGAAAAGGCAAACTTACGGCTGCTTCTCCCACAAGGAAGGTGCCAGCCCTGAAAGATCTTGCTGGTCTTCACTATCCCTCTGCAGCCTATCCACAGGCACAACAGCACTGGGGATCCCTGCTTTCCCAGAGACACAGTATGTCACAGTGCTCGTTCTCGCCAGAAGCTTTTTCTGAAAAGGCAAACGTCTGGCTCCTTCTCCCACAAGGAATCTGCCAGCCCTGAAAGATCTTGCTGGTCTTCACTATCCCTCTGCAGCCTATCCACAGGCACAACAGCACTGGGGATCTCTGCTTTCCCGGAGACTCAGCATGTCACGGTGCTCACTCTCGGCAGAGCCTTTTTCTGAAAAGGCAAACTTACGGCTCCTTCTCCCACAAGGAAGGTGCCAGCCCTGAAAGATCTTGCTGGTCTTCACTATCCCTCTGCAGCCTATCCACAGGCACAACAGCACTGGGGATCGCTGCTTTCCCAGAGACTCAGCATGTCACGGTGCTCGTTCTCGGCAGAAGCTTTTTTCTGAAAAGGCAAACTTACGGCTGCTTCTCCCACAAGGTAGGTGCCAGCCCTGAAAGATCTTGCTGGTTTTCACTATCCCTTTGCAGCCTATCTATAGCCGCAACAGCACAGGGGATCTCTGCTTTCCCAGAGACTCAGCATGTCACGGTGCTCGTTCTCGGCAGAAGCTTTTTTCTGAAAAGGCAAACTTACGGCTGCTTCTCCCACAAGGAAGGTGCCAGCCCTGAAAGCTAATGCAATTCTTCACTATCCCTCTGCAGCCTATCTTTAGCCGCAGCAGCATTGGGGATCTCTGCTTTCCCAGAGACTCAGCATGTCACAGTGCTCGCTCTCTGCAGAAGCTTTTTCTGAAAAGGCAAACGTCTGGCTCCTTCTCCCACAAGGAAGCTGCCAGCCCTGAAAGATCTTGCTGGTCTTCACTATCCCTCTGCAGCCTATCTTTAGCCGCAGCAGCATTGGGGATGTCTGCTTTCCCAGAGACTCAGCATGTCACGGTGCTCGCTCTCGGCAGAAGCTTTTTTCTGAAAAGGCAAACTTAGGGCTCCTTCTCCCACAGGGAAGGTGCCAGCCCTGAAAGATCTTGCTGGTCTTCACTATCCCTCTGCAGCCTATCTTTAGCCGCAGCAGCATTGGGATCTCTGCTTTCCCAGAGACTCAGTATGTCACAGTGCTCGTTCTCGCCAGAAGCTTTTTCTGAAAAGGCAAACGTCTGGCTCCTTCTCCCACAAGGAAGGTGCCAGCCCTGAAAGATCTTGCTGGTCTTCACTATCCCTCTGCAGCCTATCCACAGGCACAACAGCACTGGGGATCTCTGCTTTTCCAGAGACTCAGCATGTCACGGTGCTCGTTCTCGGCAGAAGCCTTTTTCTGAAAAGGTAAACTTAGGGCTCCTTCTCCCACAAGGAAAGTGCCAGCCCTGAAAGCTAATGCAATTCTTCACTATCCCTCTGCAGCCTATCCACAGGCACAACAGCATTGGGGATCTCTGCTTTCCCAGAGACTCAGCATGTCACGGTGCTCGTTCTCGGCAGAAGCTTTTTTCTGAAAAGGCAAACTTACGGCTGCTTCTCCCACAAGGAAGGTGCCAGCCCTGAAAGATCTTGCTGGTATTCACTATCCCTTTGCAGCCTATCTATAGCCGCAACAGCACAGGGGATCTCTGCTTTCCCAGAGACTCAGCATGTCACGGTGCTCGTTCTCGGCAGAAGCTTTTTTCTGAAAAGGCAAACTTAGGGCTCCTTCTCCCACAAGGAAGGTGCCAGCCCTGAAAGATCTTGCTGGTCTTCACTATCCCTCTGCAGCCTATCCACAGGCACAAGAGCATTGGGAATCTCTGCTTTCCCAGAGACTCAGCATGTCACGGTGCTCGTTCTCGGCAGAAGCCTTTTTCTGAAAAGGTAAACTTAGGGCTCCTTCTCCCACAAGGAAGGTGCCAGCCCTGAAAGCTAATGCAGTTCTTCACTATCCGCCTGCAGCCTATCCACAGGCACAACAGCATTGGGGATCTCTGCTTTTCCAGAGACTCAGCATGTCACGGTGCTCTCTCTCGGCAGAGCCTTTTTCTGAAAAGGCAAACTTACGGCTCCTTCTCCCACAAGGAAGGTGCCAGCCCTGAAAGATCTTGCTGGTCTTCACTATCCCTCTGCAGCCTATCTTTAGCCGCAACAGCACAGGGGATCTCTGCTTTCCCAGAGACTCAGCATGTCACGGTGCTCGTTCTCGGCAGAAGCTTTTTTCTGAAAAGGCAAACTTACGGCTGCTTCTCCCACAAGGAAGGTGCCAGCCCTGAAAGATCTTGCTGGTCTTCACTATCCCTCTGCAGCCTATCCACAGGCACAACAGCATTGGGGATCGCTGCTTTCCCAGAGACTCAGCATGTCACGGTGCTCGTTCTCGGCAGAAGCTTTTTTCTGAAAAGGCAAACTTACGGCTGCTTCTCCCACAAGGAAGGTGCCAGCCCTGAAAGATCTTGCTGGTCTTCACTATCCCTTTGCAGCCTATCTATAGCCGCAACAGCACAGGGGATCTCTGCTTTCCCAGAGACTCAGCATGTCACGGTGCTCGTTCTCGGCAGAAGCTTTTTTCTGAAAAGGCAAACTTAGGGCTCCTTCTCCCACAAGGAAGGTGCCAGCCCTGAAAGATCTTGCTGGTCTTCACTATCCCTCTGCAGCCTATCCACAGGCACAACAGCACTGGGGATCTCTGCTTTCCCAGAGACTCAGCATGTCACGGTGCTCACTCTCGGCAGAGCCTTTTTCTGAAAAGGCAAACTTACGGCTCCTTCTCCCACAAGGAAGGTGCCAGCCCTGAAAGATCTTGCTGGTCCTCACTATCCCTCTGCAGCCTATCTTTAGCCGCAACAGCATTGGGGATCTCTGCTTTCCCAGAGGCTCAGCATGTCACGGTGCTCGTTCTCGGCAGAAGCCTTTTTCTGAAAAGGTAAACTTAGGGCTCCTTCTCCCACAAGGAAGGTGCCAGCCCTGAAAGATCTTGCTGGTCTTCACTATCCCTCTGCAGCCTATCCACAGGCACAACAGCACTGGGGATCCCTGCTTTCCCAGAGACTCAGTATGTCACGGTGCTCGTTCTCGGCAGAAGCCTTTTTCTGAAAAGGCAAACGTCTGGCTCCTTCTCCCACAAGGAAGCTGCCAGCCCTGAAAGATCTTGCTGGTCTTCACTATCCCTCTGCAGCCTATCCACAGGCACAACAGCATTGGGGATCTCTGCTTTCCCAGAGACTCAGCATGTCACGGTGCTCGTTCTCGGCAGAAGCCTTTTTCTGAAAAAGTAAACTTAGGGCTCCTTCTCCCACAAGGAAGGTGCCAGCCCTGAAAGCTAATGCAATTCTTCACTATCCCTCTGCAGCCTATCCACAGGCACAACAGCACTGGGGATCTCTGCTTTCCCAGAGACTCAGCATGTCACGGTGCTCGTTCTCGGCAGAAGCTTTTTTCTGAAAAGGCAAACTTAGGGCTCCTTCTCCCACAGGGAAGGTGCCAGCCCTGAAAGATCTTGCTGGTCTTCACTATCCCTCTGCAGCCTATCTTTAGCCGCAGCAGCATTGGGGATCTCTGCTTTCCCAGAGACTCAGCATGTCACGGTGCTCGTTCTCGGCAGAAGCTTTTTTCTGAAAAGGCAAACGTCTGGCTCCTTCTCCCACAAGGAAGCTGCCAGCCCGGAAAGATCTTGCTGGTCTTCACTATCTCTCTGCAGCCTATCCACAGGTACAACAGCATTGGGGATCGCTGCTTTCCCAGAGACTCAGTATGTCACAGTGCTCGTTCTCGCCAGAAGCTTTTTCTGAAAAGGCAAACGTCTGGCTCCTTCTCCCACAAGGAAGGTGCCAGCCCTGAAAGATCTTGCTGGTCTTCACTATCCCTCTGCAGCCTATCCACAGGCACAACAGCACTGGGGATCCCTGCTTTCCCAGAGACTCAGTATGTCACAGTGCTCGTTCTCGCCAGAAGCTTTTTCTGAAAAGGCAAACTTACGGCTGCTTCTCCCACAAGGAAGGTGCCAGCCCTGAAAGATCTTGCTGGTCTTCACTATCCCTCTGCAGCCTATCCACAGGCACAAGAGCATTGGGAATCTCTGCTTTCCCAGAGACTCAGCATGTCACTGTGCTCACTCTCGGCAGAAGCCTTTTTCTGAAAAGGTAAACTTAGGGCTCCTTCTCCCACAAGGAAGGTGCCAGCCCTGAAAGCTAATGCAATTCTTCACTATCCGCCTGCAGCCTATCCACAGGCACAACAGCACTGGGGATCTCTGCTTTCCCAGAGACTCAGCATGTCACGGTGCTCGTTCTCGGCAGAAGCTTTTTTCTGAAAAGGCAAACTTACGGCTGCTTCTCCCACAAGGAAGGTGCCAGCCCTGAAAGATATTGCTGGTGTTCACTATCCCTTTGCAGCCTATCTATAGCCGCAACAGCACAGGGGATCTCTGCTTTCCCAGAGACTCAGCATGTCACGGTGCTCGTTCTCGGCAGAAGCTTTTTTCTGAAAAGGCAAACGTCTGGCTCCTTCTCCCACAAGGAAGGTGCCAGCCCTGAAAGATCTTGCTGGTCTTCACTATCCCTCTGCAGCCTATCCACAGGCACAACAGCATTGGGGATCGCTGCTTTCCCAGAGTCTCAGCAAGTCACGGTGCTCGTTCTCGGCAGAAGCTTTTTTCTGAAAAGGCAAACGTCTGGCTCCTTCTCCCACAAGGAAGCTGCCAGCCCTGAAAGATCTTGCTGGTCTTCACTATCCCTCTGCAGCCTATCCACAGGCACAACAGCTTTGGGGATCTCTGCTTTCCCAGAGACTCAGCATGTCACGGTGCTCGTTCTCGGCAGAAGCCTTTTTCTGAAAAGGTAAACTTAGGGCTCCTTCTCCCACAGGGAAGGTGCCAGGCCTGAAAGATCTTGCTGGTCTTCACTATCCCTCTGCAGCCTATCTTTAGCCGCAGCAGCATTGGGGATCTCTGCTTTCCCAGAGACTCAGTATGTCACAGTGCTCGTTCTCGCAAGAAGCTTTTTCTGAAAAGGCAAACGTCTGGCTCTTTCTCCCACAAGGAAGCTGCCAGCCCTGAAAGATCTTGCTGGTCTTCACTATCCCTCTGCAGCCTATCCACAGGCACAACAGCATTGGGGATCGCTGCTTTCCCAGAGACTCAGCATGTCACGGTGCTCGTTCTCGGCAGAAGCTTTTTTCTGAAAAGGCAAACTTACGGCTGCTTCTCCCACAAGGAAGGTGCCAGCCCTGAAAGATCTTGCTGGTCTTCACTATCCCTCTGCAGCCTATCCACAGGCACAAGAGCATTGGGAATCTCTGCTTTCCCAGAGACTCAGCATGTCACGGTGCTCGTTCTCGGCAGAAGCCTTTTTCTGAAAAGGTAAACTTAGGGCTCCTTCTCCCACAAGGAAGGTGCCAGCCCTGAAAGCTAATGCAATTCTTCACTATCCGCCTGCAGCCTATCCACAGGCACAACAGCATTGGGGATCTCTGCTTTCCCAGAGACTCAGCATGTCACGGTGCTCGTTCTCGGCAGAAGCTTTTTTCTGAAAAGGCAAACGTCTGGCTCCTTCTCCCACAAGGAAGGTGCTAGCCCTGAAAGATCTTGCTGGTATTCACTATCCCTCTGCAGCCTATCCACAGGCACAACAGCTTTGGGAATCTCTGCTTTCCCAGAGACTCAGCATGTCACGGTGCTCGCTCTCGGCAGAAGCTTTTTTCTGAAAAGGCAAACTTACGGCTCCTTCTCCCACAAGGAAGGTGCCAGCCCTGAAAGATCTTGCTGGTCTTCACTATCCCTCTGCAGCCTATCTTTAGCCCCAACAGCATTGGGGATCTCTGCTTTCCCAGAGACTCAGCATGTCACGGTGCTCGTTCTCGGCTGATCCTTTTTCTGAAAAGGCAAACGTCTGGCTCCTTCTCCCACAAGGAAGCTGCCAGCCCTGAAAGATCTTGCTGGTCTTCACTACCCCTCTGCAGCCTATCTTTAGCCGCAACAGCATTGGGGATCTCTGCTTTCCCAGAGACTCAGCATGTCACGGTGCTCGTTCTCGGCAGAAGCCTTTTTCTGAAAAGGTAAACTTAGGGCTCCTTCTCCCACAAGGAAGGTGCCAGCCCTGAAAGCTAATGCAATTCTTCACTATCCGCCTGCAGCCTATCCACAGGCACAACAGCACTGGGGATCTCTGCTTTCCCAGAGACTCAGCATGTCACGGTGCTCGTTCTCGGCAGAAGCTTTTTTCTGAAAAGGCAAACTTAGGGCTCCTTCTCCCACAAGGAAGCTGCCAGCCCTGAAAGATCTTGCTGGTCTTCACTATCTCTCTGCAGCCTATCCACAGGCACAACAGCATTGGGGATCGCTGCTTTCCCAGAGACTCAGCATGTCACGGTGCTCGCTCTCGGCAGAAGCTTTTTCTGAAAAGGCAAACGTCTGGCTCCTTCTCCCACAAGGAAGCTGCCAGCCCTGAAAGATCTTGCTGGTCTTCACTATCCCTCTGCAGCCTATCCACAGGCAAAACAGCACTGGGGATCCCTACTTTCCCAGAGACTCAGTATGTCACAGTGCTCGTTCTCGCCAGAAGCTTTTTCTGAAAAGGCAAACGTCTGGCTCCTTCTCCCACAAGGAAGCTGCCAGCCCTGAAAGATCTTGCTGGTCTTCACTATCCCTCTGCAGCCTATCTACAGGCACAACAGCATTGGGGATCTCTGCTTTCCCAGAGACTCAGCATGTCACGGTGCTCGTTCTCGGCAGAAGCTTTTTTCTGAAAAGGCAAACTTACGGCTGCTTCTCCCACAAGGAAGGTGCCAGGCCTGAAAGATCTTGCTGGTCTTCACTATCCCTCTGCAGCCTATCCACAGGCACAAGAGCATTGGGAATCTCTGCTTTCCCAGAGACTCAGCATGTCACGGTGCTCGTTCTCGGCAGAAGCCTTTTTCTGAAAAGGTAAACTTAGGGCTCCTTCTCCCACAAGGAAGGTGCCAGCCCTGAAAGCTAATGCAATTCTTCACTATCCGCCTGCAGCCTATCCACAGGCACAACAGCACTGGGGAACCCTGCTTTCCCAGAGACTCAGCATGTCACGGTGCTCGTTCTCGGCAGAAGCTTTTTTCTGAAAAGGCAAACTTACGGCTGCTTCTCCCACAAGGAAGGTGCCAGCCCTGAAAGATCTTGCTGGTCTTCACTATCCCTCTGCAGCCTATCCACAGGCACAACAGCACTGGGGATCCCTGCATTCCCAGAGACACAGTATGTCACAGTGCTCGTTCTCGCCAGAAGCTTTTTCTGAAAAGGCAAACGTCTGGCTCCTTCTCCCACAACGAATCTGCCAGCCCTGAAAGATCTTGCTGGTCTTCACTATCCCTCTGCAGCCTATCCACAGGCACAAGAGCATTGGGAATCTCTGCTTTTCCAGAGACTCAGCATGTCACGGTGCTCGTTCTCGGCAGAAGCCTTTTTCTGAAAAGGTAAACTTAGGGCTCCTTCTCCCACAAGGAAGGTGCCAGCCCTGAAAGCTAATGCAATTCTTCACTATCCCTCTGCAGCCTATCCACAGGCACAACAGCACTGGGGATCTCTGCTTTCCCGGAGACTCAGCATGTCACGGTGCTCACTCTCGGCAGAGTCTTTTTCTGAAAAGGCAAACTTACGGCTCCTTCTCCCACAGGGAAGGTGCCAGCCCTGAAAGATCTTGCTGGTCTTCACTATCCCTCTGCAGCCTATCTTTAGCCGCAGCAGCATTGGGGATCTCTGCTTTCCCAGAGACTCAGCATGTCACGGTGCTCGTTCTCGGCAGAAGCTTTTTTCTGAAAAGGCAAACTTACGGCTGCTTCTCCCACAAGGAAGGTGCCAGCCCTGAAAGATCTTGCTGGTTTTCACTATCCCTTTTCAGCCTATCTATAGCCGCAACAGCATTGGGGATCTCTGCTTTCCCAGAGACTCAGCATGTCACGGTGCTCGTTCTCGGCAGAAGCTTTTTTCTGAAAAGGCAAACGTCTGGCTCCTTCTCCCACAAGGAAGCTGCCAGTCCGGAAAGATCTTGCTGGTCTTCACTATCTCTCTGCAGCCTATCCACAGGCACAACAGCATTGGGGATCGCTGCTTTCCCAGAGACTCAGTATGTCACAGTGCTCGTTCTCGCCAGAAGCTTTTTCTGAAAAGGCAAACGTCTGGCTCCTTCTCCCACAAGGAAGCTGCCAGCCCTGAAAGATCTTGCTGGTCTTCACTATCCCTCTGCAGCCTATCCACAGGCACAACAGCACTGGGGATCCCTACTTTCCCAGAGACTCAGTATGTCACAGTGCTCGTTCTCGCCAGAAGCTTTTTCTGAAAAGGCAAACGTCTGGCTCCTTCTCCCACAAGGAAGCTGCCAGCCCTGAAAGATCTTGCTGGTCTTCACTATCCCTCTGCAGCCTATCCACAGGCACAAGAGCACTGGGGATCTCTGCTTTCCCAGAGACTCAGCATGTCACGGTGCTCACTCTCGGCAGAGCCTTTTTCTGAAAAGGCAAACTTACGGCTCCTTCTCCCACAAGGAAGGTGCCAGCCCTGAAAGATCTTGCTGGTCTTCACTATCCCTCTGCAGCCTATCTTTAGCCGCAACAGCATTGGGGATCTCTGCTTTCCCAGAGACTCAGCATGTCACGGTGCTCGTTCTCGGCAGAAGCCTTTTTCTGAAAAGGTAAACTTAGGGCTCCTTCTCCCACAAGGAAGGTGCCAGCCCTGAAAGCTAATGCAATTCTTCACTATCCCTCTGCAGCCTATCCACAGGCACAACAGCACTGGGGGTCTCTGCTTTCCCAGAGACTCAGCATGTCACGGTGCTCGTTCTCGGCAGAAGCTTTTTTCTGAAAAGGCAAACTTACGGATCCTTCTCCCACAAGGAAGGTGCCAGCCCTGAAAGATCTTGCTGGTCTTCACTATCCCTCTGCAGCCTATCCACAGGCACAACAGCACTGGGGATCCCTGCTTTCCCAGAGACTCAGTATGTCACGGTGCTCGTTCTCGGCAGAAGCCTTTTTCTGAAAAGGCAAACGTCTGGCTCCTTCTCCCACAAGGAAGCTGCCAGCTCTGAAAGATCTTGCTGGTCTTCACTATCCCTCTGCAGCCTATCCACAGGCACAACAGCACTGGGGATCCCTGCTTTCCCAGAGACTCAGTATGTCACGGTGCTCGTTCTCGGCAGAAGCCTTTTTCTGAAAAGGCAAACGTCTGGCTCCTTCTCCCACAAGGAAGCTGCCAGCTCTGAAAGATCTTGCTGGTCTTCACTATCCCTCTGCAGCCTATCCACAGGCACAAGAGCATTGGGAATCTCTGCTTTTCCAGAGACTCAGCATGTCACGGTGCTCGTTCTCGGCAGAAGCCTTTTTCTGAAAAGGTAAACTTAGGGCTCCTTCTCCCACAAGGAAGGTGCCAGCCCTGAAAGCTAATGCAATTCTTCACTATCCCTCTGCAGCCTATCCACAGGCACAACAGCACTGGGGATCTCTGCTTTCCCGGAGACTCAGCATGTCACGGTGCTCACTCTCGGCAGAGTCTTTTTCTGAAAAGGCAAACTTAGGGCTCCTTCTCCCACAGGGAAGGTGCCAGCCCTGAAAGATCTTGCTGGTCTTCACTATCCCTCTGCAGCCTATCTTTAGCCGCAGCAGCATTGGGGATCTCTGCTTTCCCAGAGACTCAGCATGTCACGGTGCTCGTTCTCGGCAGAAGCTTTTTTCTGAAAAGGCAAACTTACGGCTGCTTCTCCCACAAGGAAGGTGCCAGCCCTGAAAGATCTTGCTGGTTTTCACTATCCCTTTTCAGCCTATCTATAGCCGCAACAGCATTGGGGATCTCTGCTTTCCCAGAGACTCAGCATGTCACGGTGCTCGTTCTCGGCAGAAGCTTTTTTCTGAAAAGGCAAACTTAGGGCTCCTTCTCCCACAAGGAAGGTGCCAGCCCTGAAAGATCTTGCTGGTCTTCACTATCCCTCTGCAGCCTATCCACAGGCACAACAGCTTTGGAGATCGCTGCTTTCCCAGAGACTCAGCATGTCACGGTGCTCGTTCTCGGCAGAAGCCTTTTTCTGAAAAGGTAAACTTAGGGCTCCTTCTCCCACAAGGAAGGTGCCAGCCCTGAAAGCTAATGCAATTCTTCACTATCCGCCTGCAGCCTATCCACAGGCACAACAGCACTGGGGATCCCTGCTTTCCCAGAGACTCAGCATGTCACGGTGCTCGCTCTCGGCAGAAGCTTTTTTCTGAAAAGGCAAACTTAGGGCTCCTTCTCCCACAGGGAAGGTGCCAGCCCTGAAAGATCTTGCTGGTCTTCACTATCCCTCTGCAGCCTATCCACAGGCACAACAGCATTGGGGATCTCTGCTTTCCCAGAGACTCAGCATGTCACGGTGCTCGCTCTCGGCAGAAGCTTTTTTCTGAAAAGGCAAACTTACGGCTGCTTCTCCCACAAGGAAGGTGCCAGCCCTGAAAGATCTTGCTGGTCTTCACTATCCCTCTGCAGCCTATCCACAGGCACAAGAGCATTGGGAATCTCTGCTTTCCCAGAGACTCAGCATGTCACGGTGCTCGTTCTCGGCAGAAGCCTTTTTCTGAAAAGGCAAACGTCTGGCTCCTTCTCCCACAAGGAAGGTGCCAGCCCTGAAAGATCTTGCTGGTCTTCACTATCCCTCTGCAGCCTATCCACAGGCACAACAGCACTGGGGATCTCTGCTTTCCCAGAGACTCAGCATGTCACGGTGCTCGTTCTCGGCAGAAGCTTTTTTCTGAAAAGGCAAACTTACGGCTGCTTCTCCCACAAGGAAGGTGCCAGCCCTGAAAGATCTTGCTGGTCTTCACTATCCCTCTGCAGCCTATCCACAGGCACAAGAGCACTGGGGATCTCTGCTTTCCCAGAGACTCAGCATGTCACGGTGCTCACTCTCGGCAGAGCCTTTTTCTGAAAAGGCAAACTTACGGCTCCTTCTCCCACAAGGAAGGTGCCAGCCCTGAAAGATCTTGCTGGTCTTCACTATCCCTCTGCAGCCTATCTTTAGCCGCAACAGCATTGGGGATCTCTGCTTTCCCAGAGACTCAGCATGTCACGGTGCTCGTTCTCGGCAGAAGCCTTTTTCTGAAAAGGTAAACTTAGGGCTCCTTCTCCCACAAGGAAGGTGCCAGCCCTGAAAGCTAATGCAATTCTTCACTATCCCTCTGCAGCCTATCCACAGGCACAACAGCACTGGGGGTCTCTGCTTTCCCAGAGACTCAGCATGTCACGGTGCTCGTTCTCGGCAGAAGCTTTTTTCTGAAAAGGCAAACTTACGGATCCTTCTCCCACAAGGAAGGTGCCAGCCCTGAAAGATCTTGCTGGTCTTCACTATCCCTCTGCAGCCTATCCACAGGCACAACAGCACTGGGGATCCCTGCTTTCCCAGAGACTCAGTATGTCACGGTGCTCGTTCTCGGCAGAAGCCTTTTTCTGAAAAGGCAAACGTCTGGCTCCTTCTCCCACAAGGAAGCTGCCAGCTCTGAAAGATCTTGCTGGTCTTCACTATCCCTCTGCAGCCTATCCACAGGCACAACAGCATTGGGGATCTCTGCTTTCCCAGAGACTCAGCATGTCACGGTGCTCGTTCTCGGCAGAAGCCTTTTTCTGAAAAGGTAAACTTAGGGCTCCTTCTCCCACAAGGAAGGTGCCAGCCCTGAAAGCTAATGCAATTCTTCACTATCCCTCTGCAGCCTATCCACAGGCACAACAGCACTGGGGATCTCTGCTTTCCCAGAGACTCAGCATGTCACGGTGCTCGTTCTCGGCAGAAGCTTTTTTCTGAAAAGGCAAACTTACGGCTCCTTCTCCCACAGGGAAGGTGCCAGCCCTGAAAGATCTTGCTGGTCTTCACTATCCCTCTGCAGCCTATCCACAGGCACAAGAGCATTGGGAATCTCTGCTTTCCCAGAGACTCAGCATGTCACGGTGCTCGTTCTCGGCAGAAGCCTTTTTCTGAAAAGGTAAACTTAGGGCTCCTTCTCCCACAAGGAAGGTGCCAGCCCTGAAAGCTAATGCAGTTCTTCACTATCCGCCTGCAGCCTATCCACAGGCACAACAGCATTGGGGATCTCTGCTTTCCCAGAGACTCAGCATGTCACGGTGCTCGTTCTCGGCAGAAGCTTTTTTCTGAAAAGGCAAACTTACGGCTGCTTCTCCCACAAGGAAGGTGCCAGCCCTGAAAGATCTTGCTGGTTTTCACTATCCCTTTTCAGCCTATCTATAGCCGCAACAGCATTGGGGATCTCTGCTTTCCCAGAGACTCAGCATGTCACGGTGCTCGTTCTCGGCAGAAGCTTTTTTCTGAAAAGGCAAACTTAGGGCTCCTTCTCCCACAAGGAAGGTGCCAGCCCTGAAAGATCTTGCTGGTCTTCACTATCCCTCTGCAGCCTATCCACAGGCACAACAGCACTGGGGATCTCTGCTTTCCCAGAGACTCAGCATGTCACGGTGCTCACTCTCGGCAGAGCCTTTTTCTGAAAAGGCAAACTTACGGCTCCTTCTCCCACAAGGAAGGTGCCAGCCCTGAAAGATCTTGCTGGTCTTCACTATCCCTCTGCAGCCTATTCACAGGCACAACAGCACTGGGGATCTCTGCTTTCCCGGAGACTCAGCATGTCACGGTGCTCACTCTCGGCAGAGTCTTTTTCTGAAAAGGCAAACTTACGGCTCCTTCTCCCACAAGGAAGGTGCCAGCCCTGAAAGATCTTGCTGGTCTTCACTATCCCTCTGCAGCCTATCCACAGTCACAACAGCATTGGGAATCTCTGCTTTTCCAGAGACTCAGCATGTCACGGTGCTCGTTCTCGGCAGAAGCCTTTTTCTGAAAAGGCAAACTTAGGGCTCCTTCTCCCACAGGGAAGGTGCCAGCCCTGAAAGATCTTGCTGGTCTTCACTATCCCTCTGCAGCCTATCTTTAGCCGCAGCAGCATTGGGGATCTCTGCTTTCCCAGAGACTCAGCATGTCACGGTGCTCGTTCTCGGCAGAAGCTTTTTTCTGAAAAGGCAAACTTACGGCTGCTTCTCCCACAAGGAAGGTGCCAGCCCTGAAAGATCTTGCTGGTTTTCACTATCCCTTTGCAGCCTATCTATAGCCGCAACAGCACAGGGGATCTCTGCTTTCCCAGAGACTCAGCATGTCACGGTGCTCGTTCTCGGCAGAAGCTTTTTTCTGAAAAGGCAAACGTCTGGCTCCTTCTCCCACAAGGAAGGTGCCAGCCCTGAAAGATCTTGCTGGTCTTCACTATCCCTCTGCAGCCTATCCACAGGCACAAGACCATTGGGAATCTCTGCTTTCCCAGAGACTCAGCATGTCACGGTGCTCGTTCTCGGCAGAAGCCTTTTTCTGAAAAGGTAAACTTAGGGCTCCTTCTCCCACAAGGAAGGTGCCAGCCCTGAAAGCTAATGCAATTCTTCACTATCCCTCTGCAGCCTATCCACAGGCACAACAGCACTGGGGATCTCTGCTTTCCCAGAGACTCAGCATGTCACGGTGCTCGTTCTCGGCAGAAGCTTTTTTCTGAAAAGGCAAACTTACGGATCCTTCTCCCACAAGGAAGGTGCCAGCCCTGAAAGATCTTGCTGGTCTTCACTATCCCTCTGCAGCCTATCCACAGGCACAACAGCACTGGGGATCTCTGCTTTCCCAGAGACTCAGCATGTCACGGTGCTCGTTCTCGGCAGAAGCTTTTTTCTGAAAAGGCAAACTTACGGCTGCTTCTCCCACAAGGAAGGTGCCAGCCCTGAAAGATCTTGCTGGTCTTCACTATCCCTCTGCAGCCTATCCACAGGCACAACAGCACTGGGGATCTCTGCTTTCCCAGAGACTCAGCATGTCACGGTGCTCGTTCTCGGCAGAAGCTTTTTTCTGAAAAGGCAAACTTAGGGCTCCTTCTCCCACAGGGAAGGTGCCAGCCCTGAAAGATCTTGCTGGTCTTCACTATCCCTCTGCAGCCTATCTTTAGCCGCAGCAGCATTGGGGATCTCTGCTTTCCCAGAGACTCAGCATGTCACGGTGCTCGTTCTCGGCAGAAGCTTTTTTCTGAAAAGGCAAACTTACGGCTGCTTCTCCCACAAGGAAGGTGCCAGCCCTGAAAGATCTTGCTGGTCTTCACTATCCCTCTGCAGCCTATCCACAGGCACAACAGCACTGGGGATCCCTGCTTTCCCAGAGACTCAGTATGTCACAGTGCTCGTTCTCGCCAGAAGCTTTTTCTGAAAATGCAAACTTACGGCTGCTTCTCCCACAAGGAAGGTGCCAGCCCTGAAAGATCTTGCTGGTCTTCACTCTCCCTCTGCAGCCTATCTTTAGCCGCAGCAGCATTGGGATCTCTGCTTTCCCAGAGACTCAGTATGTCACAGTGCTCGTTCTCGCCAGAAGCTTTTTCTGAAAAGGCAAACGTCTGGCTCCTTCTCCCACAAGGAAGGTGCCAGCCCTGAAAGATCTTGCTGGTCTTCACTATCCCTCTGCAGCCTATCCACAGGCACAACAGCACTGGGGATCTCTGCTTTTCCAGAGACTCAGCATGTCACGGTGCTCGTTCTCGGCAGAAGCCTTTTTCTGAAAAGGTAAACTTAGGGCTCCTTCTCCCACAAGGAAAGTGCCAGCCCTGAAAGCTAATGCAATTCTTCACTATCCCTCTGCAGCCTATCCACAGGCACAACAGCACTGGGGATCTCTGCTTTCCCAGAGACTCAGCATGTCACGGTGCTCGTTCTCGGCAGAAGCTTTTTTCTGAAAAGGCAAACTTACGGCTCCTTCTCCCACAAGGAAGGTGCCAGCCCTGAAAGATCTTGCTGGTCTTCACTATCTGCCTGCAGCCTATCCACAGGCACAACAGCACTGGGGATCTCTGCTTTCCCAGAGACTCAGCATGTCACGGTGCTCGCTCTCGGCAGAAGCTTTTTTCTGAAAAGGCAAACTTACGGCTGCTTCTCCCACAAGGAAGGTGCCAGCCCTGAAAGATCTTGCTGGTCTTCACTATCCCTCTGCAGCCTATCCACAGGCACAACAGCACTGGGGATCCCTGCATTCCCAGAGACACAGTATGTCACAGTGCTCGTTCTCGCCAGAAGCTTTTTCTGAAAAGGCAAACGTCTGGCTCCTTCTCCCACAAGGAATCTGCCAGCCCTGAAAGATCTTGCTGGTCTTCACTATCCCTCTGCAGCCTATCCACAGGCACAACAGCACTGGGGATCTCTGCTTTCCCGGAGACTCAGCATGTCACGGTGCTCACTCTCGGCAGAGCCTTTTTCTGAAAAGGCAAACTTACGGCTCCTTCTCCCACAAGGAAGGTGCCAGCCCTGAAAGATCTTGCTGGTCTTCACTATCCCTCTGCAGCCTATCCACAGGCACAACAGCACTGGGGATCGCTGCTTTCCCAGAGACTCAGCATGTCACGGTGCTCGTTCTCGGCAGAAGCTTTTTTCTGAAAAGGCAAACTTACGGCTGCTTCTCCCACAAGGTAGGTGCCAGCCCTGAAAGATCTTGCTGGTTTTCACTATCCCTTTGCAGCCTATCTATAGCCGCAACAGCACAGGGGATCTCTGCTTTCCCAGAGACTCAGCATGTCACGGTGCTCGTTCTCGGCAGAAGCTTTTTTCTGAAAAGGCAAACTTACGGCTGCTTCTCCCACAAGGAAGGTGCCAGCCCTGAAAGATCTTGCTGGTCTTCACTATCCCTCTGCAGCCTATCCACAGGCACAACAGCACTGGGGATCCCTGCTTTCCCAGAGACACAGTATGTCACAGTGCTCGCTCTCTGCAGAAGCTTTTTCTGAAAAGGCAAACGTCTGGCTCCTTCTCCCACAAGGAAGCTGCCAGCCCTGAAAGATCTTGCTGGTCTTCACTATCCCTCTGCAGCCTATCTTTAGCCGCAGCAGCATTGCGGATGTCTGCTTTCCCAGAGACTCAGCATGTCACGGTGCTCGCTCTCGGCAGAAGCTTTTTTCTGAAAAGGCAAACTTAGGGCTCCTTCTCCCACAGGGAAGGTGCCAGCCCTGAAAGATCTTGCTGGTCTTCACTATCCCTCTGCAGCCTATCTTTAGCCGCAGCAGCATTGGGATCTCTGCTTTCCCAGAGACTCAGTATGTCACAGTGCTCGTTCTCGCCAGAAGCTTTTTCTGAAAAGGCAAACGTCTGGCTCCTTCTCCCACAAGGAAGGTGCCAGCCCTGAAAGATCTTGCTGGTCTTCACTATCCCTCTGCAGCCTATCCACAGGCACAACAGCACTGGGGATCTCTGCTTTTCCAGAGACTCAGCATGTCACGGTGCTCGTTCTCGGCAGAAGCCTTTTTCTGAAAAGGTAAACTTAGGGCTCCTTCTCCCACAAGGAAAGTGCCAGCCCTGAAAGCTAATGCAATTCTTCACTATCCCTCTGCAGCCTATCCACAGGCACAACAGCATTGGGGATCTCTGCTTTCCCAGAGACTCAGCATGTCACGGTGCTCGTTCTCGGCAGAAGCTTTTTTCTGAAAAGGCAAACTTACGGCTGCTTCTCCCACAAGGAAGGTGCCAGCCCTGAAAGATCTTGCTGGTATTCACTATCCCTTTGCAGCCTATCTATAGCCGCAACAGCACAGGGGATCTCTGCTTTCCCAGAGACTCAGCATGTCACGGTGCTCGTTCTCGGCAGAAGCTTTTTTCTGAAAAGGCAAACTTAGGGCTCCTTCTCCCACAGGGAAGGTGCCAGCCCTGAAAGATCTTGCTGGTCTTCACTATCCCTCTGCAGCCTATCATTAGCCGCAGCAGCATTGGGGATCTCTGCTTTCCCAGAGACTCAGCATGTCACGGTGCTCGTTCTCGGCAGAAGCTTTTTTCTGAAAAGGCAAACTTACGGCTGCTTCTCCCACAAGGAAGGTGCCAGCCCTGAAAGATCTTGCTGGTCTTCACTATCCCTCTGCAGCCTATCCACAGGCACAAGAGCATTGGGAATCTCTGCTTTCCCAGAGACTCAGCATGTCACGGTGCTCGTTCTCGGCAGAAGCCTTTTTCTGAAAAGGTAAACTTAGGGCTCCTTCTCTCACAAGGAAGGTGCCAGCCCTGAAAGCTAATGCAATTCTTCACTATCCCTCTGCAGCCTATCCACAGGCACAACAGCACTGGGGATCTCTGCTTTCCCAGAGACTCAGCATGTCACGGTGCTCGTTCTCGGCAGAAGCTTTTTTCTGAAAAGGCAAACTTACGGCTCCTTCTCCCACAGGGAAGGTGCCAGCCCTGAAAGATCTTGCTGGTCTTCACTATCCCTCTGCAGCCTATCCACAGGCACAAGAGCATTGGGAATCTCTGCTTTCCCAGAGACTCAGCATGTCACGGTGCTCGTTCTCGGCAGAAGCCTTTTTCTGAAAAGGTAAACTTAGGGCTCCTTCTCCCACAAGGAAGGTGCCAGCCCTGAAAGCTAATGCAGTTCTTCACTATCCGCCTGCAGCCTATCCACAGGCACAACAGCATTGGGGATCTCTGCTTTCCCAGAGACTCAGCATGTCACGGTGCTCGTTCTCGGCAGAAGCTTTTTTCTGAAAAGGCAAACTTACGGCTGCTTCTCCCACAAGGAAGGTGCCAGCCCTGAAAGATCTTGCTGGTTTTCACTATCCCTTTTCAGCCTATCTATAGCCGCAACAGCATTGGGGATCTCTGCTTTCCCAGAGACTCAGCATGTCACGGTGCTCGTTCTCGGCAGAAGCTTTTTTCTGAAAAGGCAAACTTAGGGCTCCTTCTCCCACAAGGAAGGTGCCAGCCCTGAAAGATCTTGCTGGTCTTCACTATCCCTCTGCAGCCTATCCACAGGCACAACAGCACTGGGGATCTCTGCTTTCCCAGAGACTCAGCATGTCACGGTGCTCACTCTCGGCAGAGCCTTTTTCTGAAAAGGCAAACTTACGGCTCCTTCTCCCACAAGGAAGGTGCCAGCCCTGAAAGATCTTGCTGGTCTTCACTATCCCTCTGCAGCCTATTCACAGGCACAACAGCACTGGGGATCTCTGCTTTCCCGGAGACTCAGCATGTCACGGTGCTCACTCTCGGCAGAGTCTTTTTCTGAAAAGGCAAACTTACGGCTCCTTCTCCCACAAGGAAGGTGCCAGCCCTGAAAGATCTTGCTGGTCTTCACTATCCCTCTGCAGCCTATCCACAGTCACAACAGCATTGGGAATCTCTGCTTTTCCAGAGACTCAGCATGTCACGGTGCTCGTTCTCGGCAGAAGCCTTTTTCTGAAAAGGCAAACTTAGGGCTCCTTCTCCCACAGGGAAGGTGCCAGCCCTGAAAGATCTTGCTGGTCTTCACTATCCCTCTGCAGCCTATCTTTAGCCGCAGCAGCATTGGGGATCTCTGCTTTCCCAGAGACTCAGCATGTCACGGTGCTCGTTCTCGGCAGAAGCTTTTTTCTGAAAAGGCAAACTTACGGCTGCTTCTCCCACAAGGAAGGTGCCAGCCCTGAAAGATCTTGCTGGTTTTCACTATCCCTTTGCAGCCTATCTATAGCCGCAACAGCACAGGGGATCTCTGCTTTCCCAGAGACTCAGCATGTCACGGTGCTCGTTCTCGGCAGAAGCTTTTTTCTGAAAAGGCAAACGTCTGGCTCCTTCTCCCACAAGGAAGGTGCCAGCCCTGAAAGATCTTGCTGGTCTTCACTATCCCTCTGCAGCCTATCCACAGGCACAAGACCATTGGGAATCTCTGCTTTCCCAGAGACTCAGCATGTCACGGTGCTCGTTCTCGGCAGAAGCCTTTTTCTGAAAAGGTAAACTTAGGGCTCCTTCTCCCACAAGGAAGGTGCCAGCCCTGAAAGCTAATGCAATTCTTCACTATCCCTCTGCAGCCTATCCACAGGCACAACAGCACTGGGGATCTCTGCTTTCCCAGAGACTCAGCATGTCACGGTGCTCGTTCTCGGCAGAAGCTTTTTTCTGAAAAGGCAAACTTACGGATCCTTCTCCCACAAGGAAGGTGCCAGCCCTGAAAGATCTTGCTGGTCTTCACTATCCCTCTGCAGCCTATCCACAGGCACAACAGCACTGGGGATCTCTGCTTTCCCAGAGACTCAGCATGTCACGGTGCTCGTTCTCGGCAGAAGCTTTTTTCTGAAAAGGCAAACTTACGGCTGCTTCTCCCACAAGGAAGGTGCCAGCCCTGAAAGATCTTGCTGGTCTTCACTATCCCTCTGCAGCCTATCCACAGGCACAACAGCACTGGGGATCTCTGCTTTCCCAGAGACTCAGCATGTCACGGTGCTCGTTCTCGGCAGAAGCTTTTTTCTGAAAAGGCAAACTTAGGGCTCCTTCTCCCACAGGGAAGGTGCCAGCCCTGAAAGATCTTGCTGGTCTTCACTATCCCTCTGCAGCCTATCTTTAGCCGCAGCAGCATTGGGGATCTCTGCTTTCCCAGAGACTCAGCATGTCACGGTGCTCGTTCTCGGCAGAAGCTTTTTTCTGAAAAGGCAAACTTACGGCTGCTTCTCCCACAAGGAAGGTGCCAGCCCTGAAAGATCTTGCTGGTCTTCACTATCCCTCTGCAGCCTATCCACAGGCACAACAGCACTGGGGATCCCTGCTTTCCCAGAGACTCAGTATGTCACAGTGCTCGTTCTCGCCAGAAGCTTTTTCTGAAAATGCAAACTTACGGCTGCTTCTCCCACAAGGAAGGTGCCAGCCCTGAAAGATCTTGCTGGTCTTCACTCTCCCTCTGCAGCCTATCTTTAGCCGCAGCAGCATTGGGATCTCTGCTTTCCCAGAGACTCAGTATGTCACAGTGCTCGTTCTCGCCAGAAGCTTTTTCTGAAAAGGCAAACGTCTGGCTCCTTCTCCCACAAGGAAGGTGCCAGCCCTGAAAGATCTTGCTGGTCTTCACTATCCCTCTGCAGCCTATCCACAGGCACAACAGCACTGGGGATCTCTGCTTTTCCAGAGACTCAGCATGTCACGGTGCTCGTTCTCGGCAGAAGCCTTTTTCTGAAAAGGTAAACTTAGGGCTCCTTCTCCCACAAGGAAAGTGCCAGCCCTGAAAGCTAATGCAATTCTTCACTATCCCTCTGCAGCCTATCCACAGGCACAACAGCACTGGGGATCTCTGCTTTCCCAGAGACTCAGCATGTCACGGTGCTCGTTCTCGGCAGAAGCTTTTTTCTGAAAAGGCAAACTTACGGCTCCTTCTCCCACAAGGAAGGTGCCAGCCCTGAAAGATCTTGCTGGTCTTCACTATCCGCCTGCAGCCTATCCACAGGCACAACAGCACTGGGGATCTCTGCTTTCCCAGAGACTCAGCATGTCACGGTGCTCGCTCTCGGCAGAAGCTTTTTTCTGAAAAGGCAAACTTACGGCTGCTTCTCCCACAAGGAAGGTGCCAGCCCTGAAAGATCTTGCTGGTCTTCACTATCCCTCTGCAGCCTATCCACAGGCACAACAGCACTGGGGATCCCTGCATTCCCAGAGACACAGTATGTCACAGTGCTCGTTCTCGCCAGAAGCTTTTTCTGAAAAGGCAAACGTCTGGCTCCTTCTCCCACAAGGAATCTGCCAGCCCTGAAAGATCTTGCTGGTCTTCACTATCCCTCTGCAGCCTATCCACAGGCACAACAGCACTGGGGATCTCTGCTTTCCCGGAGACTCAGCATGTCACGGTGCTCACTCTCGGCAGAGCCTTTTTCTGAAAAGGCAAACTTACGGCTCCTTCTCCCACAAGGAAGGTGCCAGCCCTGAAAGATCTTGCTGGTCTTCACTATCCCTCTGCAGCCTATCCACAGGCACAACAGCACTGGGGATCGCTGCTTTCCCAGAGACTCAGCATGTCACGGTGCTCGTTCTCGGCAGAAGCTTTTTTCTGAAAAGGCAAACTTACGGCTGCTTCTCCCACAAGGTAGGTGCCAGCCCTGAAAGATCTTGCTGGTTTTCACTATCCCTTTGCAGCCTATCTATAGCCGCAACAGCACAGGGGATCTCTGCTTTCCCAGAGACTCAGCATGTCACGGTGCTCGTTCTCGGCAGAAGCTTTTTTCTGAAAAGGCAAACTTACGGCTGCTTCTCCCACAAGGAAGGTGCCAGCCCTGAAAGATCTTGCTGGTCTTCACTATCCCTCTGCAGCCTATCCACAGGCACAACAGCACTGGGGATCCCTGCTTTCCCAGAGACACAGTATGTCACAGTGCTCGCTCTCTGCAGAAGCTTTTTCTGAAAAGGCAAACGTCTGGCTCCTTCTCCCACAAGGAAGCTGCCAGCCCTGAAAGATCTTGCTGGTCTTCACTATCCCTCTGCAGCCTATCTTTAGCCGCAGCAGCATTGCGGATGTCTGCTTTCCCAGAGACTCAGCATGTCACGGTGCTCGCTCTCGGCAGAAGCTTTTTTCTGAAAAGGCAAACTTAGGGCTCCTTCTCCCACAGGGAAGGTGCCAGCCCTGAAAGATCTTGCTGGTCTTCACTATCCCTCTGCAGCCTATCTTTAGCCGCAGCAGCATTGGGATCTCTGCTTTCCCAGAGACTCAGTATGTCACAGTGCTCGTTCTCGCCAGAAGCTTTTTCTGAAAAGGCAAACGTCTGGCTCCTTCTCCCACAAGGAAGGTGCCAGCCCTGAAAGATCTTGCTGGTCTTCACTATCCCTCTGCAGCCTATCCACAGGCACAACAGCACTGGGGATCTCTGCTTTTCCAGAGACTCAGCATGTCACGGTGCTCGTTCTCGGCAGAAGCCTTTTTCTGAAAAGGTAAACTTAGGGCTCCTTCTCCCACAAGGAAAGTGCCAGCCCTGAAAGCTAATGCAATTCTTCACTATCCCTCTGCAGCCTATCCACAGGCACAACAGCATTGGGGATCTCTGCTTTCCCAGAGACTCAGCATGTCACGGTGCTCGTTCTCGGCAGAAGCTTTTTTCTGAAAAGGCAAACTTACGGCTGCTTCTCCCACAAGGAAGGTGCCAGCCCTGAAAGATCTTGCTGGTATTCACTATCCCTTTGCAGCCTATCTATAGCCGCAACAGCACAGGGGATCTCTGCTTTCCCAGAGACTCAGCATGTCACGGTGCTCGTTCTCGGCAGAAGCTTTTTTCTGAAAAGGCAAACTTAGGGCTCCTTCTCCCACAGGGAAGGTGCCAGCCCTGAAAGATCTTGCTGGTCTTCACTATCCCTCTGCAGCCTATCATTAGCCGCAGCAGCATTGGGGATCTCTGCTTTCCCAGAGACTCAGCATGTCACGGTGCTCGTTCTCGGCAGAAGCTTTTTTCTGAAAAGGCAAACTTACGGCTGCTTCTCCCACAAGGAAGGTGCCAGCCCTGAAAGATCTTGCTGGTCTTCACTATCCCTCTGCAGCCTATCCACAGGCACAAGAGCATTGGGAATCTCTGCTTTCCCAGAGACTCAGCATGTCACGGTGCTCGTTCTCGGCAGAAGCCTTTTTCTGAAAAGGTAAACTTAGGGCTCCTTCTCTCACAAGGAAGGTGCCAGCCCTGAAAGCTAATGCAGTTCTTCACTATCCGCCTGCAGCCTATCCACAGGCACAACAGCATTGGGGATCTCTGCTTTTCCAGAGACTCAGCATGTCACGGTGCTCTCTCTCGGCAGAGCCTTTTTCTGAAAAGGCAAACTTACGGCTCCTTCTCCCACAAGGAAGGTGCCAGCCCTGAAAGATCTTGCTGGTCTTCACTATCCCTCTGCAGCCTATCTTTAGCCGCAACAGCACAGGGGATCTCTGCTTTCCCAGAGACTCAGCATGTCACGGTGCTCGTTCTCGGCAGAAGCTTTTTTCTGAAAAGGCAAACTTACGGCTGCTTCTCCCACAAGGAAGGTGCCAGCCCTGAAAGATCTTGCTGGTCTTCACTATCCCTCTGCAGCCTATCCACAGGCACAACAGCTTTGGGGATCGCTGCTTTCCCAGAGACTCAGCATGTCACGGTGCTCGTTCTCGGCAGAAGCCTTTTTCTGAAAAGGTAAACTTAGGGCTCCTTCTCCCACAAGGAAGGTGCCAGCCCTGAAAGCTAATGCAATTCTTCACTATCCCTCTGCAGCCTATCCACAGGCACAACAGCACTGGGGATCTCTGCTTTCCCAGAGACTCAGCATGTCACGGTGCTCGTTCTCGGCAGAAGCTTTTTTCTGAAAAGGCAAACTTACGGCTGCTTCTCCCACAAGGAAGGTGCCAGCCCTGAAAGATCTTGCTGGTATTCACTATCCCTTTGCAGCCTATCTATAGCCGCAACAGCACAGGGGATCTCTGCTTTCCCAGAGACTCAGCATGTCACGGTGCTCGTTCTCGGCAGAAGCTTTTTTCTGAAAAGGCAAACTTACGGCTCCTTCTCCCACAAGGAAGGTGCCAGCCCTGAAAGATCTTGCTGGTCTTCACTATCCCTCTGCAGCCTATCCACAGGCACAACAGCATTGGGGATCTCTGCTTTCCCAGAGACTCAGCATGTCACGGTGCTCGTTCTCGGCAGAAGCCTTTTTCTGAAAAGGTAAACTTAGGGCTCCTTCTCCCACAAGGAAGGTGCCAGCCCTGAAAGCTAATGCAATTCTTCACTATCCGCCTTCAGCCTATCCACAGGCACAACAGCACTGGGGATCCCTGCTTTCCCAGAGACTCAGCATGTCACGGTGCTCGCTCTCGGCAGAAGCTTTTTTCTGAAAAGGCAAACTTAGGGCTCCTTCTCCCACAGGGAAGGTGCCAGCCCTGAAAGATCTTGCTGGTCTTCACTATCCCTCTGCAGCCTATCCACAGGCACAACAGCATTGGGGATCGCTGCTTTCCCAGAGACTCAGCATGTCACGGTGCTCGTTCTCGGCAGAAGCTTTTTTCTGAAAAGGCAAACTTACGGCTGCTTCTCCCACAAGGAAGGTGCCAGCCCTGAAAGATCTTGCTGGTCTTCACTATCCCTCTGCAGCCTATCCACAGGCACAAGAGCATTGGGAATCTCTGCTTTCCCAGAGACTCAGCATGTCACGGTGCTCGTTCTCGGCAGAAGCCTTTTTCTGAAAAGGTAAACTTAGGGCTCCTTCTCCCACAAGGAAGGTGCCAGCCCTGAAAGCTAATGCAATTCTTCACTATCCCTCTGCAGCCTATCCACAGGCACAACAGCACTGGGGATCTCTGCTTTCCCAGAGACTCAGCATGTCACGGTGCTCGTTCTCGGCAGAAGCTTTTTTCTGAAAAGGCAAACTTACGGCTGCTTCTCCCACAAGGAAGGTGCCAGCCCTGAAAGATCTTGCTGGTTTTCACTATCCCTTTGCAGCCTATCTATAGCTGCAACAGCACAGGGGATCTCTGCTTTCCCAGAGACTCAGCATGTCACGGTGCTCGTTCTCGGCAGAAGCTTTTTTCTGAAAAGGCAAACTTAGGGCTCCTTCTCCCACAGGGAAGGTGCCAGCCCTGAAAGATCTTGCTGGTCTTCACTATCCCTCTGCAGCCTATCCACAGGCACAACAGCACTGGGGATCTCTGCTTTCCCAGAGACTCAGCATGTCACGGTGCTCACTCTCGGCAGAGCCTTTTTCTGAAAAGGCAAACTTACGGCTCCTTCTCCCACAAGGAAGGTGCCAGCCCTGAAAGATCTTGCTGGTCTTCACTATCCCTCTGCAGCCTATCTTTAGCCGCAACAGCATTGGGGATCTCTGCTTTCCCAGAGACTCAGCATGTCACGGTGCTCGTTCTCGGCAGAAGCCTTTTTCTGAAAAGGCAAACGTCTGGCTCCTTCTCCCACAAGGAAGCTGCCAGCCCGGAAAGATCTTGCTGGTCTTCACTATCCCTCTGCAGCCTATCCACAGGCACAACAGCACCGGGGGTCTCTGCTTTCCCAGAGACTCAGCATGTCACGGTGCTCGTTCTCGGCAGAAGCTTTTTTCTGAAAAGGCAAACTTACGGATCCTTCTCCCACAAGGAAGGTGCCAGCCCTGAAAGATCTTGCTGGTCTTCACTATCCCTCTGCAGCCTATCCACAGGCACAACAGCACTGGGGATCCCTGCTTTCCCAGAGACTCAGTATGTCACGGTGCTCGTTCTCGGCAGAAGCCTTTTTCTGAAAAGGCAAACGTCTGGCTCCTTCTCCCACAAGGAAGCTGCCAGCCCTGAAAGATCTTGCTGGTCTTCACTATCCCTCTGCAGCCTATCCACAGGCACAACAGCATTGGGGATCTCTGCTTTCCCAGAGACTCAGCATGTCACGGTGCTCGTTCTCGGCAGAAGCCTTTTTCTGAAAAAGTAAACTTAGGGCTCCTTCTCCCACAAGGAAGGTGCCAGCCCTGAAAGCTAATGCAATTCTTCACTATCCCTCTGCAGCCTATCCACAGGCACAACAGCACTGGGGATCTCTGCTTTCCCAGAGACTCAGCATGTCACGGTGCTCGTTCTCGGCAGAAGCTTTTTTCTGAAAAGGCAAACTTAGGGCTCCTTCTCCCACAGGGAAGGTGCCAGCCCTGAAAGATCTTGCTGGTCTTCACTATCCCTCTGCAGCCTATCTTTAGCCGCAGCAGCATTGGGGATCTCTGCTTTCCCAGAGACTCAGCATGTCACGGTGCTCGTTCTCGGCAGAAGCTTTTTTCTGAAAAGGCAAACGTCTGGCTCCTTCTCCCACAAGGAAGCTGCCAGCCCGGAAAGATCTTGCTGGTCTTCACTATCTCTCTGCAGCCTATCCACAGGTACAACAGCATTGGGGATCGCTGCTTTCCCAGAGACTCAGTATGTCACAGTGCTCGTTCTCGCCAGAAGCTTTTTCTGAAAAGGCAAACGTCTGGCTCCTTCTCCCACAAGGAAGCTGCCAGCCCTGAAAGATCTTGCTGGTCTTCACTATCCCTCTGCAGCCTATCCACAGGCACAACAGCACTGGGGATCCCTACTCTCCCAGAGACTCAGTATGTCACAGTGCTCGTTCTCGCCAGAAGCTTTTTCTGAAAAGGCAAACGTCTGGCTCCTTCTCCCACAAGGAAGCTGCCAGCCCTGAAAGATCTTGCTGGTCTTCACTATCCCTCTGCAGCCTATCTACAGGCACAACAGCATTGGGGATCGCTGCTTTCCCAGAGACTCAGCATGTCACGGTGCTCGTTCTCGGCAGAAGCTTTTTTCTGAAAAGGCAAACTTACGGCTCCTTCTCCCACAGGGAAGGTGCCAGCCCTGAAAGATCTTGCTGGTCTTCACTATCCCTCTGCAGCCTATCCACAGGCACAACAGCACTGGGGATCCCTGCTTTCCCAGAGACACAGTATGTCACAGTGCTCGTTCTCGCCAGAAGCTTTTTTCTGAAAAGGCAAACTTAGGGCTCCTTCTCCCACAAGGAAGGTGCCAGCCCTGAAAGATCTTGCTGGTCTTCACTATCCCTCTGCAGCCTATCCACAGGCACAACAGCATTGGGGATCGCTGCTTTCCCAGAGACTCAGCATGTCACGGTGCTCGTTCTCGGCAGAAGCTTTTTTCTGAAAAGGCAAACTTACGGCTGCTTCTCCCACAAGGAAGGTGCCAGCCCTGAAAGATCTTGCTGGTCTTCACTATCCCTCTGCAGCCTATCCACAGGCACAAGAGCATTGGGAATCTCTGCTTTCCCAGAGACTCAGCATGTCACGGTGCTCGTTCTCGGCAGAAGCCTTTTTCTGAAAAGGTAAACTTAGGGCTCCTTCTCCCACAAGGAAGGTGCCAGCCCTGAAAGCTAATGCAATTCTTCACTATCCCTCTGCAGCCTATCCACAGGCACAACAGCACTGGGGATCTCTGCTTTCCCAGAGACTCAGCATGTCACGGTGCTCGTTCTCGGCAGAAGCTTTTTTCTGAAAAGGCAAACTTACGGATCCTTCTCCCACAAGGAAGCTGCCAGCCCTGAAAGATCTTGCTGGTCTTCACTATCCCTCTGCAGCCTATCCACAGGCACAACAGCATTGGGGATCTCTGCTTTCCCAGAGACTCAGCATGTCACGGTGCTCGTTCTCGGCAGAAGCCTTTTTCTGAAAAAGTAAACTTAGGGCTCCTTCTCCCACAAGGAAGGTGCCAGCCCTGAAAGCTAATGCAATTCTTCACTATCCCTCTGCAGCCTATCCACAGGCACAACAGCACTGGGGATCTCTGCTTTCCCAGAGACTCAGCATGTCACGGTGCTCACTCTCGGCAGAGCCTTTTTCTGAAAAGGCAAACTTAGGGCTCCTTCTCCCACAAGGAAGGTGCCAGCCCTGAAAGATCTTGCTGGTCTTCACTATCCCTCTGCAGCCTATCCACAGGCACAACAGCACTGGGGATCTCTGCTTTCCCAGAGTCTCAGCATGTCACGGTGCTCGTTCTCGGCAGAAGCTTTTTTCTGAAAAGGCAAACTTAGGGCTCCTTCTCCCACAGGGAAGGTGCCAGCCCTGAAAGATCTTGCTGGTCTTCACTATCCCTCTGCAGCCTATCATTAGCCGCAGCAGCATTGGGGATCTCTGCTTTCCCAGAGACTCAGCATGTCACGGTGCTCGTTCTCGGCAGAAGCTTTTTTCTGAAAAGGCAAACTTACGGCTGCTTCTCCCACAAGGAAGGTGCCAGCCCTGAAAGATCTTGCTGGTCTTCACTATCCCTCTGCAGCCTATCCACAGGCACAAGAGCATTGGGAATCTCTGCTTTCCCAGAGACTCAGCATGTCACGGTGCTCGTTCTCGGCAGAAGCCTTTTTCTGAAAAGGTAAACTTAGGGCTCCTTCTCCCACAAGGAAGGTGCCAGCCCTGAAAGCTAATGCAATTCTTCACTATCCGCCTGCAGCCTATCCACAGGCACAACAGCACTGGGGATCTCTGCTTTCCCAGAGACTCAGCATGTCACGGTGCTCGTTCTCGGCAGAAGCTTTTTTCTGAAAAGGCAAACTTACGGCTGCTTCTCCCACAAGGAAGGTGCCAGCCCTGAAAGATCTTGCTGGTCTTCACTATCCCTCTGCAGCCTATCCACAGGCACAACAGCACTGGGGATCCCTGCATTCCCAGAGACACAGTATGTCACAGTGCTCGTTCTCGCCAGAAGCTTTTTCTGAAAAGGCAAACGTCTGGCTCCTTCTCCCACAACGAATCTGCCAGCCCTGAAAGATCTTGCTGGTCTTCACTATCCCTCTGCAGCCTATCCACAGGCACAAGAGCATTGGGAATCTCTGCTTTTCCAGAGACTCAGCATGTCACGGTGCTCGTTCTCGGCAGAAGCCTTTTTCTGAAAAGGTAAACTTAGGGCTCCTTCTCCCACAAGGAAGGTGCCAGCCCTGAAAGCTAATGCAATTCTTCACTATCCCTCTGCAGCCTATCCACAGGGACAAGAGCATTGGGAATCTCTGCTTTCCCAGAGACTCAGCATGTCACGGTGCTCATTCTCGGCAGAAGCTTTTTTCTGAAAAGGCAAACTTACGGCTGCTTCTCCCACAAGGAAGGTGCCAGCCCTGAAAGATCTTGCTGGTCTTCACTATCCCTCTGCAGCCTATCTTTAGCCGCAGCAGCATTGGGGATCTCTGCTTTCCCAGAGACTCAGCATGTCACGGTGCTCGTTCTCGGCAGAAGCTTTTTTCTGAAAGGGCAAACGTACGGCTGCTTCTCCCACAAGGAAGGTGCCAGCCCTGAAAGATATTGCTGGTTTTCACTATCCCTTTGCAGCCTATCTATAGCCGCAACAGCACAGGGGATCTCTGCTTTCCCAGAGACTCAGCATGTCACGGTGCTCGTTCTCGGCAGAAGCTTTTTTCTGAAAAGGCAAACGTCTGGCTCCTTCTCCCACAAGGAAGGTGCCAGCCCTGAAAGATCTTGCTGGTCTTCACTATCCCTCTGCAGCCTATCCACAGGCACAACAGCATTGGGGATCGCTGCTTTCCCAGAGTCTCAGCAAGTCACGGTGCTCGTTCTCGGCAGAAGCTTTTTTCTGAAAAGGCAAACGTCTGGCTCCTTCTCCCACAAGGAAGCTGCCAGCCCTGAAAGATCTTGCTGGTCTTCACTATCCCTCTGCAGCCTATCCACAGGCACAACAGCTTTGGGGATCTCTGCTTTCCCAGAGACTCAGCATGTCACGGTGCTCGTTCTCGGCAGAAGCCTTTTTCTGAAAAGGTAAACTTAGGGCTCCTTCTCCCACAGGGAAGGTGCCAGGCCTGAAAGATCTTGCTGGTCTTCACTATCCCTCTGCAGCCTATCTTTAGCCGCAGCAGCATTGGGGATCTCTGCTTTCCCAGAGACTCAGTATGTCACAGTGCTCGTTCTCGCAAGAAGCTTTTTCTGAAAAGGCAAACGTCTGGCTCCTTCTCCCACAAGGAAGCTGCCAGCCCTGAAAGATCTTGCTGGTCTTCACTATCCCTCTGCAGCCTATCCACAGGCACAACAGCATTGGGGATCGCTGCTTTCCCAGAGACTCAGCATGTCACGGTGCTCGTTCTCGGCAGAAGCTTTTTTCTGAAAAGGCAAACTTACGGCTGCTTCTCCCACAAGGAAGGTGCCAGCCCTGAAAGATCTTGCTGGTCTTCACTATCCCTCTGCAGCCTATCCACAGGCACAAGAGCATTGGGAATCTCTGCTTTCCCAGAGACTCAGCATGTCACGGTGCTCGTTCTCGGCAGAAGCCTTTTTCTGAAAAGGTAAACTTAGGGCTCCTTCTCCCACAAGGAAGGTGCCAGCCCTGAAAGCTAATGCAATTCTTCACTATCCGCCTGCAGCCTATCCACAGGCACAACAGCATTGGGGATCTCTGCTTTCCCAGAGACTCAGCATGTCACGGTGCTCGTTCTCGGCAGAAGCTTTTTTCTGAAAAGGCAAACGTCTGGCTCCTTCTCCCACAAGGAAGGTGCTAGCCCTGAAAGATCTTGCTGGTATTCACTATCCCTCTGCAGCCTATCCACAGGCACAACAGCTTTGGGAATCTCTGCTTTCCCAGAGACTCAGCATGTCACGGTGCTCGCTCTCGGCAGAAGCTTTTTTCTGAAAAGGCAAACTTACGGCTCCTTCTCCCACAAGGAAGGTGCCAGCCCTGAAAGATCTTGCTGGTCTTCACTATCCCTCTGCAGCCTATCTTTAGCCCCAATAGCATTGGGGATCTCTGCTTTCCCAGAGACTCAGCATGTCACGGTGCTCGTTCTCGGCTGATCCTTTTTCTGAAAAGGCAAACGTCTGGCTCCTTCTCCCACAAGGAAGCTGCCAGCCCTGAAAGATCTTGCTGGTCTTCACTACCCCTCTGCAGCCTATCTTTAGCCGCAACAGCATTGGGGATCTCTGCTTTCCCAGAGACTCAGCATGTCACGGTGCTCGTTCTCGGCAGAAGCCTTTTTCTGAAAAGGTAAACTTAGGGCTCCTTCTCCCACAAGGAAGGTGCCAGCCCTGAAAGCTAATGCAATTCTTCACTATCCCTCTGCAGCCTATCCACAGGCACAACAGCACTGGGGGTCTCTGCTTTCCCAGAGACTCAGCATGTCACGGTGCTCGTTCTCGGCAGAAGCTTTTTTCTGAAAAGGCAAACTTACGGATCCTTCTCCCACAAGGAAGGTGCCAGCCCTGAAAGATCTTGCTGGTCTTCACTATCCCTCTGCAGCCTATCCACAGGCACAACAGCACTGGCGATCCCTGCTTTCCCAGAGACTCATTATGTCACGGTGCTCGTTCTCGGCAGAAGCCTTTTTCTGAAAAGGCAAACGTCTGGCTCCTTCTCCCACAAGGAAGCTGCCAGCCCTGAAAGATCTTGCTGGTCTTCACTATCCCTCTGCAGCCTATCCACGGGCACAACAGCATTGGGGATCTCTGCTTTCCCAGAGACTCAGCATGTCACGGTGCTCGTTCTCGGCAGAAGCCTTTTTCTGAAAAGGTAAACTTAGGGCTCCTTCTCCCACAAGGAAGGTGCCAGCCCTGAAAGCTAATGCAATTCTTCACTATCCGCCTGCAGCCTATCCACAGGCACAACAGCACTGGGGATCTCTGCTTTCCCAGAGACTCAGCATGTCACGGTGCTCGTTCTCGGCAGAAGCCTTTTTCTGAAAAGGCAAACGTCTGGCTCCTTCTCCCACAAGGAAGCTGCCAGCCCTGAAAGATCTTGCTGGTCTTCACTATCCCTCTGCAGCCTATCCACGGGCACAACAGCATTGGGGATCTCTGCTTTCCCAGAGACTCAGCATGTCACGGTGCTCGTTCTCGGCAGAAGCCTTTTTCTGAAAAGGTAAACTTAGGGCTCCTTCTCCCACAAGGAAGGTGCCAGCCCTGAAAGCTAATGCAATTCTTCACTATCCGCCTGCAGCCTATCCACAGGCACAACAGCACTGGGGATCTCTGCTTTCCCAGAGACTCAGCATGTCACGGTGCTCGTTCTCGGCAGAAGCTTTTTTCTGAAAAGGCAAACTTAGGGCTCCTTCTCCCACAGGGAAGGTGCCAGCCCTGAAAGATCTTGCTGGTCTTCACTATCCCTCTGCAGCCTATCTTTAGCCGCAGCAGCATTGGGGATCTCTGCTTTCCCAGAGACTCAGCATGTCACGGTGCTCGTTCTCGGCAGAAGCTTTTTTCTGAAAAGGCAAACTTAGGGCTCCTTCTCCCACAAGGAAGCTGCCAGCCCTGAAAGATCTTGCTGGTCTTCACTATCTCTCTGCAGCCTATCCACAGGCACAACAGCATTGGGGATCGCTGCTTTCCCAGAGACTCAGCATGTCACGGTGCTCGCTCTCGGCAGAAGCTTTTTCTGAAAAGGCAAACGTCTGGCTCCTTCTCCCACAAGGAAGCTGCCAGCCCTGAAAGATCTTGCTGGTCTTCACTATCCCTCTGCAGCCTATCCACAGGCAAAACAGCACTGGGGATCCCTACTTTCCCAGAGACTCAGTATGTCACAGTGCTCGTTCTCGCCAGAAGCTTTTTCTGAAAAGGCAAACGTCTGGCTCCTTCTCCCACAAGGAAGCTGCCAGCCCTGAAAGATCTTGCTGGTCTTCACTATCCCTCTGCAGCCTATCTACAGGCACAACAGCATTGGGGATCTCTGCTTTCCCAGAGACTCAGCATGTCACGGTGCTCGTTCTCGGCAGAAGCTTTTTTCTGAAAAGGCAAACTTACGGCTGCTTCTCCCACAAGGAAGGTGCCAGCCCTGAAAGATCTTGCTGGTCTTCACTATCCCTCTGCAGCCTATCCACAGGCACAAGAGCATTGGGAATCTCTGCTTTCCCAGAGACTCAGCATGTCACGGTGCTCGTTCTCGGCAGAAGCCTTTTTCAGAAAAGGTAAACTTAGGGCTCCTTCTCCCACAAGGAAGGTGCCAGCCCTGAAAGCTAATGCAATTCTTCACTATCCGCCTGCAGCCTATCCACAGGCACAACAGCACTGGGGAACCCTGCTTTCCCAGAGACTCAGCATGTCACGGTGCTCGTTCTCGGCAGAAGCTTTTTTCTGAAAAGGCAAACTTACGGCTGCTTCTCCCACAAGGAAGGTGCCAGCCCTGAAAGATCTTGCTGGTCTTCACTATCCCTCTGCAGCCTATCCACAGGCACAACAGCACTGGGGATCCCTGCATTCCCAGAGACACAGTATGTCACAGTGCTCGTTCTCGCCAGAAGCTTTTTCTGAAAAGGCAAACGTCTGGCTCCTTCTCCCACAACGAATCTGCCAGCCCTGAAAGATCTTGCTGGTCTTCACTATCCCTCTGCAGCCTATCCACAGGCACAAGAGCATTGGGAATCTCTGCTTTTCCAGAGACTCAGCATGTCACGGTGCTCGTTCTCGGCAGAAGCCTTTTTCTGAAAAGGTAAACTTAGGGCTCCTTCTCCCACAAGGAAGGTGCCAGCCCTGAAAGCTAATGCAATTCTTCACTATCCCTCTGCAGCCTATCCACAGGGACAAGAGCATTGGGAATCTCTGCTTTCCCAGAGACTCAGCATGTCACGGTGCTCATTCTCGGCAGAAGCTTTTTTCTGAAAAGGCAAACTTAGGGCTCCTTCTCCCACAGGGAAGGTGCCAGCCCTGAAAGATCTTGCTGGTCTTCACTATCTCTCTGCAGCCTATCTTTAGCCGCAGCAGCATTGGGGATCTCTGCTTTCCCAGAGACTCAGCATGTCACGGTGCTCGTTCTCGGCAGAAGCTTTTTTCTGAAAAGGCAAACGTCTGGCTCCTTCTCCCACAAGGAAGCTGCCAGCCCGGAAAGATCTTGCTGGTCTTCACTATCTCTCTGCAGCCTATCCACAGGCACAACAGCATTGGGGATCGCTGCTTTCCCAGAGACTCAGTATGTCACAGTGCTCGTTCTCGCCAGAAGCTTTTTCTGAAAAGGCAAACGTCTGGCTCCTTCTCCCACAAGGAAGCTGCCAGCCCTGAAAGATCTTGCTGGTCTTCACTATCCCTCTGCAGCCTATCTACAGGCACAACAGCATTAGGGATCGCTGCTTTCCCAGAGACTCAGCATGTCACGGTGCTCGTTCTCGGCAGAAGCTTTTTTCTGAAAAGGCAAACTTACGGCTCCTTCTCCCACAGGGAAGGTGCCAGCCCTGAAAGATCTTGCTGGTCTTCACTATCCCTCTGCAGCCTATCCACAGGCACAACAGCACTGGGGATCCCTGCTTTCCCAGAGACACAGTATGTCACAGTGCTCGTTCTCGCCAGAAGCTTTTTTCTGAAAAGGCAAACTTAGGGCTCCTTCTCCCACAAGGAAGGTGCCAGCCCTGAAAGATCTTGCTGGTCTTCACTATCCCTCTGCAGCCTATCCACAGGCACAACAGCATTGGGGATCGCTGCTTTCCCAGAGACTCAGCATGTCACGGTGCTCGTTCTCGGCAGAAGCCTTTTTCTGAAAAGGTAAACTTAGGGCTCCTTCTCCCACAAGGAAGGTGCCAGCCCTGAAAGCTAATGCAATTCTTCACTATCCCTCTGCAGCCTATCCACAGGCACAACAGCACTGGGGATCCCTGCTTTCCCAGAGACTCAGCATGTCACGGTGCTCGTTCTCGGCAGAAGCTTTTTTCTGAAAAGGCAAACTTACGGCTCCTTCTCCCACAAGGAAGGTGCCAGCCCTGAAAGATCTTGCTGGTCTTCACTATCCCTCTGCAGCCTATCTTTAGCCGCAACAGCATTGGGGATCTCTGCTTTCCCAGAGACTCAGCATGTCACGGTGCTCGTTCTCGGCAGAGCCTTTTTCTGAAAAGGCAAACGTCTGGCTCCTTCTCCCACAAGGAAGCTGCCAGCCCTGAAAGATCTTGCTGGTCTTCACTATCCCTCTGCAGCCTATCCACAGGCACAACAGCACTGGGGATCTCTGCTTTCCCGGAGACTCAGCATGTCACGGTGCTCACTCTCGGCAGAGCCTTTTTCTGAAAAGGCAAACTTAGGGCTCCTTCTCCCACAAGGAAGGTGCCAGCCCTGAAAGATCTTGCTGGTCTTCACTATCCGTCTGCAGCCTATCCACAGGCACAACAGCACTGGGGATCTCTGCTTTCCCAGAGTCTCAGCATGTCACGGTGCTCGTTCTCGGCAGAAGCTTTTTTCTGAAAAGGCAAACTTAGGGCTCCTTCTCCCACAGGGAAGGTGCCAGCCCTGAAAGATCTTGCTGGTCTTCACTATCCCTCTGCAGCCTATCATTAGCCGCAGCAGCATTGGGGATCTCTGCTTTCCCAGAGACTCAGCATGTCACGGTGCTCGTTCTCGGCAGAAGCTTTTTTCTGAAAAGGCAAACTTACGGCTGCTTCTCCCACAAGGAAGGTGCCAGCCCTGAAAGATCTTGCTGGTCTTCACTATCCCTCTGCAGCCTATCCACAGGCACAAGAGCATTGGGAATCTCTGCTTTCCCAGAGACTCAGCATGTCACGGTGCTCGTTCTCGGCAGAAGCCTTTTTCTGAAAAGGTAAACTTACGGCTGCTTCTCCCACAAGGAAGGTGCCAGCCCTGAAAGCTAATGCAATTCTTCACTATCCGCCTGCAGCCTATCCACAGGCACAACAGCACTGGGGATCTCTGCTTTCCCAGAGACTCAGCATGTCACGGTGCTCGTTCTCGGCAGAAGCTTTTTTCTGAAAAGGCAAACTTACGGCTGCTTCTCCCACAAGGAAGGTGCCAGCCCTGAAAGATCTTGCTGGTCTTCACTATCCCTCTGCAGCCTATCCACAGGCACAACAGCACTGGGGATCCCTGCATTCCCAGAGACACAGTATGTCACAGTGCTCGTTCTCGCCAGAAGCTTTTTCTGAAAAGGCAAACGTCTGGCTCCTTCTCCCACAACGAATCTGCCAGCCCTGAAAGATCTTGCTGGTCTTCACTATCCCTCTGCAGCCTATCCACAGGCACAACAGCATTGGGGATCTCTGCTTTCCCAGAGACTCAGCATGTCACGGTGCTCGTTCTCGGCAGAAGCCTTTTTCTGAAAAGGTAAACTTAGGGCTCCTTCTCCCACAAGGAAGGTGCCAGCCCTGAAAGCTAATGCAATTCTTCACTATCCCTCTGCAGCCTATCCACAGGGACAAGAGCATTGGGAATCTCTGCTTTCCCAGAGACTCAGCATGTCACGGTGCTCATTCTCGGCAGAAGCTTTTTTCTGAAAAGGCAAACTTACGGCTGCTTCTCCCACAAGGAAGGTGCCAGCCCTGAAAGATCTTGCTGGTCTTCACTATCCCTCTGCAGCCTATCTTTAGCCGCAGCAGCATTGGGGATCTCTGCTTTCCCAGAGACTCAGCATGTCACGGTGCTCGTTCTCGGCAGAAGCTTTTTTCTGAAAAGGCAAACGTCTGGCTCCTTCTCCCACAAGGAAGCTGCCAGCCCGGAAAGATCTTGCTGGTCTTCACTATCTCTCTGCAGCCTATCCACAGGCACAACAGCATTGGGGATCGCTGCTTTCCCAGAGACTCAGTATGTCACAGTGCTCGTTCTCGCCAGAAGCTTTTTCTGAAAAGGCAAACGTCTGGCTCCTTCTCCCACAAGGAAGCTGCCAGCCCTGAAAGATCTTGCTGGTCTTCACTATCCCTCTGCAGCCTATCCACAGGCACAACAGCACTGGGGATCCCTGCTTTCCCAGAGACTCAGTATGTCACAGTGCTCGTTCTCGCCAGAAGCTTTTTCTGAAAAGGCAAACTTACGGCTGCTTCTCCCACAAGGAAGGTGCCAGCCCTGAAAGATCTTGCTGGTATTCACTATCCCTCTGCAGCCTATCCACAGGCACAAGAGCATTGGGAATCTCTGCTTTCCCAGAGACTCAGCATGTCACGGTGCTCGCTCTCGGCAGAAGCCTTTTTCTGAAAAGGTAAACTTAGGGCTCCTTCTCCCACAAGGAAGGTGCCAGCCCTGAAAGCTAATGCAATTCTTCACTATCCGCCTGCAGCCTATCCACAGGCACAACAGCACTGGGGATCTCTGCTTTCCCAGAGACTCAGCATGTCACGGTGCTCGTTCTCGGCAGAAGCTTTTTTCTGAAAAGGCAAACTTACGGCTGCTTCTCCCACAAGGAAGGTGCCAGCCCTGAAAGATATTGCTGGTTTTCACTATCCCTTTGCAGCCTATCTATAGCCGCAACAGCACAGGGGATCTCTGCTTTCCCAGAGACTCAGCATGTCACGGTGCACGTTCTCGGCAGAAGCCTTTTTCTGAAAAGGTAAACTTAGGGCTCCTTCTCCCACAGGGAAGGTGCCAGGCCTGAAAGATCTTGCTGGTCTTCACTATCCCTCTGCAGCCTATCTTTAGCCGCAGCAGCATTGGGGATCTCTGCTTTCCCAGAGACTCAGTATGTCACAGTGCTCGTTCTCGCAAGAAGCTTTTTCTGAAAAGGCAAACGTCTGGCTCCTTCTCCCACAAGGAAGCTGCCAGCCCTGAAAGATCTTGCTGGTCTTCACTATCCCTCTGCAGCCTATCCACAGGCACAACAGCATTGGGGATCGCTGCTTTCCCAGAGACTCAGCATGTCACGGTGCTCGTTCTCGGCAGAAGCTTTTTTCTGAAAAGGCAAACTTACGGCTGCTTCTCCCACAAGGAAGGTGCTAGCCCTGAAAGATCTTGCTGGTATTCACTATCCCTCTGCAGCCTATCCACAGGCACAACAGCTTTGGGAATCTCTGCTTTCCCAGAGACTCAGCATGTCACGGTGCTCGCTCTCGGCAGAAGCTTTTTTCTGAAAAGGCAAACTTACGGCTCCTTCTCCCACAAGGAAGGTGCCAGCCCTGAAAGATCTTGCTGGTCTTCACTATCCCTCTGCAGCCTATCCACAGGCACAACAGCATTGGGGATCTCTGCTTTCCCAGAGACTCAGCATGTCACGGTGCTCGTTCTCGGCTGATCCTTTTTCTGAAAAGGCAAACGTCTGGCTCCTTCTCCCACAAGGAAGCTGCCAGCCCAGCAAGATCTTGCTGGTCTTCACTACCCCTCTGCAGCCTATCTTTAGCCGCAACAGCATTGGGGATCTCTGCTTTCCCAGAGACTCAGCATGTCACGGTGCTCGTTCTCGGCAGAAGCCTTTTTCTGAAAAGGTAAACTTAGGGCTCCTTCTCCCACAAGGAAGGTGCCAGCCCTGAAAGCTAATGCAATTCTTCACTATCCCTCTGCAGCCTATCCACAGGCACAACAGCACTGGGGGTCTCTGCTTTCCCAGAGACTCAGCATGTCACGGTGCTCGTTCTCGGCAGAAGCTTTTTTCTGAAAAGGCAAACTTACGGATCCTTCTCCCACAAGGAAGGTGCCAGCCCTGAAAGATCTTGCTGGTCTTCACTATCCCTCTGCAGCCTATCCACAGGCACAACAGCACTGGGGATCCCTGCTTTCCCAGAGACTCAGTATGTCACGGTGCTCGTTCTCGGCAGAAGCCTTTTTCTGAAAAGGCAAACGTCTGGCTCCTTCTCCCACAAGGAAGCTGCCAGCCCTGAAAGATCTTGCTGGTCTTCACTATCCCTCTGCAGCCTATCCACAGGCACAACAGCATTGGGGATCTCTGCTTTCCCAGAGACTCAGCATGTCACGGTGCTCGTTCTCGGCAGAAGCCTTTTTCTGAAAAGGTAAACTTAGGGCTCCTTCTCCCACAAGGAAGGTGCCAGCCCTGAAAGCTAATGCAATTCTTCACTATCCGCCTGCAGCCTATCCACAGGCACAACAGCACTGGGGATCTCTGCTTTCCCAGAGACTCAGCATGTCACGGTGCTCGTTCTCGGCAGAAGCTTTTTTCTGAAAAGGCAAACTTACGGCTGCTTCTCCCACAAGGAAGGTGCCAGCCCTGAAAGATCTTGCTGGTATTCACTATCCCTTTGCAGCCTATCTATAGCCGCAACAGCACAGGGGATCTCTCCTTTCCCAGAGACTCAGCATGTCACGGTGCTCGTTCTCGGCAGAAGCTTTTTTCTGAAAAGGCAAACTTAGGGCTCCTTCTCCCACAGGGAAGGTGCCAGCCCTGAAAGATCTTGCTGGTCTTCACTATCCCTCTGCAGCCTATCTTTAGCCGCAGCAGCATTGGGGATCTCTGCTTTCCCAGAGACTCAGCATGTCACGGTGCTCGTTCTCGGCAGAAGCTTTTTTCTGAAAAGGCAAACTTAGGGCTCCTTCTCCCACAAGGAAGCTGCCAGCCCTGAAAGATCTTGCTGGTCTTCACTATCTCTCTGCAGCCTATCCACAGGCACAACAGCATTGGGGATCGCTGCTTTCCCAGAGACTCAGCATGTCACGGTGCTCGCTCTCGGCAGAAGCTTTTTCTGAAAAGGCAAACTTACGGCTGCTTCTCCCACAAGGAAGGTGCCAGCCCTGAAAGATCTTGCTGGTCTTCACTATCCCTCTGCAGCCTATCCACAGGCACAAGAGCATTGGGAATCTCTGCTTTCCCAGAGACTCAGCATGTCACGGTGCTCGTTCTCGGCAGAAGCCTTTTTCTGAAAAGGTAAACTTACGGCTGCTTCTCCCACAAGGAAGGTGCCAGCCCTGAAAGCTAATGCAATTCTTCACTATCCGCCTGCAGCCTATCCACAGGCACAACAGCACTGGGGATCTCTGCTTTCCCAGAGACTCAGCATGTCACGGTGCTCGTTCTCGGCAGAAGCTTTTTTCTGAAAAGGCAAACTTACGGCTGCTTCTCCCACAAGGAAGGTGCCAGCCCTGAAAGATCTTGCTGGTCTTCACTATCCCTCTGCAGCCTATCCACAGGCACAACAGCACTGGGGATCCCTGCATTCCCAGAGACACAGTATGTCACAGTGCTCGTTCTCGCCAGAAGCTTTTTCTGAAAAGGCAAACGTCTGGCTCCTTCTCCCACAACGAATCTGCCAGCCCTGAAAGATCTTGCTGGTCTTCACTATCCCTCTGCAGCCTATCCACAGGCACAAGAGCATTGGGAATCTCTGCTTTTCCAGAGACTCAGCATGTCACGGTGCTCGTTCTCGGCAGAAGCCTTTTTCTGAAAAGGTAAACTTAGGGCTCCTTCTCCCACAAGGAAGGTGCCAGCCCTGAAAGCTAATGCAATTCTTCACTATCCCTCTGCAGCCTATCCACAGGGACAAGAGCATTGGGAATCTCTGCTTTCCCAGAGACTCAGCATGTCACGGTGCTCATTCTCGGCAGAAGCTTTTTTCTGAAAAGGCAAACTTAGGGCTCCTTCTCCCACAGGGAAGGTGCCAGCCCTGAAAGATCTTGCTGGTCTTCACTATCCCTCTGCAGCCTATCTTTAGCCGCAGCAGCATTGGGGATCTCTGCTTTCCCAGAGACTCAGCATGTCACGGTGCTCGTTCTCGGCAGAAGCTTTTTTCTGAAAAGGCAAACGTCTGGCTCCTTCTCCCACAAGGAAGCTGCCAGCCCGGAAAGATCTTGCTGGTCTTCACTATCTCTCTGCAGCCTATCCACAGGCACAACAGCATTGGGGATCTCTGCTTTCCCAGAGACTCAGCATGTCACGGTGCTCGTTCTCGGCAGAAGCCTTTTTCTGAAAAGGTAAACTTAGGGCTCCTTCTCCCACAAGGAAGGTGCCAGCCCTGAAAGCTAATGCAATTCTTCACTATCCGCCTTCAGCCTATCCACAGGCACAACAGCACTGGGGATCCCTGCTTTCCCAGAGACTCAGCATGTCACGGTGCTCGCTCTCGGCAGAAGCTTTTTTCTGAAAAGGCAAACTTAGGGCTCCTTCTCCCACAGGGAAGGTGCCAGCCCTGAAAGATCTTGCTGGTCTTCACTATCCCTCTGCAGCCTATCCACAGGCACAACAGCATTGGGGATCGCTGCTTTCCCAGAGACTCAGCATGTCACGGTGCTCGTTCTCGGCAGAAGCTTTTTTCTGAAAAGGCAAACTTACGGCTGCTTCTCCCACAAGGAAGGTGCCAGCCCTGAAAGATCTTGCTGGTCTTCACTATCCCTCTGCAGCCTATCCACAGGCACAAGAGCATTGGGAATCTCTGCTTTCCCAGAGACTCAGCATGTCACGGTGCTCACTCTCGGCAGAAGCCTTTTTCTGAAAAGGTAAACTTAGGGCTCCTTCTCCCACAAGGAAGGTGCCAGCCCTGAAAGCTAATGCAATTCTTCACTATCCGCCTGCAGCCTATCCACAGGCACAACAGCACTGGGGATCTCTGCTTTCCCAGAGACTCAGCATGTCACGGTGCTCGTTCTCGGCAGAAGCTTTTTTCTGAAAAGGCAAACTTACGGCTGCTTCTCCCACAAGGAAGGTGCCAGCCCTGAAAGATATTGCTGGTTTTCACTATCCCTTTGCAGCCTATCTATAGCCGCAACAGCACAGGGGATCTCTGCTTTCCCAGAGACTCAGCATGTCACGGTGCTCGTTCTCGGCAGAAGCTTTTTTCTGAAAAGGCAAACTTACGGCTCCTTCTCCCACAGGGAAGGTGCCAGGCCTGAAAGATCTTGCTGGTCTTCACTATCCCTCTGCAGCCTATCTTTAGCCGCAGCAGCATTGGGGATCTCTGCTTTCCCAGAGACTCAGTATGTCACAGTGCTCGTTCTCGCAAGAAGCTTTTTCTGAAAAGGCAAACGTCTGGCTCCTTCTCCCACAAGGAAGCTGCCAGCCCTGAAAGATCTTGCTGGTCTTCACTATCCCTCTGCAGCCTATCCACAGGCACAACAGCATTGGGGATCGCTGCTTTCCCAGAGACTCAGCATGTCACGGTGCTCGTTCTCGGCAGAAGCTTTTTTCTGAAAAGGCAAACTTACGGCTGCTTCTCCCACAAGGAAGGTGCCAGCCCTGAAAGATCTTGCTGGTCTTCACTATCCCTCTGCAGCCTATCCACAGGCACAAGAGCATTGGGAATCTCTGCTTTCCCAGAGACTCAGCATGTCACGGTGCTCGTTCTCGGCAGAAGCCTTTTTCTGAAAAGGCAAACGTCTGGCTCCTTCTCCCACAAGGAAGCTGCCAGCCCTGAAAGATCTTGCTGGTCTTCACTATCCCTCTGCAGCCTATCTTTAGCCCCAACAGCATTGGGGATCTCTGCTTTCCCAGAGACTCAGCATGTCACGGTGCTCGTTCTCGGCTGATCCTTTTTCTGAAAAGGCAAACGTCTGGCTCCTTCTCCCACAAGGAAGCTGCCAGCCCTGAAAGATCTTGCTGGTCTTCACTACCCCTCTGCAGCCTATCTTTAGCCGCAACAGCATTGGGGATCTCTGCTTTCCCAGAGACTCAGCATGTCACGGTGCTCGTTCTCGGCAGAAGCCTTTTTCTGAAAAGGTAAACTTAGGGCTCCTTCTCCCACAAGGAAGGTGCCAGCCCTGAAAGCTAATGCAATTCTTCACTATCCCTCTGCAGCCTATCCACAGGCACAACAGCACTGGGGGTCTCTGCTTTCCCAGAGACTCAGCATGTCACGGTGCTCGTTCTCGGCAGAAGCTTTTTTCTGAAAAGGCAAACTTACGGATCCTTCTCCCACAAGGAAGGTGCCAGCCCTGAAAGATCTTGCTGGTCTTCACTATCCCTCTGCAGCCTATCCACAGGCACAACAGCACTGGGGATCCCTGCTTTCCCAGAGACTCAGTATGTCACGGTGCTCGTTCTCGGCAGAAGCCTTTTTCTGAAAAGGCAAACGTCTGGCTCCTTCTCCCACAAGAAAGCTGCCAGCCCTGAAAGATCTTGCTGGTCTTCACTATCCCTCTGCAGCCTATCCACAGGCACAACAGCATTGGGGATCTCTGCTTTCCCAGAGACTCAGCATGTCACGGTGCTCGTTCTCGGCAGAAGCCTTTTTCTGAAAAGGTAAACTTAGGGCTCCTTCTCCCACAAGGAAGGTGCCAGCCCTGAAAGCTAATGCAATTCTTCACTATCCGCCTGCAGCCTATCCACAGGCACAACAGCACTGGGGATCTCTGCTTTCCCAGAGACTCAGCATGACACGGTGCTCGTTCTCGGCAGAAGCTTTTTTCTGAAAAGGCAAACTTAGGGCTCCTTCTCCCACAGGGAAGGTGCCAGCCCTGAAAGATCTTGCTGGTCTTCACTATCCCTCTGCAGCCTATCTACAGGCACAACAGCATTGGGGATCTCTGCTTTCCCAGAGACTCAGCATGTCACGGTGCTCGTTCTCGGCAGAAGCTTTTTTCTGAAAAGGCAAACTTACGGCTGCTTCTCCCACAAGGAAGGTGCCAGGCCTGAAAGATCTTGCTGGTCTTCACTATCCCTCTGCAGCCTATCCACAGGCACAAGAGCATTGGGAATCTCTGCTTTCCCAGAGACTCAGCATGTCACGGTGCTCGTTCTCGGCAGAAGCCTTTTTCTGAAAAGGTAAACTTAGGGCTCCTTCTCCCACAAGGAAGGTGCCAGCCCTGAAAGCTAATGCAATTCTTCACTATCCGCCTGCAGCCTATCCAAAGGCACAACAGCACTGGGGATCCCTGCTTTCCCAGAGACTCAGCATGTCACGGTGCTCGTTCTCGCCAGAAGCTTTTTTCTGAAAAGGCAAACTTAGGGCTCCTTCTCCCACAAGGAAGGTGCCAGCCCTGAAAGATCTTGCTGGTCTTCACTATCCCTCTGCAGCCTATCTTTAGCCGCAACAGCACAGGGGATCTCTGCTTTCCCAGAGACTCAGCATGTCACGGTGCTCGTTCTCGGCAGAAGCTTTTTTCTGAAAAGGCAAACTTACGGCTGCTTCTCCCACAAGGAAGGTGCCAGCCCTGAAAGATCTTGCTGGTCTTCACTATCCCTCTGCAGCCTATCCACAGGCACAACAGCACTGGGGATCCCTGCTTTCCCAGAGACACAGTATGTCACAGTGCTCGTTCTCGCCAGAAGCTTTTTCTGAAAAGGCAAACGTCTGGCTCCTTCTCCCACAAGGAAGCTGCCAGCCCTGAAAGATCTTGCTGGTCTTCACTATCCCTCTGCAGCCTATCCACAGGCACAACAGCACTGGGGATCTCTGCTTTCCCAGAGACTCAGCATGTCACGGTGCTCGTTCTCGGCAGAAGCTTTTTCTGAAAAGGCAAACTTAGGGCTCCTTCTCCCACAAGGAAGGTGCCAGCCCTGAAAGATCTTGCTGGTCTTCACTATCCCTCTGCAGCCTATTCACAGGCACAACAGCATTGGGGATCGCTGCTTTCCCAGAGACTCAGCATGTCACGGTGCTCGTTCTCGGCAGAAGCTTTTTTCTGAAAAGGCAAACTTACGGCTGCTTCTCCCACAAGGAAGGTGCCAGCCCTGAAAGATCTTGCTGGTCTTCACTATCCCTCTGCAGCCTATCCACAGGCACAACAGCTTTGGGGATCTCTGCTTTCCCAGAGACTCAGCATGTCACGGTGCTCGTTCTCGGCAGAAGCCTTTTTCTGAAAAGGTAAACTTAGGGCTCCTTCTCCCACAAGGAAGGTGCCAGCCCTGAAAGATCTTGCTGGTTTTCACTATCCCTTTGCAGCCTATCTTTAGCCGCAACAGCATTGGGGATCTCTGCTTTCCCAGAGACTCAGCATGTCACGGTGCTCGTTCTCGGCAGAGCCTTTTTCTGAAAAGGCAAACGTCTGGCTCCTTCTCCCACAAGGAAGCTGCCAGCCCTGAAAGATCTTGCTGGTCTTCACTATCCCTCTGCAGCCTATCCACAGGCACAACAGCACTGGGGATCTCTGCTTTCCCGGAGACTCAGCATGTCACGGTGCTCACTCTCGGCAGAGCCTTTTTCTGAAAAGGCAAACTTAGGGCTCCTTCTCCCACAAGGAAGGTGCCAGCCCTGAAAGATCTTGCTGGTCTTCACTATCCCTCTGCAGCCTATCCACAGGCACAACAGCACTGGGGATCTCTGCTTTCCCGGAGACTCAGCATGTCACGGCGCTCACTCTCGGCAGAGCCTTTTTCTGAAAAGGCAAACTTACGGCTCCTTCTCCCACAAGGAAGGTGCCAGCCCTGAAAGATCTTGCTGGTATTCACTATCCCTCTGCAGCCTATCCACAGGCACAACAGCACTGGGGATCTCTGCTTTCCCAGAGACTCAGCATGTCACGGTGCTCGTTCTCGGCAGAAGCTTTTTTCTGAAAAGGCAAACTTAGGGCTCCTTCTCCCACAGGGAAGGTGCCAGCCCTGAAAGATCTTGCTGGTCTTCACTATCCCTCTGCAGCCTATCATTAGCCGCAGCAGCATTGGGGATCTCTGCTTTCCCAGAGACTCAGCATGTCACGGTGCTCGTTCTCGGCAGAAGCTTTTTTCTGAAAAGGCAAACTTAGGGCTCCTTCTCCCACAAGGAAGCTGCCAGCCCTGAAAGCTAATGCAATTCTTCACTATCCGCCTGCAGCCTATCCACAGGCACAACAGCACTGGGGATCCCTACTTTCCCAGAGACTCAGTATGTCACAGTGCTCGTTCTCGCCAGAAGCTTTTTCTGAAAAGGCAAACGTCTGGCTCCTTCTCCCACAAGGAAGCTGCCAGCCCTGAAAGATCTTGCTGGTCTTCACTATCCCTCTGCAGCCTATCTACAGGCACAACAGCATTGGGGATCTCTGCTTTCCCAGAGACTCAGCATGTCACGGTGCTCGTTCTCGGCAGAAGCTTTTTTCTGAAAAGGCAAACTTACGGCTGCTTCTCCCACAAGGAAGGTGCCAGGCCTGAAAGATCTTGCTGGTCTTCACTATCCCTCTGCAGCCTATCCACAGGCACAAGAGCATTGGGAATCTCTGCTTTCCCAGAGACTCAGCATGTCACGGTGCTCGTTCTCGGCAGAAGCCTTTTTCTGAAAAGGTAAACTTAGGGCTCCTTCTCCCACAAGGAAGGTGCCAGCCCTGAAAGCTAATGCAATTCTTCACTATCCGCCTGCAGCCTATCCAAAGGCACAACAGCACTGGGGATCCCTGCTTTCCCAGAGACTCAGCATGTCACGGTGCTCGTTCTCGCCAGAAGCTTTTTTCTGAAAAGGCAAACTTAGGGCTCCTTCTCCCACAAGGAAGGTGCCAGCCCTGAAAGATCTTGCTGGTCTTCACTATCCCTCTGCAGCCTATCTTTAGCCGCAACAGCACAGGGGATCTCTGCTTTCCCAGAGACTCAGCATGTCACGGTGCTCGTTCTCGGCAGAAGCTTTTTTCTGAAAAGGCAAACTTACGGCTGCTTCTCCCACAAGGAAGGTGCCAGCCCTGAAAGATCTTGCTGGTCTTCACTATCCCTCTGCAGCCTATCCACAGGCACAACAGCACTGGGGATCCCTGCTTTCCCAGAGACACAGTATGTCACAGTGCTCGTTCTCGCCAGAAGCTTTTTCTGAAAAGGCAAACGTCTGGCTCCTTCTCCCACAAGGAAGCTGCCAGCCCTGAAAGATCTTGCTGGTCTTCACTATCCCTCTGCAGCCTATCCACAGGCACAACAGCACTGGGGATCTCTGCTTTCCCAGAGACTCAGCATGTCACGGTGCTCGTTCTCGGCAGAAGCTTTTTCTGAAAAGGCAAACTTAGGGCTCCTTCTCCCACAAGGAAGGTGCCAGCCCTGAAAGATCTTGCTGGTCTTCACTATCCCTCTGCAGCCTATTCACAGGCACAACAGCATTGGGGATCGCTGCTTTCCCAGAGACTCAGCATGTCACGGTGCTCGTTCTCGGCAGAAGCTTTTTTCTGAAAAGGCAAACTTACGGCTGCTTCTCCCACAAGGAAGGTGCCAGCCCTGAAAGATCTTGCTGGTCTTCACTATCCCTCTGCAGCCTATCCACAGGCACAACAGCTTTGGGGATCTCTGCTTTCCCAGAGACTCAGCATGTCACGGTGCTCGTTCTCGGCAGAAGCCTTTTTCTGAAAAGGTAAACTTAGGGCTCCTTCTCCCACAAGGAAGGTGCCAGCCCTGAAAGATCTTGCTGGTTTTCACTATCCCTTTGCAGCCTATCTTTAGCCGCAACAGCATTGGGGATCTCTGCTTTCCCAGAGACTCAGCATGTCACGGTGCTCGTTCTCGGCAGAGCCTTTTTCTGAAAAGGCAAACGTCTGGCTCCTTCTCCCACAAGGAAGCTGCCAGCCCTGAAAGATCTTGCTGGTCTTCACTATCCCTCTGCAGCCTATCCACAGGCACAACAGCACTGGGGATCTCTGCTTTCCCGGAGACTCAGCATGTCACGGTGCTCACTCTCGGCAGAGCCTTTTTCTGAAAAGGCAAACTTAGGGCTCCTTCTCCCACAAGGAAGGTGCCAGCCCTGAAAGATCTTGCTGGTCTTCACTATCCCTCTGCAGCCTATCCACAGGCACAACAGCACTGGGGATCTCTGCTTTCCCGGAGACTCAGCATGTCACGGCGCTCACTCTCGGCAGAGCCTTTTTCTGAAAAGGCAAACTTACGGCTCCTTCTCCCACAAGGAAGGTGCCAGCCCTGAAAGATCTTGCTGGTATTCACTATCCCTCTGCAGCCTATCCACAGGCACAACAGCACTGGGGATCTCTGCTTTCCCAGAGACTCAGCATGTCACGGTGCTCGTTCTCGGCAGAAGCTTTTTTCTGAAAAGGCAAACTTAGGGCTCCTTCTCCCACAGGGAAGGTGCCAGCCCTGAAAGATCTTGCTGGTCTTCACTATCCCTCTGCAGCCTATCATTAGCCGCAGCAGCATTGGGGATCTCTGCTTTCCCAGAGACTCAGCATGTCACGGTGCTCGTTCTCGGCAGAAGCTTTTTTCTGAAAAGGCAAACTTACGGCTGCTTCTCCCACAAGGAAGGTGCCAGCCCTGAAAGATCTTGCTGGTCTTCACTATCCCTCTGCAGCCTATCCACAGGCACAAGAGCATTGGGAATCTCTGCTTTCCCAGAGACTCAGCATGTCACGGTGCTCGTTCTCGGCAGAAGCCTTTTTCTGAAAAGGTAAACTTACGGCTGCTTCTCCCACAAGGAAGGTGCCAGCCCTGAAAGCTAATGCAATTCTTCACTATCCGCCTGCAGCCTATCCACAGGCACAACAGCACTGGGGATCTCTGCTTTCCCAGAGACTCAGCATGTCACGGTGCTCGTTCTCAGCAGAAGCTTTTTTCTGAAAAGGCAAACTTACGGCTGCTTCTCCCACAAGGAAGGTGCCAGCCCTGAAAGATCTTGCTGGTCTTCACTATCCCTCTGCAGCCTATCCACAGGCACAACAGCACTGGGGATCCCTGCATTCCCAGAGACACAGTATGTCACAGTGCTCGTTCTCGCCAGAAGCTTTTTCTGAAAAGGCAAACGTCTGGCTCCTTCTCCCACAACGAATCTGCCAGCCCTGAAAGATCTTGCTGGTCTTCACTATCCCTCTGCAGCCTATCCACAGGCACAAGAGCATTGGGAATCTCTGCTTTTCCAGAGACGCAGCATGTCACGGTGCTCGTTCTCGGCAGAAGCCTTTTTCTGAAAAGGTAAACTTAGGGCTCCTTCTCCCACAAGGAAGGTGCCAGCCCTGAAAGCTAATGCAATTCTTCACTATCCCTCTGCAGCCTATCCACAGGGACAAGAGCATTGGGAATCTCTGCTTTCCCAGAGACTCAGCATGTCACGGTGCTCATTCTCGGCAGAAGCTTTTTTCTGAAAAGGCAAACGTCTGGCTCCTTCTCCCACAGGGAAGGTGCCAGCCCTGAAAGATCTTGCTGGTCTTCACTATCCCTCTGCAGCCTATCTTTAGCCGCAGCAGCATTGGGGATCTCTGCTTTCCCAGAGACTCAGCATGTCACGGTGCTCGTTCTCGGCAGAAGCTTTTTTCTGAAAAGGCAAACTTAGGGCTCCTTCTCCCACAAGGAAGCTGCCAGCCCTGAAAGATCTTGCTGGTCTTCACTATCTCTCTGCAGCCTATCCACAGGCACAACAGCATTGGGGATCGCTGCTTTCCCAGAGACTCAGTATGTCACAGTGCTCGTTCTCGCCAGAAGCTTTTTCTGAAAAGGCAAACGTCTGGCTCCTTCTCCCACAAGGAAGCTGCCAGCCCTGAAAGATCTTGCTGGTCTTCACTATCCCTCTGCAGCCTATCCACAGGCACAACAGCACAGGGGATCTCTGCTTTCCCAGAGACTCAGCATGTCACGGTGCTCGTTCTCGGCAGAAGCTTTTTTCTGAAAAGGCAAACTTAGGGCTCCTTCTCCCACAGGGAAGGTGCCAGGCCTGAAAGATCTTGCTGGTCTTCACTATCCCTCTGCAGCCTATCTTTATCCGCAGCAGCATTGGGGATGTCTGCTTTCCCAGAGACTCAGCATGTCACGGTGCTCGTTCTCGCAAGAAGCTTTTTCTGAAAAGGCAAACGTCTGGCTCCTTCTCCCACAAGGAAGCTGCCAGCCCTGAAAGATCTTGCTGGTCTTCACTATCCCTTTGCAGCCTATCCACAGGCACAACAGCATTGGGGATCGCTGCTTTCCCAGAGACTCAGCATGTCACGGTGCTCGTTCTCGGCAGAAGCTTTTTTCTGAAAAGGCAAACTTACGGCTGCTTCTCCCACAAGGAAGGTGCCAGCCCTGAAAGATCTTGCTGGTCTTCACTATCCCTCTGCAGCCTATCCACAGGCACAAGAGCATTGGGAATCTCTGCTTTCCCAGAGACTCAGCATGTCACGGTGCTCGTTCTCGGCAGAAGCCTTTTTCTGAAAAGGTAAACTTAGGGCTCCTTCTCCCACAAGGAAGGTGCCAGCCCTGAAAGCTAATGCAATTCTTCACTATCCGCCTGCAGCCTATCCACAGGCACAACAGCATTGGGGATCTCTGCTTTCCCAGAGACTCAGCATGTCACGGTGCTCGTTCTCGGCAGAAGCTTTTTTCTGAAAAGGCAAACGTCTGGCTCCTTCTCCCACAAGGAAGGTGCTAGCCCTGAAAGATCTTGCTGGTATTCACTATCCCTCTGCAGCCTATCCACAGGCACAACAGCTTTGGGGATCTCTGCTTTCCCAGAGACTCAGCATGTCACGGTGCTCGCTCTCGGCAGAAGCTTTTTTCTGAAAAAGAAAACTTTCGGCTCCTTCTCCCACAAGGAAGGTGCCAGGCCTGAAAGCTAATGCAGCTCTTCACTATCCTCCTGCAGCCTATCCACAGGCAAAACAGCACTGGGGATCTCTGCTTTCCCAGAGACTCAGCATGTCACGGTGCTCACTCTCGCCAGAGCCTTTTTCTGAAAAGGCAAACTTACGGCTCCTTCTCCCACAAGGAATGTGCCTGCCCTGAAAGATCTTGCTGGTCTTCACTATCCCTCTGCAGCCTATCCACAGGCACAAGAGCATTGGGAATCTCTGCTTTCCCAGAGACTCAGCATGTCACGGTGCTCGTTCTCGGCAGAAGCCTTTTTCTGAAAAGGTAAACTTAGGGCTCCTTCTCCCACAAGGAAGGTGCCAGCCCTGAAAGATCTTGCTGGTCTTCACTATCCCTCTGCAGCCTATCCACAGGCACAACAGCACTGGGGATCTCTGCTTTCCCGGAGACTCAGCATGTCACGGCGCTCACTCTCGGCAGAGCCTTTTTCTGAAAAGGCAAACTTACGGCTCCTTCTCCCACAAGGAAGGTGCCAGCCCTGAAAGATCTTGCTGGTATTCACTATCCCTCTGCAGCCTATCCACAGGCACAACAGCACTGGGGATCTCTGCTTTCCCAGAGACTCAGCATGTCACGGTGCTCGTTCTCGGCAGAAGCTTTTTTCTGAAAAGGCAAACTTAGGGCTCCTTCTCCCACAGGGAAGGTGCCAGCCCTGAAAGATCTTGCTGGTCTTCACTATCCCTCTGCAGCCTATCATTAGCCGCAGCAGCATTGGGGATCTCTGCTTTCCCAGAGACTCAGCATGTCACGGTGCTCGTTCTCGGCAGAAGCTTTTTTCTGAAAAGGCAAACTTACGGCTGCTTCTCCCACAAGGAAGGTGCCAGCCCTGAAAGATCTTGCTGGTCTTCACTATCCCTCTGCAGCCTATCCACAGGCACAAGAGCATTGGGAATCTCTGCTTTCCCAGAGACTCAGCATGTCACGGTGCTCGTTCTCGGCAGAAGCCTTTTTCTGAAAAGGTAAACTTACGGCTGCTTCTCCCACAAGGAAGGTGCCAGCCCTGAAAGCTAATGCAATTCTTCACTATCCGCCTGCAGCCTATCAACAGGCACAACAGCACTGGGGATCTCTGCTTTCCCAGAGACTCAGCATGTCACGGTGCTCGTTCTCGGCAGAAGCTTTTTTCTGAAAAGGCAAACTTACGGCTGCTTCTCCCACAAGGAAGGTGCCAGCCCTGAAAGATCTTGCTGGTCTTCACTATCCCTCTGCAGCCTATCCACAGGCACAACAGCACTGGGGATCCCTGCATTCCCAGAGACACAGTATGTCACAGTGCTCGTTCTCGCCAGAAGCTTTTTCTGAAAAGGCAAACGTCTGGCTCCTTCTCCCACAACGAATCTGCCAGCCCTGAAAGATCTTGCTGGTCTTCACTATCCCTCTGCAGCCTATCCACAGGCACAAGAGCATTGGGAATCTCTGCTTTTCCAGAGACGCAGCATGTCACGGTGCTCGTTCTCGGCAGAAGCCTTTTTCTGAAAAGGTAAACTTAGGGCTCCTTCTCCCACAAGGAAGGTGCCAGCCCTGAAAGCTAATGCAATTCTTCACTATCCCTCTGCAGCCTATCCACAGGGACAAGAGCATTGGGAATCTCTGCTTTCCCAGAGACTCAGCATGTCACGGTGCTCATTCTCGGCAGAAGCTTTTTTCTGAAAAGGCAAACTTAGGGCTCCTTCTCCCACAGGGAAGGTGCCAGCCCTGAAAGATCTTGCTGGTCTTCACTATCCCTCTGCAGCCTATCTTTAGCCGCAGCAGCATTGGGGATCTCTGCTTTCCCAGAGACTCAGCATGTCACGGTGCTCGTTCTCGGCAGAAGCTTTTTTCTGAAAAGGCAAACTTAGGGCTCCTTCTCCCACAAGGAAGCTGCCAGCCCTGAAAGATCTTGCTGGTCTTCACTATCTCTCTGCAGCCTATCCACAGGCACAACAGCATTGGGGATCGCTGCTTTCCCAGAGACTCAGTATGTCACAGTGCTCGTTCTCGCCAGAAGCTTTTTCTGAAAAGGCAAACGTCTGGCTCCTTCTCCCACAAGGAAGCTGCCAGCCCTGAAAGATCTTGCTGGTCTTCACTATCCCTCTGCAGCCTATCCACAGGCACAACAGCACAGGGGATCTCTGCTTTCCCAGAGACTCAGCATGTCACGGTGCTCGTTCTCGGCAGAAGCTTTTTTCTGAAAAGGCAAACTTAGGGCTCCTTCTCCCACAGGGAAGGTGCCAGGCCTGAAAGATCTTGCTGGTCTTCACTATCCCTCTGCAGCCTATCTTTAGCCGCAGCAGCATTGGGGATGTCTGCTTTCCCAGAGACTCAGCATGTCACGGTGCTCGTTCTCGCAAGAAGCTTTTTCTGAAAAGGCAAACGTCTGGCTCCTTCTCCCACAAGGAAGCTGCCAGCCCTGAAAGATCTTGCTGGTCTTCACTATCCCTCTGCAGCCTATCCACAGGCACAACAGCATTGGGGATCGCTGCTTTCCCAGAGACTCAGCATGTCACGGTGCTCGTTCTCGGCAGAAGCTTTTTTCTGAAAAGGCAAACTTACGGCTGCTTCTCCCACAAGGAAGGTGCCAGCCCTGAAAGATCTTGCTGGTCTTCACTATCCCTCTGCAGCCTATCCACAGGCACAAGAGCATTGGGAATCTCTGCTTTCCCAGAGACTCAGCATGTCACGGTGCTCGTTCTCGGCAGAAGCCTTTTTCTGAAAAGGTAAACTTAGGGCTCCTTCTCCCACAAGGAAGGTGCCAGCCCTGAAAGCTAATGCAATTCTTCACTATCCGCCTGCAGCCTATCCACAGGCACAACAGCATTGGGGATCTCTGCTTTCCCAGAGACTCAGCATGTCACGGTGCTCGTTCTCGGCAGAAGCTTTTTTCTGAAAAGGCAAACGTCTGGCTCCTTCTCCCACAAGGAAGGTGCTAGCCCTGAAAGATCTTGCTGGTATTCACTATCCCTCTGCAGCCTATCCACAGGCACAACAGCTTTGGGGATCTCTGCTTTCCCAGAGACTCAGCATGTCACGGTGCTCGCTCTCGGCAGAAGCTTTTTTCTGAAAAAGAAAACTTTCGGCTCCTTCTCCCACAAGGAAGGTGCCAGGCCTGAAAGCTAATGCAGCTCTTCACTATCCTCCTGCAGCCTATCCACAGGCAAAACAGCACTGGGGATCTCTGCTTTCCCAGAGACTCAGCATGTCACGGTGCTCACTCTCGCCAGAGCCTTTTTCTGAAAAGGCAAACTTACGGCTCCTTCTCCCACAAGGAATGTGCCTGCCCTGAAAGATCTTGCTGGTCTTCACTATCCCTCTGCAGCCTATCCACAGGCACAAGAGCATTGGGAATCTCTGCTTTCCCAGAGACTCAGCATGTCACGGTGCTCGTTCTCGGCAGAAGCCTTTTTCTGAAAAGGTAAACTTAGGGCTCCTTCTCCCACAAGGAAGGTGCCAGCCCTGAAAGCTAATGCAATTCTTCACTATCCGTCTGCAGCCTATCCACAGGCACAACAGCACTGGGGATCTCTGCTTTCCCAGAGACTCAGCATGTCACGGTGCTCGTTCTCGGCAGAAGCTTTTTTCTGAAAAGGCAAACTTAGGGCTCCTTCTCCCACAGGGAAGGTGCCAGCCCTGAAAGATCTTGCTGGTCTTCACTATCCCTCTGCAGCCTATCTTTAGCCGCAGCAGCACTGGGGATCTCTGCTTTCCCAGAGACTCAGTATGTCACAGTGCTCGTTCTCGCCAGAAGCTTTTTCTGAAAAGGCAAACGTCTGGCTCCTTCTCCCACAAGGAAGGTGCCAGCCCTGAAAGATCTTGCTGGTCTTCACTATCCCTCTGCAGCCTATCCACAGGCACAACAGCATTGGGGATCGCTGCTTTCCCAGAGACTCAGCATGTCACGGTGCTCGTTCTCGGCAGAAGCTTTTTTCTGAAAAGGCAAACTTACGGCTGCTTCTCCCACAAGGAAGGTGCCAGCCCTGAAAGATCTTGCTGGTCTTCACTATCCCTCTGCAGCCTATCCACAGGCACAAGAGCATTGGGAATCTCTGCTTTCCCAGAGACTCAGCATGTCACGGTGCTCGTTCTCGGCAGAAGCCTTTTTCTGAAAAGGTAAACTTAGGGCTCCTTCTCCCACAAGGAAGGTGCCAGCCCTGAAAGCTAATGCAATTCTTCACTATCCGCCTGCAGCCTATCCAAAGGCACAACAGCACTGGGGATCCCTGCTTTCCCAGAGACTCAGCATGTCACGGTGCTCGTTCTCGGCAGAAGCTTTTTTCTGAAAAGGCAAACTTACGGCTCCTTCTCCCACAGAGAAGGTGCCAGCCCTGAAAGATCTTGCTGGTCTTCACTATCCCTCTGCAGCCTATCCACAGGCACAACAGCACTGGGGATCCCTGCTTTCCCAGAGACACAGTATGTCACAGTGCTCGTTCTCGCCAGAAGCTTTTTTCTGAAAAGGCAAACTTAGGGCTCCTTCTCCCACAAGGAAGGTGCCAGCCCTGAAAGATCTTGCTGGTCTTCACTATCCCTCTGCAGCCTATCTTTAGCCGCAACAGCACAGGGGATCTCTGCTTTCCCAGAGACTCAGCATGTCACAGTGCTCGTTCTCGCCAGAAGCTTTTTCTGAAAAGGCAAACGTCTGGCTCCTTCTCCCACAAGGAAGCTGCCAGCCCTGAAAGATCTTGCTGGTCTTCACTATCCCTCTGCAGCCTATCCACAGGCACAACAGCATTGGGGATCGCTGCTTTCCCAGAGACTCAGCATGTCACGGTGCTCGTTCTCGGCAGAAGCTTTTTTCTGAAAAGGCAAACTTACGGCTGCTTCTCCCACAAGGAAGGTGCCAGCCCTGAAAGATCTTGCTGGTCTTCACTATCCCTCTGCAGCCTATCCACAGGCACAAGAGCATTGGGAATCTCTGCTTTCCCAGAGACTCAGCATGTCACGGTGCTCGTTCTCGGCAGAAGCCTTTTTCTGAAAAGGTAAACTTAGGGCTCCTTCTCCCACAAGGAAGGTGCCAGCCCTGAAAGCTAATGCAATTCTTCACTATCCGCCTGCAGCCTATCCAAAGGCACAACAGCACTGGGGATCCCTGCTTTCCCAGAGACTCAGCATGTCACGGTGCTCGTTCTCGGCAGAAGCTTTTTTCTGAAAAGGCAAACTTACGGCTCCTTCTCCCACAGAGAAGGTGCCAGCACTGAAAGATGTTGCTGGTCTTCACTATCCCTCTGCAGCCTATCCACAGGCACAACAGCACTGGGAATCCCTGCTTTCCCAGAGACACAGTATGTCACAGTGCTCGTTCTCGCCAGAAGCTTTTTTCTGAAAAGGCAAACTTACGGCTCCTTCTCCCACAGAGAAGGTGCCAGCCCTGAAAGATGTTGCTGGTCTTCACTATCCCTCTGCAGCCTATCCACAGGCACAACAGCACTGGGGATCCCTGCTTTCCCAGAGACTCAGCATGTCACGGTGCTCGTTCTCGGCAGAAGCCTTTTTCTGAAAAGGTAAACTTAGGGCTCCTTCTCCCACAAGGAAGGTGCCAGCCCTGAAAGCTAATGCAATTCTTCACTATCCGTCTGCAGCCTATCCACAGGCACAACAGCACTGGGGATCTCTGCTTTCCCAGAGACTCAGCATGTCACGGTGCTCGTTCTCGGCAGAAGCTTTTTTCTGAAAAGGCAAACTTAGGGCTCCTTCTCCCACAGGGAAGGTGCCAGCCCTGAAAGATCTTGCTGGTCTTCACTATCCCTCTGCAGCCTATCTTTAGCCGCAACAGCACAGGGGATCTCTGCTTTCCCAGAGACTCAGCATGTCACAGTGCTCGTTCTCGCCAGAAGCTTTTTCTGAAAAGGCAAACGTCTGGCTCCTTCTCCCGCAAGGAAGCTGCCAGCCCTGAAAGATCTTGCTGGTCTTCACTATCCCTCTGCAGCCTATCCACAGGCACAAGAGCATTGGGAATCTCTGCTTTCCCAGAGACTCAGCATGTCACGGTGCTCGTTCTCGGCAGAAGCCTTTTTCTGAAAAGGTAAACTTAGGGCTCCTTCTCCCACAAGGAAGGTGCCAGCCCTGAAAGCTAATGCAATTCTTCACTATCCGCCTGCAGCCTATCCAAAGGCACAACAGCACTGGGGATCCCTGCTTTCCCAGAGACTCAGCATGTCACGGTGCTCGTTCTCGGCAGAAGCTTTTTTCTGAAAAGGCAAACTTACGGCTCCTTCTCCCACAGAGAAGGTGCCAGCCCTGAAAGATGTTGCTGGTCTTCACTATCCCTCTGCAGCCTATCCACAGGCACAACAGCACTGGGGATCCCTGCTTTCCCAGAGACACAGTATGTCACAGTGCTCGTTCTCGCCAGAAGCTTTTTTCTGAAAAGGCAAACTTAGGGCTCCTTCTCCCACAAGGAAGGTGCCAGCCCTGAAAGATCTTGCTGGTCTTCACTATCCCTCTGCAGCCTATCTTTAGCCGCAACAGCACAGGGGATCTCTGCTTTCCCAGAGACTCAGCATGTCACGGTGCTCGTTCTCGGCAGAAGCTTTTTTCTGAAAAGGCAAACTTACGGCTGCTTCTCCCACAAGGAAGGTGCCAGCCCTGAAAGATCTTGCTGGTCTTCACTATCCCTCTGCAGCCTATCCACAGGCACAACAGCACTGGGGATCCCTGCTTTCCCAGAGACACAGTATGTCACAGTGCTCGTTCTCGCCAGAAGCTTTTTCTGAAAAGGCAAACGTCTGGCTCCTTCTCCCACAAGGAAGCTGCCAGCCCTGAAAGATCTTGCTGGTCTTCACTATCCCTCTGCAGCCTATCCACAGGCACAACAGCACTGGGGATCTCTGCTTTCCCAGAGACTCAGCATGTCACGGTGCTCGTTCTCGGCAGAAGCTTTTTCTGAAAAGGCAAACTTAGGGCTCCTTCTCCCACAAGGAAGGTGCCAGCCCTGAAAGATCTTGCTGGTCTTCACTATCCCTCTGCAGCCTATCCACAGGCACAACAGCATTGGGGATCGCTGCTTTCCAGAGACTCAGCATGTCACGGTGCTCGTTCTCGGCAGAAGCTTTTTTCTGAAAAGGCAAACTTACGGCTGCTTCTCCCACAAGGAAGGTGCCAGCCCTGAAAGATCTTGCTGGTCTTCACTATCCCTCTGCAGCCTATCCACAGGCACAACAGCTTTGGGGATCTCTGCTTTCCCAGAGACTCAGCATGTCACGGTGCTCGTTCTCGGCAGAAGCCTTTTTCTGAAAAGGTAAACTTAGGGCTCCTTCTCCCACAAGGAAGGTGCCAGCCCTGAAAGATCTTGCTGGTTTTCACTATCCCTTTGCAGCCTATCTTTAGCCGCAACAGCATTGGGGATCTCTGCTTTCCCAGAGACTCAGCATGTCACGGTGCTCGTTCTCGGCAGAGCCTTTTTCTGAAAAGGCAAACGTCTGGCTCCTTCTCCCACAAGGAAGGTGCCAGCCCTGAAAGATCTTGCTGGTCTTCACTATCCCTCTGCAGCCTATCCACAGTCACAACAGCACTGGGGATCTCTGCTTTCCCGGAGACTCAGCATGTCACGGTGCTCACTCTCGGCAGAGCCTTTTTCTGAAAAGGCAAACTTAGGGCTCCTTCTCCCACAAGGAAGGTGCCAGCCCTGAAAGATCTTGCTGGTCTTCACTATCCCTCTGCAGCCTATCCACAGGCACAACAGCACTGGGGATCTCTGCTTTCCCGGAGACTCAGCATGTCACGGCGCTCACTCTCGGCAGAGCCTTTTTCTGAAAAGGCAAACTTACGGCTCCTTCTCCCACAAGGAAGGTGCCAGCCCTGAAAGATCTTGCTGGTATTCACTATCCCTCTGCAGCCTATCCACAGGCACAACAGCACTGGGGATCTCTGCTTTCCCAGAGACTCAGCATGTCACGGTGCTCGTTCTCGGCAGAAGCTTTTTTCTGAAAAGGCAAACTTAGGGCTCCTTCTCCCACAGGAAAGGTGCCAGCCCTGAAAGATCTTGCTAGTCTTCACTATCCCTCTGCAGCCTATCATTAGCCGCAGCAGCATTGGGGATCTCTGCTTTCCCAGAGACTCAGCATGTCACGGTGCTCGTTCTCGGCAGAAGCTTTTTTCTGAAAAGGCAAACTTACGGCTGCTTCTCCCACAAGGAAGGTGCCAGCCCTGAAAGATCTTGCTGGTCTTCACTATCCCTCTGCAGCCTATCCACAGGCACAAGAGCATTGGGAATCTCTGCTTTCCCAGAGACTCAGCATGTCACGGTGCTCGTTCTCGGCAGAAGCCTTTTTCTGAAAAGGTAAACTTACGGCTGCTTCTCCCACAAGGAAGGTGCCAGCCCTGAAAGCTAATGCAATTCTTCACTATCCGCCTGCAGCCTATCCACAGGCACAACAGCACTGGGGATCTCTGCTTTCCCAGAGACTCAGCATGTCACGGTGCTCGTTCTCGGCAGAAGCTTTTTTCTGAAAAGGCAAACTTACGGCTGCTTCTCCCACAAGGAAGGTGCCAGCCCTGAAAGATCTTGCTGGTCTTCACTATCCCTCTGCAGCCTATCCACAGGCACAACAGCACTGGGGATCCCTGCATTCCCAGAGACACAGTATGTCACAGTGCTCGTTCTCGCCAGAAGCTTTTTCTGAAAAGGCAAACGTCTGGCTCCTTCTCCCACAACGAATCTGCCAGCCCTGAAAGATCTTGCTGGTCTTCACTATCCCTCTGCAGCCTATCCACAGGCACAAGAGCATTGGGAATCTCTGCTTTTCCAGAGACTCAGCATGTCACGGTGCTCGTTCTCGGCAGAAGCCTTTTTCTGAAAAGGTAAACTTAGGGCTCCTTCTCCCACAAGGAAGGTGCCAGCCCTGAAAGCTAATGCAATTCTTCACTATCCCTCTGCAGCCTATCCACAGGGACAAGAGCATTGGGAATCTCTGCTTTCCCAGAGACTCAGCATGTCACGGTGCTCATTCTCGGCAGAAGCTTTTTTCTGAAAAGGCAAACTTAGGGCTCCTTCTCCCACAGGGAAGGTGCCAGCCCTGAAAGATCTTGCTGGTCTTCACTATCCCTCTGCAGCCTATCTTTAGCCGCAGCAGCATTGGGGATCTCTGCTTTCCCAGAGACTCAGCATGTCACGGTGCTCGTTCTCGGCAGAAGCTTTTTTCTGAAAAGGCAAACTTAGGGCTCCTTCTCCCACAAGGAAGCTGCCAGCCCGGAAAGATCTTGCTGGTCTTCACTATCTCTCTGCAGCCTATCCACAGGCACAACAGCATTGGGGATCGCTGCTTTCCCAGAGACTCAGTATGTCACAGTGCTCGTTCTCGCCAGAAGCTTTTTCTGAAAAGGCAAACGTCTGGCTCCTTCTCCCACAAGGAAGCTGCCAGCCCTGAAAGATCTTGCTGGTCTTCACTATCCCTCTGCAGCCTATCCACAGGCACAACAGCACTGGGGATCCCTGCTTTCCCAGAGACTCAGTATGTCACAGTGCTCGTTCTCGCCAGAAGCTTTTTCTGAAAAGGCAAACTTACGGCTGCTTCTCCCACAAGGAAGGTGCCAGCCCTGAAAGATCTTGCTGGTCTTCACTATCCCTCTGCAGCCTATCCACAGGCACAAGAGCATTGGGAATCTCTGCTTTCCCAGAGACTCAGCATGTCACGGTGCTCACTCTCGGCAGAAGCCTTTTTCTGAAAAGGTAAACTTAGGGCTCCTTCTCCCACAAGGAAGGTGCCAGCCCTGAAAGCTAATGCAATTCTTCACTATCCGCCTGCAGCCTATCCACAGGCACAACAGCACTGGGGATCTCTGCTTTCCCAGAGACTCAGCATGTCACGGTGCTCGTTCTCGGCAGAAGCTTTTTTCTGAAAAGGCAAACTTACGGCTGCTTCTCCCACAAGGAAGGTGCCAGCCCTGAAAGATATTGCTGGTTTTCACTATCCCTTTGCAGCCTATCTATAGCCGCAACAGCACAGGGGATCTCTGCTTTCCCAGAGACTCAGCATGTCACGGTGCTCGTTCTCGGCAGAAGCTTTTTTCTGAAAAGGCAAACGTCTGGCTCCTTCTCCCACAAGGAAGGTGCCAGCCCTGAAAGATCTTGCTGGTCTTCACTATCCCTCTGCAGCCTATCCACAGGCACAACAGCATTGGGGATCGCTGCTTTCCCAGAGACTCAGCAAGTCACGGTGCTCGTTCTCGGCAGAAGCTTTTTTCTGAAAAGGCAAACGTCTGGCTCCTTCTCCCACAAGGAAGCTGCCAGCCCTGAAAGATCTTGCTGGTCTTCACTATCCCTCTGCAGCCTATCCACAGGCACAACAGCACAGGGGATCTCTGCTTTCCCAGAGACTCAGCATGTCACGGTGCTCGTTCTCGGCAGAAGCTTTTTTCTGAAAAGGCAAACTTAGGGCTCCTTCTCCCACAGGGAAGGTGCCAGGCCTGAAAGATCTTGCTGGTCTTCACTATCCCTCTGCAGCCTATCTTTAGCCGCAGCAGCATTGGGGATGTCTGCTTTCCCAGAGACTCAGCATGTCACGGTGCTCGTTCTCGCAAGAAGCTTTTTCTGAAAAGGCAAACGTCTGGCTCCTTCTCCCACAAGGAAGCTGCCAGCCCTGAAAGATCTTGCTGGTCTTCACTATCCCTCTGCAGCCTATCCACAGCCACAACAGCATTGGGGATCGCTGCTTTCCCAGAGACTCAGCATGTCACGGTGCTCGTTCTCGGCAGAAGCTTTTTTCTGAAAAGGCAAACTTACGGCTCCTTCTCCCACAAGGAAGGTGCCAGCCCTGAAAGATCTTGCTGGTCTTCACTATCCCTCTGCAGCCTATCCACAGGCACAAGAGCATTGGGAATCTCTGCTTTCCCAGAGACTCAGCATGTCACGGTGCTCGTTCTCGGCAGAAGCCTTTTTCTGAAAAGGTAAACTTAGGGCTCCTTCTCCCACAAGGAAGGTGCCAGCCCTGAAAGCTAATGCAATTCTTCACTATCCCTCTGCAGCCTATCCACAGGCACAACAGCATTGGGGATCTCTGCTTTCCCAGAGACTCAGCATGTCACGGTGCTCGTTCTCGGCAGAAGCTTTTTTCTGAAAAGGCAAACGTCTGGCTCCTTCTCCCACAAGGAAGGTGCTAGCCCTGAAAGATCTTGCTGGTATTCACTATCCCTCTGCAGCCTATCCACAGGCACAACAGCTTTGGGGATCTCTGCTTTCCCAGAGACTCAGCATGTCACGGTGCTCGCTCTCGGCAGAAGCTTTTTTCTGAAAAAGAAAACTTTCGGCTCCTTCTCCCACAAGGAAGGTGCCAGGCCTGAAAGCTAATGCAGCTCTTCACTATCCTCCTGCAGCCTATCCACAGGCAAAACAGCACTGGGGATCTCTGCTTTCCCAGAGACTCAGCATGTCACGGTGCTCACTCTCGCCAGAGCCTTTTTCTGAAAAGGCAAACTTACGGCTCCTTCTCCCACAAGGAAGGTGCCTGCCCTGAAAGATCTTGCTGGTCTTCACTATCCCTCTGCAGCCTATCCACAGGCACAAGAGCATTGGGAATCTCTGCTTTCCCAGAGACTCAGCATGTCACGGTGCTCGTTCTCGGCAGAAGCCTTTTTCTGAAAAGGTAAACTTAGGGCTCCTTCTCCCACAAGGAAGGTGCCAGCCCTGAAAGCTAATGCAATTCTTCACTATCCGTCTGCAGCCTATCCACAGGCACAACAGCACTGGGGATCTCTGCTTTCCCAGAGACTCAGCATGTCACGGTGCTCGTTCTCGGCAGAAGCTTTTTTCTGAAAAGGCAAACTTAGGGCTCCTTCTCCCACAGGGAAGGTGCCAGCCCTGAAAGATCTTGCTGGTCTTCACTATCCCTCTGCAGCCTATCTTTAGCCGCAGCAGCATTGGGGATCTCTGCTTTCCCAGAGACTCAGTCTGTCACAGTGCTCGTTCTCGCCAGAAGCTTTTTCTGAAAAGGCAAACGTCTGGCTCCTTCTCCCACAAGGAAGGTGCCAGCCCTGAAAGATCTTGCTGGTCTTCACTATCCCTCTGCAGCCTATCCACAGGCACAAGAGCATTGGAAATCTCTGCTTTCCCAGAGACTCAGCATGTCACGGTGCTCGTTCTCGGCAGAAGCCTTTTTCTGAAAAGGTAAACTTACGGCTGCTTCTCCCACAAGGAAGGTGCCAGCCCTGAAAGCTAATGCAATTCTTCACTATCCCTCTGCAGCCTATCCACAGGCACAACAGCACTGGGGATCTCTGCTTTCCCAGAGACTCAGCATGTCACGGTGCTCGTTCTCGGCAGAAGCTTTTTTCTGAAAAGGCAAACTTAGGGCTCCTTCTCCCACAGGGAAGGTGCCAGCCCTGAAAGATCTTGCTGGTCTTCACTATCCCTCTGCAGCCTATCTTTAGCCGCAGCAGCATTGGGGATCTCTGCTTTCCCAGAGACTCAGCATGTCACGGTGCTCGTTCTCGGCAGAAGCTTTTTTCTGAAAAGGCAAACATCTGGCTCCTTCTCCCACAAGGAAGCTGCCAGCCCTGAAAGATCTTGCTAGTCTTCACTATCTCTCTGCAGCCTATCCACAGGCACAACAGCATTGGGGATCGCTGCTTTCCCAGAGACTCAGTATGTCACAGTGCTCGTTCTCGCCAGAAGCTTTTTCTGAAAAGGCAAACTTACGGCTGCTTCTCCCACAAGGAAGCTGCCAGCCCTGAAAGATCTTGCTGGTCTTCACTATCCCTCTGCAGCCTATCCACAGGCACAACAGCACTGGGGATCCCTGCTTTCCCAGAGACTCAGTATGTCACAGTGCTCGTTCTCGCCAGAAGCTTTTTCTGAAAAGGCAAACGTCTGGCTCCTTCTCCCACAAGGAAGGTGCTAGCCCTGAAAGATCTTGCTGGTATTCACTATCCCTCTGCAGCCTATCCACAGGCACAACAGCTTTGGGGATCTCTGCTTTCCCAGAGACTCAGCATGTCACGGTGCTCGCTCTCGGCAGAAGCTTTTTTCTGAAAAGGCAAACTTACGGCTCCTTCTCCCACAGGGAAGGAGCCAGCCCTGAAAGATCTTGCTGGTCTTCACTATCCCTCTGCAGCCTATCCACAGGCACAACAGCTTTGGGGATCTCTGCTTTCCCAGAGACTCAGCATGTCACGGTGCTCGTTCTCGGCAGAAGCTTTTTCTGAGAAGGCAAACGTCTGGCTCCTTCTCCCACAAGGAAGGTGCCAGGCCTGAAAGCTAATGCAGCTCTTCACTATCCTCATGCAGCCTATCCACAGGCAAAACAGCACTGGGGATCTCTGCTTTCCCAGAGACTCAGCATGTCACGGTGCTCGTTCTCGGCAGAAGCTTTTTCTGAAAAGGCAAACTTAGGGCTCCTTCTCCCACAAGGAAGGTGCCAGCCCTGAAAGATCTTGCTGGTCTTCACTATCCCTCTTCAGCCTATCATTAGCCGCAGCAGCATTGGGGATCTCTGCTTTCCCAGAGACTCAGCATGTCACGGTGCTCGTTCTCGGCAGAAGCTTTTTTCTGAAAAGGCAAACTTACGGCTGCTTCTCCCACAAGGAAGGTGCCAGCCCTGAAAGATCTTGCTGGTCTTCACTATCCCTCTGCAGCCTATCCACAGGCACAAGAGCATTGGGAATCTCTGCTTTCCCAGAGACTCAGCATGTCACGGTGCTCGTTCTCGGCAGAAGCCTTTTTCTGAAAAGGTAAACTTACGGCTACTTCTCCCACAAGGAAGGTGCCAGCCCTGAAATCTAATGCAATTCTTCACTATCCGCCTGCAGCCTATCCACAGGCACAACAGCACTGGGGATCTCTGCTTTCCCAGAGACTCAGCATGTCACGGTGCTCGTTCTCGGCAGAAGCTTTTTTCTGAAAAGGCAAACTTACGGCTGCTTCTCCCACAAGGAAGGTGCCAGCCCTGAAAGATCTTGCTGGTCTTCACTATCCCTCTGCAGCCTATCCACAGGCACAACAGCACTGGGGATCCCTGCATTCCCAGAGACACAGTATGTCACAGTGCTCGTTCTCGCCAGAAGCTTTTTCTGAAAAGGCAAACGTCTGGCTCCTTCTCCCACAACGAATCTGCCAGCCCTGAAAGATCTTGCTGGTCTTCACTATCCCTCTGCAGCCTATCCACAGGCACAAGAGCATTGGGAATCTCTGCTTTTCCAGAGACTCAGCATGTCACGGTGCTCGTTCTCGGCAGAAGCCTTTTTCTGAAAAGGTAAACTTAGGGCTCCTTCTCCCACAAGGAAGGTGCCAGCCCTGAAAGCTAATGCAATTCTTCACTATCCCTCTGCAGCCTATCCACAGGGACAAGAGCATTGGGAATCTCTGCTTTCCCAGAGACTCAGCATGTCACGGTGCTCATTCTCGGCAGAAGCTTTTTTCTGAAAAGGCAAACTTAGGGCTCCTTCTCCCACAGGGAAGGTGCCAGCCCTGAAAGATCTTGCTGGTCTTCACTATCCCTCTGCAGCCTATCTTTAGCCGCAGCAGCATTGGGGATCTCTGCTTTCCCAGAGACTCAGCATGTCACGGTGCTCGTTCTCGGCAGAAGCTTTTTTCTGAAAAGGCAAACTTACGGCTCCTTCTCCCACAAGGAAGCTGCCAGCCCGGAAAGATCTTGCTGGTCTTCACTATCTCTCTGCAGCCTATCCACAGGCACAACAGCATTGGGGATCGCTGCTTTCCCAGAGACTCAGTATGTCACAGTGCTCGTTCTCGCCAGAAGCTTTTTCTGAAAAGGCAAACGTCTGGCTCCTTCTCCCACAAGGAAGCTGCCAGCCCTGAAAGATCTTGCTGGTCTTCACTATCCCTCTGCAGCCTATCCACAGGCACAACAGCACTGGGGATCCCTGCTTTCCCAGAGACTCAGTATGTCACAGTGCTCGTTCTCGCCAGAAGCTTTTTCTGAAAAGGCAAACTTACGGCTGCTTCTCCCACAAGGAAGGTGCCAGCCCTGAAAGATCTTGCTGGTCTTCACTATCCCTCTGCAGCCTATCCACAGGCACAAGAGCATTGGGAATCTCTGCTTTCCCAGAGACTCAGCATGTCACGGTGCTCACTCTCGGCAGAAGCCTTTTTCTGAAAAGGTAAACTTAGGGCTCCTTCTCCCACAAGGAAGGTGCCAGCCCTGAAAGCTAATGCAATTCTTCACTATCCGCCTGCAGCCTATCCACAGGCACAACAGCACTGGGGATCTCTGCTTTCCCAGAGACTCAGCATGTCACGGTGCTCGTTCTCGGCAGAAGCTTTTTTCTGAAAAGGCAAACTTACGGCTGCTTCTCCCACAAGGAAGGTGCCAGCCCTGAAAGATATTGCTGGTTTTCACTATCCCTTTGCAGCCTATCTATAGCCGCAACAGCACAGGGGATCTCTGCTTTCCCAGAGACTCAGCATGTCACGGTGCTCGTTCTCGGCAGAAGCTTTTTTCTGAAAAGGCAAACGTCTGGCTCCTTCTCCCACAAGGAAGGTGCCAGCCCTGAAAGATCTTGCTGGTCTTCACTATCCCTCTGCAGCCTATCCACAGGCACAACAGCTTTGGGGATCTCTGCTTTCGCAGAGACTCAGCATGTCACGGTGCTCGCTCTCGGCAGAAGCTTTTTTCTGAAAAGGCAAACTTACGGCTCCTTCTCCCACAGGGAAGGAGCCAGCCCTGAAAGATCTTGCTGGTCTTCACTATCCCTCTGCAGCCTATCCACAGGCACAACAGCTTTGGGGATCTCTGCTTTCCCAGAGACTCAGCATGTCACGGTGCTCGCTCTCGGCAGAAGCTTTTTTCTGAAAAGGCAAACTTACGGCTCCTTCTCCCACAAGGAAGGTGCCAGGCCTGAAAGCTAATGCAGCTCTTCACTATCCTCCTGCAGCCTATCCACAGGCAAAACAGCACTGGGGATCCCTGCTTTCCCAGAGACACAGTATGTCACAGTGCTCGTTCTCGCCAGAAGCTTTTTCTGAAAAGGCAAACGTCTGGCTCCTTCTCCCACAAGGAAGCTGCCAGCCCTGAAAGATCTTGCTGGTCTTCACTATCCCTCTGCAGCCTATCCACAGGCACAACAGCACTGGGGATCTCTGCTTTCCCAGAGACTCAGCATGTCACGGTGCTCGTTCTCGGCAGAAGCTTTTTCTGAAAAGGCAAACTTAGGGCTCCTTCTCCCACAAGGAAGGTGCCAGCCCTGAAAGATCTTGCTGGTCTTCACTATCCCTCTGCAGCCTATCCACAGGCACAACAGCATTGGGGATCGCTGCTTTCCCAGAGACTCAGCATGTCACGGTGCTCGTTCTCGGCAGAAGCTTTTTTCTGAAAAGGCAAACTTACGGCTGCTTCTCCCACAAGGAAGGTGCCAGCCCTGAAAGATCTTGCTGGTCTTCACTATCCCTCTGCAGCCTATCCACAGGCACAAGAGCATTGGGAATCTCTGCTTTCCCAGAGACTCAGCATGTCACGGTGCTCGTTCTCGGCAGAAGCCTTTTTCTGAAAAGGTAAACTTAGGGCTCCTTCTCCCACAAGGAAGGTGCCAGCCCTGAAAGCTAATGCAATTCTTCACTATCTGCCTGCAGCCTATACACAGGCACAACAGCTTTGGGGATCTCTGCTTTCCCAGAGACTCAGCATGTCACGGTGCTCGTTCTCGGCAGAAGCTTTTTTCTGAAAAGGCAAACTTACGGCTGCTTCTCCCACAAGGAAGGTGCCAGCCCTGAAAGATCTTGCTGGTTTTCACTATCCCTTTGCAGCCTATCTATAGCCGCAACAGCACTGGGGATCTCTGCTTTCCCAGAGACTCAGCATATCACGGTGCTCGTTCTCGGCAGAAGCTTTTTTCTGAAAAGGCAAACTTAGGGCTCCTTCTCCCACAGGGAAGGTGCCAGCCCTGAAAGATCTTGCTGGTCTTCACTATCCCTCTGCAGCCTATCCACAGGCACAACAGCATTGGGGATCGCTGCTTTCCCAGAGACTCAGCATGTCACGGTGCTCGTTCTCGGCAGAAGCTTTTTTCTGAAAAGGCAAACTTACGGCTGCTTCTCCCACAAGGAAGGTGCCAGCCCTGAAAGATCTTGCTGGTCTTCACTATCCCTCTGCAGCCTATCCACAGGCACAAGAGCATTGGAAATCTCTGCTTTCCCAGAGACTCAGCATGTCACGGTGCTCGTTCTCGGCAGAAGCCTTTTTCTGAAAAGGTAAACTTACGGCTGCTTCTCCCACAAGGAAGGTGCCAGCCCTGAAAGCTAATGCAATTCTTCACTATCCGCCTGCAGCCTATCCACAGGCACAACAGCACTGGGGATCTCTGCTTTCCCAGAGACTCAGCATGTCACGGTGCTCGTTCTCGGCAGAAGCTTTTTTCTGAAAAGGCAAACTTAGGGCTCCTTCTCCCACAGGGAAGGTGCCAGCCCTGAAAGATCTTGCTGGTCTTCACTATCCCTCTGCAGCCTATCTTTAGCCGCAGCAGCATTGGGGATCTCTGCTTTCCCAGAGACTCAGCATGTCACGGTGCTCGTTCTCGGCAGAAGCTTTTTTCTGAAAAGGCAAACGTCTGGCTCCTTCTCCCACAAGGAAGCTGCCAGCCCGGAAAGATCTTGCTGGTCTTCACTATCTCTCTGCAGCCTATCCACAGGCACAACAGCATTGGGGATCGCTGCTTTCCCAGAGACTCAGTATGTCACAGTGCTCGTTCTCGCCAGAAGCTTTTTCTGAAAAGGCAAACGTCTGGCTCCTTCTCCCACAAGGAAGCTGCCAGCCCTGAAAGATCTTGCTGGTCTTCACTATCCCTCTGCAGCCTATCCACAGGCACAACAGCACTGGGGATCCCTGCTTTCCCAGAGACTCAGTATGTCACAGTGCTCGTTCTCGCCAGAAGCTTTTTCTGAAAAGGCAAACGTCTGGCTCCTTCTCCCACAAGGAAGCTGCCAGCCCTGAAAGATCTTGCTGGTCTTCACTATCCCTCTGCAGCCTATCCACAGGCACAACAGCATTGGGGATCGCTGCTTTCCCAGAGACTCAGCATGTCACGGTGCTCGTTCTCGGCAGAAGCTTTTTTCTGAAAAGGCAAACTTACGGCTGCTTCTCCCACAAGGAAGGTGCCAGCCCTGAAAGATCTTGCTGGTCTTCACTATCCCTCTGCAGCCTATCCACAGGCACAACAGCTTTGGGAATCTCTGCTTTCCCAGAGACTCAGCATGTCACGGTGCTCGTTCTCGGCAGAAGCCTTTTTCTGAAAAGGTAAACTTAGGGCTCCTTCTCCCACAAGGAAGGTGCCAGCCCTGAAAGCTAATGCAATTCTTCACTATCCGCCTGCAGCCTATCCACAGGCACAACAGCATTGGGGATCTCTGCTTTCCCAGAGACTCAGCATGTCACGGTGCTCGTTCTCGGCAGAAGCTTTTTTCTGAAAAGGCAAACTTACGGCTGCTTCTCCCACAAGGAAGGTGCCAGCCCTGAAAGATCTTGCTGGTCTTCACTATCCCTCTGCAGCCTATCCACAGGCACAACAGCACTGGGGATCCCTGCATTCCCAGAGACACAGTATGTCACAGTGCTCGTTCTCGCCAGAAGCTTTTTCTGAAAAGGCAAACGTCTGGCTCCTTCTCCCACAACGAATCTGCCAGCCCTGAAAGATCTTGCTGGTCTTCACTATCCCTCTGCAGCCTATCCACAGGCACAAGAGCATTGGGTATCTCTGCTTTTCCAGAGACTCAGCATGTCACGGTGCTCGTTCTCGGCAGAAGCCTTTTTCTGAAAAGGTAAACTTAGGGCTCCTTCTCCCACAAGGAAGGTGCCAGCCCTGAAAGCTAATGCAATTCTTCACTATCCCTCTGCAGCCTATCCACAGGGACAAGAGCATTGGGAATCTCTGCTTTCCCAGAGACTCAGCATGTCACGGTGCTCATTCTCGGCAGAAGCTTTTTTCTGAAAAGGCAAACTTAGGGCTCCTTCTCCCACAGGGAAGGTGCCAGCCCTGAAAGATCTTGCTGGTCTTCACTATCCCTCTGCAGCCTATCTTTAGCCGCAGCAGCATTGGGGATCTCTGCTTTCCCAGAGACTCAGCATGTCACGGTGCTCGTTCTCGGCAGAAGCTTTTTTCTGAAAAGGCAAACTTACGGCTCCTTCTCCCACAAGGAAGCTGCCAGCCCGGAAAGATCTTGCTGGTCTTCACTATCCCTCTGCAGCCTATCCACAGGCACAACAGCACTGGGGATCTCTGCTTTCCCAGAGACACAGTATGTCACAGTGCTCGTTCTCGCCAGAAGCTTTTTCTGAAAAGGCAAACGTCTGGCTCCTTCTCCCACAAGGAAGCTGCCAGCCCTGAAAGATCTTGCTGGTCTTCACTATCCCTCTGCAGCCTATCCACAGGCACAACAGCACTGGGGATCTCTGCTTTCCCAGAGACTCAGCATGTCACGGTGCTCGTTCTCGGCAGAAGCTTTTTCTGAAAAGGCAAACTTAGGGCTCCTTCTCCCACAAGGAAGGTGCCAGCCCTGAAAGATCTTGCTGGTCTTCACTATCCCTCTGCAGCCTATCCACAGGCACAACAGCATTGGGGATCGCTGCTTTCCCAGAGACTCAGCATGTCACGGTGCTCGTTCTCGGCAGAAGCTTTTTTCTGAAAAGGCAAACTTACGGCTGCTTCTCCCACAAGGAAGGTGCCAGCCCTGAAAGATCTTGCTGGTCTTCACTATCCCTCTGCAGCCTATCCACAGGCACAAGAGCATTGGGAATCTCTGCTTTCCCAGAGACTCAGCATGTCACGGTGCTCGTTCTCGGCAGAAGCCTTTTTCTGAAAAGGTAAACTTAGGGCTCCTTCTCCCACAAGGAAGGTGCCAGCCCTGAAAGCTAATGCAATTCTTCACTATCTGCCTGCAGCCTATACACAGGCACAACAGCTTTGGGGATCTCTGCTTTCCCAGAGACTCAGCATGTCACGGTGCTCGTTCTCGGCAGAAGCTTTTTTCTGAAAAGGCAAACTTACGGCTGCTTCTCCCACAAGGAAGGTGCCAGCCCTGAAAGATCTTGCTGGTTTTCACTATCCCTTTGCAGCCTATCTATAGCCGCAACAGCACTGGGGATCTCTGCTTTCCCAGAGACTCAGCATATCACGGTGCTCGTTCTCGGCAGAAGCTTTTTTCTGAAAAGGCAAACTTAGGGCTCCTTCTCCCACAGGGAAGGTGCCAGCCCTGAAAGATCTTGCTGGTCTTCACTATCCCTCTGCAGCCTATCCACAGGCACAACAGCATTGGGGATCGCTGCTTTCCCAGAGACTCAGCATGTCACGGTGCTCGTTCTCGGCAGAAGCCTTTTTCTGAAAAGGTAAACTTACGGCTGCTTCTCCCACAAGGAAGGTGCCAGCCCTGAAAGCTAATGCAATTCTTCACTATCCGCCTGCAGCCTATCCACAGGCACAACAGCACTGGGGATCTCTGCTTTCCCAGAGACTCAGCATGTCACGGTGCTCGTTCTCGGCAGAAGCTTTTTTCTGAAAAGGCAAACTTAGGGCTCCTTCTCCCACAGGGAAGGTGCCAGCCCTGAAAGATCTTGCTGGTCTTCACTATCCCTCTGCAGCCTATCTTTAGCCGCAGCAGCATTGGGGATCTCTGCTTTCCCAGAGACTCAGCATGTCACGGTGCTCGTTCTCGGCAGAAGCTTTTTTCTGAAAAGGCAAACGTCTGGCTCCTTCTCCCACAAGGAAGCTGCCAGCCCGGAAAGATCTTGCTGGTCTTCACTATCTCTCTGCAGCCTATCCACAGGCACAACAGCATTGGGGATCGCTGCTTTCCCAGAGACTCAGTATGTCACAGTGCTCGTTCTCGCCAGAAGCTTTTTCTGAAAAGGCAAACGTCTGGCTCCTTCTCCCACAAGGAAGCTGCCAGCCCTGAAAGATCTTGCTGGTCTTCACTATCCCTCTGCAGCCTATCCACAGGCACAACAGCACTGGGGATCCCTGCTTTCCCAGAGACTCAGTATGTCACAGTGCTCGTTCTCGCCAGAAGCTTTTTCTGAAAAGGCAAACGTCTGGCTCCTTCTCCCACAAGGAAGCTGCCAGCCCTGAAAGATCTTGCTGGTCTTCACTATCCCTCTGCAGCCTATCCACAGGCACAACAGCTTTGGGGATCTCTGCTTTCCCAGAGACTCAGCATGTCACGGTGCTCGTTCTCGGCAGAAGCTTTTTTCTGAAAAGGCAAACTTACGGCTGCTTCTCCCACAAGGAAGGTGCCAGCCCTGAAAGATCTTGCTGGTCTTCACTATCCCTCTGCAGCCTATCCACAGGCACAACAGCTTTGGGAATCTCTGCTTTCCCAGAGACTCAGCATGTCACGGTGCTCGTTCTCGGCAGAAGCCTTTTTCTGAAAAGGTAAACTTAGGGCTCCTTCTCCCACAAGGAAGGTGCCAGCCCTGAAAGCTAATGCAATTCTTCACTATCCGCCTGCAGCCTATCCACAGGCACAACAGCATTGGGGATCTCTGCTTTCCCAGAGACTCAGCATGTCACGGTGCTCGTTCTCGGCAGAAGCTTTTTTCTGAAAAGGCAAACGTCTGGCTCCTTCTCCCACAAGGAAGGTGCTAGCCCTGAAAGATCTTGCTGGTATTCACTATCCCTCTGCAGCCTATCCACAGGTACAACAGCTTTGGGAATCTCTGCTTTCCCAGAGACTCAGCATGTCACGGTGCTCGCTCTCGGCAGAAGCTTTTTTCTGAAAAGGCAAACTTACGGCTCCTTCTCCCACAAGGAAGGTGCCAGCCCTGAAAGATCTTGCTGGTATTCACTATCCCTCTGCAGCCTATCCACAGGCACAACAGCTTTGGGGATCTCTGCTTTCCCAGAGACTCAGCATGTCACGGTGCTCGCTCTCGGCAGAAGCTTTTTTCTGAAAAAGAAAACTTTCGGCTCCTTCTCCCACAAGGAAGGTGCCAGGCCTGAAAGCTAATGCAGCTCTTCACTATCCTCCTGCAGCCTATCCACAGGCAAAACAGCACTGGGGATCTCTGCTTTCCCAGAGACTCAGCATGTCACGGTGCTCGCTCTCGCCAGAGCCTTTTTCTGAAAAGGTAAACTTAGGGCTCCTTCTCCCACAAGGAAGGTGCCAGCCCTGAAAGATCTTGCTGGTCTTCACTATCCCTCTGCAGCCTATCCACAGGCACAACAGCATTGGGGATCTCTGCTTTCCCAGAGACTCAGCATGTCACGGTGCTCGTTCTCGGCAGAAGCCTTTTTCTGAAAAGGTAAACTTAGGGCTCCTTCTCCCACAAGGAAGGTGCCAGCCCTGAAAGCTAATGCAATTCTTCACTATCCGCCTGCAGCCTATCCACAGGCACAACAGCATTGGGGATCTCTGCTTTCCCAGAGACTCAGCATGTCACGGTGCTCGTTCTCGGCAGAAGCTTTTTTCTGAAAAGGCAAACTTACGGCTCCTTCTCCCACAAGGAAGGTGCCAGCCCTGAAAGATCTTGCTGGTATTCACTATCCCTCTGCAGCCTATCTTTAGCCGCAACAGCACTGGGGATCTCTGCTTTCCCAGAGACTCAGCATGTCACGGTGCTCGTTCTCGGCAGAAGCTTTTTCTGAGAAGGCAAACGTCTGGCTCCTTCTCCCACAAGGAAGGTGCTAGCCCTGAAAGATCTTGCTGGTCTTCACTATCCCTCTGCAGCCTATCCACAGGCACAACAGCTTTGGGGATCTCTGCTTTCCCAGAGACTCAGCATGTCACGGTGCTCGTTCTCGGCAGAAGCTTTTTTCTGAAAAGGCAAACTTACGGCTCCTTCTCCCACAGGGAAGGAGCCAGCCCTGAAAGATCTTGCTGGTCTTCACTATCCCTCTGCAGCCTATCCACAGGCACAACAGCTTTGGGGATCTCTGCTTTCCCAGAGACTCAGCATGTCACGGTGCTCGCTCTCGGCAGAAGCTTTTTTCTGAAAAGGCAAACTTACGGCTCCTTCTCCCACAAGGAAGGTGCCAGGCCTGAAAGCTAATGCAGCTCTTCACTATCCTCCTGCAGCCTATCCACAGGCAAAACAGCACTGGGGATCTCTGCTTTCCCAGAGACTCAGCATGTCACGGTGCTCGCTCTCGGCAGAAGCTTTTTTCTGAAAAGGCAAACTTACGGCTGCTTCTCCCACAAGGAAGGTGCCAGCCCTGAAAGATCTTGCTGGTCTTCACTATCCCTCTGCAGCCTATCCACAGGCACAACAGCATTGGGGATCGCTGCTTTCCCAGAGACTCAGCATGTCACGGTGCTCGTTCTCGGCAGAAGCTTTTTTCTGAAAAGGCAAACGTCTGGCTCCTTCTCCCACAAGGAAGGTGCTAGCCCTGAAAGATCTTGCTGGTATTCACTATCCCTCTGCAGCCTATCCACAGGCACAACAGCTTTGGGGATCTCTGCTTTCCCAGAGACTCAGCATGTCACGGTGCTCGCTCTCGGCAGAAGCTTTTTTCTGAAAAAGAAAACTTTCGGCTCCTTCTCCCACAAGGAAGGTGCCAGGCCTGAAAGCTAATGCAGCTCTTCACTATCCTCCTGCAGCCTATCCACAGGCAAAACAGCACTGGGGATCTCTGCTTTCCCAGAGACTCAGCATGTCACGGTGCTCACTCTCGCCAGAGCCTTTTTCTGAAAAGGCAAACTTACGGCTCCTTCTCCCACAAGGAAGGTGCCTGCCCTGAAAGATCTTGCTGGTCTTCACTATCCCTCTGCAGCCTATCCACAGGCACAACAGCATTGGGGATCGCTGCTTTCCCAGAGACTCAGCATGTCACGGTGCTCGTTCTCGGCAGAAGCTTTTTTCTGAAAAGGCAAACTTACGGCTGCTTCTCCCACAAGGAAGGTGCCAGCCCTGAAAGATCTTGCTGGTCTTCACTATCCCTCTGCAGCCTATCCACAGGCACAACAGCTTTGGGGATCTCTGCTTTCCCAGAGACTCAGCATGTCACGGTGCTCGTTCTCGGCAGAAGCCTTTTTCTGAAAAGGTAAACTTAGGGCTCCTTCTCCCACAAGGAAGGTGCCAGCCCTGAAAGATCTTGCTGGTTTTCACTATCCCTTTGCAGCCTATCTTTAGCCGCAACAGCATTGGGGATCTCTGCTTTCCCAGAGACTCAGCATGTCACGGTGCTCGTTCTCGGCAGAGCCTTTTTCTGAAAAGGCAAACGTCTGGCTCCTTCTCCCACAAGGAAGCTGCCAGCCCTGAAAGATCTTGCTGGTCTTCACTATCCCTCTGCAGCCTATCCACAGGCACAACAGCACTGGGGATCTCTGCTTTCCCGGAGACTCAGCATGTCACGGTGCTCACTCTCGGCAGAGCCTTTTTCTGAAAAGGCAAACTTAGGGCTCCTTCTCCCACAAGGAAGGTGCCAGCCCTGAAAGATCTTGCTGGTCTTCACTATCCCTCTGCAGCCTATCCACAGGCACAACAGCACTGGGGATCTCTGCTTTCCCGGAGACTCAGCATGTCACGGCGCTCACTCTCGGCAGAGCCTTTTTCTGAAAAGGCAAACTTACGGCTCCTTCTCCCACAAGGAAGGTGCCAGCCCTGAAAGATCTTGCTGGTATTCACTATCCCTCTGCAGCCTATCCACAGGCACAACAGCACTGGGGATCTCTGCTTTCCCAGAGACTCAGCATGTCACGGTGCTCGTTCTCGGCAGAAGCTTTTTTCTGAAAAGGCAAACTTAGGGCTCCTTCTCCCACAGGGAAGGTGCCAGCCCTGAAAGATCTTGCTGGTCTTCACTATCCCTCTGCAGCCTATCATTAGCCGCAGCAGCATTGGGGATCTCTGCTTTCCCAGAGACTCAGCATGTCACGGTGCTCGTTCTCGGCAGAAGCTTTTTTCTGAAAAGGCAAACTTACGGCTGCTTCTCCCACAAGGAAGGTGCCAGCCCTGAAAGATCTTGCTGGTCTTCACTATCCCTCTGCAGCCTATCCACAGGCACAAGAGCATTGGGAATCTCTGCTTTCCCAGAGACTCAGCATGTCACGGTGCTCGTTCTCGGCAGAAGCCTTTTTCTGAAAAGGTAAACTTACGGCTGCTTCTCCCACAAGGAAGGTGCCAGCCCTGAAAGCTAATGCAATTCTTCACTATCCGCCTGCAGCCTATCCACAGGCACAACAGCAGTGGGGATCTCTGCTTTCCCAGAGACTCAGCATGTCACGGTGCTCGTTCTCGGCAGAAGCTTTTTTCTGAAAAGGCAAACTTACGGCTGCTTCTCCCACAAGGAAGGTGCCAGCCCTGAAAGATCTTGCTGGTCTTCACTATCCCTCTGCAGCCTATCCACAGGCACAACAGCACTGGGGATCCCTGCATTCCCAGAGACACAGTATGTCACAGTGCTCGTTCTCGCCAGAAGCTTTTTCTGAAAAGGCAAACGTCTGGCTCCTTCTCCCACAACGAATCTGCCAGCCCTGAAAGATCTTGCTGGTCTTCACTATCCCTCTGCAGCCTATCCACAGGCACAAGAGCATTGGGAATCTCTGCTTTTCCAGAGACTCAGCATGTCACGGTGCTCGTTCTCGGCAGAAGCCTTTTTCTGAAAAGGTAAACTTAGGGCTCCTTCTCCCACAAGGAAGGTGCCAGCCCTGAAAGCTAATGCAATTCTTCACTATCCCTCTGCAGCCTATCCACAGGGACAAGAGCATTGGGAATCTCTGCTTTCCCAGAGACTCAGCATGTCACGGTGCTCATTCTCGGCAGAAGCTTTTTTCTGAAAAGGCAAACTTAGGGCTCCTTCTCCCACAGGGAAGGTGCCAGCCCTGAAAGATCTTGCTGGTCTTCACTATCCCTCTGCAGCCTATCTTTAGCCGCAGCAGCATTGGGGATCTCTGCTTTCCCAGAGACTCAGCATGTCACGGTGCTCGTTCTCGGCAGAAGCTTTTTTCTGAAAAGGCAAACTTAGGGCTCCTTCTCCCACAAGAAAGCTGCCAGCCCGGAAAGATCTTGCTGGTCTTCACTATCTCTCTGCAGCCTATCCACAGGCACAACAGCATTGGGGATCGCTGCTTTCCCAGAGACTCAGTATGTCACAGTGCTCGTTCTCGCCAGAAGCTTTTTCTGAAAAGGCAAACGTCTGGCTCCTTCTCCCACAAGGAAGCTGCCAGCCCTGAAAGATCTTGCTGGTCTTCACTATCCCTCTGCAGCCTATCCACAGGCACAACAGCACTGGGGATCCCTGCTTTCCCAGAGACTCAGTATGTCACAGTGCTCGTTCTCGCCAGAAGCTTTTTCTGAAAAGGCAAACTTACGGCTGCTTCTCCCACAAGGAAGGTGCCAGCCCTGAAAGATCTTGCTGGTCTTCACTATCCCTCTGCAGCCTATCCACAGGCACAAGAGCATTGGGAATCTCTGCTTTCCCAGAGACTCAGCATGTCACGGTGCTCACTCTCGGCAGAAGCCTTTTTCTGAAAAGGTAAACTTAGGGCTCCTTCTCCCACAAGGAAGGTGCCAGCCCTGAAAGCTAATGCAATTCTTCACTATCCGCCTGCAGCCTATCCACAGGCACAACAGCACTGGGGATCTCTGCTTTCCCAGAGACTCAGCATGTCACGGTGCTCGTTCTCGGCAGAAGCTTTTTTCTGAAAAGGCAAACTTACGGCTGCTTCTCCCACAAGGAAGGTGCCAGCCCTGAAAGATCTTGCTGGTCTTCACTATCCCTCTGCAGCCTATCCACAGGCACAACAGCTTTGGGGATCTCTGCTTTCCCAGAGACTCAGCATGTCACGGTGCTCGTTCTCGGCAGAAGCCTTTTTCTGAAAAGGTAAACTTAGGGCTCCTTCTCCCACAAGGAAGGTGCCAGCCCTGAAAGATCTTGCTGGTTTTCACTATCCCTTTGCAGCCTATCTTTAGCCGCAACAGCATTGGGGATCTCTGCTTTCCCAGAGACTCAGCATGTCACGGTGCTCGTTCTCGGCAGAGCCTTTTTCTGAAAAGGCAAACGTCTGGCTCCTTCTCCCACAAGGAAGCTGCCAGCCCTGAAAGATCTTGCTGGTCTTCACTATCCCTCTGCAGCCTATCCACAGGCACAACAGCACTGGGGATCTCTGCTTTCCCGGAGACTCAGCATGTCACGGTGCTCACTCTCGGCAGAGCCTTTTTCTGAAAAGGCAAACTTAGGGCTCCTTCTCCCACAAGGAAGGTGCCAGCCCTGAAAGATCTTGCTGGTCTTCACTATCCCTCTGCAGCCTATCCACAGGCACAACAGCACTGGGGATCTCTGCTTTCCCGGAGACTCAGCATGTCACGGCGCTCACTCTCGGCAGAGCCTTTTTCTGAAAAGGCAAACTTACGGCTCCTTCTCCCACAAGGAAGGTGCCAGCCCTGAAAGATCTTGCTGGTATTCACTATCCCTCTGCAGCCTATCCACAGGCACAACAGCACTGGGGATCTCTGCTTTCCCAGAGACTCAGCATGTCACGGTGCTCGTTCTCGGCAGAAGCTTTTTTCTGAAAAGGCAAACTTAGGGCTCCTTCTCCCACAGGGAAGGTGCCAGCCCTGAAAGATCTTGCTGGTCTTCACTATCCCTCTGCAGCCTATCATTAGCAGCAGCAGCATTGGGGATCTCTGCTTTCCCAGAGACTCAGCATGTCACGGTGCTCGTTCTCGGCAGAAGCTTTTTTCTGAAAAGGCAAACTTACGGCTGCTTCTCCCACAAGGAAGGTGCCAGCCCTGAAAGATCTTGCTGGTCTTCACTATCCCTCTGCAGCCTATCCACAGGCACAAGAGCATTGGGAATCTCTGCTTTCCCAGAGACTCAGCATGTCACGGTGCTCGTTCTCGGCAGAAGCCTTTTTCTGAAAAGGTAAACTTACGGCTGCTTCTCCCACAAGGAAGGTGCCAGCCCTGAAAGCTAATGCAATTCTTCACTATCCGCCTGCAGCCTATCCACAGGCACAACAGCAGTGGGGATCTCTGCTTTCCCAGAGACTCAGCATGTCACGGTGCTCGTTCTCGGCAGAAGCTTTTTTCTGAAAAGGCAAACTTACGGCTGCTTCTCCCACAAGGAAGGTGCCAGCCCTGAAAGATCTTGCTGGTCTTCACTATCCCTCTGCAGCCTATCCACAGGCACAACAGCACTGGGGATCCCTGCATTCCCAGAGACACAGTATGTCACAGTGCTCGTTCTCGCCAGAAGCTTTTTCTGAAAAGGCAAACGTCTGGCTCCTTCTCCCACAACGAATCTGCCAGCCCTGAAAGATATTGCTGGTCTTCACTATCCCTCTGCAGCCTATCCACAGGCACAAGAGCATTGGGAATCTCTGCTTTTCCAGAGACTCAGCATGTCACGGTGCTCGTTCTCGGCAGAAGCCTTTTTCTGAAAAGGTAAACTTAGGGCTCCTTCTCCCACAAGGAAGGTGCCAGCCCTGAAAGCTAATGCAATTCTTCACTATCCCTCTGCAGCCTATCCACAGGGACAAGAGCATTGGGAATCTCTGCTTTCCCAGAGACTCAGCATGTCACGGTGCTCATTCTCGGCAGAAGCTTTTTTCTGAAAAGGCAAACTTAGGGCTCCTTCTCCCACAGGGAAGGTGCCAGCCCTGAAAGATCTTGCTGGTCTTCACTATCCCTCTGCAGCCTATCCACAGGCACAACAGCACTGGGGATCCCTGCTTTCCCAGAGACTCAGTATGTCACAGTGCTCGTTCTCGCCAGAAGCTTTTTCTGAAAAGGCAAACTTACGGCTGCTTCTCCCACAAGGAAGGTGCCAGCCCTGAAAGATCTTGCTGGTCTTCACTATCCCTCTGCAGCCTATCCACAGGCACAAGAGCATTGGGAATCTCTGCTTTCCCAGAGACTCAGCATGTCACGGTGCTCACTCTCGGCAGAAGCCTTTTTCTGAAAAGGTAAACTTAGGGCTCCTTCTCCCACAAGGAAGGTGCCAGCCCTGAAAGCTAATGCAATTCTTCACTATCCGCCTGCAGCCTATCCACAGGCACAACAGCACTGGGGATCTCTGCTTTCCCAGAGACTCAGCATGTCACGGTGCTCGTTCTCGGCAGAAGCTTTTTTCTGAAAAGGCAAACTTACGGCTGCTTCTCCCACAAGGAAGGTGCCAGCCCTGAAAGATCTTGCTGGTCTTCACTATCCCTCTGCAGCCTATCCACAGGCACAACAGCTTTGGGGATCTCTGCTTTCCCAGAGACTCAGCATGTCACGGTGCTCGTTCTCGGCAGAAGCCTTTTTCTGAAAAGGTAAACTTAGGGCTCCTTCTCCCACAAGGAAGGTGCCAGCCCTGAAAGATCTTGCTGGTTTTCACTATCCCTTTGCAGCCTATCTTTAGCCGCAACAGCATTGGGGATCTCTGCTTTCCCAGAGACTCAGCATGTCACGGTGCTCGTTCTCGGCAGAGCCTTTTTCTGAAAAGGCAAACGTCTGGCTCCTTCTCCCACAAGGAAGCTGCCAGCCCTGAAAGATCTTGCTGGTCTTCACTATCCCTCTGCAGCCTATCCACAGGCACAACAGCACTGGGGATCTCTGCTTTCCCGGAGACTCAGCATGTCACGGTGCTCACTCTCGGCAGAGCCTTTTTCTGAAAAGGCAAACTTAGGGCTCCTTCTCCCACAAGGAAGGTGCCAGCCCTGAAAGATCTTGCTGGTCTTCACTATCCCTCTGCAGCCTATCCACAGGCACAACAGCACTGGGGATCTCTGCTTTCCCGGAGACTCAGCATGTCACGGCGCTCACTCTCGGCAGAGCCTTTTTCTGAAAAGGCAAACTTACGGCTCCTTCTCCCACAAGGAAGGTGCCAGCCCTGAAAGATCTTGCTGGTATTCACTATCCCTCTGCAGCCTATCCACAGGCACAACAGCACTGGGGATCTCTGCTTTCCCAGAGACTCAGCATGTCACGGTGCTCGTTCTCGGCAGAAGCTTTTTTCTGAAAAGGCAAACTTAGGGCTCCTTCTCCCACAGGGAAGGTGCCAGCCCTGAAAGATCTTGCTGGTCTTCACTATCCCTCTGCAGCCTATCATTAGCCGCAGCAGCATTGGGGATCTCTGCTTTCCCAGAGACTCAGCATGTCACGGTGCTCGTTCTCGGCAGAAGCTTTTTTCTGAAAAGGCAAACTTACGGCTGCTTCTCCCACAAGGAAGGTGCCAGCCCTGAAAGATCTTGCTGGTCTTCACTATCCCTCTGCAGCCTATCCACAGGCACAAGAGCATTGGGAATCTCTGCTTTCCCAGAGACTCAGCATGTCACGGTGCTCGTTCTCGGCAGAAGCCTTTTTCTGAAAAGGTAAACTTACGGCTGCTTCTCCCACAAGGAAGGTGCCAGCCCTGAAAGCTAATGCAATTCTTCACTATCCGCCTGCAGCCTATCCACAGGCACAACAGCAGTGGGGATCTCTGCTTTCCCAGAGACTCAGCATGTCACGGTGCTCGTTCTCGGCAGAAGCTTTTTTCTGAAAAGGCAAACTTACGGCTGCTTCTCCCACAAGGAAGGTGCCAGCCCTGAAAGATCTTGCTGGTCTTCACTATCCCTCTGCAGCCTATCCACAGGCACAACAGCACTGGGGATCCCTGCATTCCCAGAGACACAGTATGTCACAGTGCTCGTTCTCGCCAGAAGCTTTTTCTGAAAAGGCAAACGTCTGGCTCCTTCTCCCACAACGAATCTGCCAGCCCTGAAAGATATTGCTGGTCTTCACTATCCCTCTGCAGCCTATCCACAGGCACAAGAGCATTGGGAATCTCTGCTTTTCCAGAGACTCAGCATGTCACGGTGCTCGTTCTCGGCAGAAGCCTTTTTCTGAAAAGGTAAACTTAGGGCTCCTTCTCCCACAAGGAAGGTGCCAGCCCTGAAAGCTAATGCAATTCTTCACTATCCCTCTGCAGCCTATCCACAGGGACAAGAGCATTGGGAATCTCTGCTTTCCCAGAGACTCAGCATGTCACGGTGCTCATTCTCGGCAGAAGCTTTTTTCTGAAAAGGCAAACTTAGGGCTCCTTCTCCCACAGGGAAGGTGCCAGCCCTGAAAGATCTTGCTGGTCTTCACTATCCCTCTGCAGCCTATCTTTAGCCGCAGCAGCATTGGGGATCTCTGCTTTCCCAGAGACTCAGCATGTCACGGTGCTCGTTCTCGGCAGAAGCTTTTTTCTGAAAAGGCAAACTTAGGGCTCCTTCTCCCACAAGGAAGCTGCCAGCCCGGAAAGATCTTGCTGGTCTTCACTATCTCTCTGCAGCCTATCCACAGGCACAACAGCATTGGGGATCGCTGCTTTCCCAGAGACTCAGTATGTCACAGTGCTCGTTCTCGCCAGAAGCTTTTTCTGAAAAGGCAAACGTCTGGCTCCTTCTCCCACAAGGAAGCTGCCAGCCCTGAAAGATCTTGCTGGTCTTCACTATCCCTCTGCAGCCTATCCACAGGCACAACAGCACTGGGGATCCCTGCTTTCCCAGAGACTCAGTATGTCACAGTGCTCGTTCTCGCCAGAAGCTTTTTCTGAAAAGGCAAACTTACGGCTGCTTCTCCCACAAGGAAGGTGCCAGCCCTGAAAGATCTTGCTGGTCTTCACTATCCCTCTGCAGCCTATCCACAGGCACAAGAGCATTGGGAATCTCTGCTTTCCCAGAGACTCAGCATGTCACGGTGCTCACTCTCGGCAGAAGCCTTTTTCTGAAAAGGTAAACTTAGGGCTCCTTCTCCCACAAGGAAGGTGCCAGCCCTGAAAGCTAATGCAATTCTTCACTATCCGCCTGCAGCCTATCCACAGGCACAACAGCACTGGGGATCTCTGCTTTCCCAGAGACTCAGCATGTCACGGTGCTCGTTCTCGGCAGAAGCTTTTTTCTGAAAAGGCAAACTTACGGCTGCTTCTCCCACAAGGAAGGTGCCAGCCCTGAAAGATATTGCTGGTTTTCACTATCCCTTTGCAGCCTATCTATAGCCGCAACAGCACAGGGGATCTCTGCTTTCCCAGAGACTCAGCATGTCACGGTGCTCGTTCTCGGCAGAAGCTTTTTCTGAAAAGGCAAACGTCTGGCTCCTTCTCCCACAAGGAAGCTGCCAGCCCTGAAAGATCTTGCTGGTCTTCACTATCCCTCTGCAGCCTATCCACAGGCACAACAGCACTGGGGATCCCTGCTTTCCCAGAGACTCAGTATGTCACAGTGCTCGTTCTCGCCAGAAGCTTTTTCTGAAAAGGCAAACTTACGGCTGCTTCTCCCACAAGGAAGGTGCCAGCCCTGAAAGATCTTGCTGGTCTTCACTATCCCTCTGCAGCCTATCCACAGGCACAAGAGCATTGGGAATCTCTGCTTTCCCAGAGACTCAGCATGTCACGGTGCTCACTCTCGGCAGAAGCCTTTTTCTGAAAAGGTAAACTTAGGGCTCCTTCTCCCACAAGGAAGGTGCCAGCCCTGAAAGCTAATGCAATTCTTCACTATCCGCCTGCAGCCTATCCACAGGCACAACAGCACTGGGGATCTCTGCTTTCCCAGAGACTCAGCATGTCACGGTGCTCGTTCTCGGCAGAAGCTTTTTTCTGAAAAGGCAAACTTACGGCTGCTTCTCCCACAAGGAAGGTGCCAGCCCTGAAAGATATTGCTGGTTTTCACTATCCCTTTGCAGCCTATCTATAGCCGCAACAGCACAGGGGATCTCTGCTTTCCCAGAGACTCAGCATGTCACGGTGCTCGTTCTCGGCAGAAGCTTTTTTCTGAAAAGGCAAACGTCTGGCTCCTTCTCCCACAAGGAAGGTGCCAGCCCTGAAAGATCTTGCTGGTCTTCACTATCCCTCTGCAGCCTATCCACAGGCACAACAGCATTGGGGATCGCTGCTTTCCCAGAGACTCAGCAAGTCACGGTGCTCGTTCTCGGCAGAAGCTTTTTTCTGAAAAGGCAAACGTCTGGCTCCTTCTCCCACAAGGAAGCTGCCAGCCCTGAAAGATCTTGCTGGTCTTCACTATCCCTCTGCAGCCTATCCACAGGCACAACAGCACAGGGGATCTCTGCTTTCCCAGAGACTCAGCATGTCACGGTGCTCGTTCTCGGCAGAAGCTTTTTTCTGAAAAGGCAAACTTAGGGCTCCTTCTCCCACAGGGAAGTTGCCAGGCCTGAAAGATCTTGCTGGTCTTCACTATCCCTCTGCAGCCTATCTTTAGCCGCAGCAGCATTGGGGATGTCTGCTTTCCCAGAGACTCAGCATGTCACGGTGCTCGTTCTCGCAAGAAGCTTTTTCTGAAAAGGCAAACGTCTGGCTCCTTCTCCCACAAGGAAGCTGCCAGCCCTGAAAGATCTTGCTGGTCTTCACTATCCCTCTGCAGCCTATCCACAGGCACAACAGCATTGGGGATCGCTGCTTTCCCAGAGACTCAGCATGTCACGGTGCTCGTTCTCGGCAGAAGCTTTTTTCTGAAAAGGCAAACGTCTGGCTCCTTCTCCCACAAGGAAGGTGCTAGCCCTGAAAGATCTTGCTGGTATTCACTATCCCTCTGCAGCCTATCCACAGGCACAACAGCTTTGGGGATCTCTGCTTTCCCAGAGACTCAGCATGTCACGGTGCTCGCTCTCGGCAGAAGCTTTTTTCTGAAAAAGAAAACTTTCGGCTCCTTCTCCCACAAGGAAGGTGCCAGGCCTGAAAGCTAATGCAGCTCTTCACTATCCTCCTGCAGCCTATCCACAGGCAAAACAGCACTGGGGATCTCTGCTTTCCCAGAGACTCAGCATGTCACGGTGCTCACTCTCGCCAGAGCCTTTTTCTGAAAAGGCAAACTTACGGCTCCTTCTCCCACAAGGAAGGTGCCTGCCCTGAAAGATCTTGCTGGTCTTCACTATCCCTCTGCAGCCTATCCACAGGCACAAGAGCATTGGGAATCTCTGCTTTCCCAGAGACTCAGCATGTCACGGTGCTCGTTCTCGGCAGAAGCCTTTTTCTGAAAAGGTAAACTTAGGGCTCCTTCTCCCACAAGGAAGGTGCCAGCCCTGAAAGCTAATGCAATTCTTCACTATCCGTCTGCAGCCTATCCACAGGCACAACAGCACTGGGGATCTCTGCTTTCCCAGAGACTCAGCATGTCACGGTGCTCGTTCTCGGCAGAAGCTTTTTTCTGAAAAGGCAAACTTAGGGCTCCTTCTCCCACAGGGAAGGTGCCAGCCCTGAAAGATCTTGCTGGTCTTCACTATCCCTCTGCAGCCTATCCACAGGCACAACAGCACTGGGGATCCCTGCTTTCCCAGAGACTCAGTATGTCACAGTGCTCGTTCTCGCCAGAAGCTTTTTCTGAAAAGGCAAACGTCTGGCTCCTTCTCCCACAAGGAAGGTGCTAGCCCTGAAAGATCTTGCTGGTATTCACTATCCCTCTGCAGCCTATCCACAGGCACAACAGCTTTGGGGATCTCTGCTTTCCCAGAGACTCAGCATGTCACGGTGCTCGCTCTCGGCAGAAGCTTTTTTCTGAAAAGGCAAACTTACGGCTCCTTCTCCCACAGGGAAGGAGCCAGCCCTGAAAGATCTTGCTGGTCTTCACTATCCCTCTGCAGCCTATCCACAGGCACAACAGCTTTGGGGATCTCTGCTTTCCCAGAGACTCAGCATGTCACGGTGCTCGTTCTCGGCAGAAGCTTTTTTCTGAAAAGGCAAACTTACGGCTCCTTCTCCCACAAGGAAGGTGCCAGGCCTGAAAGCTAATGCAGCTCTTCACTATCCTCATGCAGCCTATCCACAGGCAAAACAGCACTGGGGATCTCTGCTTTCCCAGAGACTCAGCATGTCACGGTGCTCGTTCTCGCCAGAAGCTTTTTCTGAAAAGGCAAACTTACGGCTGCTTCTCCCACAAGGAAGGTGCCAGCCCTGAAAGATCTTGCTGGTCTTCACTATCCCTCTGCAGCCTATCCACAGGCACAACAGCATTGGGGATCGCTGCTTTCCCAGAGACTCAGCATGTCACGGTGCTCGTTCTCGGCAGAAGCTTTTTTCTGAAAAGGCAAACTTACGGCTGCTTCTCCCACAAGGAAGGTGCCAGCCCTGAAAGATCTTGCTGGTCTTCACTATCCCTCTGCAGCCTATCCACAGGCACAAGAGCATTGGAAATCTCTGCTTTCCCAGAGACTCAGCATGTCACGGTGCTCGTTCTCGGCAGAAGCCTTTTTCTGAAAAGGTAAACTTACGGCTGCTTCTCCCACAAGGAAGGTGCCAGCCCTGAAAGCTAATGCAATTCTTCACTATCCGTCTGCAGCCTATCCACAGGCACAACAGCACTGGGGATCTCTGCTTTCCCAGAGACTCAGCATGTCACGGTGCTCGTTCTCGGCAGAAGCTTTTTTCTGAAAAGGCAAACTTAGGGCTCCTTCTCCCACAGGGAAGGTGCCAGCCCTGAAAGATCTTGCTGGTCTTCACTATCCCTCTGCAGCCTATCTTTAGCCGCAGCAGCATTGGGGATCTCTGCTTTCCCAGAGACTCAGCATGTCACGGTGCTCGTTCTCGGCAGAAGCTTTTTTCTGAAAAGGCAAACGTCTGGCTCCTTCTCCCACAAGGAAGCTGCCAGCCCTGAAAGATCTTGCTAGTCTTCACTATCTCTCTGCAGCCTATCCACAGGCACAACAGCATTGGGGATCGCTGCTTTCCCAGAGACTCAGTATGTCGCAGTGCTCGTTCTCGCCAGAAGCTTTTTCTGAATAGGCAAACGTCTGGCTCCTTCTCCCACAAGGAAGCTGCCAGCCCTGAAAGATCTTGCTGGTCTTCACTATCCCTCTGCAGCCTATCCACAGGCACAACAGCACTGGGGATCCCTGCTTTCCCAGAGACTCAGTATGTCACAGTGCTCGTTCTCGCCAGAAGCTTTTTCTGAAAAGGCAAACGTCTGGCTCCTTCTCCCACAAGGAAGGTGCTAGCCCTGAAAGATCTTGCTGGTATTCACTATCCCTCTGCAGCCTATCCACAGGCACAACAGCTTTGGGGATCTCTGCTTTCCCAGAGACTCAGCATGTCACGGTGCTCGCTCTCGGCAGAAGCTTTTTTCTGAAAAGGCAAACTTACGGCTCCTTCTCCCACAGGGAAGGAGCCAGCCCTGAAAGATCTTGCTGGTCTTCACTATCCCTCTGCAGCCTATCCACAGGCACAACAGCTTTGGGGATCTCTGCTTTCCCAGAGACTCAGCATGTCACGGTGCTCGTTCTCGGCAGAAGCTTTTTTCTGAAAAGGCAAACTTACGGCTCCTTCTCCCACAAGGAAGGTGCCAGGCCTGAAAGCTAATGCAGCTCTTCACTATCCTCATGCAGCCTATCCACAGGCAAAACAGCACTGGGGATCTCTGCTTTCCCAGAGACTCAGCATGTCACGGTGCTCGTTCTCGCCAGAAGCTTTTTCTGAAAAGGCAAACTTAGGGCTCCTTCTCCCACAAGGAAGGTGCCAGCCCTGAAAGATCTTGCTGGTCTTCACTATCCCTCTGCAGCCTATCCACAGGCACAACAGCATTGGGGATCGCTGCTTTCCCAGAGACTCAGCATGTCACGGTGCTCGTTCTCGGCAGAAGCTTTTTTCTGAAAAGGCAAACTTACGGCTGCTTCTCCCACAAGGAAGGTGCCAGCCCTGAAAGATCTTGCTGGTCTTCACTATCCCTCTGCAGCCTATCCACAGGCACAAGAGCATTGGGAATCTCTGCTTTCCCAGAGACTCAGCATGTCACGGTGCTCGTTCTCGGCAGAAGCCTTTTTCTGAAAAGGTAAACTTAGGGCTCCTTCTCCCACAAGGAAGGTGCCAGCCCTGAAAGCTAATGCAATTCTTCACTATCTGCCTGCAGCCTATACACAGGCACTACAGCTTTGGGGATCTCTGCTTTCCCAGAGACTCAGCATGTCACGGTGCTCGTTCTCGGCAGAAGCTTTTTTCTGAAAAGGCAAACTTACGGCTGCTTCTCCCACAAGGAAGGTGCCAGCCCTGAAAGATCTTGCTGGTTTTCACTATCCCTTTGCAGCCTATCTATAGCCGCAACAGCACTGGGGATCTCTGCTTTCCCAGAGACTCAGCATGTCACGGTGCTCGTTCTCGGCAGAAGCTTTTTTCTGAAAAGGCAAACTTAGGGCTCCTTCTCCCACAAGGAAGGTGCCAGCCCTGAAAGATCTTGCTGGTCTTCACTATCCCTCTGCAGCCTATCTTTAGCCGCAACAGCATTGGGGATCTCTGCTTTCCCAGAGACTCAGCATGTCACGGTGCTCGTTCTCGGCAGAAGCTTTTTTCTGAAAAGGCAAACGTCTGGCTCCTTCTCCCACAAGGAAGGTGCCAGCCCTGAAAGATCTTGCTGGTCTTCACTATCCCTCTGCAGCCTATCCACAGGCACAACAGCATTGGGGATCGCTGCTTTCCCAGAGACTCAGCAAGTCACGGTGCTCGTTCTCGGCAGAAGCTTTTTTCTGAAAAGGCAAACGTCTGGCTCCTTCTCCCACAAGGAAGGTGCCAGCCCTGAAAGATCTGCTGGTCTTCACTATCCCTCTGCAGCCTATCCACAGGCACAACAGCACAGGGGATCTCTGCTTTCCCAGAGACTCAGCATGTCACGGTGCTCGTTCTCGGCAGAAGCTTTTTTCTGAAAAGGCAAACTTAGGGCTCCTTCTCCCACAGGGAAGGTGCCAGCCCTGAAAGATCTTGCTGGTCTTCACTATCCCTCTGCAGCCTATCTTTAGCCGCAGCAGCATTGGGGATCTCTGCTTTCCCAGAGACTCAGTATGTCACAGTGCTCGTTCTCGCAAGAAGCTTTTTCTGAAAAGGCAAACGTCTGGCTCCTTCTCCCACAAGGAAGCTGCCAGCCCTGAAAGATCTTGCTGGTCTTCACTATCCCTCTGCAGCCTATCCACAGGCACAACAGCATTGGGGATCGCTGCTTTCCCAGAGACTCAGCATGTCACGGTGCTCGTTCTCGGCAGAAGCTTTTTTCTGAATAGGCAAACTTACGGCTGCTTCTCCCACAAGGAAGCTGCCAGCCCTGAAAGATCTTGCTGGTCTTCACTATCCCTCTGCAGCCTATCCACAGGCACAAGAGCATTGGGAATCTCTGCTTTCCCAGAGACTCAGCATGTCACGGTGCTCGTTCTCGGCAGAAGCCTTTTTCTGAAAAGGTAAACTTAGGGCTCCTTCTCCCACAAGGAAGGTGCCAGCCCTGAAAGCTAATGCAATTCTTCACTATCCGCCTGCAGCCTATCCACAGGCACAACAGCATTGGGGATCTCTGCTTTCCCAGAGACTCAGCATGTCACGGTGCTCGTTCTCGGCAGAAGCTTTTTTCTGAAAAGGCAAACGTCTGGCTCCTTCTCCCACAAGGAAGGTGCTAGCCCTGAAAGATCTTGCTGGTATTCACTATCCCTCTGCAGCCTATCCACAGGCACAACAGCTTTGGAGATCTCTGCTTTCCCAGAGACTCAGCATGTCACGGTGCTCGCTCTCGGCAGAAGCTTTTTTCTGAAAAAGAAAACTTTCGGCTCCTTCTCCCACAAGGAAGGTGCCAGCCCTGAAAGCTAATGCAGCTCTTCACTATCCTCCTGCAGCCTATCCACAGGCAAAACAGCACTGGGGATCTCTGCTTTCCCAGAGACTCAGCATGTCACGGTGCTCACTCTCGCCAGAGCCTTTTTCTGAAAAGGCAAACTTACGGCTCCTTCTCCCACAAGGAAGGTGCCTGCCCTGAAAGATCTTGCTGGTCTTCACTATCCCTCTGCAGCCTATCCACAGGCACAAGAGCATTGGGAATCTCTGCTTTCCCAGAGACTCAGCATGTCACGGTGCTCGTTCTCGGCAGAAGCCTTTTTCTGAAAAGGTAAACTTAGGGCTCCTTCTCCCACAAGGAAGGTGCCAGCCCTGAAAGCTAATGCAATTCTTCACTATCCGTCTGCAGCCTATCCACAGGCACAACAGCACTGGGGATCTCTGCTTTCCCAGAGACTCAGCATGTCACGGTGCTCGTTCTCGGCAGAAGCTTTTTTCTGAAAAGGCAAACTTAGGGCTCCTTCTCCCACAGGGAAGGTGCCAGCCCTGAAAGATCTTGCTGGTCTTCACTATCCCTCTGCAGCCTATCTTTAGCCGCAGCAGCATTGGGGATCTCTGCTTTCCCAGAGACTCAGTATGTCACAGTGCTCGTTCTCGCCAGAAGCTTTTTCTGAAAAGGCAAACGTCTGGCTCCTTCTCCCACAAGGAAGCTGCCAGCCCTGAAAGATCTTGCTGGTCTTCACTATCCCTCTGCAGCCTATCCACAGGCACAACAGCATTGGGGATCGCTGCTTTCCCAGAGACTCAGCATGTCACGGTGCTCGTTCTCGGCAGAAGCTTTTTTCTGAAAAGGCAAACTTACGGCTGCTTCTCCCACAAGGAAGGTGCCAGCCCTGAAAGATCTTGCTGGTCTTCACTATCCCTCTGCAGCCTATCCACAGGCACAACAGCTTTGGGAATCTCTGCTTTCCCAGAGACTCAGCATGTCACGGTGCTCGTTCTCGGCAGAAGCCTTTTTCTGAAAAGGTAAACTTAGGGCTCCTTCTCCCACAAGGAAGGTGCCAGCCCTGAAAGCTAATGCAATTCTTCACTATCCGCCTGCAGCCTATCCACAGGCACAACAGCATTGGGGATCTCTGCTTTCCCAGAGACTCAGCATGTCACGGTGCTCGTTCTCGGCAGAAGCTTTTTTCTGAAAAGGCAAACGTCTGGCTCCTTCTCCCACAAGGAAGGTGCTAGCCCTGAAAGATCTTGCTGGTATTCACTATCCCTCTGCAGCCTATCCACAGGCACAACAGCTTTGGGAATCTCTGCTTTCCCAGAGACTCAGCATGTCACGGTGCTCGCTCTCGGCAGAAGCTTTTTTCTGAAAAGGCAAACTTACGGCTCCTTCTCCCACAAGGAAGGTGCCAGCCCTGAAAGATCTTGCTGGTCTTCACTATCCCTCTGCAGCCTATCCACAGGCACAACAGCTTTGGGGATCTCTGCTTTCCCAGAGACTCAGCATGTCACGGTGCTCGCTCTCGGCAGAAGCTTTTTTCTGAAAAAGAAAACTTTCGGCTCCTTCTCCCACAAGGAAGGTGCCAGGCCTGAAAGCTAATGCAGCTCTTCACTATCCTCCTGCAGCCTATCCACAGGCAAAACAGCACTGGGGATCTCTGCTTTCCCAGAGACTCAGCATGTCACGGTGCTCGCTCTCGCCAGAGCCTTTTTCTGAAAAGGTAAACTTAGGGCTCCTTCTCCCACAAGGAAGGTGCCAGCCCTGAAAGATCTTGCTGTCTTCACTATCCCTCTGCAGCCTATCCACAGGCACAACAGCATTGGGGATCTCTGCTTTCCCAGAGACTCAGCATGTCACGGTGCTCGTTCTCGGCAGAAGCCTTTTTCTGAAAAGGTAAACTTAGGGCTCCTTCTCCCACAAGGAAGGTGCCAGCCCTGAAAGCTAATGCAATTCTTCACTATCCGCCTGCAGCCTATCCACAGGCACAACAGCATTGGGGATCTCTGCTTTCCCAGAGACTCAGCATGTCACGGTGCTCGTTCTCGGCAGAAGCTTTTTTCTGAAAAGGCAAACTTACGGCTCCTTCTCCCACAAGGAAGGTGCCAGCCCTGAAAGATCTTGCTGGTATTCACTATCCCTCTGCAGCCTATCTTTAGCCGCAACAGCACTGGGGATCTCTGCTTTCCCAGAGACTCAGCATGTCACGGTGCTCGTTCTCGGCAGAAGCTTTTTCTGAGAAGGCAAACGTCTGGCTCCTTCTCCCACAAGGAAGGTGCTAGCCCTGAAAGATCTTGCTGGTATTCACTATCCCTCTGCAGCCTATCCACAGGCACAACAGCTTTGGGGATCTCTGCTTTCGCAGAGACTCAGCATGTCACGGTGCTCGCTCTCGGCAGAAGCTTTTTTCTGAAAAGGCAAACTTACGGCTCCTTCTCCCACAGGGAAGGAGCCAGCCCTGAAAGATCTTGCTGGTCTTCACTATCCCTCTGCAGCCTATCCACAGGCACAACAGCTTTGGGGATCTCTGCTTTCCCAGAGACTCAGCATGTCACGGTGCTCGCTCTCGGCAGAAGCTTTTTTCTGAAAAGGCAAACTTACGGCTCCTTCTCCCACAAGGAAGGTGCCAGGCCTGAAAGCTAATGCAGCTCTTCACTATCCTCCTGCAGCCTATCCACAGGCACAACAGCACTGGGGATCCCTGCTTTCCCAGAGACTCAGCATGTCACGGTGCTCGTTCTCGGCAGAAGCTTTTTCTGAAAAGGCAAACTTAGGGCTCCTTCTCCCACAAGGAAGGTGCCAGCCCTGAAAGATCTTGCTGGTCTTCACTATCCCTCTGCAGCCTATCCACAGGCACAACAGCATTGGGGATCGCTGCTTTCCCAGAGACTCAGCATGTCACGGTGCTCGTTCTCGGCAGAAGCTTTTTTCTGAAAAGGCAAACTTACGGCTGCTTCTCCCACAAGGAAGGTGCCAGCCCTGAAAGATCTTGCTGGTCTTCACTATCCCTCTGCAGCCTATCCACAGGCACAAGAGCATTGGGAATCTCTGCTTTCCCAGAGACTCAGCATGTCACGGTGCTCGTTCTCGGCAGAAGCCTTTTTCTGAAAAGGTAAACTTAGGGCTCCTTCTCCCACAAGGAAGGTGCCAGCCCTGAAAGCTAATGCAATTCTTCACTATCTGCCTGCAGCCTATACACAGGCACAACAGCTTTGGGGATCTCTGCTTTCCCAGAGACTCAGCATGTCACGGTGCTCGTTCTCGGCAGAAGCTTTTTTCTGAAAAGGCAAACTTACGGCTGCTTCTCCCACAAGGAAGGTGCCAGCCCTGAAAGATCTTGCTGGTTTTCACTATCCCTTTGCAGCCTATCTATAGCCGCAACAGCACTGGGGATCTCTGCTTTCCCAGAGACTCAGCATGTCACGGTGCTCGTTCTCGGCAGAAGCTTTTTTCTGAAAAGGCAAACTTAGGGCTCCTTCTCCCACAGGGAAGGTGCCAGCCCTGAAAGATCTTGCTGGTCTTCACTATCCCTCTGCAGCCTATCTTTAGCCGCAGCAGCATTGGGGATCTCTGCTTTCCCAGAGACTCAGTATGTCACAGTGCTCGTTCTCGCCAGAAGCTTTTTCTGAAAAGGCAAACGTCTGGCTCCTTCTCCCACAAGGAAGCTGCCAGCCCTGAAAGATCTTGCTGGTCTTCACTATCCCTCTGCAGCCTATCCACAGGCACAACAGCATTGGGGATCGCTGCTTTCCCAGAGACTCATCATGTCACGGTGCTCGCTCTCGGCAGAAGCTTTTTTCTGAAAAGGCAAACTTACGGCTCCTTCTCCCACAGGGAAGGAGCCAGCCCTGAAAGATCTTGCTGGTCTTCACTATCCCTCTGCAGCCTATCCACAGGCACAACAGCTTTGGGGATCTCTGCTTTCCCAGAGACTCAGCATGTCACGGTGCTCGTTCTCGGCAGAAGCCTTTTTCTGAAAAGGTAAACTTAGGGCTCCTTCTCCCACAAGGAAGGTGCCAGCCCTGAAAGCTAATGCAATTCTTCACTATCCGCCTGCAGCCTATCCACAGGCACAACAGCATTGGGGATCTCTGCTTTCCCAGAGACTCAGCATGTCACGGTGCTCGTTCTCGGCAGAAGCTTTTTTCTGAAAAGGCAAACGTCTGGCTCCTTCTCCCACAAGGAAGGTGCTAGCCCTGAAAGATCTTGCTGGTATTCACTATCCCTCTGCAGCCTATCCACAGGCACAACAGCTTTGGGAATCTCTGCTTTCCCAGAGACTCAGCATGTCACGGTGCTCGCTCTCGGCAGAAGCTTTTTTCTGAAAAGGCAAACTTACGGCTCCTTCTCCCACAAGGAAGGTGCCAGCCCTGAAAGATCTTGCTGGTCTTCACTATCCCTCTGCAGCCTATCCACAGGCACAACAGCTTTGGGGATCTCTGCTTTCCCAGAGACTCAGCATGTCACGGTGCTCGCTCTCGGCAGAAGCTTTTTTCTGAAAAAGAAAACTTTCGGCTCCTTCTCCCACAAGGAAGGTGCCAGGCCTGAAAGCTAATGCAGCTCTTCACTATCCTCCTGCAGCCTATCCACAGGCAAAACAGCACTGGGGATCTCTGCTTTCCCAGAGACTCAGCATGTCACGGTGCTCGCTCTCGCCAGAGCCTTTTTCTGAAAAGGTAAACTTAGGGCTCCTTCTCCCACAAGGAAGGTGCCAGCCCTGAAAGATCTTGCTGTCTTCACTATCCCTCTGCAGCCTATCCACAGGCACAACAGCATTGGGGATCTCTGCTTTCCCAGAGACTCAGCATGTCACGGTGCTCGTTCTCGGCAGAAGCCTTTTTCTGAAAAGGTAAACTTAGGGCTCCTTCTCCCACAAGGAAGGTGCCAGCCCTGAAAGCTAATGCAATTCTTCACTATCCGCCTGCAGCCTATCCACAGGCACAACAGCATTGGGGATCTCTGCTTTCCCAGAGACTCAGCATGTCACGGTGCTCGTTCTCGGCAGAAGCTTTTTTCTGAAAAGGCAAACTTACGGCTCCTTCTCCCACAAGGAAGGTGCCAGCCCTGAAAGATCTTGCTGGTATTCACTATCCCTCTGCAGCCTATCTTTAGCCGCAACAGCACTGGGGATCTCTGCTTTCCCAGAGACTCAGCATGTCACGGTGCTCGTTCTCGGCAGAAGCTTTTTCTGAGAAGGCAAACGTCTGGCTCCTTCTCCCACAAGGAAGGTGCTAGCCCTGAAAGATCTTGCTGGTATTCACTATCCCTCTGCAGCCTATCCACAGGCACAACAGCTTTGGGGATCTCTGCTTTCGCAGAGACTCAGCATGTCACGGTGCTCGCTCTCGGCAGAAGCTTTTTTCTGAAAAGGCAAACTTACGGCTCCTTCTCCCACAGGGAAGGAGCCAGCCCTGAAAGATCTTGCTGGTCTTCACTATCCCTCTGCAGCCTATCCACAGGCACAACAGCTTTGGGGATCTCTGCTTTCCCAGAGACTCAGCATGTCACGGTGCTCGCTCTCGGCAGAAGCTTTTTTCTGAAAAGGCAAACTTACGGCTCCTTCTCCCACAAGGAAGGTGCCAGGCCTGAAAGCTAATGCAGCTCTTCACTATCCACCTGCAGCCTATCCACAGGCACAACAGCACTGGGGATCCCTGCTTTCCCAGAGACTCAGCATGTCACGGTGCTCGTTCTCGGCAGAAGCTTTTTCTGAAAAGGCAAACTTAGGGCTCCTTCTCCCACAAGGAAGGTGCCAGCCCTGAAAGATCTTGCTGGTCTTCACTATCCCTCTGCAGCCTATCCACAGGCACAACAGCATTGGGGATCGCTGCTTTCCCAGAGACTCAGCATGTCACGGTGCTCGTTCTCGGCAGAAGCTTTTTTCTGAAAAGGCAAACTTACGGCTGCTTCTCCCACAAGGAAGGTGCCAGCCCTGAAAGATCTTGCTGGTCTTCACTATCCCTCTGCAGCCTATCCACAGGCACAAGAGCATTGGGAATCTCTGCTTTCCCAGAGACTCAGCATGTCACGGTGCTCGTTCTCGGCAGAAGCCTTTTTCTGAAAAGGTAAACTTAGGGCTCCTTCTCCCACAAGGAAGGTGCCAGCCCTGAAAGCTAATGCAATTCTTCACTATCTGCCTGCAGCCTATACACAGGCACAACAGCTTTGGGGATCTCTGCTTTCCCAGAGACTCAGCATGTCACGGTGCTCGTTCTCGGCAGAAGCTTTTTTCTGAAAAGGCAAACTTACGGCTGCTTCTCCCACAAGGAAGGTGCCAGCCCTGAAAGATCTTGCTGGTTTTCACTATCCCTTTGCAGCCTATCTATAGCCGCAACAGCACTGGGGATCTCTGCTTTCCCAGAGACTCAGCATGTCACGGTGCTCGTTCTCGGCAGAAGCTTTTTTCTGAAAAGGCAAACTTAGGGCTCCTTCTCCCACAGGGAAGGTGCCAGCCCTGAAAGATCTTGCTGGTCTTCACTATCCCTCTGCAGCCTATCTTTAGCCGCAGCAGCATTGGGGATCTCTGCTTTCCCAGAGACTCAGTATGTCACAGTGCTCGTTCTCGCCAGAAGCTTTTTCTGAAAAGGCAAACGTCTGGCTCCTTCTCCCACAAGGAAGCTGCCAGCCCTGAAAGATCTTGCTGGTCTTCACTATCCCTCTGCAGCCTATCCACAGGCACAACAGCATTGGGGATCGCTGCTTTCCCAGAGACTCATCATGTCACGGTGCTCGCTCTCGGCAGAAGCTTTTTTCTGAAAAGGCAAACTTACGGCTCCTTCTCCCACAGGGAAGGAGCCAGCCCTGAAAGATCTTGCTGGTCTTCACTATCCCTCTGCAGCCTATCCACAGGCACAACAGCTTTGGGGATCTCTGCTTTCCCAGAGACTCAGCATGTCACGGTGCTCGTTCTCGGCAGAAGCTTTTTTCTGAAAAGGCAAACTTACGGCTCCTTCTCCCACAAGGAAGGTGCCAGGCCTGAAAGCTAATGCAGCTCTTCACTATCCTCATGCAGCCTATCCACAGGCAAAACAGCACTGGGGATCTCTGCTTTCCCAGAGACTCAGCATGTCACGGTGCTCGTTCTCGCCAGAAGCTTTTTCTGAAAAGGCAAACTTAGGGCTCCTTCTCCCACAAGGAAGGTGCCAGCCCTGAAAGATCTTGCTGGTCTTCACTATCCCTCTGCAGCCTATCCACAGGCACAACAGCATTGGGGATCGCTGCTTTCCCAGAGACTCAGCATGTCACGGTGCTCGTTCTCGGCAGAAGCTTTTTTCTGAAAAGGCAAACTTACGGCTGCTTCTCCCACAAGGAAGGTGCCAGCCCTGAAAGATCTTGCTGGTCTTCACTATCCCTCTGCAGCCTATCCACAGGCACAAGAGCATTGGAAATCTCTGCTTTCCCAGAGACTCAGCATGTCACGGTGCTCGTTCTCGGCAGAAGCCTTTTTCTGAAAAGGTAAACTTACGGCTGCTTCTCCCACAAGGAAGGTGCCAGCCCTGAAAGCTAATGCAATTCTTCACTATCCGTCTGCAGCCTATCCACAGGCACAACAGCACTGGGGATCTCTGCTTTCCCAGAGACTCAGCATGTCACGGTGCTCGTTCTCGGCAGAAGCTTTTTTCTGAAAAGGCAAACTTAGGGCTCCTTCTCCCACAGGGAAGGTGCCAGCCCTGAAAGATCTTGCTGGTCTTCACTATCCCTCTGCAGCCTATCTTTAGCCGCAGCAGCATTGGGGATCTCTGCTTTCCCAGAGACTCAGCATGTCACGGTGCTCGTTCTCGGCAGAAGCTTTTTTCTGAAAAGGCAAACGTCTGGCTCCTTCTCCCACAAGGAAGCTGCCAGCCCTGAAAGATCTTGCTAGTCTTCACTATCTCTCTGCAGCCTATCCACAGGCACAACAGCATTGGGGATCGCTGCTTTCCCAGAGACTCAGTATGTCGCAGTGCTCGTTCTCGCCAGAAGCTTTTTCTGAATAGGCAAACGTCTGGCTCCTTCTCCCACAAGGAAGCTGCCAGCCCTGAAAGATCTTGCTGGTCTTCACTATCCCTCTGCAGCCTATCCACAGGCACAACAGCTTTTGGGATCACTGCTTTCCCAGAGACTCAGTATGTCACAGTGCTCGTTCTCGCCAGAAGCTTTTTCTGAAAAGGCAAACGTCTGGCTCCTTCTCCCACAAGGAAGGTGCTAGCCCTGAAAGATCTTGCTGGTATTCACTATCCCTCTGCAGCCTATCCACAGGCACAACAGCTTTGGGGATCTCTGCTTTCCCAGAGACTCAGCATGTCACGGTGCTCGCTCTCGGCAGAAGCTTTTTTCTGAAAAGGCAAACTTACGGCTCCTTCTCCCACAGGGAAGGAGCCAGCCCTGAAAGATCTTGCTGGTCTTCACTATCCCTCTGCAGCCTATCCACAGGCACAACAGCTTTGGGGATCTCTGCTTTCCCAGAGACTCAGCATGTCACGGTGCTCGTTCTCGGCAGAAGCTTTTTTCTGAAAAGGCAAACTTACGGCTCCTTCTCCCACAAGGAAGGTGCCAGGCCTGAAAGCTAATGCAGCTCTTCACTATCCTCATGCAGCCTATCCACAGGCAAAACAGCACTGGGGATCTCTGCTTTCCCAGAGACTCAGCATGTCACGGTGCTCGTTCTCGCCAGAAGCTTTTTCTGAAAAGGCAAACTTAGGGCTCCTTCTCCCACAAGGAAGGTGCCAGCCCTGAAAGATCTTGCTGGTCTTCACTATCCCTCTGCAGCCTATCCACAGGCACAACAGCATTGGGGATCGCTGCTTTCCCAGAGACTCAGCATGTCACGGTGCTCGTTCTCGGCATAAGCTTTTTTCTGAAAAGGCAAACTTACGGCTGCTTCTCCCACAAGGAAGGTGCCAGCCCTGAAAGATCTTGCTGGTCTTCACTATCCCTCTGCAGCCTATCCACAGGCACAAGAGCATTGGGAATCTCTGCTTTCCCAGAGACTCAGCATGTCACGGTGCTCGTTCTCGGCAGAAGCCTTTTTCTGAAAAGGTAAACTTAGGGCTCCTTCTCCCACAAGGAAGGTGCCAGCCCTGAAAGCTAATGCAATTCTTCACTATCTGCCTGCAGCCTATACACAGGCACTACAGCTTTGGGGATCTCTGCTTTCCCAGAGACTCAGCATGTCACGGTGCTCGTTCTCGGCAGAAGCTTTTTTCTGAAAAGGCAAACTTACGGCTGCTTCTCCCACAAGGAAGGTGCCAGCCCTGAAAGATCTTGCTGGTTTTCACTATCCCTTTGCAGCCTATCTATAGCCGCAACAGCACTGGGGATCTCTGCTTTCCCAGAGACTCAGCATGTCACGGTGCTCGTTCTCGGCAGAAGCTTTTTTCTGAAAAGGCAAACTTAGGGCTCCTTCTCCCACAAGGAAGGTGCCAGCCCTGAAAGATCTTGCTGGTCTTCACTATCCCTCTGCAGCCTATCTTTAGCCGCAACAGCATTGGGGATCTCTGCTTTCCCAGAGACTCAGCATGTCACGGTGCTCGTTCTCGGCAGAAGCTTTTTTCTGAAAAGGCAAACGTCTGGCTCCTTCTCCCACAAGGAAGGTGCCAGCCCTGAAAGATCTTGCTGGTCTTCACTATCCCTCTGCAGCCTATCCACAGGCACAACAGCATTGGGGATCGCTGCTTTCCCAGAGACTCAGCAAGTCACGGTGCTCGTTCTCGGCAGAAGCTTTTTTCTGAAAAGGCAAACGTCTGGCTCCTTCTCCCACAAGGAAGGTGCCAGCCCTGAAAGATCTGCTGGTCTTCACTATCCCTCTGCAGCCTATCCACAGGCACAACAGCACAGGGGATCTCTGCTTTCCCAGAGACTCAGCATGTCACGGTGCTCGTTCTCGGCAGAAGCTTTTTTCTGAAAAGGCAAACTTAGGGCTCCTTCTCCCACAGGGAAGGTGCCAGCCCTGAAAGATCTTGCTGGTCTTCACTATCCCTCTGCAGCCTATCTTTAGCCGCAGCAGCATTGGGGATCTCTGCTTTCCCAGAGACTCAGTATGTCACAGTGCTCGTTCTCGCAAGAAGCTTTTTCTGAAAAGGCAAACGTCTGGCTCCTTCTCCCACAAGGAAGCTGCCAGCCCTGAAAGATCTTGCTGGTCTTCACTATCCCTCTGCAGCCTATCCACAGGCACAACAGCATTGGGGATCGCTGCTTTCCCAGAGACTCAGCATGTCACGGTGCTCGTTCTCGGCAGAAGCTTTTTTCTGAATAGGCAAACTTACGGCTGCTTCTCCCACAAGGAAGCTGCCAGCCCTGAAAGATCTTGCTGGTCTTCACTATCCCTCTGCAGCCTATCCACAGGCACAAGAGCATTGGGAATCTCTGCTTTCCCAGAGACTCAGCATGTCACGGTGCTCGTTCTCGGCAGAAGCCTTTTTCTGAAAAGGTAAACTTAGGGCTCCTTCTCCCACAAGGAAGGTGCCAGCCCTGAAAGCTAATGCAATTCTTCACTATCCGCCTGCAGCCTATCCACAGGCACAACAGCATTGGGGATCTCTGCTTTCCCAGAGACTCAGCATGTCACGGTGCTCGTTCTCGGCAGAAGCTTTTTTCTGAAAAGGCAAACGTCTGGCTCCTTCTCCCACAAGGAAGGTGCTAGCCCTGAAAGATCTTGCTGGTATTCACTATCCCTCTGCAGCCTATCCACAGGCACAACAGCTTTGGAGATCTCTGCTTTCCCAGAGACTCAGCATGTCACGGTGCTCGCTCTCGGCAGAAGCTTTTTTCTGAAAAAGAAAACTTTCGGCTCCTTCTCCCACAAGGAAGGTGCCAGCCCTGAAAGCTAATGCAGCTCTTCACTATCCTCCTGCAGCCTATCCACAGGCAAAACAGCACTGGGGATCTCTGCTTTCCCAGAGACTCAGCATGTCACGGTGCTCACTCTCGCCAGAGCCTTTTTCTGAAAAGGCAAACTTACGGCTCCTTCTCCCACAAGGAAGGTGCCTGCCCTGAAAGATCTTGCTGGTCTTCACTATCCCTCTGCAGCCTATCCACAGGCACAAGAGCATTGGGAATCTCTGCTTTCCCAGAGACTCAGCATGTCACGGTGCTCGTTCTCGGCAGAAGCCTTTTTCTGAAAAGGTAAACTTAGGGCTCCTTCTCCCACAAGGAAGGTGCCAGCCCTGAAAGCTAATGCAATTCTTCACTATCCGTCTGCAGCCTATCCACAGGCACAACAGCACTGGGGATCTCTGCTTTCCCAGAGACTCAGCATGTCACGGTGCTCGTTCTCGGCAGAAGCTTTTTTCTGAAAAGGCAAACTTAGGGCTCCTTCTCCCACAGGGAAGGTGCCAGCCCTGAAAGATCTTGCTGGTCTTCACTATCCCTCTGCAGCCTATCTTTAGCCGCAGCAGCATTGGGGATCTCTGCTTTCCCAGAGACTCAGTATGTCACAGTGCTCGTTCTCGCCAGAAGCTTTTTCTGAAAAGGCAAACGTCTGGCTCCTTCTCCCACAAGGAAGCTGCCAGCCCTGAAAGATCTTGCTGGTCTTCACTATCCCTCTGCAGCCTATCCACAGGCACAACAGCATTGGGGATCGCTGCTTTCCCAGAGACTCAGCATGTCACGGTGCTCGTTCTCGGCAGAAGCTTTTTTCTGAAAAGGCAAACTTACGGCTGCTTCTCCCACAAGGAAGGTGCCAGCCCTGAAAGATCTTGCTGGTCTTCACTATCCCTCTGCAGCCTATCCACAGGCACAACAGCTTTGGGAATCTCTGCTTTCCCAGAGACTCAGCATGTCACGGTGCTCGTTCTCGGCAGAAGCCTTTTTCTGAAAAGGTAAACTTAGGGCTCCTTCTCCCACAAGGAAGGTGCCAGCCCTGAAAGCTAATGCAATTCTTCACTATCCGCCTGCAGCCTATCCACAGGCACAACAGCATTGGGGATCTCTGCTTTCCCAGAGACTCAGCATGTCACGGTGCTCGTTCTCGGCAGAAGCTTTTTTCTGAAAAGGCAAACGTCTGGCTCCTTCTCCCACAAGGAAGGTGCTAGCCCTGAAAGATCTTGCTGGTATTCACTATCCCTCTGCAGCCTATCCACAGGCACAACAGCTTTGGGAATCTCTGCTTTCCCAGAGACTCAGCATGTCACGGTGCTCGCTCTCGGCAGAAGCTTTTTTCTGAAAAGGCAAACTTACGGCTCCTTCTCCCACAAGGAAGGTGCCAGCCCTGAAAGATCTTGCTGGTCTTCACTATCCCTCTGCAGCCTATCCACAGGCACAACAGCTTTGGGGATCTCTGCTTTCCCAGAGACTCAGCATGTCACGGTGCTCGCTCTCGGCAGAAGCTTTTTTCTGAAAAAGAAAACTTTCGGCTCCTTCTCCCACAAGGAAGGTGCCAGGCCTGAAAGCTAATGCAGCTCTTCACTATCCTCCTGCAGCCTATCCACAGGCAAAACAGCACTGGGGATCTCTGCTTTCCCAGAGACTCAGCATGTCACGGTGCTCGCTCTCGCCAGAGCCTTTTTCTGAAAAGGTAAACTTAGGGCTCCTTCTCCCACAAGGAAGGTGCCAGCCCTGAAAGATCTTGCTGTCTTCACTATCCCTCTGCAGCCTATCCACAGGCACAACAGCATTGGGGATCTCTGCTTTCCCAGAGACTCAGCATGTCACGGTGCTCGTTCTCGGCAGAAGCCTTTTTCTGAAAAGGTAAACTTAGGGCTCCTTCTCCCACAAGGAAGGTGCCAGCCCTGAAAGCTAATGCAATTCTTCACTATCCGCCTGCAGCCTATCCACAGGCACAACAGCATTGGGGATCTCTGCTTTCCCAGAGACTCAGCATGTCACGGTGCTCGTTCTCGGCAGAAGCTTTTTTCTGAAAAGGCAAACTTACGGCTCCTTCTCCCACAAGGAAGGTGCCAGCCCTGAAAGATCTTGCTGGTATTCACTATCCCTCTGCAGCCTATCTTTAGCCGCAACAGCAGTGGGGATCTCTGCTTTCCCAGAGACTCAGCATGTCACGGTGCTCGTTCTCGGCAGAAGCTTTTTCTGAGAAGGCAAACGTCTGGCTCCTTCTCCCACAAGGAAGGTGCTAGCCCTGAAAGATCTTGCTGGTATTCACTATCCCTCTGCAGCCTATCCACAGGCACAACAGCTTTGGGGATCTCTGCTTTCGCAGAGACTCAGCATGTCACGGTGCTCGCTCTCGGCAGAAGCTTTTTTCTGAAAAGGCAAACTTACGGCTCCTTCTCCCACAGGGAAGGAGCCAGCCCTGAAAGATCTTGCTGGTCTTCACTATCCCTCTGCAGCCTATCCACAGGCACAACAGCTTTGGGGATCTCTGCTTTCCCAGAGACTCAGCATGTCACGGTGCTCGCTCTCGGCAGAAGCTTTTTTCTGAAAAGGCAAACTTACGGCTCCTTCTCCCACAAGGAAGGTGCCAGGCCTGAAAGCTAATGCAGCTCTTCACTATCCTCCTGCAGCCTATCCACAGGCACAACAGCACTGGGGATCCCTGCTTTCCCAGAGACTCAGCATGTCACGGTGCTCGTTCTCGGCAGAAGCTTTTTCTGAAAAGGCAAACTTAGGGCTCCTTCTCCCACAAGGAAGGTGCCAGCCCTGAAAGATCTTGCTGGTCTTCACTATCCCTCTGCAGCCTATCCACAGGCACAACAGCATTGGGGATCGCTGCTTTCCCAGAGACTCAGCATGTCACGGTGCTCGTTCTCGGCAGAAGCTTTTTTCTGAAAAGGCAAACTTACGGCTGCTTCTCCCACAAGGAAGGTGCCAGCCCTGAAAGATCTTGCTGGTCTTCACTATCCCTCTGCAGCCTATCCACAGGCACAAGAGCATTGGGAATCTCTGCTTTCCCAGAGACTCAGCATGTCACGGTGCTCGTTCTCGGCAGAAGCCTTTTTCTGAAAAGGTAAACTTAGGGCTCCTTCTCCCACAAGGAAGGTGCCAGCCCTGAAAGCTAATGCAATTCTTCACTATCTGCCTGCAGCCTATACACAGGCACAACAGCTTTGGGGATCTCTGCTTTCCCAGAGACTCAGCATGTCACGGTGCTCGTTCTCGGCAGAAGCTTTTTTCTGAAAAGGCAAACTTACGGCTGCTTCTCCCACAAGGAAGGTGCCAGCCCTGAAAGATCTTGCTGGTTTTCACTATCCCTTTGCAGCCTATCTATAGCCGCAACAGCACTGGGGATCTCTGCTTTCCCAGAGACTCAGCATGTCACGGTGCTCGTTCTCGGCAGAAGCTTTTTTCTGAAAAGGCAAACTTAGGGCTCCTTCTCCCACAGGGAAGGTGCCAGCCCTGAAAGATCTTGCTGGTCTTCACTATCCCTCTGCAGCCTATCTTTAGCCGCAGCAGCATTGGGGATCTCTGCTTTCCCAGAGACTCAGTATGTCACAGTGCTCGTTCTCGCCAGAAGCTTTTTCTGAAAAGGCAAACGTCTGGCTCCTTCTCCCACAAGGAAGCTGCCAGCCCTGAAAGATCTTGCTGGTCTTCACTATCCCTCTGCAGCCTATCCACAGGCACAACAGCATTGGGGATCGCTGCTTTCCCAGAGACTCATCATGTCACGGTGCTCGCTCTCGGCAGAAGCTTTTTTCTGAAAAGGCAAACTTACGGCTGCTTCTCCCACAAGGAAGGTGCCAGCCCTGAAAGATCTTGCTGGTCTTCACTATCCCTCTGCAGCCTATCCACAGGCACAAGAGCATTGGAAATCTCTGCTTTCCCAGAGACTCAGCATGTCACGGTGCTCGTTCTCGGCAGAAGCCTTTTTCTGAAAAGGTAAACTTACGGCTGCTTCTCCCACAAGGAAGGTGCCAGCCCTGAAAGCTAATGCAATTCTTCACTATCCGCCTGCAGCCTATCCACAGGCACAACAGCACTGGGGATCTCTGCTTTCCCAGAGACTCAGCATGTCACGGTGCTCGTTCTCGGCAGAAGCTTTTTTCTGAAAAGGCAAACTTAGGGCTCCTTCTCCCACAGGGAAGGTGCCAGCCCTGAAAGATCTTGCTGGTCTTCACTATCCCTCTGCAGCCTATCCACAGGCACAACAGCATTGGGGATCGCTGCTTTCCCAGAGACTCAGTATGTCACAGTGCTCGTTCTCGCCAGAAGCTTTTTCTGAAAAGGCAAACGTCTGGCTCCTTCTCCCACAAGGAAGCTGCCAGCCCTGAAAGATCTTGCTGGTCTTCACTATCCCTCTGCAGCCTATCCACAGGCACAACAGCACTGGGGATCCCTGCTTTCCCAGAGACTCAGTATGTCACAGTGCTCGTTCTCGCCAGAAGCTTTTTCTGAAAAGGCAAACGTCTGGCTCCTTCTCCCACAAGGAAGCTGCCAGCCCTGAAAGATCTTGCTGGTCTTCACTATCCCTCTGCAGCCTATCCACAGGCACAACAGCATTGGGGATCGCTGCTTTCCCAGAGACTCAGCATGTCACGGTGCTCGTTCTCGGCAGAAGCTTTTTTCTGAAAAGGCAAACTTACGGCTGCTTCTCCCACAAGGAAGGTGCCAGCCCTGAAAGATCTTGCTGGTCTTCACTATCCCTCTGCAGCCTATCCACAGGCACAACAGCTTTGGGAATCTCTGCTTTCCCAGAGACTCAGCATGTCACGGTGCTCGTTCTCGGCAGAAGCCTTTTTCTGAAAAGGTAAACTTAGGGCTCCTTCTCCCACAAGGAAGGTGCCAGCCCTGAAAGCTAATGCAATTCTTCACTATCCGCCTGCAGCCTATCCACAGGCACAACAGCATTGGGGATCTCTGCTTTCCCAGAGACTCAGCATGTCACGGTGCTCGTTCTCGGCAGAAGCTTTTTTCTGAAAAGGCAAACGTCTGGCTCCTTCTCCCACAAGGAAGGTGCTAGCCCTGAAAGATCTTGCTGGTATTCACTATCCCTCTGCAGCCTATCCACAGGTACAACAGCTTTGGGAATCTCTGCTTTCCCAGAGACTCATCATGTCACGGTGCTCGCTCTCGGCAGAAGCTTTTTTCTGAAAAGGCAAGCTTACGGCTCCTTCTCCCACAAGGAAGGTGCCAGCCCTGAAAGATCTTGCTGGTATTCACTATCCCTCTGCAGCCTATCCACAGGCACAACAGCTTTGGGGATCTCTGCTTTCCCAGAGACTCAGCATGTCACGGTGCTCGCTCTCGGCAGAGCCTTTTTCTGAAAAGGCAAACTTTCGGCTCCTTCTCCCACAAGGAAGGTGCCAGGCCTGAAAGCTAATGCAGCTCTTCACTATCCTCCTGCAGCCTATCCACAGGCAAAACAGCACTGGGGATCTCTGCTTTCCCAGAGACTCAGCATGTCACGGTGCTCGCTCTCGCCAGAGCCTTTTTCTGAAAAGGTAAACTTAGGGCTCCTTCTCCCACAAGGAAGGTGCCAGCCCTGAAAGATCTTGCTGGTCTTCACTATCCCTCTGCAGCCTATCCACAGGCACAACAGCATTGGGGATCTCTGCTTTCCCAGAGACTCAGCATGTCACGGTGCTCGTTCTCGGCAGAAGCCTTTTTCTGAAAAGGTAAACTTAGGGCTCCTTCTCCCACAAGGAAGGTGCCAGCCCTGAAAGCTAATGCAATTCTTCACTATCCGCCTGCAGCCTATCCACAGGCACAACAGCATTGGGGATCTCTGCTTTCCCAGAGACTCAGCATGTCACGGTGCTCGTTCTCGGCAGAAGCTTTTTTCTGAAAAGGCAAACTTACGGCTCCTTCTCCCACAAGGAAGGTGCCAGCCCTGAAAGATCTTGCTGGTATTCACTATCCCTCTGCAGCCTATCTTTAGCCGCAACAGCACTGGGGATCTCTGCTTTCCCAGAGACTCAGCATGTCACGGTGCTCGTTCTCGGCAGAAGCTTTTTCTGAGAAGGCAAACGTCTGGCTCCTTCTCCCACAAGGAAGGTGCTAGCCCTGAAAGATCTTGCTGGTCTTCACTATCCCTCTGCAGCCTATCCACAGGCACAACAGCTTTGGGGATCTCTGCTTTCCCAGAGACTCAGCATGTCACGGTGCTCGCTCTCGGCAGAAGCTTTTTTCTGAAAAGGCAAACTTACGGCTCCTTCTCCCACAGGGAAGGAGCCAGCCCTGAAAGATCTTGCTGGTCTTCACTATCCCTCTGCAGCCTATCCACAGGCACAACAGCTTTGGGGATCTCTGCTTTCCCAGAGACTCAGCATGTCACGGTGCTCGTTCTCGGCAGAAGCTTTTTTCTGAAAAGGCAAACTTACGGCTCCTTCTCCCACAAGGAAGGTGCCAGGCCTGAAAGCTAATGCAGCTCTTCACTATCCTCCTGCAGCCTATCCACAGGCAAAACAGCACTGGGGATCTCTGCTTTCCCAGAGACTCAGCATGTCACGGTGCTCGCTCTCGGCAGAAGCTTTTTTCTGAAAAGGCAAACTTACGGCTGCTTCTCCCACAAGGAAGGTGCCAGCCCTGAAAGATCTTGCTGGTCTTCACTATCCCTCTGCAGCCTATCCACAGGCACAACAGCACTGGGGATCCCTGCTTTCCCAGAGACACAGTATGTCACAGTGCTCGTTCTCGCCAGAAGCTTTTTCTGAAAAGGCAAACGTCTGGCTCCTTCTCCCACAAGGAAGCTGCCAGCCCTGAAAGATCTTGCTGGTCTTCACTATCCCTCTGCAGCCTATCCACAGGCACAACAGCACTGGGGATCTCTGCTTTCCCAGAGACTCAGCATGTCACGGTGCTCGTTCTCGGCAGAAGCTTTTTCTGAAAAGGCAAACTTAGGGCTCCTTCTCCCACAAGGAAGGTGCCAGCCCTGAAAGATCTTGCTGGTCTTCACTATCCCTCTGCAGCCTATCCACAGGCACAAGAGCATTGGGAATCTCTGCTTTCCCAGAGACTCAGCATGTCACGGTGCTCGTTCTCGGCAGAAGCCTTTTTCTGAAAAGGTAAACTTAGGGCTCCTTCTCCCACAAGGAAGGTGCCAGCCCTGAAAGCTAATGCAATTCTTCACTATCCGCCTGCAGCCTATACACAGGCACAACAGCACTGGGGATCTCTGCTTTCCCAGAGACTCAGCATGTCACGGTGCTCGTTCTCGGCAGAAGCTTTTTTCTGAAAAGGCAAACTTACGGCTGCTTCTCCCACAAGGAAGGTGCCAGCCCTGAAAGATCTTGCTGGTTTTCACTATCCCTTTGCAGCCTATCTATAGCCGCAACAGCACTGGGGATCTCTGCTTTCCCAGAGACTCAGTATGTCACAGTGCTCGTTCTCGCCAGAAGCTTTTTCTGAAAAGGCAAACTTACGGCTGCTTCTCCCACAAGGAAGGTGCCAGCCCTGAAAGATCTTGCTGGTCTTCACTATCCCTCTGCAGCCTATCCACAGGCACAAGAGCATTGGGAATCTCTGCTTTCCCAGAGACTCAGCATGTCACGGTGCTCACTCTCGGCAGAAGCCTTTTTCTGAAAAGGTAAACTTAGGGCTCCTTCTCCCACAAGGAAGGTGCCAGCCCTGAAAGCTAATGCAATTCTTCACTATCCGCCTGCAGCCTATCCACAGGCACAACAGCACTGGGGATCTCTGCTTTCCCAGAGACTCAGCATGTCACGGTGCTCGTTCTCGGCAGAAGCTTTTTCTGAAAAGGCAAACGTCTGGCTCCTTCTCCCGCAAGGAAGCTGCCAGCCCTGAAAGATCTTGCTGGTCTTCACTATCCCTCTGCAGCCTATCCACAGGCACAACAGCATTGGGGATCGCTGCTTTCCCAGAGACTCAGCATGTCACGGTGCTCGTTCTCGGCAGAAGCTTTTTTCTGAAAAGGCAAACTTACGGCTGCTTCTCCCACAAGGAAGGTGCCAGCCCTGAAAGATCTTGCTGGTCTTCACTATCCCTCTGCAGCCTATCCACAGGCACAACAGCTTTGGGAATCTCTGCTTTCCCAGAGACTCAGCATGTCACGGTGCTCGTTCTCGGCAGAAGCCTTTTTCTGAAAAGGTAAACTTAGGGCTCCTTCTCCCACAAGGAAGGTGCCAGCCCTGAAAGCTAATGCAATTCTTCACTATCCGCCTGCAGCCTATCCACAGGCACAACAGCATTGGGGATCTCTGCTTTCCCAGAGACTCAGCATGTCACGGTGCTCGTTCTCGGCAGAAGCTTTTTTCTGAAAAGGCAAACGTCTGGCTCCTTCTCCCACAAGGAAGGTGCTAGCCCTGAAAGATCTTGCTGGTATTCACTATCCCTCTGCAGCCTATCCACAGGTACAACAGCTTTGGGAATCTCTGCTTTCCCAGAGACTCAGCATGTCACGGTGCTCGCTCTCGGCAGAAGCTTTTTTCTGAAAAGGCAAACTTACGGCTCCTTCTCCCACAAGGAAGGTGCCAGCCCTGAAAGATCTTGCTGGTATTCACTATCCCTCTGCAGCCTATCCACAGGCACAACAGCTTTGGGGATCTCTGCTTTCCCAGAGACTCAGCATGTCACGGTGCTCGCTCTCGGCAGAAGCTTTTTTCTGAAAAAGAAAACTTTCGGCTCCTTCTCCCACAAGGAAGGTGCCAGGCCTGAAAGCTAATGCAGCTCTTCACTATCCTCCTGCAGCCTATCCACAGGCAAAACAGCACTGGGGATCTCTGCTTTCCCAGAGACTCAGCATGTCACGGTGCTCGCTCTCGCCAGAGCCTTTTTCTGAAAAGGTAAACTTAGGGCTCCTTCTCCCACAAGGAAGGTGCCAGCCCTGAAAGATCTTGCTGGTCTTCACTATCCCTCTGCAGCCTATCCACAGGCACAACAGCATTGGGGATCTCTGCTTTCACAGAGACTCAGCATGTCACGGTGCTCGTTCTCGGCAGAAGCCTTTTTCTGAAAAGGTAAACTTAGGGCTCCTTCTCCCACAAGGAAGGTGCCAGCCCTGAAAGCTAATGCAATTCTTCACTATCCGCCTGCAGCCTATCCACAGGCACAACAGCATTGGGGATCTCTGCTTTCCCAGAGACTCAGCATGTCACGGTGCTCGTTCTCGGCAGAAGCTTTTTTCTGAAAAGGCAAACTTACGGCTCCTTCTCCCACAAGGAAGGTGCCAGCCCTGAAAGATCTTGCTGGTATTCACTATCCCTCTGCAGCCTATCATGAGCCGCAACAGCACTGGGGATCTCTGCTTTCCCAGAGACTCAGCATGTCACGGTGCTCGTTCTCGGCAGAAGCTTTTTCTGAGAAGGCAAACGTCTGGCTCCTTCTCCCACAAGGAAGGTGCTAGCCCTGAAAGATCTTGCTGGTATTCACTATCCCTCTGCAGCCTATCCACAGGCACAACAGCTTTGGGGATCTCTGCTTTCCCAGAGACTCAGCATGTCACGGTGCTCGCTCTCGGCAGAAGCTTTTTTCTGAAAAGGCAAACTTACGGCTCCTTCTCCCACAGGGAAGGAGCCAGCCCTGAAAGATCTTGCTGGTCTTCACTATCCCTCTGCAGCCTATCCACAGGCACAACAGCTTTGGGGATCTCTGCTTTCCCAGAGACTCAGCATGTCACGGTGCTCGTTCTCGGCAGAAGCTTTTTTCTGAAAAGGCAAACTTACGGCTCCTTCTCCCACAAGGAAGGTGCCAGGCCTGAAAGCTAATGCAGCTCTTCACTATCCTCCTGCAGCCTATCCACAGGCAAAACAGCACTGGGGATCTCTGCTTTCCCAGAGACTCAGCATGTCACGGTGCTCGCTCTCGGCAGAAGCTTTTTTCTGAAAAGGCAAACTTACGGCTGCTTCTCCCACAAGGAAGGTGCCAGCCCTGAAAGATCTTGCTGGTCTTCACTATCCCTCTGCAGCCTATCCACAGGCACAACAGCACTGGGGATCCCTGCTTTCCCAGAGACACAGTATGTCACAGTGCTCGTTCTCGCCAGAAGCTTTTTCTGAAAAGGCAAACGTCTGGCTCCTTCTCCCACAAGGAAGCTGCCAGCCCTGAAAGATCTTGCTGGTCTTCACTATCCCTCTGCAGCCTATCCACAGGCACAACAGCACTGGGGATCTCTGCTTTCCCAGAGACTCAGCATGTCACGGTGCTCGTTCTCGGCAGAAGCTTTTTCTGAAAAGGCAAACTTAGGGCTCCTTCTCCCACAAGGAAGGTGCCAGCCCTGAAAGATCTTGCTGGTCTTCACTATCCCTCTGCAGCCTATCCACAGGCACAACAGCATTGGGGATCGCTGCTTTCCCAGAGACTCAGCATGTCACGGTGCTCGTTCTCGGCAGAAGCTTTTTTCTGAAAAGGCAAACTTACGGCTGCTTCTCCCACAAGGAAGGTGCCAGCCCTGAAAGATCTTGCTGGTCTTCACTATCCCTCTGCAGCCTATCCACAGGCACAAGAGCATTGGGAATCTCTGCTTTCCCAGAGACTCAGCATGTCACGGTGCTCGTTCTCGGCAGAAGCCTTTTTCTGAAAAGGTAAACTTAGGGCTCCTTCTCCCACAAGGAAGGTGCCAGCCCTGAAAGCTAATGCAATTCTTCACTATCCGCCTGCAGCCTATACACAGGCACAACAGCACTGGGGATCTCTGCTTTCCCAGAGACTCAGCATGTCACGGTGCTCGTTCTCGGCAGAAGCTTTTTTCTGAAAAGGCAAACTTACGGCTGCTTCTCCCACAAGGAAGGTGCCAGCCCTGAAAGATCTTGCTGGTTTTCACTATCCCTTTGCAGCCTATCTATAGCCGCAACAGCACTGGGGATCTCTGCTTTCCCAGAGACTCAGCATGTCACGGTGCTCGTTCTCGGCAGAAGCTTTTTTCTGAAAAGGCAAACTTAGGGCTCCTTCTCCCACAAGGAAGCTGCCAGCCCTGAAAGATCTTGCTGGTCTTCACTATCCCTCTGCAGCCTATCCACAGGCACAACAGCACTGGGGATCCCTGCTTTCCCAGAGACTCAGTATGTCACAGTGCTCGTTCTCGCCAGAAGCTTTTTCTGAAAAGGCAAACTTACGGCTGCTTCTCCCACAAGGAAGGTGCCAGCCCTGAAAGATCTTGCTGGTCTTCACTATCCCTCTGCAGCCTATCCACAGGCACAAGAGCATTGGGAATCTCTGCTTTCCCAGAGACTCAGCATGTCACGGTGCTCGTTCTCGGCAGAAGCTTTTTTCTGAAAAGGCAAACTTACGGCTCCTTCTCCCACAAGGAAGGTGCCAGCCCTGAAAGCTAATGCAATTCTTCACTATCCGCCTGCAGCCTATCCACAGGCACAACAGCACTGGGGATCTCTGCTTTCCCAGAGACTCAGCATGTCACGGTGCTCACTCTCGGCAGAAGCTTTTTTCTGAAAAGGCAAACTTACGGCTGCTTCTCCCACAAGGAAGGTGCCAGCCCTGAAAGATCTTGCTGGTCTTCACTATCCCTCTGCAGCCTATCCACAGGCACAACAGCATTGGGGATCGCTGCTTTCCCAGAGACTCAGCAAGTCACGGTGCTCGTTCTCGGCAGAAGCTTTTTTCTGAAAAGGCAAACGTCTGGCTCCTTCTCCCACAAGGAAGCTGCCAGCCCTGAAAGATCTTGCTGGTCTTCACTATCCCTCTGCAGCCTATCCACAGGCACAACAGCTTTGGGGATCTCTGCTTTCCCAGAGACTCAGCATGTCACGGTGCTCGCTCTCGGCAGAAGCTTTTTTCTGAAAAAGAAAACTTTCGGCTCCTTCTCCCACAAGGAAGGTGCCAGGCCTGAAAGCTAATGCAGCTCTTCACTATCCTCCTGCAGCCTATCCACAGGCAAAACAGCACTGGGGATCTCTGCTTTCCCAGAGACTCAGCATGTCACGGTGCTCACTCTCGCCAGAGCCTTTTTCTGAAAAGGCAAACTTACGGCTCCTTCTCCCACAAGGAAGGTGCCTGCCCTGAAAGATCTTGCTGGTCTTCACTATCCCTCTGCAGCCTATCCACAGGCACAAGAGCATTGGGAATCTCTGCTTTCCCAGAGACTCAGCATGTCACGGTGCTCGTTCTCGGCAGAAGCCTTTTTCTGAAAAGGTAAACTTAGGGCTCCTTCTCCCACAAGGAAGGTGCCAGCCCTGAAAGCTAATGCAATTCTTCACTATCCGCCTGCAGCCTATCCACACCACAACAGCACTGGGGATCTCTGCTTTCCCAGAGACTCAGCATGTCACGGTGCTCGTTCTCGGCAGAAGCTTTTTTCTGAAAAGGCAAACTTAGGGCTCCTTCTCCCACAAGGAAGCTGCCAGCCCTGAAAGATCTTGCTGGTCTTCACTATCCCTCTGCAGCCTATCTTTAGCCGCAGCAGCACTGGGGATCTCTGCTTTCCCAGAGACTCAGTATGTCACAGTGCTCGTTCTCGCCAGAAGCTTTTTCTGAAAAGGCAAACGTCTGGCTCCTTCTCCCACAAGGAAGGTGCCAGCCCTGAAAGATCTTGCTGGTCTTCACTATCCCTCTGCAGCCTATCCACAGGCACAACAGCATTGGGGATCGCTGCTTTCCCAGAGACTCAGCATGTCACGGTGCTCGTTCTCGGCAGAAGCTTTTTTCTGAAAAGGCAAACTTACGGCTGCTTCTCCCACAAGGAAGGTGCCAGCCCTGAAAGATCTTGCTGGTCTTCACTATCCCTCTGCAGCCTATCCACAGGCACAAGAGCATTGGGTATCTCTGCTTTCCCAGAGACTCAGCATGTCACGGTGCTCGTTCTCGGCAGAAGCCTTTTTCTGAAAAGGTAAACTTAGGGCTCCTTCTCCCACAAGGAAGGTGCCAGCCCTGAAAGCTAATGCAATTCTTCACTATCCGCCTGCAGCCTATCCACACCACAACAGCACTGGGGATCTCTGCTTTCCCAGAGACTCAGCATGTCACGGTGCTCGTTCTCGGCAGAAGCTTTTTTCTGAAAAGGCAAACTTACGGCTGCTTCTCCCACAAGGAAGGTGCCAGCCCTGAAAGATCTTGCTGGTCTTCACTATCCCTCTGCAGCCTATCCACAGGCACAACAGCATTGGGGATCGCTGCTTTCCCAGAGACTCAGCATGTCACGGTGCTCGTTCTCGGCAGAAGCTTTTTTCTGAAAAGGCAAACTTACGGCTCCTTCTCCCACAAGGAAGGTGCCAGCCCTGAAAACTAATTCAGTTTTTCACTATCCCTCTGCAGCCTATCCACAGGCACAACAGCTTTTGGGATCTCTGCTTTCCCAGAGACTCAGCATGTCACAGTGCTCGCTCTCGGCAGAAGCTTTTTTCTGAAAAGGCAAACGTCTGGCTCCTTCTCCCACAAGGAAGGTGCCAGCCCTGAAAGATCTTGCTGGTCTTCACTACCCCTCTGCAGCCTATCCACAGGCACAACAGCTTTGGGGATCTCTGCTTTCCCAGAGACTCATCATGTCACGGTGCTCGTTCTCGGCAGAAGCTTTTTCTGAGAAGGCAAACGTCTGGCTCCTTCTCCCACAAGGAAGGTGCTAGCCCTGAAAGATCTTGCTGGTATTCACTATCCCTCTGCAGCCTATCCACAGGCACAACAGCTTTGGGGATCTCTGCTTTCCCAGAGACTCAGCATGTCACAGTGCTCGCTCTCGGCAGAAGCTTTTTTCTGAAAAGGCAAACTTACGGCTCCTTCTCCCACAGGGAAGGTGCCAGCCCTGAAAGATCTTGCTGGTCTTCACTATCCCTCTGCAGCCTATCCACAGGCACAACAGCTTTGGGGATCTCTGCTTTCCCAGAGACTCAGCATGTCACGGTGCTCACTCTCGCCAGAGCCTTTTTCTGAAAAGGCAAACTTACGGCTCCTTCTCCCACAAGGAAGGTGCCAGCCCTGAAAGATCTTGCTGGTATTCACTATCCCTCTGCAGCCTATCTTTAGCCGCAACAGCACTGGGGATCTCTGCTTTCCCAGAGACTCAGCATGTCACGGTGCTCGTTCTCGGCAGAAGCTTTTTCTGAGAAGGCAAACGTCTGGCTCCTTCTCCCACAAGGAAGGTGCCAGCCCTGAAAGCTGATGCAATTCTTCACTATCCCTCTGCAGCCTATCCACAGGCACAACAGCACTGGGGATCTCTGCTTTCCCAGAGACTCAGCATGTCACGGTGCTCGTTCTCGGCAGAAGCTTTTTTCTGAAAAGGCAAACTTACGGCTGCTTCTCCCACAAGGAAGGTGCCAGCCCTGAAAGATCTTGCTGGTCTTCACTATCCCTCTGCAGCCTATCCACAGGCACAACAGCATTGGGAATCTCTGCTTTCCCAGAGACTCAGCATGTCACGGTGCTCGTTCTCGGCAGAAGCCTTTTTCTGAAAAGGTAAACTTACGGCTGCTTCTCCCACAAGGAAGGTGCCAGCCCTGAAAGATCTTGCTGGTCTTCACTATCCCTCTGCAGCCTATCCACAGGCACAACAGCACTGGGGATCCCTGCATTCCCAGAGACACAGTATGTCACAGTGCTCGTTCTCGCCAGAAGCTTTTTCTGAAAAGGCAAACGTCTGGCTCCTTCTCCCACAACGAATCTGCCAGCCCTGAAAGATCTTGCTGGTCTTCACTATCCCTCTGCAGCCTATCCACAGGCACAAGAGCATTGGGAATGTCTGCTTTTCCAGAGACTCAGCATGTCACGGTGCTCGTTCTCGGCAGAAGCCTTTTTCTGAAAAGGTAAACTTAGGGCTCCTTCTCCCACAAGGAAGGTGCCAGCCCTGAAAGCTAATGCAATTCTTCACTATCCCTCTGCAGCCTATCCACAGGGACAAGAGCATTGGGAATCTCTGCTTTCCCAGAGACTCAGCATGTCACGGTGCTCGTTCTCGGCAGAAGCTTTTTTCTGAAAAGGCAAACTTAGGGCTCCTTCTCCCACAGGGAAGGTGCCAGCCCTGAAAGATCTTGCTGGTCTTCACTATCCCTCTGCAGCCTATCTTTAGCCGCAGCAGCATTGGGGATCTCTGCTTTCCCAGAGACTCAGCATGTCACGGTGCTCGTTCTCGGCAGAAGCTTTTTTCTGAAAAGGCAAACGTCTGGCTCCTTCTCCCACAAGAAAGCTGCCAGCCCGGAAAGATCTTGCTGGTCTTCACTATCCCTCTGCAGCCTATCCACAGGCACAACAGCACTGGGGATCCCTGCTTTCCCAGAGACTCAGTATGTCACAGTGCTCGTTCTCGCCAGAAGCTTTTTCTGAAAAGGCAAACTTACGGCTGCTTCTCCCACAAGGAAGGTGCCAGCCCTGAAAGATCTTGCTGGTCTTCACTATCCCTCTGCAGCCTATCCACAGGCACAAGAGCATTGGGAATCTCTGCTTTCCCAGAGACTCAGCATGTCACGGTGCTCGTTCTCGGCAGAAGCCTTTTTCTGAAAAGGTAAACTTAGGGCTCCTTCTCCCACAAGGAAGGTGCCAGCCCTGAAAGCTAATGCAATTCTTCACTATCCGCCTGCAGCCTATCCACAGGCACAACAGCACTGGGGATCTCTGCTTTCCCAGAGACTCAGCATGTCACGGTGCTCGTTCTCGGCAGAAGCTTTTTTCTGAAAAGGCAAACTTACGGCTGCTTCTCCCACAAGGAAGGTGCCAGCCCTGAAAGATATTGCTGGTTTTCACTATCCCTTTGCAGCCTATCTATAGCCGCAACAGCACAGGGGATCTCTGCTTTCCCAGAGACTCAGCATGTCACGGTGCTCGTTCTCGGCAGAAGCTTTTTCTGAGAAGGCAAAAGTGTGGCTCCTTCTCCCACAAGGAAGGTGCTAGCCCTGAAAGATCTTGCTGGTCTTCACTATCCCTCTGCAGCCTATCTTTAGCCGCAACAGCACAGGGGATCTCTGCTTTCCCAGAGACTCAGCATGTCACGGTGCTCGCTCTCGGCAGAAGCTTTTTTCTGAAAAGGCAAACTTACGGCTGCTTCTCCCACAAGGAAGGTGCCAGCCCTGAAAGATCTTGCTGGTCTTCACTATCCCTCTGCAGCCTATCCACAGGCACAAGAGCATTGGGAATCTCTGCTTTCCCAGAGACTCAGCATGTCACGGTGCTCGTTCTCGGCAGAAGACTTTTTCTGAAAAGGTAAACTTAGGGCTCCTTCTCCCACAAGGAAGGTGCCAGCCCTGAAAGCTAATGCAATTCTTCACTATCCGCCTGCAGCCTATCCACACCACAACAGCACTGGGGATCTCTGCTTTCCCAGAGACTCAGCATGTCACGGTGCTCGTTCTCGGCAGAAGCTTTTTTCTGAAAAGGCAAACTTACGGCTGCTTCTCCCACAAGGAAGGTGCCAGCCCTGAAAGATCTTGCTGGTCTTCACTATCCCTCTGCAGCCTATCCACAGGCACAACAGCATTGGGGATCGCTGCTTTCCCAGAGACTCAGCATGTCACGGTGCTCGTTCTCGGCAGAAGCTTTTTTCTGAAAAGGCAAACTTACGGCTCCTTCTCCCACAAGGAAGGTGCCAGCCCTGAAAACTAATTCAGTTTTTCACTATCCCTCTGCAGCCTATCCACAGGCACAACAGCTTTTGGGATCTCTGCTTTCCCAGAGACTCAGCATGTCACGGTGCTCGTTCTCGGCAGAGCCTTTTTCTGAAAAGGCAAACGTCTGGCTCCTTCTCCCACAAGGAAGGTGCCAGCCCTGAAAGATCTTGCTGGTCTTCACTACCCCTCTGCAGCCTATCCACAGGCACAACAGCTTTGGGGATCTCTGCTTTCCCAGAGACTCATCATGTCACGGTGCTCGTTCTCGGCAGAAGCTTTTTCTGAGAAGGCAAACGTCTGGCTCCTTCTCCCACAAGGAAGGTGCTAGCCCTGAAAGATCTTGCTGGTATTCACTATCCCTCTGCAGCCTATCCACAGGCACAACAGCTTTGGGGATCTCTGCTTTCCCAGAGACTCAGCATGTCACAGTGCTCGCTCTCGGCAGAAGCTTTTTTCTGAAAAGGCAAACTTACGGCTCCTTCTCCCACAGGGAAGGTGCCAGCCCTGAAAGATCTTGCTGGTCTTCACTATCCCTCTGCAGCCTATCCACAGGCACAACAGCTTTTGGGATCTCTGCTTTCCCAGAGACTCAGCATGTCACGGTGCTCACTCTAGCCAGAGCCTTTTTCTGAAAAGGCAAACTTACGGCTCCTTCTCCCACAAGGAAGGTGCCAGCCCTGAAAGATCTTGCTGGTATTCACTATCCCTCTGCAGCCTATCTTTAGCCGCAACAGCACTGGGGATCTCTGCTTTCCCAGAGACTCAGCATGTCACGGTGCTCGTTCTCGGCAGAAGCTTTTTTCTGAAAAGGCAAACTTAGGGCTCCTTCTCCCACAGGGAAGGTGCCAGCCCTGAAAGATCTTGCTGGTCTTCACTATCCCTCTGCAGCCTATCATTAGCCGCAGCAGCATTGGGGATCTCTGCTTTCCCAGAGACTCAGCATGTCACGGTGCTCGTTCTCGGCAGAATCTTTTTTCTGAAAAGGCAAACTTACGGCTGCTTCTCCCACAAGGAAGGTGCCAGCCCTGAAAGATCTTGCTGGTCTTCACTATCCCTCTGCAGCCTATCCACAGGCACAACAGCATTGGGAATCTCTGCTTTCCCAGAGACTCAGCATGTCACGGTGCTCGTTCTCGGCAGAAGCCTTTTTCTGAAAAGGTAAACTTACGGCTGCTTCTCCCACAAGGAAGGTGCCAGCCCTGAAAGATCTTGCTGGTCTTCACTATCCCTCTGCAGCCTATCCACAGGCACAACAGCACTGGGGATCCCTGCATTCCCAGAGACACAGTATGTCACAGTGCTCGTTCTCGCCAGAAGCTTTTTCTGAAAAGGCAAACGTCTGGCTCCTTCTCCCACAACGAATCTGCCAGCCCTGAAAGATCTTGCTGGTCTTCACTATCCCTCTGCAGCCTATCCACAGGCACAAGAGCATTGGGAATGTCTGCTTTTCCAGAGACTCAGCATGTCACGGTGCTCGTTCTCGGCAGAAGCCTTTTTCTGAAAAGGTAAACTTAGGGCTCCTTCTCCCACAAGGAAGGTGCCAGCCCTGAAAGCTAATGCAATTCTTCACTATCCCTCTGCAGCCTATCCACAGGGACAAGAGCATTGGGAATCTCTGCTTTCCCAGAGACTCAGCATGTCACGGTGCTCGTTCTCGGCAGAAGCTTTTTTCTGAAAAGGCAAACTTAGGGCTCCTTCTCCCACAGGGAAGGTGCCAGCCCTGAAAGATCTTGCTGGTCTTCACTATCCCTCTGCAGCCTATCTTTAGCCGCAGCAGCATTGGGGATCTCTGCTTTCCCAGAGACTCAGCATGTCACGGTGCTCGTTCTCGGCAGAAGCTTTTTTCTGAAAAGGCAAACGTCTGGCTCCTTCTCCCACAAGAAAGCTGCCAGCCCGGAAAGATCTTGCTGGTCTTCACTATCCCTCTGCAGCCTATCCACAGGCACAACAGCACTGGGGATCCCTGCTTTCCCAGAGACTCAGTATGTCACATTGCTCGTTCTCGCCAGAAGCTTTTTCTGAAAAGGCAAACTTACGGCTGCTTCTCCCACAAGGAAGGTGCCAGCCCTGAAAGATCTTGCTGGTCTTCACTATCCCTCTGCAGCCTATCCACAGGCACAAGAGCATTGGGAATCTCTGCTTTCCCAGAGACTCAGCATGTCACGGTGCTCGTTCTCGGCAGAAGCCTTTTTCTGAAAAGGTAAACTTAGGGCTCCTTCTCCCACAAGGAAGGTGCCAGCCCTGAAAGCTAATGCAATTCTTCACTATCCGCCTGCAGCCTATCCACACCACAACAGCACTGGGGATCTCTGCTTTCCCAGAGACTCAGCATGTCACGGTGCTCGTTCTCGGCAGAAGCTTTTTTCTGAAAAGGCAAACTTACGGCTCCTTCTCCCACAAGGAAGGTGCCAGCCCTGAAAACTAATTCAGTTTTTCACTATCCCTCTGCAGCCTATCCACAGGCACAACAGCTTTTGGGATCTCTGCTTTCCCAGAGACTCAGCATGTCACAGTGCTCGCTCTCGGCAGAAGCTTTTTTCTGAAAAGGCAAACGTCTGGCTCCTTCTCCCACAAGGAAGGTGCCAGCCCTGAAAGATCTTGCTGGTCTTCACTACCCCTCTGCAGCCTATCCACAGGCACAACAGCTTTGGGGATCTCTGCTTTCCCAGAGACTCATCATGTCACGGTGCTCGTTCTCGGCAGAAGCTTTTTCTGAGAAGGCAAACGTCTGGCTCCTTCTCCCACAAGGAAGGTGCTAGCCCTGAAAGATCTTGCTGGTATGCACTATCCCTCTGCAGCCTATCCACAGGCACAACAGCTTTGGGGATCTCTGCTTTCCCAGAGACTCAGCATGTCACAGTGCTCGCTCTCGGCAGAAGCTTTTTTCTGAAAAGGCAAACTTACGGCTCCTTCTCCCACAGGGAAGGTGCCAGCCCTGAAAGATCTTGCTGGTCTTCACTATCCCTCTGCAGCCTATCCACAGGCACAACAGCTTTTGGGATCTCTGCTTTCCCAGAGACTCAGCATGTCACGGTGCTCACTCTCGCCAGAGCCTTTTTCTGAAAAGGCAAACTTACGGCTCCTTCTCCCACAAGGAAGGTGCCAGCCCTGAAAGATCTTGCTGGTATTCACTATCCCTCTGCAGCCTATCTTTAGCCGCAACAGCACTGGGGATCTCTGCTTTCCCAGAGACTCAGCATGTCACGGTGCTCGTTCTCGGCAGAAGCTTTTTCTGAGAAGGCAAACGTCTGGCTCCTTCTCCCACAAGGAAGGTGCCAGCCCTGAAAGCTAATGCAATTCTTCACTATCCCTCTGCAGCCTATCCACAGGCACAACAGCACTGGGGATCTCTGCTTTCCCAGAGACTCAGCATGTCACGGTGCTCGTTCTCGGCAGAAGCTTTTTTCTGAAAAGGCAAACTTAGGGCTCCTTCTCCCACAGGGAAGGTGCCAGGCCTGAAAGATCTTGCTGGTCTTCACTATCCCTCTGCAGCCTATCATTAGCCGCAGCAGCATTGGGGATCTCTGCTTTCCCAGAGACTCAGCATGTCACGGTGCTCGTTCTCGGCAGAATCTTTTTTCTGAAAAGGCAAACTTACGGCTGCTTCTCCCACAAGGAAGGTGCCAGCCCTGAAAGATCTTGCTGGTCTTCACTATCCCTCTGCAGCCTATCCACAGGCACAACAGCACTGGGGATCCCTGCATTCCCAGAGACACAGTATGTCACAGTGCTCGTTCTCGCCAGAAGCTTTTTCTGAAAAGGCAAACGTCTGGCTCCTTCTCCCACAACGAATCTGCCAGCCCTGAAAGATCTTGCTGGTCTTCACTATCCCTCTGCAGCCTATCCACAGGCACAAGAGCATTGGGAATGTCTGCTTTTCCAGAGACTCAGCATGTCACGGTGCTCGTTCTCGGCAGAAGCCTTTTTCTGAAAAGGTAAACTTAGGGCTCCTTCTCCCACAAGGAAGGTGCCAGCCCTGAAAGCTAATGCAATTCTTCACTATCCCTCTGCAGCCTATCCACAGGGACAAGAGCATTGGGAATCTCTGCTTTCCCAGAGACTCAGCATGTCACGGTGCTCGTTCTCGGCAGAAGCTTTTTTCTGAAAAGGCAAACTTAGGGCTCCTTCTCCCACAGGGAAGGTGCCAGCCCTGAAAGATCTTGCTGGTCTTCACTATCCCTCTGCAGCCTATCTTTAGCCGCAGCAGCATTGGGGATCTCTGCTTTCCCAGAGACTCAGCATGTCACGGTGCTCGTTCTCGGCAGAAGCTTTTTTCTGAAAAGGCAAACGTCTGGCTCCTTCTCCCACAAGAAAGCTGCCAGCCCGGAAAGATCTTGCTGGTCTTCACTATCCCTCTGCAGCCTATCCACAGGCACAACAGCACTGGGGATCCCTGCTTTCCCAGAGACTCAGTATGTCACAGTGCTCGTTCTCGCCAGAAGCTTTTTCTGAAAAGGCAAACTTACGGCTGCTTCTCCCACAAGGAAGGTGCCAGCCCTGAAAGATCTTGCTGGTCTTCACTATCCCTCTGCAGCCTATCCACAGGCACAAGAGCATTGGGAATCTCTGCTTTCCCAGAGACTCAGCATGTCACGGTGCTCGTTCTCGGCAGAAGCCTTTTTCTGAAAAGGTAAACTTAGGGCTCCTTCTCCCACAAGGAAGGTGCCAGCCCTGAAAGCTAATGCAATTCTTCACTATCCGCCTGCAGCCTATCCACAGGCACAACAGCACTGGGGATCTCTGCTTTCCCAGAGACTCAGCATGTCACGGTGCTCGTTCTCGGCAGAAGCTTTTTTCTGAAAAGGCAAACTTACGGCTGCTTCTCCCACAAGGAAGGTGCCAGCCCTGAAAGATATTGCTGGTTTTCACTATCCCTTTGCAGCCTATCTATAGCCGCAACAGCACAGGGGATCTCTGCTTTCCCAGAGACTCAGCATGTCACGGTGCTCGTTCTCGGCAGAAGCTTTTTCTGAGAAGGCAAACGTCTGGCTCCTTCTCCCACAAGGAAGGTGCTAGCCCTGAAAGATCTTGCTGGTCTTCACTATCCCTCTGCAGCCTATCTTTAGCCGCAACAGCACAGGGGATCTCTGCTTTCCCAGAGACTCAGCATGTCACGGTGCTCGCTCTCGGCAGAAGCTTTTTTCTGAAAAGGCAAACTTACGGCTGCTTCTCCCACAAGGAAGGTGCCAGCCCTGAAAGATCTTGCTGGTCTTCACTATCCCTCTGCAGCCTATCCACAGGCACAAGAGCATTGGGAATCTCTGCTTTCCCAGAGACTCAGCATGTCACGGTGCTCGTTCTCGGCAGAAGCCTTTTTCTGAAAAGGTAAACTTAGGGCTCCTTCTCCCACAAGGAAGGTGCCAGCCCTGAAAGCTAATGCAATTCTTCACTATCCGCCTGCAGCCTATCCACACCACAACAGCACTGGGGATCTCTGCTTTCCCAGAGACTCAGCATGTCACGGTGCTCGTTCTCGGCAGAAGCTTTTTTCTGAAAAGGCAAACTTACGGCTGCTTCTCCCACAAGGAAGGTGCCAGCCCTGAAAGATCTTGCTGGTCTTCACTATCCCTCTGCAGCCTATCCACAGGCACAACAGCATTGGGGATCGCTGCTTTCCCAGAGACTCAGCATGTCACGGTGCTCGTTCTCGGCAGAAGCTTTTTTCTGAAAAGGCAAACTTACGGCTCCTTCTCCCACAAGGAAGGTGCCAGCCCTGAAAACTAATTCAGTTTTTCACTATCCCTCTGCAGCCTATCCACAGGCACAACAGCTTTTGGGATCTCTGCTTTCCCAGAGACTCAGCATGTCACAGTGCTCGCTCTCGGCAGAAGCTTTTTTCTGAAAAGGCAAACTTACGGCTCCTTCTCCCACAGGGAAGGTGCCAGCCCTGAAAGATCTTGCTGGTCTTCACTATCCCTCTGCAGCCTATCCACAGGCACAACAGCTTTGGGGATCTCTGCTTTCCCAGAGACTCAGCATGTCACGGTGCTCACTCTAGCCAGAGCCTTTTTCTGAAAAGGCAAACTTACGGCTCCTTCTCCCACAAGGAAGGTGCCAGCCCTGAAAGATCTTGCTGGTATTCACTATCCCTCTGCAGCCTATCTTTAGCCGCAACAGCACTGGGGATCTCTGCTTTCCCAGAGACTCAGCATGTCACGGTGCTCGTTCTCGGCAGAAGCTTTTTTCTGAAAAGGCAAACTTAGGGCTCCTTCTCCCACAGGGAAGGTGCCAGGCCTGAAAGATCTTGCTGGTCTTCACTATCCCTCTGCAGCCTATCATTAGCCGCAGCAGCATTGGGGATCTCTGCTTTCCCAGAGACTCAGCATGTCACGGTGCTCGTTCTCGGCAGAATCTTTTTTCTGAAAAGGCAAACTTACGGCTGCTTCTCCCACAAGGAAGGTGCCAGCCCTGAAAGATCTTGCTGGTCTTCACTATCCCTCTGCAGCCTATCCACAGGCACAACAGCATTGGGAATCTCTGCTTTCCCAGAGACTCAGCATGTCACGGTGCTCGTTCTCGGCAGAAGCCTTTTTCTGAAAAGGTAAACTTACGGCTGCTTCTCCCACAAGGAAGGTGCCAGCCCTGAAAGATCTTGCTGGTCTTCACTATCCCTCTGCAGCCTATCCACAGGCACAACAGCACTGGGGATCCCTGCATTCCCAGAGACACAGTATGTCACAGTGCTCGTTCTCGCCAGAAGCTTTTTCTGAAAAGGCAAACGTCTGGCTCCTTCTCCCACAAGGAAGGTGCCAGCCCTGAAAGATCTTGCTGGTCTTCACTATCCCTCTGCAGCCTATCCACAGGCACAAGAGCATTGGGAATGTCTGCTTTTCCAGAGACTCAGCATGTCACGGTGCTCGTTCTCGGCAGAAGCCTTTTTCTGAAAAGGTAAACTTAGGGCTCCTTCTCCCACAAGGAAGGTGCCAGCCCTGAAAGCTAATGCAATTCTTCACTATCCCTCTGCAGCCTATCCACAGGGACAAGAGCATTGGGAATCTCTGCTTTCCCAGAGACTCAGCATGTCACGGTGCTCGTTCTCGGCAGAAGCTTTTTTCTGAAAAGGCAAACTTAGGGCTCCTTCTCCCACAGGGAAGGTGCCAGCCCTGAAAGATCTTGCTGGTCTTCACTATCCCTCTGCAGCCTATCTTTAGCCGCAGCAGCATTGGGGATCTCTGCTTTCCCAGAGACTCAGCATGTCACGGTGCTCGTTCTCGGCAGAAGCTTTTTTCTGAAAAGGCAAACGTCTGGCTCCTTCTCCCACAAGAAAGCTGCCAGCCCGGAAAGATCTTGCTGGTCTTCACTATCCCTCTGCAGCCTATCCACAGGCACAACAGCACTGGGGATCCCTGCTTTCCCAGAGACTCAGTATGTCACAGTGCTCGTTCTCGCCAGAAGCTTTTTCTGAAAAGGCAAACTTACGGCTGCTTCTCCCACAAGGAAGGTGCCAGCCCTGAAAGATCTTGCTGGTCTTCACTATCCCTCTGCAGCCTATCCACAGGCACAAGAGCATTGGGAATCTCTGCTTTCCCAGAGACTCAGCATGTCACGGTGCTCGTTCTCGGCAGAAGCCTTTTTCTGAAAAGGTAAACTTAGGGCTCCTTCTCCCACAAGGAAGGTGCCAGCCCTGAAAGCTAATGCAATTCTTCACTATCCGCCTGCAGCCTATCCACAGGCACAACAGCACTGGGGATCTCTGCTTTCCCAGAGACTCAGCATGTCACGGTGCTCGTTCTCGGCAGAAGCTTTTTTCTGAAAAGGCAAACTTACGGCTGCTTCTCCCACAAGGAAGGTGCCAGCCCTGAAAGATATTGCTGGTTTTCACTATCCCTTTGCAGCCTATCTATAGCCGCAACAGCACAGGGGATCTCTGCTTTCCCAGAGACTCAGCATGTCACGGTGCTCGTTCTCGGCAGAAGCTTTTTCTGAGAAGGCAAACGTCTGGCTCCTTCTCCCACAAGGAAGGTGCTAGCCCTGAAAGATCTTGCTGGTCTTCACTATCCCTCTGCAGCCTATCTTTAGCCGCAACAGCACAGGGGATCTCTGCTTTCCCAGAGACTCAGCATGTCACGGTGCTCGCTCTCGGCAGAAGCTTTTTTCTGAAAAGGCAAACTTACGGCTGCTTCTCCCACAAGGAAGGTGCCAGCCCTGAAAGATCTTGCTGGTCTTCACTATCCCTCTGCAGCCTATCCACAGGCACAACAGCACTGGGGATCTCTGCTTTCCCAGAGACTCAGCATGTCACGGTGCTCGTTCTCGGCAGAAGCTTTTTTCTGAAAAGGCAAACTTAGGGCTCCTTCTCCCACAAGAAAGGTGCTAGCCCTGAAAGATCTTGCTGGTCTTCACTATCCCTCTGCAGCCTATCCACAGGCACAACAGCATTGGGGATCGCTGCTTTCCCAGAGACTCAGCATGTCACGGTGCTCGTTCTCGGCAGAAGCTTTTTTCTGAAAAGGCAAACTTACGGCTGCTTCTCCCACAAGGAAGGTGCCAGCCCTGAAAGATTTTGCTGGTCTTCACTATCCCTCTGCAGCCTATCCACAGGCACAAGAGCATTGGGAATCTCTGCTTTCCCAGAGACTCAGCATGTCACGGTGCTCGTTCTCGGCAGAAGCCTTTTTCTGAAAAGGTAAACTTAGGGCTCCTTCTCCCACAAGGAAGGTGCCAGCCCTGAAAGCTAATGCAATTCTTCACTATCCGCCTGCAGCCTATACACAGGCACAACAGCACTGGGGATCTCTGCTTTCCCAGAGACTCAGCATGTCACGGTGCTCGTTCTCGGCAGAAGCTTTTTTCTGAAAAGGCAAACTTACGGCTGCTTCTCCCACAAGGAAGGTGCCAGCCCTGAAAGATCTTGCTGGTTTTCACTATCCCTTTGCAGCCTATCTATAGCCGCAACAGCACTGGGGATCTCTGCTTTCCCAGAGACTCAGCATGTCACGGTGCTCGTTCTCGGCAGAAGCTTTTTTCTGAAAAGGCAAACTTAGGGCTCCTTCTCCCACAAGGAAGCTGCCAGCCCTGAAAGATCTTGCTGGTCTTCACTATCCCTCTGCAGCCTATCCACAGGCACAACAGCACTGGGGATCCCTGCTTTCCCAGAGACTCAGTATGTCACAGTGCTCGTTCTCGCCAGAAGCTTTTTCTGAAAAGGCAAACTTACGGCTGCTTCTCCCACAAGGAAGGTGCCAGCCCTGAAAGATCTTGCTGGTCTTCACTATCCCTCTGCAGCCTATCCACAGGCACAAGAGCATTGGGAATCTCTGCTTTCCCAGAGACTCAGCATGTCACGGTGCTCACTCTCGGCAGAAGCCTTTTTCTGAAAAGGTAAACTTAGGGCTCCTTCTCCCACAAGGAAGGTGCCAGCCCTGAAAGCTAATGCAATTCTTCACTATCTGCCTGCAGCCTATCCACAGGCACAACAGCACTGGGGATCTCTGCTTTCCCAGAGACTCAGCATGTCACGGTGCTCGTTCTCGGCAGAAGCTTTTTTCTGAAAAGGCAAACTTACGGCTCCTTCTCCCACAAGGAAGGTGCCAGCCCTGAAAGCTAATGCAATTCTTCACTATCTGCCTGCAGCCTATCCACAGGCACAACAGCACTGGGGATCTCTGCTTTCCCAGAGACTCAGCATGTCACGGTGCTCGTTCTCGGCAGAAGCTTTTTTCTGAAAAGGCAAGCTTACGGCTCCTTCTCCCACAAGGAAGCTGCCAGCCCTGAAAGATCTTGCTGGTCTTCGCTATCCCTCTGCAGCCTATCCACAGGCACAACAGCACAGGGGATCTCTGCTTTCCCAGAGACTCAGCATGTCACGGTGCTCGTTCTCGGCAGAAGCTTTTTTCTGAAAAGGCAAACTTAGGGCTCCTTCTCCCACAGGGAAGGTGCCAGGCCTGAAAGATCTTGCTGGTCTTCACTATCCCTCTGCAGCCTATCTTTAGCCGCAGCAGCATTGGGGATCTCTGCTTTCCCAGAGACTCAGTATGTCACAGTGCTCGTTCTCGGCAGAAGCTTTTTCTGAAAAGGCAAACGTCTGGCTCCTTCTCCCACAAGGAAGCTGCCAGCCCTGAAAGATCTTGCTGGTCTTCACTATCCCTCTGCAGCCTATCCACAGGCACAACAGCATTGGGGATCGCTGCTTTCCCAGAGACTCAGCATGTCACGGTGCTCGTTCTCGGCAGAAGCTTTTTTCTGAAAAGGCAAACTTACGGCTGCTTCTCCCACAAGGAAGGTGCCAGCCCTGAAAGATCTTGCTGGTCTTCACTATCCCTCTGCAGCCTATCCACAGGCACAAGAGCATTGGGAATCTCTGCTTTCCCAGAGACTCAGCATGTCACGGTGCTCGTTCTCGGCAGAAGCCTTTTTCTGAAAAGGTAAACTTAGGGCTCCTTCTCCCACAAGGAAGGTGCCAGCCCTGAAAGCTAATGCAATTCTTCACTATCCGCCTGCAGCCTATCCACAGGCACAACAGCATTGGGGATCTCTGCTTTCCCAGAGACTCAGCATGTCACGGTGCTCGTTCTCGGCACAAGCTTTTTTCTGAAAAGGCAAACGTCTGGCTCCTTCTCCCACAAGGAAGGTGCTAGCCCTGAAAGATCTTGCTGGTATTCACTATCCCTCTGCAGCCTATCCACAGGCACAACAGCTTTGGGGATCTCTGCTTTCCCAGAGACTCAGCATGTCACGGTGCTCGCTCTCGGCAGAAGCTTTTTTCTGAAAAAGAAAACTTTCGGCTCCTTCTCCCACAAGGAAGGTGCCAGGCCTGAAAGCTAATGCAGCTCTTCACTATCCTCCTGCAGCCTATCCACAGGCAAAACAGCACTGGGGATCTCTGCTTTCCCAGAGACTCAGCATGTCACGGTGCTCACTCTCGCCAGAGCCTTTTTCTGAAAAGGCAAACTTACGGCTCCTTCTCCCACAAGGAAGGTGCCTGCCCTGAAAGATCTTGCTGGTCTTCACTATCCCTCTGCAGCCTATCCACAGGCACAAGAGCATTGGGAATCTCTGCTTTCCCAGAGACTCAGCATGTCACGGTGCTCGTTCTCGGCAGAAGCCTTTTTCTGAAAAGGTAAACTTAGGGCTCCTTCTCCCACAAGGAAGGTGCCAGCCCTGAAAGCTAATGCAATTCTTCACTATCCGTCTGCAGCCTATCCACAGGCACAACAGCACTGGGGATCTCTGCTTTCCCAGAGACTCAGCATGTCACGGTGCTCGTTATCGGCAGAAGCTTTTTTCTGAAAAGGCAAACTTAGGGCTCCTTCTCCCACAAGGAAGCTGCCAGCCCTGAAAGATCTTGCTGGTCTTCACTATCCCTCTGCAGCCTATCTTTAGCCGCAGCAGCACTGGGGATCTCTGCTTTCCCAGAGACTCAGTATGTCACAGTGTTCGTTCTCGCCAGAAGCTTTTTCTGAAAAGGCAAACGTCTGGCTCCTTCTCCCACAAGGAAGGTGCCAGCCCTGAAAGATCTTGCTGGTCTTCACTATCCCTCTGCAGCCTATCCACAGGCACAACAGCATTGGGGATCGCTGCTTTCCCAGAGACTCAGCATGTCACGGTGCTCGTTCTCGGCAGAAGCTTTTTTCTGAAAAGGCAAACTTACGGCTGCTTCTCCCACAAGGAAGGTGCCAGCCCTGAAAGATCTTGCTGGTCTTCACTATCCCTCTGCAGCCTATCCACAGGCACAAGAGCATTGGGAATCTCTGCTTTCCCAGAGACTCAGCATGTCACGGTGCTCGTTCTCGGCAGAAGCCTTTTTCTGAAAAGGTAAACTTAGGGCTCCTTCTCCCACAAGGAAGGTGCCAGCCCTGAAAGCTAATGCAATTCTTCACTATCCGCCTGCAGCCTATCCACACCACAACAGCACTGGGGATCTCTGCTTTCCCAGAGACTCAGCATGTCACGGTGCTCGTTCTCGGCAGAAGCTTTTTTCTGAAAAGGCAAACTTACGGCTGCTTCTCCCACAAGGAAGGTGCCAGCCCTGAAAGATCTTGCTGGTCTTCACTATCCCTCTGCAGCCTATCCACAGGCACAACAGCATTGGGGATCGCTGCTTTCCCAGAGACTCAGCATGTCACGGTGCTCGTTCTCGGCAGAAGCTTTTTTCTGAAAAGGCAAACTTACGGCTCCTTCTCCCACAAGGAAGGTGCCAGCCCTGAAAACTAATTCAGTTTTTCACTATCCCTCTGCAGCCTATCCACAGGCACAACAGCTTTTGGGATCTCTGCTTTCCCAGAGACTCAGCATGTCACAGTGCTCGCTCTCGGCAGAAGCTTTTTTCTGAAAAGGCAAACGTCTGGCTCCTTCTCCCACAAGGAAGGTGCCAGCCCTGAAAGATCTTGCTGGTCTTCACTACCCCTCTGCAGCCTATCCACAGGCACAACAGCTTTGGGGATCTCTGCTTTCCCAGAGACTCAGCATGTCACGGTGCTCGTTCTCGGCAGAAGCTTTTTCTGAGAAGGCAAACGTCTGGCTCCTTCTCCCACAAGGAAGGTGCTAGCCCTGAAAGATCTTGCTGGTATTCACTATCCCTCTGCAGCCTATCCACAGGCACAACAGCTTTGGGGATCTCTGCTTTCCCAGAGACTCAGCATGTCACAGTGCTCGCTCTCGGCAGAAGCTTTTTTCTGAAAAGGCAAACTTACGGCTCCTTCTCCCACAGGGAAGGTGCCAGCCCTGAAAGATCTTGCTGGTCTTCACTATCCCTCTGCAGCCTATCCACAGGCACAACAGCTTTTGGGATCTCTGCTTTCCCAGAGACTCAGCATGTCACGGTGCTCACTCTCGCCAGAGCCTTTTTCTGAAAAGGCAAACTTACGGCTCCTTCTCCCACAAGGAAGGTGCCAGCCCTGAAATATCTTGCTGGTATTCACTATCCCTCTGCAGCCTATCTTTAGCCGCAACAGCACTGGGGATCTCTGCTTTCCCAGAGACTCAGCATGTCACGGTGCTCGTTCTCGGCAGAAGCTTTTTCTGAGAAGGCAAACGTCTGGCTCCTTCTCCCACAAGGAAGGTGCCAGCCCTGAAAGATCTTGCTGGTATTCACTATCCCTCTGCAGCCTATCCACAGGCACAACAGCTTTGGGGATCTCTGCTTTCCCAGAGACTCAGCATGTCACGGTGCTCGCTCTCGGCAGAAGCTTTTTTCTGAAAAGGCAAACGTACGGCTCCTTCTCCCACAGGGAAGGTGCCAGCCCTGAAAACTAATGCAGTTTTTCACTATCCCTCTGCAGCCTATCCACAGGCACAACAGCTTTGGGGATCTCTGCTTTCCCAGAGACTCAGCATGTCACAGTGCTCGCTCTCGGCAGAAGCTTTTTTCTGAAAAGGCAAACGTCTGGCTCCTTCTCCCACAAGGAAGGTGCCAGCCCTGAAAGATCTTGCTGGTCTTCACTACCCCTCTGCAGCCTATCCACAGGCACAACAGCTTTGGGGATCTCTGCTTTCCCAGAGACTCAGCATGTCACGGTGCTCGTTCTCGGTAGAAGCTTTTTCTGAGAAGGCAAACGTCTGGCTCCTTCTCCCACAAGGAAGGTGCTAGCCCTGAAAGATCTTGCTGGTATTCACTATCCCTCTGCAGCCTATCCACAGGCACAACAGCTTTGGGGATCTCTGCTTTCCCAGAGACTCAGCATGTCACGGTGCTCGCTCTCGGCAGAAGCTTTTTTCTGAAAAGGCAAACGTACGACTCCTTCTCCCACAGGGAAGGTGCCAGCCCTGAAAACTCATGCAGTTTTTCACTATCCCTCTGCAGCCTATCCACAGGCACAACAGCTTTGGGGATCTCTGCTTTCCCAGAGACTCAGCATGTCACAGTGCTCGCTCTCGGCAGAAGCTTTTTTCTGAAAAGGCAAACTTACGGCTCCTTCTCCCACAGGGAAGGTGCCAGCCCTGAAAACTAATGCAGTTTTTCACTATCCTCCTGCAGCTTATCCACAGCCATAACAGCACTGGGGATCTCTGCTTTCCCAGAGACTCAGCATGTCACGGTGCTCGTTCTCGGCAGAAGCTTTTTCTGAGAAGGCAAACGTCTGGCTCCTTCTCCCACAAGGAAGGTGCTAGCCCTGAAAGATCTTGCTGGTATTCACTATCCCTCTGCAGCCTATCCACAGGCACAACAGCTTTGGGGATCTCTGCTTTCCCAGAGACTCAGCATGTCACGGTGCTCGCTCTCGGAAGAAGCTTTTTTCTGAAAAGGCAAACGTACGGCTCCTTCTCCCACAGGGAAGGTGCCAGCCCTGAAAACTAATGCAGTTTTTCACTATCCCTCTGCAGCCTATCCACAGGCACAACAGCTTTGGGGATCTCTGCTTTCCCAGAGACTCAGCATGTCACAGTGCTCGCTCTCGGCAGAAGCTTTTTTCTGAAAAGGCAAACGTCTGGCTCCTTCTCCCACAAGGAAGGTGCCAGCCCTGAAAGATCTTGCTGGTCTTCACTACCCCTCTGCAGCCTATCCACAGGCACAACAGCTTTGGGGATCTCTGCTTTCCCAGAGACTCAGCATGTCACGGTGCTCGTTCTCGGTAGAAGCTTTTTCTGAGAAGGCAAACGTCTGGCTCCTTCTCCCACAAGGAAGGTGCTAGCCCTGAAAGATCTTGCTGGTATTCACTATCCCTCTGCAGCCTATCCACAGGCACAACAGCTTTGGGGATCTCTGCTTTCCCAGAGACTCAGCCTGTCACGGTGCTCGCTCTCGGCAGAAGCTTTTTTCTTAAAAGGCAAACTTACGGCTCCTTCTCCCACAGGGAAGGTGCCAGCCCTGAAAACTAATGCAGTTTTTCACTATCCGCCTGCAGCTTATCCACAGCCATAACAGCACTGGGGATCTCTGCTTTCCCAGAGACTCAGCATGTCACGGTGCTCGTTCTCGGCAGAAGCTTTTTCTGAGAAGGCAAACGTCTGGCTCCTTCTCCCACAAGGAAGGTGCTAGCCCTGAACGATCTTGCTGGTATTCACTATCCCTCTGCAGCCTATCCACAGGCACAACAGCTTTGGGGATCTCTGCTTTCCCAGAGACTCAGCATGTCACGGTGCTCGCTCTCGGCAGAAGCTTTTTTCTGAAAAGGCAAACGTACGGCTCCTTCTCCCACAGGGAAGGTGCCAGCCCTGAAAACTAATGCAGTTTTTCACTATCCCTCTGCAGCCTATCCACAGGCACAACAGCTTTGGGGATCTCTGCTTTCCCAGAGACTCAGCATGTCACAGTGCTCGCTCTCGGCAGAAGCTTTTTTCTGAAAAGGCAAACGTCTGGCTCCTTCTCCCACAAGGAAGGTGCCAGCCCTGAAAGATCTTGCTGGTCTTCACTACCCCTCTGCAGCCTATCCACAGGCACAACAGCTTTGGGGATCTCTGCTTTCCCAGAGACTCAGCATGTCACGGTGCTCGTTCTCGGCAGAAGCTTTTTCTGAGAAGGCAAACGTCTGGCTCCTTCTCCCACAAGGAAGGTGCAAGCCCTGAAAGATCTTGCTGGTATTCACTATCCCTCTGCAGCCTATCCACAGGCACAACAGCTTTGGGGATCTCTGCTTTCCCAGAGACTCAGCATGTCACGGTGCTCGCTCTCGGCAGAAGCTTTTTTCTGAAAAGGCAAACTTACGGCTCCTTCTCCCACAAGGAAGGTGCCAGCCCTGAAAGATCTTGCTGGTCTTCACTATCCCTCTGCAGCCTATCCACAGGCACAACAGCTTTGGGGATCTCTGCTTTCCCAGAGACTCAGCATGTCACGGTGCTCGTTCTCGGCAGAAGCTTTTTCTGAGAAGGCAAACGTCTGGCTCCTTCTCCCACAAGGAAGGTGCTAGCCCTGAAAGATCTTGCTGGTATTCACTATCCCTCTGCAGCCTATCCACAGGCACAACAGCTTTGGGGATCTCTGCTTTCCCAGAGACTCAGCATGTCACGGTGCTCGCTCTCGGCAGAAGCTTTTTTCTGAAAAGGCAAACGTACGGCTCCTTCTCCCACAGGGAAGGTGCCAGCCCTGAAAACTCATGCAGTTTTTCACTGTCCCTCTGCAGCCTATCCACAGGCACAACAGCTTTGGGGATCTCTGCTTTCCCAGAGACTCAGCATGTCACGGTGCTCGTTCTCGGCAGAAGCTTTTTCTGAGAAGGCAAACGTCTGGCTCCTTCTCCCACAAGGAAGGTGCTAGCCCTGAAAGATCTTGCTGGTATTCACTATCCCTCTGCAGCCTATCCACAGGCACAACAGCTTTGGGGATCTCTGCTTTCCCAGAGACTCAGCCTGTCACGGTGCTCGCTCTCGGCAGAAGCTTTTTTCTGAAAAGGCAAACGTACGGCTCCTTCTCCCACAGGGAAGGTGCCAGCCCTGAAAACTAATGCAGTTTTTCACTATCCCTCTGCAGCCTATCCACAGGCACAACAGCTTTGGGGATCTCTGCTTTCCCAGAGACTCAGCATGTCACAGTGCTCGCTCTCGGCAGAAGCTTTTTTCTGAAAAGGCAAACGTCTGGCTCCTTCTCCCACAAGGAAGGTGCCAGCCCTGAAAGATCTTGCTGGTCTTCACTACCCCTCTGCAGCCTATCCACAGGCACAACAGCTTTGGGGATCTCTGCTTTCCCAGAGACTCAGCATGTCACGGTGCTCGTTCTCGGCAGAAGCTTTTTCTGAGAAGGCAAACGTCTGGCTCCTTCTCCCACAAGGAAGGTGCTAGCCCTGAAAGATCTTGCTGGTATTCACTATCCCTCTGCAGCCTATCCACAGGCACAACAGCTTTTGGGATCTCTGCTTTCCCAGAGAGTCAGCATGTCACGGTGCTCGCTCTCGGCAGAAGCTTTTTTCTGAAAAGGCAAACTTACGGCTCCTTCTCCCACAGGGAAGGTGCCAGCCCTGAAAACTAATGCAGTTTTTCACTATCCCTCTGCAGCCTATCCACAGGCACAACAGCTTTGGGGATCTCTGCTTTCCCAGAGACTCAGCATGTCACGGTGCTCGTTCTCGGCAGAAGCTTTTTTCTGAAAAGGCAAACTTACGGCTCCTTCTCCCACAAGGAAGGTGCTAGCCCTGAAAGATCTTGCTGGTATTCACTATCCCTCTGCAGCCTATCCACAGGCACAACAGCTTTGGGGATCTCTGCTTTCCCAGAGACTCAGCATGTCACGGTGCTCGCTCTCGGCAGAAGCTTTTTTCTGAAAAGGCAAACGTACGGCTCCTTCTCCCACAGGGAAGGTGCCAGCCCTGAAAACTAATGCAGTTTTTCACTATCCCTCTGCAGCCTATCCACAGGCACAACAGCTTTGGGGATCTCTGCTTTCCCAGAGACTCAGCATGTCACGGTGCTCGTTCTCGGCAGAAGCTTTTTCTGAGAAGGCAAACGTCTGGCTCCTTCTCCCACAAGGAAGGTGCCAGCCCTGAAAGATCTTGCTGGTCTTCACTACCCCTCTGCAGCCTATCCACAGGCACAACAGCTTTGGGGATCTCTGCTTTCCCAGAGACTCAGCATGTCACGGTGCTCGCTCTCGGCAGAAGCTTTTTTCTGAAAAGGCAAACTTACGGCTCCTTCTCCCACAGGGAAGGTGCCAGCCCTGAAAACTAATGCAGTTTTTCACTATCCGCCTGCAGCTTATCCACAGCCATAACAGCACTGGGGATCTCTGCTTTCCCAGAGACTCAGCATGTCACGGTGCTCGTTCTCGGCAGAAGCTTTTTCTGATAAGGCAAACGTCTGGCTCCTTCTCCCACAAGGAAGGTGCTAGCCCTGAAAGATCTTGCTGGTATTCACTATCCCTCTGCAGCCTATCCACAGGCACAACAGCTTTTGGGATCTCTGCTTTCCCAGAGACTCAGCATGTCACGGTGCTCGCTCTCGGCAGAAGCTTTTTTCTGAAAAGGCAAACGTACGGCTCCTTCTCCCACAGGGAAGGTGCCAGCCCTGAAAACTAATGCAGTTTTTCACTATCCCTCTGCAGCCTATCCACAGGCACAACAGCTTTGGGGATCTCTGCTTTCCCAGAGACTCAGCATGTCACAGTGCTCGCTCTCGGCAGAAGCTTTTTTCTGAAAAGGCAAACGTCTGGCTCCTTCTCCCACAAGGAAGGTGCCAGCCCTGAAAGATCTTGCTGGTCTTCACTACCCCTCTGCAGCCTATCCACAGGCACAACAGCTTTGGGGATCTCTGCTTTCCCAGAGACTCAGCATGTCACGGTGCTCGTTCTCGGCAGAAGCTTTTTCTGAGAAGGCAAACGTCTGGCTCCTTCTCCCACAAGGAAGGTGCTAGCCCTGAAAGATCTTGCTGGTATTCACTATCCCTCTGCAGCCTATCCACAGGCACAACAGCTTTGGGGATCTCTGCTTTCCCAGAGACTCAGCATGTCACGGTGCTCGCTCTCGGCAGAAGCTTTTTTCTGAAAAGGCAAACTTACGGCTGCTTCTCCCACAAGGAAGGTGCCAGCCCTGAAAGATCTTGCTGGTCTTCACTATCCCTCTGCAGCCTATCCACAGGCACAACAGCTTTGGGGATCTCTGCTTTCCCAGAGACTCAGCATGTCACGGTGCTCGTTCTCGGCAGAAGCTTTTTCTGAGAAGGCAAACGTCTGGCTCCTTCTCCCACAAGGAAGGTGCTAGCCCTGAAAGATCTTGCTGGTATTCACTATCCCTCTGCAGCCTATCCACAGGCACAACAGCTTTGGGGATCTCTGCTTTCCCAGAGACTCAGCATGTCACGGTGCTCGCTCTCGGCAGAAGCTTTTTTCTGAAAAGGCAAACGTACGGCTCCTTCTCCCACAGGGAAGGTGCCAGCCCTGAAAACTCATGCAGTTTTTCACTGTCCCTCTGCAGCCTATCCACAGGCACAACAGCTTTGGGGATCTCTGCTTTCCCAGAGACTCAGCATGTCACGGTGCTCGTTCTCGGCAGAAGCTTTTTCTGAGAAGGCAAACGTCTGGCTCCTTCTCCCACAAGGAAGGTGCTAGCCCTGAAAGATCTTGCTGGTATTCACTATCCCTCTGCAGCCTATCCACAGGCACAACAGCTTTGGGGATCTCTGCTTTCCCAGAGACTCAGACTGTCACGGTGCTCGCTCTCGGCAGAAGCTTTTTTCTGAAAAGGCAAACTTACGGCTCCTTCTCCCACAGGGAAGGTGCCAGCCCTGAAAACTAATGCAGTTTTTCACTATCCGCCTGCAGCTTATCCACAGCCATAACAGCACTGGGGATCTCTGCTTTCCCAGAGACTCAGCATGTCACGGTGCTCGTTCTCGGCAGAAGCTTTTTCTGAGAAGGCAAACGTCTGGCTCCTTCTCCCACAAGGAAGGTGCTAGCCCTGAAAGATCTTGCTGGTATTCACTATCCCTCTGCAGCCTATCCACAGGCACAACAGCTTTTGGGATCTCTGCTTTCCCAGAGACTCAGCATGTCACGGTGCTCGCTCTCGGCAGAAGCTTTTTTCTGAAAAGGCAAACGTACGGCTCCTTCTCCCACAGGGAAGGTGCCAGCCCTGAAAACTCATGCAGTTTTTCACTATCCCTCTGCAGCCTATCCACAGGCACAACAGCTTTGGGGATCTCTGCTTTCCCAGAGACTCAGCATGTCACGGTGCTCGCTCTCGGCAGAAGCTTTTTTCTGAAAAGGCAAACGTCTGGCTCCTTCTCCCACAAGGAAGGTGCCAGCCCTGAAAGATCTTGCTGGTCTTCACTACCCCTCTGCAGCCTATCCACAGGCACAACAGCTTTGGGGATCTCTGCTTTCCCAGAGACTCAGCATGTCACGGTGCTCGTTCTCGGCAGAAGCTTTTTCTGAGAAGGCAAACGTCTGGCTCCTTCTCCCACAAGGAAGGTGCTAGCCCTGAAAGATCTTGCTGGTATTCACTATCCCTCTGCAGCCTATCCACAGGCACAACAGCTTTTGGGATCTCTGCTTTCCCAGAGACTCAGCATGTCACGGTGCTCGCTCTCGGCAGAAGCTTTTTTCTGAAAAGGCAAACTTACGGCTCCTTCTCCCACAGGGAAGGTGCCAGCCCTGAAAACTAATGCAGTTTTTCACTATCCCTCTGCAGCCTATCCACAGGCACAACAGCTTTGGGGATCTCTGCTTTCCCAGAGACTCAGCATGTCACGGTGCTCGCTCTCGGCAGAAGCTTTTTTCTGAAAAGGCAAACGTCTGGCTCCTTCTCCCACAAGGAAGGTGCTAGCCCTGAAAGATCTTGCTGGTATTCACTATCCCTCTGCAGCCTATCCACAGGCACAACAGCTTTGGGGATCTCTGCTTTCCCAGAGACTCAGCATGTCACGGTGCTCGTTCTCGGCAGAAGCTTTTTCTGAGAAGGCAAACTTACGGCTCCTTCTCCCACAAGGAAGGTGCCAGCCCTGAAAGATCTTGCTGGTCTTCACTATCCCTCTGCAGCCTATCCACAGGCACAACAGCTTTGGGGATCTCTGCTTTCCCAGAGACTCAGCATGTCACGGTGCTCGTTCTCGGCAGAAGCTTTTTCTGAGAAGGCAAACGTCTGGCTCCTTCTCCCACAAGGAAGGTGCTAGCCCTGAAAGATCTTGCTGGTATTCACTATCCCTCTGCAGCCTATCCACAGGCACAACAGCTTTGGGGATCTCTGCTTTCCCAGAGACTCAGCATGTCACGGTGCTCGCTCTCGGCAGAAGCTTTTTTCTGAAAAGGCAAACTTACGGCTCCTTCTCCCACAGGGAAGGTGCCAGCCCTGAAAACTAATGCAGTTTTTCACTATCCCTCTGCAGCCTATCCACAGGCACAACAGCTTTGGGGATCTCTGCTTTCCCAGAGACTCAGCATGTCACGGTGCTCGTTCTCGGCAGAAGCTTTTTCTGAGAAGGCAAACGTCTGGCTCCTTCTCCCACAAGGAAGGTGCTAGCCCTGAAAGATCTTGCTGGTATTCACTATCCCTCTGCAGCCTATCCACAGGCACAACAGCTTTGGGGATCTCTGCTTTCCCAGAGACTCAGCATGTCACGGTGCTCACTCTCGGCAGAAGCCTTTTTCTGAAAAGGTAAACTTAGGGCTCCTTCTCCCACAAGGAAGGTGCCAGCCCTGAAAGCTAATGCAATTCTTCACTATCCGCCTGCAGCCTATCCACAGGCACAACAGCACTGGGGATCTCTGCTTTCCCAGAGACTCAGCATGTCACGGTGCTCGTTCTCGGCAGAAGCTTTTTTCTGAAAAGGCAAACTTACGGCTGCTTCTCCCACAAGGAAGGTGCCAGCCCTGAAAGATATTGCTGGTTTTCACTATCCCTTTGCAGCCTATCTATAGCCGCAACAGCTTTGGGGATCTCTGCTTTCCCAGAGACTCAGCATGTCACGGTGCTCGTTCTCGGCAGAAGCTTTTTTCTGAAAAGGCAAACGTCTGGCTCCTTCTCCCACAAGGAAGGTGCCAGCCCTGAAAGATCTTGCTGGTCTTCACTATCCCTCTGCAGCCTATCCACAGGCACAACAGCATTGGGGATCGCTGCTTTCCCAGAGACTCAGCAAGTCACGGTGCTCGTTCTCGGCAGAAGCTTTTTTCTGAAAAGGCAAACGTCTGGCTCCTTCTCCCACAAGGAAGCTGCCAGCCCTGAAAGATCTTGCTGGTCTTCACTATCCCTCTGCAGCCTATCCACAGGCACAACAGCACTGGGGATCTCTGCTTTCCCAGAGACTCAGCATGTCACGGTGCTCGTTCTCGGCAGAAGCTTTTTTCTGAAAAGGCAAACTTAGGGCTCCTTCTCCCACAGGGAAGGTGCCAGCCCTGAAAGATCTTGCTGGTCTTCACTATCCCTCTGCAGCCTATCTTTAGCCGCAGCAGCATTGGGGATCTCTGCTTTCCCAGAGACTCAGTATGTCACAGTGCTCGTTCTCGCCAGAAGCTTTTTCTGAAAAGGCAAACGTATGGCTCCTTCTCCCACAAGGAAGCTGCCAGCCCTGAAAGATCTTGCTGGTCTTCACTATCCCTCTGCAGCCTATCCACAGGCACAACAGCATTGGGGATCGCTGCTTTCCCAGAGACTCAGCATGTCACGGTGCTCGTTCTCGGCAGAAGCTTTTTTCTGAAAAGGCAAACTTACGGCTGCTTCTCCCACAAGGAAGGTGCCAGCCCTGAAAGATCTTGCTGGTCTTCACTATCCCTCTGCAGCCTATCCACAGGCACAAGAGCATTGGGAATCTCTGCTTTCCCAGAGACTCAGCATGTCACGGTGCTCGTTCTCAGCAGAAGCCTTTTTCTGAAAAGGTAAACTTAGGGCTCCTTCTCCCACAAGGAAGGTGCCAGCCCTGAAAGCTAATGCAATTCTTCACTATCCGCCTGCAGCCTATCCACAGGCATAACAGCATTGGGGATCTCTGCTTTCCCAGAGACTCAGCATGTCACGGTGCTCGTTCTCGGCAGAAGCTTTTTTCTGAAAAGGCAAACGTCTGGCTCCTTCTCCCACAAGGAAGGTGCTAGCCCTGAAAGATCTTGCTGGTATTCACTATCCCTCTGCAGCCTATCCACAGGCACAACAGCTTTGGGGATCTCTGCTTTCCCAGAGACTCAGCATGTCACGGTGCTCGCTCTCGGCAGAAGCTTTTTTCTGAAAAAGAAAACTTTCGGCTCCTTCTCCCACAAGGAAGGTGCCAGGCCTGAAAGCTAATGCAGCTCTTCACTATCCTCCTGCAGCCTATCCACAGGCAAAACAGCACTGGGGATCTCTGCTTTCCCAGAGACTCAGCATGTCACGGTGCTCGTTCTCGGCAGAAGCTTTTTTCTGAAAAGGCAAACTTAGGGCTCCTTCTCCCACAAGGAAGCTGCCAGCCCTGAAAGATCTTGCTGGTCTTCACTATCCCTCTGCAGCCTATCTTTAGCCGCAGCAGCACTGGGGATCTCTGCTTTCCCAGAGACTCAGTATGTCACAGTGCTCGTTCTCGCCAGAAGCTTTTTCTGAAAAGGCAAACGTCTGGCTCCTTCTCCCACAGGGAAGGTGCCAGCCCTGAAAACTAATGCAGTTTTTCACTATCCCTCTGCAGCCTATCCACAGGCACAACAGCTTTGGGGATCTCTGCTTTCCCAGAGACTCAGCATGTCACGGTGCTCGCTCTCGGCAGAAGCTTTTTTCTGAAAAGGCAAACGTCTGGCTCCTTCTCCCACAAGGAAGGTGCTAGCCCTGAAAGATCTTGCTGGTATTCACTATCCCTCTGCAGCCTATCCACAGGCACAACAGCTTTGGGGATCTCTGCTTTCCCAGAGACTCAGCATGTCACGGTGCTCGTTCTCGGCAGAAGCTTTTTCTGAGAAGGCAAACTTACGGCTCCTTCTCCCACAAGGAAGGTGCCAGCCCTGAAAGATCTTGCTGGTATTCACTATCCCTCTGCAGCCTATCCACAGGCACAACAGCTTTGGGGATCTCTGCTTTCCCAGAGACTCAGCATGTCACGGTGCTCGCTCTCGGCAGAAGCTTTTTTCTGAAAAGGCAAACGTACGGCTCCTTCTCCCACAGGGAAGGTGCCAGCCCTGAAAACTCATGCAGTTTTTCACTGTCCCTCTGCAGCCTATCCACAGGCACAACAGCTTTGGGGATCTCTGCTTTCCCAGAGACTCAGCATGTCACGGTGCTCGTTCTCGGCAGAAGCTTTTTCTGAGAAGGCAAACGTCTGGCTCCTTCTCCCACAAGGAAGGTGCTAGCCCTGAAAGATCTTGCTGGTATTCACTATCCCTCTGCAGCCTATCCACAGGCACAACAGCTTTGGGGATCTCTGCTTTCCCAGAGACTCAGCCTGTCACGGTGCTCTCACTCGGCAGAAGCTTTTTTCTGAAAAGGCAAACTTACGGCTCCTTCTCCCACAGGGAAGGTGCCAGCCCTGAAAACTAATGCAGTTTTTCACTATCCGCCTGCAGCTTATCCACAGCCATAACAGCACTGGGGATCTCTGCTTTCCCAGAGACTCAGCATGTCACGGTGCTCGTTCTCGGCAGAAGCTTTTTCTGAGAAGGCAAACGTCTGGCTCCTTCTCCCACAAGGAAGGTGCTAGCCCTGAAAGATCTTGCTGGTATTCACTATCCCTCTGCAGCCTATCCACAGGCACAACAGCTTTTGGGATCTCTGCTTTCCCAGAGACTCAGCATGTCACGGTGCTCGCTCTCGGCAGAAGCTTTTTTCTGAAAAGGCAAACGTACGGCTCCTTCTCCCACAGGGAAGGTGCCAGCCCTGAAAACTCATGCAGTTTTTCACTATCCCTCTGCAGCCTATCCACAGGCACAACAGCTTTGGGGATCTCTGCTTTCCCAGAGACTCAGCATGTCACAGTGCTCGCTCTCGGCAGAAGCTTTTTTCTGAAAAGGCAAACGTCTGGCTCCTTCTCCCACAAGGAAGGTGCCAGCCCTGAAAGATCTTGCTGGTCTTCACTACCCCTCTGCAGCCTATCCACAGGCACAACAGCTTTGGGGATCTCTGCTTTCCCAGAGACTCAGCATGTCACGGTGCTCGTTCTCGGCAGAAGCTTTTTCTGAGAAGGCAAACGTCTGGCTCCTTCTCCCACAAGGAAGGTGCTAGCCCTGAAAGATCTTGCTGGTATTCACTATCCCTCTGCAGCCTATCCACAGGCACAACAGCTTTTGGGATCTCTGCTTTCCCAGAGACTCAGCATGTCACGGTGCTCGCTCTCGGCAGAAGCTTTTTTCTGAAAAGGCAAACTTACGGCTCCTTCTCCCACAGGGAAGGTGCCAGCCCTGAAAACTAATGCAGTTTTTCACTATCCCTCTGCAGCCTATCCACAGGCACAACAGCTTTGGGGATCTCTGCTTTCCCAGAGACTCAGCATGTCACGGTGCTCGCTCTCGGCAGAAGCTTTTTTCTGAAAAGGCAAACGTCTGGCTCCTTCTCCCACAAGGAAGGTGCTAGCCCTGAAAGATCTTGCTGGTATTCACTATCCCTCTGCAGCCTATCCACAGGCACAACAGCTTTGGGGATCTCTGCTTTCCCAGAGACTCAGCATGTCACGGTGCTCGTTCTCGGCAGAAGCTTTTTCTGAGAAGGCAAACTTACGGCTCCTTCTCCCACAAGGAAGGTGCCAGCCCTGAAAGATCTTGCTGGTCTTCACTATCCCTCTGCAGCCTATCCACAGGCACAACAGCTTTGGGGATCTCTGCTTTCCCAGAGACTCAGCATGTCACGGTGCTCGTTCTCGGCAGAAGCTTTTTTCTGAAAAGGCAAACTTACGGCTCCTTCTCCCACAGGGAAGGTGCCAGCCCTGAAAACTAATGCAGTTTTTCACTATCCCTCTGCAGCCTATCCACAGGCACAACAGCTTTGGGGATCTCTGCTTTCCCAGAGACTCAGCATGTCACGGTGCTCGTTCTCGGCAGAAGCTTTTTCTGAGAAGGCAAACGTCTGGCTCCTTCTCCCACAAGGAAGGTGCTAGCCCTGAAAGATCTTGCTGGTATTCACTATCCCTCTGCAGCCTATCCACAGGCACAACAGCTTTGGGGATCTCTGCTTTCCCAGAGACTCAGCATGTCACGGTGCTCACTCTCGGCAGAAGCATTTTTCTGAAAAGGTAAACTTAGGGCTCCTTCTCCCACAAGGAAGGTGCCAGCCCTGAAAGCTAATGCAATTCTTCACTATCCGCCTGCAGCCTATCCACAGGCACAACAGCACTGGGGATCTCTGCTTTCCCAGAGACTCAGCATGTCACGGTGCTCGTTCTCGGCAGAAGCTTTTTTCTGAAAAGGCAAACTTACGGCTGCTTCTCCCACAAGGAAGGTGCCAGCCCTGAAAGATATTGCTGGTTTTCACTATCCCTTTGCAGCCTATCTATAGCCGCAACAGCTTTGGGGATCTCTGCTTTCCCAGAGACTCAGCATGTCACGGTGCTCGTTCTCGGCAGAAGCTTTTTTCTGAAAAGGCAAACGTCTGGCTCCTTCTCCCACAAGGAAGGTGCCAGCCCTGAAAGATCTTGCTGGTCTTCACTATCCCTCTGCAGCCTATCCACAGGCACAACAGCATTGGGGATCGCTGCTTTCCCAGAGACTCAGCAAGTCACGGTGCTCGTTCTCGGCAGAAGCTTTTTTCTGAAAAGGCAAACGTCTGGCTCCTTCTCCCACAAGGAAGCTGCCAGCCCTGAAAGATCTTGCTGGTCTTCACTATCCCTCTGCAGCCTATCCACAGGCACAACAGCACAGGGGATCTCTGCTTTCCCAGAGACTCAGCATGTCACGGTGCTCGTTCTCGGCAGAAGCTTTTTTCTGAAAAGGCAAACTTAGGGCTCCTTCTCCCACAGGGAAGGTGCCAGCCCTGAAAGATCTTGCTGGTCTTCACTATCCCTCTGCAGCCTATCTTTAGCCGCAGCAGCATTGGGGATCTCTGCTTTCCCAGAGACTCAGTATGTCACAGTGCTCGTTCTCGCCAGAAGCTTTTTCTGAAAAGGCAAACGTATGGCTCCTTCTCCCACAAGGAAGCTGCCAGCCCTGAAAGATCTTGCTGGTCTTCACTATCCCTCTGCAGCCTATCCACAGGCACAACAGCATTGGGGATCGCTGCTTTCCCAGAGACTCAGCATGTCACGGTGCTCGTTCTCGGCAGAAGCTTTTTTCTGAAAAGGCAAACTTACGGCTGCTTCTCCCACAAGGAAGGTGCCAGCCCTGAAAGATCTTGCTGGTCTTCACTATCCCTCTGCAGCCTATCCACAGGCACAAGAGCATTGGGAATCTCTGCTTTCCCAGAGACTCAGCATGTCACGGTGCTCGTTCTCAGCAGAAGCCTTTTTCTGAAAAGGTAAACTTAGGGCTCCTTCTCCCACAAGGAAGGTGCCAGCCCTGAAAGCTAATGCAATTCTTCACTATCCGCCTGCAGCCTATCCACAGGCATAACAGCATTGGGGATCTCTGCTTTCCCAGAGACTCAGCATGTCACGGTGCTCGTTCTCGGCAGAAGCTTTTTTCTGAAAAGGCAAACGTCTGGCTCCTTCTCCCACAAGGAAGGTGCTAGCCCTGAAAGATCTTGCTGGTATTCACTATCCCTCTGCAGCCTATCCACAGGCACAACAGCTTTGGGGATCTCTGCTTTCCCAGAGACTCAGCATGTCACGGTGCTCGCTCTCGGCAGAAGCTTTTTTCTGAAAAAGAAAACTTTCGGCTCCTTCTCCCACAAGGAAGGTGCCAGGCCTGAAAGCTAATGCAGCTCTTCACTATCCTCCTGCAGCCTATCCACAGGCAAAACAGCACTGGGGATCTCTGCTTTCCCAGAGACTCAGCATGTCACGGTGCTCGTTCTCGGCAGAAGCTTTTTTCTGAAAAGGCAAACTTAGGGCTCCTTCTCCCACAAGGAAGCTGCCAGCCCTGAAAGATCTTGCTGGTCTTCACTATCCCTCTGCAGCCTATCTTTAGCCGCAGCAGCACTGGGGATCTCTGCTTTCCCAGAGACTCAGTATGTCACAGTGCTCGTTCTCGCCAGAAGCTTTTTCTGAAAAGGCAAACGTCTGGCTCCTTCTCCCACAGGGAAGGTGCCAGCCCTGAAAACTAATGCAGTTTTTCACTATCCCTCTGCAGCCTATCCACAGGCACAACAGCTTTGGGGATCTCTGCTTTCCCAGAGACTCAGCATGTCACGGTGCTCGCTCTCGGCAGAAGCTTTTTTCTGAAAAGGCAAACGTCTGGCTCCTTCTCCCACAAGGAAGGTGCTAGCCCTGAAAGATCTTGCTGGTATTCACTATCCCTCTGCAGCCTATCCACAGGCACAACAGCTTTGGGGATCTCTGCTTTCCCAGAGACTCAGCATGTCACGGTGCTCGTTCTCGGCAGAAGCTTTTTCTGAGAAGGCAAACTTACGGCTCCTTCTCCCACAAGGAAGGTGCCAGCCCTGAAAGATCTTGCTGGTATTCACTATCCCTCTGCAGCCTATCCACAGGCACAACAGCTTTGGGGATCTCTGCTTTCCCAGAGACTCAGCATGTCACGGTGCTCGTTCTCGGCAGAAGCTTTTTCTGAGAAGGCAAACGTCTGGCTCCTTCTCCCACAAGGAAGGTGCTAGCCCTGAAAGATCTTGCTGGTATTCACTATCCCTCTGCAGCCTATCCACAGGCACAACAGCTTTGGGGATCTCTGCTTTCCCAGAGACTCAGCATGTCACGGTGCTCGCTCTCGGCAGAAGCTTTTTTCTGAAAAGGCAAACTTACGGCTCCTTCTCCCACAGGGAAGGTGCCAGCCCTGAAAACTAATGCAGTTTTTCACTATCCCTCTGCAGCCTATCCACAGGCACAACAGCTTTGGGGATCTCTGCTTTCCCAGAGACTCAGCATGTCACGGTGCTCGTTCTCGGCAGAAGCTTTTTCTGAGAAGGCAAACGTCTGGCTCCTTCTCCCACAAGGAAGGTGCTAGCCCTGAAAGATCTTGCTGGTATTCACTATCCCTCTGCAGCCTATCCACAGGCACAACAGCTTTGGGGATCTCTGCTTTCCCAGAGACTCAGCATGTCACGGTGCTCACTCTCGGCAGAAGCCTTTTTCTGAAAAGGTAAACTTAGGGCTCCTTCTCCCACAAGGAAGGTGCCAGCCCTGAAAGCTAATGCAATTCTTCACTATCCGCCTGCAGCCTATCCACAGGCACAACAGCACTGGGGATCTCTGCTTTCCCAGAGACTCAGCATGTCACGGTGCTCGTTCTCGGCAGAAGCTTTTTTCTGAAAAGGCAAACTTACGGCTGCTTCTCCCACAAGGAAGGTGCCAGCCCTGAAAGATATTGCTGGTTTTCACTATCCCTTTGCAGCCTATCTATAGCCGCAACAGCACAGGGGATCTCTGCTTTCCCAGAGACTCAGCATGTCACGGTGCTCGTTCTCGGCAGAAGCTTTTTTCTGAAAAGGCAAACGTCTGGCTCCTTCTCCCACAAGGAAGGTGCCAGCCCTGAAAGATCTTGCTGGTCTTCACTATCCCTCTGCAGCCTATCCACAGGCACAACAGCATTGGGGATCGCTGCTTTCCCAGAGACTCAGCAAGTCACGGTGCTCGTTCTCGGCAGAAGCTTTTTTCTGAAAAGGCAAACGTCTGGCTCCTTCTCCCACAAGGAAGCTGCCAGCCCTGAAAGATCTTGCTGGTCTTCACTATCCCTCTGCAGCCTATCCACAGGCACAACAGCACAGGGGATCTCTGCTTTCCCAGAGACTCAGCATGTCACGGTGCTCGTTCTCGGCAGAAGCTTTTTTCTGAAAAGGCAAACTTAGGGCTCCTTCTCCCACAGGGAAGGTGCCAGCCCTGAAAGATCTTGCTGGTCTTCACTATCCCTCTGCAGCCTATCTTTAGCCGCAGCAGCATTGGGGATCTCTGCTTTCCCAGAGACTCAGTATGTCACAGTGCTCGTTCTCGCCAGAAGCTTTTTCTGAAAAGGCAAACGTATGGCTCCTTCTCCCACAAGGAAGCTGCCAGCCCTGAAAGATCTTGCTGGTCTTCACTATCCCTCTGCAGCCTATCCACAGGCACAACAGCATTGGGGATCGCTGCTTTCCCAGAGACTCAGCATGTCACGGTGCTCGTTCTCGGCAGAAGCTTTTTTCTGAAAAGGCAAACTTACGGCTGCTTCTCCCACAAGGAAGGTGCCAGCCCTGAAAGATCTTGCTGGTCTTCACTATCCCTCTGCAGCCTATCCACAGGCACAAGAGCATTGGGGATCTCTGCTTTCCCAGAGACTCAGCATGTCACGGTGCTCGTTCTCAGCAGAAGCCTTTTTCTGAAAAGGTAAACTTAGGGCTCCTTCTCCCACAAGGAAGGTGCCAGCCCTGAAAGCTAATGCAATTCTTCACTATCCGCCTGCAGCCTATCCACAGGCATAACAGCATTGGGGATCTCTGCTTTCCCAGAGACTCAGCATGTCACGGTGCTCGTTCTCGGCAGAAGCTTTTTTCTGAAAAGGCAAACGTCTGGCTCCTTCTCCCACAAGGAAGGTGCTAGCCCTGAAAGATCTTGCTGGTATTCACTATCCCTCTGCAGCCTATCCACAGGCACAACAGCTTTGGGGATCTCTGCTTTCCCAGAGACTCAGCATGTCACGGTGCTCGCTCTCGGCAGAAGCTTTTTTCTGAAAAAGAAAACTTTCGGCTCCTTCTCCCACAAGGAAGGTGCCAGGCCTGAAAGCTAATGCAGCTCTTCACTATCCTCCTGCAGCCTATCCACAGGCAAAACAGCACTGGGGATCTCTGCTTTCCCAGAGACTCAGCATGTCACGGTGCTCGTTCTCGGCAGAAGCTTTTTTCTGAAAAGGCAAACTTAGGGCTCCTTCTCCCACAAGGAAGCTGCCAGCCCTGAAAGATCTTGCTGGTCTTCACTATCCCTCTGCAGCCTATCTTTAGCCGCAGCAGCACTGGGGATCTCTGCTTTCCCAGAGACTCAGTATGTCACAGTGCTCGTTCTCGCCAGAAGCTTTTTCTGAAAAGGCAAACGTCTGGCTCCTTCTCCCACAAGGAAGGTGCCAGCCCTGAAAGATCTTGCTGGTCTTCACTATCCCTCTGCAGCCTATACACAGGCACAACAGCATTGGGGATCGCTGCTTTCCCAGAGACTCAGCATGTCACGGTGCTCGTTCTCGGCAGAAGCTTTTTTCTGAAAAGGCAAACTTACGGCTGCTTCTCCCACAAGGAAGGTGCCAGCCCTGAAAGATCTTGCTGGTCTTCACTATCCCTCTGCAGCCTATCCACAGGCACAAGAGCATTGGGAATCTCTGCTTTCCCAGAGACTCAGCATGTCACGGTGCTCGTTCTCGGCAGAAGCCTTTTTCTGAAAAGGTAAACTTAGGGCTCCTTCTCCCACAAGGAAGGTGCCAGCCCTGAAAGCTAATGCAATTCTTCACTATCCGCCTGCAGCCTATCCACACCACAACAGCACTGGGGATCTCTGCTTTCCCAGAGACTCAGCATGTCACGGTGCTCGTTCTCGGCAGAAGCTTTTTTCTGAAAAGGCAAACTTATGGCTGCTTCTCCCACAAGGAAGGTGCCAGCCCTGAAAGATCTTGCTGGTCTTCACTATCCCTCTGCAGCCTATCCACAGGCACAACAGCATTGGGGATCGCTGCTTTCCCAGAGACTCAGCATGTCACGGTGCTCGTTCTCGGCAGAAGCTTTTTTCTGAAAAGGCAAACTTACGGCTCCTTCTCCCACAAGGAAGGTGCCAGCCCTGAAAACTAATTCAGTTTTTCACTATCCCTCTGCAGCCTATCCACAGGCACAACAGCTTTTGGGATCTCTGCTTTCCCAGAGACTCAGCATGTCACAGTGCTCGCTCTCGGCAGAAGCTTTTTTCTGAAAAGGCAAACGTCTGGCTCCTTCTCCCACAAGGAAGGTGCCAGCCCTGAAAGATCTCGCTGGTCTTCACTACCCCTCTGCAGCCTATCCACAGGCACAACAGCTTTGGGGATCTCTGCTTTCCCAGAGACTCATCATGTCACGGTGCTCGTTCTCGGCAGAAGCTTTTTCTGAGAAGGCAAACGTCTGGCTCCTTCTCCCACAAGGAAGGTGCTAGCCCTGAAAGATCTTGCTGGTATTCACTATCCCTCTGCAGCCTATCCACAGGCACAACAGCTTTGGGGATCTCTGCTTTCCCAGAGACTCAGCATGTCACGGTGCTCGCTCTCGGCAGAAGCTTTTTTCTGAAAAGGCAAACGTACGGCTCCTTCTCCCACAGGGAAGGTGCCAGCCCTGAAAGATCTTGCTGGTCTTCACTATCCCTCTGCAGCCTATCCACAGGCACAACAGCTTTTGGGATCTCTGCTTTCCCAGAGACTCAGCATGTCACGGTGCTCACTCTCGCCAGAGCCTTTTTCTGAAAAGGCAATCTTACGGCTCCTTCTCCCACAAGGAAGGTGCCAGCCCTGAAAGATCTTGCTGGTATTCACTATCCCTCTGCAGCCTATCTTTAGCCGCAACAGCACTGGGGATCTCTGCTTTCCCAGAGACTCAGCATGTCACGGTGCTCGTTCTCGGCAGAAGCTTTTTCTGAGAAGGCAAACGTCTGGCTCCTTCTCCCACAAGGAAGGTGCTAGCCCTGAAAGATCTTGCTGGTATTCACTATCCCTCTGCAGCCTATCCACAGGCACAACAGCTTTGGGGATCTCTGCTTTCCCAGAGACTCAGCATGTCACGGTGCTCGCTCTCGGCAGAAGCTTTTTTCTGAAAAGGCAAACTTACGGCTCCTTCTCCCACAGGGAAGGTGCCAGCCCTGAAAACTAATGCAGTTTTTCACTATCCCTCTGCAGCCTATCCACAGGCACAACAGCTTTGGGGATCTCTGCTTTCCCAGAGACTCAGCATGTCACGGTGCTCGCTCTCGGCAGAAGCTTTTTTCTGAAAAAGAAAACTTTCGGCTCCTTCTCCCACAGGGAAGGTGCCAGCCCTGAAAACTAATGCAGTTTTTCACTATCCCTCTGCAGCCTATCCACAGGCACAACAGCTTTGGGGATCTCTGCTTTCCCAGAGACTCAGCATGTCACGGTGCTCACTCTCGCCAGAGCCTTTTTCTGAAAAGGCAAACTTACGGCTCCTTCTCCCACAAGGAAGGTGCCAGCCCTGAAACATCTTGCTGGTATTCACTATCCCTCTGCAGCCTATCTTTAGCCGCAACAGCACTGGGGATCTCTGCTTTCCCAGAGACTCAGCATGTCACGGTGCTCGCTCTCGGCAGAAGCTTTTTTCTGAAAAGGCAAACTTACGGCTCCTTCTCCCACAGGGAAGGTGCCAGCCCTGAAAACTAATGCAGTTTTTCACTATCCGCCTGCAGCTTATCCACAGCCATAACAGCACTGGGGATCTCTGCTTTCCCAGAGACTCAGCATGTCACGGTGCTCGCTCTCGGCAGAAGCTTTTTCTGAGAAGGCAAACGTCTGGCTCCTTCTCCCACAAGGAAGGTGCTAGCCCTGAAAGATCTTGCTGGTATTCACTATCCCTCTGCAGCCTATCCACAGGCACAACAGCTTTGGGGATCTCTGCTTTCCCAGAGACTCAGCATGTCACGGTGCTCGCTCTCGGCAGAAGCTTTTTTCTGAAAAGGCAAACGTATGGCTCCTTCTCCCACAGGGAAGGTGCCAGCCCTGAAAACTAATGCAGTTTTTCACTATCCCTCTGCAGCCTATCCACAGGCACAACAGCTTTGGGGATCTCTGCTTTCCCAGAGACTCAGCATGTCACGGTGCTCGCTCTCGGCAGAAGCTTTTTTCTGAAAAGGCAAACGTCTGGCTCCTTCTCCCACAAGGAAGGTGCCAGCCCTGAAAGATCTTGCTGGTCTTCACTACCCCTCTGCAGCCTATCCACAGGCACAACAGCTTTGGGGATCTCTGCTTTCCCAGAGACTCAGCATGTCACGGTGCTCGTTCTCGGTAGAAGCTTTTTCTGAGAAGGCAAACGTCTGGCTCCTTCTCCCACAAGGAAGGTGCTAGCCCTGAAAGATCTTGCTGGTATTCACTATCCCTCTGCAGCCTATCCACAGGCACAACAGCTTTGGGGATCTCTGCTTTCCCAGAGACTCAGCATGTCACGGTGCTCGCTCTCGGCAGAAGCTTTTTTCTGAAAAGGCAAACGTACGACTCCTTCTCCCACAGGGAAGGTGCCAGCCCTGAAAACTCATGCAGTTTTTCACTATCCCTCTGCAGCCTATCCACAGGCACAACAGCTTTGGGGATCTCTGCTTTCCCAGAGACTCAGCATGTCACAGTGCTCGCTCTCGGCAGAAGCTTTTTTCTGAAAAGGCAAACGTCTGGCTCCTTCTCCCACAGGGAAGGTGCCAGCCCTGAAAACTAATGCAGTTTTTCACTATCCTCCTGCAGCTTATCCACAGCCATAACAGCACTGGGGATCTCTGCTTTCCCAGAGACTCAGCATGTCACGGTGCTCGTTCTCGGCAGAAGCTTTTTCTGAGAAGGCAAACGTCTGGCTCCTTCTCCCACAAGGAAGGTGCTAGCCCTGAAAGATCTTGCTGGTATTCACTATCCCTCTGCAGCCTATCCACAGGCACAACAGCTTTGGGGATCTCTGCTTTCCCAGAGACTCAGCATGTCACGGTGCTCGCTCTCGGCAGAAGCTTTTTTCTGAAAAGGCAAACGTACGGCTCCTTCTCCCATAGGGAAGGTGCCAGCCCTGAAAACTCATGCAGTTTTTCACTATACCTCTGCAGCCTATCCACAGGCACAACAGCTTTGGGGATCTCTGCTTTCCCAGAGACTCAGCATGTCACAGTGCTCGCTCTCGGCAGAAGCTTTTTTCTGAAAAGGCAAACGTCTGGCTCCTTCTCCCACAAGGAAGGTGCCAGCCCTGAAAGATCTTGCTGGTCTTCACTACCCCTCTGCAGCCTATCCACAGGCACAACAGCTTTGGGGATCTCTGCTTTCCCAGAGACTCAGCATGTCACGGTGCTCGTTCTCGGTAGAAGCTTTTTCTGAGAAGGCAAACATCTGGCTCCTTCTCCCACAAGGAAGGTGCTAGCCCTGAAAGATCTTGCTGGTATTCACTATCCCTCTGCAGCCTATCCACAGGCACAACAGCTTTGGGGATCTCTGCTTTCCCAGAGACTCAGCATGTCACGGTGCTCGCTCTCGGCAGAAGCTTTTTTCTGAAAAGGCAAACTTACGGCTCCTTCTCCCACAGGGAAGGTGCCAGCCCTGAAAACTAATGCAGTTTTTCACTATCCGCCTGCAGCTTATCCACAGCCATAACAGCACTGGGGATCTCTGCTTTCCCAGAGACTCAGCATGTCACGGTGCTCGTTCTCGGCAGAAGCTTTTTCTGAGAAGGCAAACGTCTGGCTCCTTCTCCCACAAGGAAGGTGCTAGCCCTGAATGATCTTGCTGGTATTCACTATCCCTCTGCAGCCTATCCACAGGCACAACAGCTTTGGGGATCTCTGCTTTCCCAGAGACTCAGCATGTCAGGGTGCTCGCTCTCGGCAGAAGCTTTTTTCTGAAAAGGCAAACGTACGGCTCCTTCTCCCACAGGGAAGGTGCCAGCCCTGAAAACTAATGCAGTTTTTCACTATCCCTCTGCAGCCTATCCACAGGCACAACAGCTTTGGGGATCTCTGCTTTCCCAGAGACTCAGCATGTCACAGTGCTCGCTCTCGGCAGAAGCTTTTTCTGAGAAGGCAAACGTCTGGCTCCTTCTCCCACAAGGAAGGTGCCAGCCCTGAAAGATCTTGCTGGTCTTCACTACCCCTCTGCAGCCTATCCACAGGCACAACAGCTTTGGGGATCTCTGCTTTCCCAGAGACTCAGCATGTCACGGTGCTCGTTCTCGGCAGAAGCTTTTTCTGAGAAGGCAAACGTCTGGCTCCTTCTCCCACAAGGAAGGTGCTAGCCCTGAAAGATCTTGCTGGTATTCACTATCCCTCTGCAGCCTATCCACAGGCACAACAGCTTTGGGGATCTCTGCTTTCCCAGAGACTCAGCATGTCACGGTGCTCGCTCTCGGCAGAAGCTTTTTTCTGAAAAGGCAAACGTACGGCTCCTTCTCCCACAGGGAAGGTGCCAGCCCTGAAAACTAATGCAGTTTTTCACTATCCCTCTGCAGCCTATCCACAGGCACAACAGCTTTGGGGATCTCTGCTTTCCCAGAGACTCAGCATGTCACGGTGCTCGTTCTCGGCAGAAGCTTTTTCTGAGAAGGCAAACGTCTGGCTCCTTCTCCCACAAGGAAGGTGCCAGCCCTGAAAGATCTTGCTGCTCTTCACTACCCCTCTGCAGCCTATCCACAGGCACAACAGCTTTGGGGATCTCTGCTTTCCCAGAGACTCAGCATGTCACGGTGCTCGTTCTCGGCAGAAGCTTTTTCTGAGAAGGCAAACGTCTGGCTCCTTCTCCCACAAGGAAGGTGCTAGCCCTGAAAGATCTTGCTGGTATTCACTATCCCTCTGCAGCCTATCCACAGGCACAACAGCTTTGGGGATCTCTGCATTCCCAGAGACTCAGCATGTCACGGTGCTCGCTCTCGGCAGAAGCTTTTTTCTGAAAAGGCAAACGTACGGCTCCTTCTCCCACAGGGAAGGTGCCAGCCCTGAAAACTAATGCAGTTTTTCACTATCCCTCTGCAGCCTATCCACAGGCACAACAGCTTTGGGGATCTCTGCTTTCCCAGAGACTCAGCATGTCACAGTGCTCGCTCTCGGCAGAAGCTTTTTTCTGAAAAGGCAAACGTCTGGCTCCTTCTCCCACAAGGAAGGTGCCAGCCCTGAAAGATCTTGCTGGTCTTCACTACCCCTCTGCAGCCTATCCACAGGCACAACAGCTTTGGGGATCTCTGCTTTCCCAGAGACTCAGCATGTCACGGTGCTCGTTCTCGGCAGAAGCTTTTTCTGAGAAGGCAAACGTCTGGCTCCTTCTCCCACAAGGAAGGTGCTAGCCCTGAAAGATCTTGCTGGTATTCACTATCCCTCTGCAGCCTATCCACAGGCACAACAGCTTTTGGGATCTCTGCTTTCCCAGAGACTCAGCATGTCACGGTGCTCGCTCTCGGCAGAAGCTTTTTTCTGAAAAGGCAAACTTACGGCTCCTTCTCCCACAAGGAAGGTGCCAGCCCTGAAAGATCTTGCTGGTCTTCACTATCCCTCTGCAGCCTATCCACAGGCACAACAGCTTTGGGGATCTCTGCTTTCCCAGAGACTCAGCATGTCACGGTGCTCGTTCTCGGCAGAAGCTTTTTCTGAGAAGGCAAACGTCTGGCTCCTTCTCCCACAAGGAAGGTGCTAGCCCTGAAAGATCTTGCTGGTATTCACTATCCCTCTGCAGCCTATCCACAGGCACAACAGCTTTGGGGATCTCTGCTTTCCCAGAGACTCAGCATGTCACGGGGCTCGCTCTCGGCAGAAGCTTTTTTCTGAAAAGGCAAACTTACGGCTCCTTCTCCCACAGGGAAGGTGCCAGCCCTGAAAACTAATGCAGTTTTTCACTATCCCTCTGCAGCCTATCCACAGGCACAACAGCTTTGGGGATCTCTGCTTTCCCAGAGACTCAGCATGTCACGGTGCTCGCTCTCGGCAGAAGCTTTTTTCTGAAAAGGCAAACTTACGGCTCCTTCTCCCACAGGGAAGGTGCCAGCCCTGAAAACTAATGCAGTTTTTCACTATCCGCCTGCAGCTTATCCACAGCCATAACAGCACTGGGGATCTCTGCTTTCCCAGAGACTCAGCATGTCACGGTGCTCGTTCTCGGCAGAAGCTTTTTCTGAGAAGGCAAACGTCTGGCTCCTTCTCCCACAAGGAAGGTGCTAGCCCTGAAAGATCTTGCTGGTATTCACTATCCCTCTGCAGCCTATCCACAGGCACAACAGCTTTTGGGATCTCTGCTTTCCCAGAGACTCAGCCTGTCACGGTGCTCGCTCTCGGCAGAAGCTTTTTTCTGAAAAGGCAAACGTACGGCTCCTTCTCCCACAGGGAAGGTGCCAGCCCTGAAAACTAATGCAGTTTTTCACTATCCCTCTGCAGCCTATCCACAGGCACAACAGCTTTGGGGATCTCTGCTTTCCCAGAGACTCAGCATGTCACAGTGCTCGCTCTCGGCAGAAGCTTTTTTCTGAAAAGGCAAACGTCTGGCTCCTTCTCCCACAAGGAAGGTGCCAGCCCAAAAAGATCTTGCTGGTCTTCACTACCCCTCTGCAGCCTATCCACAGGCACAACAGCTTTGGGGATCTCTGCTTTCCCAGAGACTCAGCATGTCACGGTGCTCGTTCTCGGCAGAAGCTTTTTCTGAGAAGGCAAACGTCTGGCTCCTTCTCCCACAAGGAAGGTGCTAGCCCTGAAAGATCTTGCTGGTATTCACTATCCCTCTGCAGCCTATCCACAGGCACAACAGCTTTGGGGATCTCTGCTTTCCCAGAGACTCAGCATGTCACGGTGCTCGCTCTCGGCAGAAGCTTTTTTCTGAAAAGGCAAACTTACGGCTCCTTCTCCCACAGGGAAGGTGCCAGCCCTGAAAACTAATGCAGTTTTTCACTATCCCTCTGCAGCCTATCCACAGGCACAACAGCTTTGGGGATCTCTGCTTTCCCAGAGACTCAGCATGTCACGGTGCTCGCTCTCGGCAGAAGCTTTTTTCTGAAAAGGCAAACTTACGGCTCCTTCTCCCACAAGGAAGGTGCCAGCCCTGAAAGATCTTGCTGGTCTTCACTAGCCCTCTGCAGCCTATCCACAGGCACAACAGCTTTGGGGATCTCTGCTTTCCCAGAGACTCAGCATGTCACGGTGCTCGTTCTCGGCAGAAGCTTTTTCTGAGAAGGCAAACGTCTGGCTCCTTCTCCCACAAGGAAGGTGCTAGCCCTGAAAGATCTTGCTGGTATTCACTATCCCTCTGCAGCCTATCCACAGGCACAACAGCTTTGGGGATCTCTGCTTTCCCAGAGACTCAGCATGTCACGGTGCTCGTTCTCGGCAGAAGCTTTTTCTGAGAAGGCAAACGTCTGGCTCCTTCTCCCACAAGGAAGGTGCTAGCCCTGAAAGATCTTGCTGGTATTCACTATCCCTCTGCAGCCTATCCACAGGCACAACAGCTTTGGGGATCTCTGCTTTCCCAGAGACTCAGCATGTCACGGTGCTCGTTCTCGGCAGAAGCTTTTTCTGAGAAGGCAAACGTCTGGCTCCTTCTCCCACAAGGAAGGTGCTAGCCCTGAAAGATCTTGCTGGTATTCACTATCCCTCTGCAGCCTATCCACAGGCACAACAGCTTTGGGGATCTCTGCTTTCCCAGAGACTCAGCATGTCACGGTGCTCGCTCTCGGCAGAAGCTTTTTTCTGAAAAGGCAAACTTACGGCTCCTTCTCCCACAAGGAAGGTGCCAGCCCTGAAAGATCTTGCTGGTCTTCACTACCCCTCTGCAGCCTATCCACAGGCACAACAGCTTTGGGGATCTCTGCTTTCCCAGAGACTCAGCATGTCACGGTGCTCGTTCTCGGCAGAAGCTTTTTCTGAGAAGGCAAACGTCTGGCTCCTTCTCCCACAAGGAAGGTGCTAGCCCTGAAAGATCTTGCTGGTATTCACTATCCCTCTGCAGCCTATCCACAGGCACAACAGCTTTGGGGATCTCTGCTTTCCCAGAGACTCAGCATGTCACGGTGCTCGCTCTCGGCAGAAGCTTTTTTCTGAAAAGGCAAACTTACGGCTCCTTCTCCCACAAGGAAGGTGCCAGCCCTGAAAGATCTTGCTGGTCTTCACTATCCCTCTGCAGCCTATCCACAGGCACAACAGCTTTGGGGATCTCTGCTTTCCCAGAGACTCAGCATGTCACGGTGCTCGTTCTCGGCAGAAGCTTTTTCTGAGAAGGCAAACGTCTGGCTCCTTCTCCCACAAGGAAGGTGCTAGCCCTGAAAGATCTTGCTGGTATTCACTATCCCTCTGCAGCCTATCCACAGGCACAACAGCTTTGGGGATCTCTGCTTTCCCAGAGACTCAGCATGTCACGGTGCTCGTTCTCGGCAGAAGCTTTTTCTGAGAAGGCAAACGTCTGGCTCCTTCTCCCACAAGGAAGGTGCTAGCCCTGAAAGATCTTGCTGGTATTCACTATCCCTCTGCAGCCTATCCACAGGCACAACAGCTTTGGGGATCTCTGCTTTCCCAGAGACTCAGCATGTCACGGTGCTCGTTCTCGGCAGAAGCTTTTTCTGAGAAGGCAAACGTCTGGCTCCTTCTCCCACAAGGAAGGTGCTAGCCCTGAAAGATCTTGCTGGTATTCACTATCCCTCTGCAGCCTATCCACAGGCACAACAGCTTTGGGGATCTCTGCTTTCCCAGAGACTCAGCATGTCACGGTGCTCGCTCTCGGCAGAAGCTTTTTTCTGAAAAGGCAAACTTACGGCTCCTTCTCCCACAAGGAAGGTGCCAGCCCTGAAAGATCTTGCTGGTCTTCACTACCCCTCTGCAGCCTATCCACAGGCACAACAGCTTTGGGGATCTCTGCTTTCCCAGAGACTCAGCATGTCACGGTGCTCGTTCTCGGCAGAAGCTTTTTCTGAGAAGGCAAACGTCTGGCTCCTTCTCCCACAAGGAAGGTGCTAGCCCTGAAAGATCTTGCTGGTATTCACTATCCCTCTGCAGCCTATCCACAGGCACAACAGCTTTGGGGATCTCTGCTTTCCCAGAGACTCAGCATGTCACGGTGCTCGCTCTCGGCAGAAGCTTTTTTCTGAAAAGGCAAACTTACGGCTCCTTCTCCCACAAGGAAGGTGCCAGCCCTGAAAGATCTTGCTGGTCTTCACTATCCCTCTGCAGCCTATCCACAGGCACAACAGCTTTGGGGATCTCTGCTTTCCCAGAGACTCAGCATGTCACGGTGCTCGTTCTCGGCAGAAGCTTTTTCTGAGAAGGCAAACGTCTGGCTCCTTCTCCCACAAGGAAGGTGCTAGCCCTGAAAGATCTTGCTGGTATTCACTATCCCTCTGCAGCCTATCCACAGGAACAACAGCTTTGGGGATCTCTGCTTTCCCAGAGACTCAGCATGTCACGGTGCTCGCTCTCGGCAGAAGCTTTTTTCTGAAAAGGCAAACTTACGGCTCCTTCTCCCACAGGGAAGGTGCCAGCCCTGAAAACTAATGCAGTTTTTCACTATCCCTCTGCAGCCTATCCACAGGCACAACAGCTTTGGGGATCTCTGCTTTCCCAGAGACTCAGCATGTCACGGTGCTCACTCTCGGCAGAAGCTTTTTTCTGAAAAGGCAAACTTACGGCTCCTTCTCCCACAGGGAAGGTGCCAGCCCTGAAAACTAATGCAGTTTTTCACTATCCGCCTGCAGCTTATCCACAGCCATAACAGCACTGGGGATCTCTGCTTTCCCAGAGACTCAGCATGTCACGGTGCTCGTTCTCGGCAGAAGCTTTTTCTGAGAAGGCAAACGTCTGGCTCCTTCTCCCACAAGGAAGGTGCTAGCCCTGAAAGATCTTGCTGGTATTCCCTATCCCTCTGCAGCCTATCCACAGGCACAACAGCTTTGGGGATCTCTGCTTTCCCAGAGACTCAGCATGTCACGGTGCTCGCTCTCGGCAGAAGCTTTTTTCTGAAAAGGCAAACTTACGGCTCCTTCTCCCACAAGGAAGGTGCCAGCCCTGAAAGATCTTGCTGGTCTTCACTATCCCTCTGCAGCCTATCCACAGGCACAACAGCTTTGGGGATCTCTGCTTTCCCAGAGACTCAGCATGTCACGGTGCTCGTTCTCGGCAGAAGCTTTTTCTGAGAAGGCAAACGTCTGGCTCCTTCTCCCACAAGGAAGGTGCTAGCCCTGAAAGATCTTGCTGGTATTCACTATCCCTCTGCAGCCTATCCACAGGCACAACAGCTTTGGGGATCTCTGCTTTCCCAGAGACTCAGCATGTCACGGTGCTCGCTCTCGGCAGAAGCTTTTTTCTGAAAAGGCAAACTTACGGCTCCTTCTCCCACAGGGAAGGTGCCAGCCCTGAAAACTAATGCAGTTTTTCACTATCCCTCTGCAGCCTATCCACAGGCACAACAGCTTTGGGGATCTCTGCTTTCCCAGAGACTCAGCATGTCACGGTGCTCACTCTCGGCAGAAGCTTTTTTCTGAAAAGGCAAACTTACGGCTCCTTCTCCCACAGGGAAGGTGCCAGCCCTGAAAACTAATGCAGTTTTTCACTATCCGCCTGCAGCTTATCCACAGCCATAACAGCACTGGGGATCTCTGCTTTCCCAGAGACTCAGCATGTCACGGTGCTCGTTCTCGGCAGAAGCTTTTTCTGAGAAGGCAAACGTCTGGCTCCTTCTCCCACAAGGAAGGTGCTAGCCCTGAAAGATCTTGCTGGTATTCACTATCCCTCTGCAGCCTATCCACAGGCACAACAGCTTTTGGGATCTCTGCTTTCCCAGAGACTCAGCCTGTCACGGTGCTCGCTCTCGGCAGAAGCTTTTTTCTGAAAAGGCAAACGTACGGCTCCTTCTCCCACAGGGAAGGTGCCAGCCCTGAAAACTAATGCAGTTTTTCACTATCCCTCTGAAGCCTATCCACAGGCACAACAGCTTTGGGGATCTCTGCTTTCCCAGAGACTCAGCATGTCACAGTGCTCGCTCTCGGCAGAAGCTTTTTTCTGAAAAGGCAAACGTCTGGCTCCTTCTCCCACAAGGAAGGTGCCAGCCCTGAAAGATCTTGCTGGTATTCACTATCCCTCTGCAGCCTATCCACAGGCACAACAGCTTTGGGGATCTCTGCTTTCCCAGAGACTCAGCATGTCACGGTGCTCGCTCTCGGCAGAAGCTTTTTTCTGAAAAGGCAAACTTACGGCTCCTTCTCCCACAGGGAAGGTGCCAGCCCTGAAAACTAATGCAGTTTTTCACTATCCCTCTGCAGCCTATCCACAGGCACAACAGCTTTGGGGATCTCTGCTTTCCCAGAGACTCAGCATGTCACGGTGCTCGCTCTCGGCAGAAGCTTTTTTCTGAAAAGGCAAACGTCTGGCTCCTTCTCCCACAAGGAAGGTGCTAGCCCTGAAAGATCTTGCTGGTATTCACTATCCCTCTGCAGCCTATCCACAGGCACAACAGCTTTGGGGATCTCTGCTTTCCCAGAGACTCAGCATGTCACGGTGCTCGCTCTCGGCAGAAGCTTTTTTCTGAATAGGCAAACTTACGGCTCCTTCTCCCACAAGGAAGGTGCCAGCCCTGAAAGATCTTGCTGGTCTTCACTATCCCTCTGCAGCCTATCCACAGGCACAACAGCTTTGGGGATCTCTGCTTTCCCAGAGACTCAGCATGTCACGGTGCTCGTTCTCGGCAGAAGCTTTTTCTGAGAAGGCAAACGTCTGGCTCCTTCTCCCACAAGGAAGGTGCTAGCCCTGAAAGATCTTGCTGGTATTCACTATCCCTCTGCAGCCTATCCACAGGCACAACAGCTTTGGGGATCTCTGCTTTCCCAGAGACTCAGCCTGTCACGGTGCTCGCTCTCGGCAGAAGCTTTTTTCTGAAAAGGCAAACTTACGGCTCCTTCTCCCACAGGGAAGGTGCCAGCCCTGAAAACTAATGCAGTTTTTCACTATCCGCCTGCAGCTTATCCACAGCCATAACAGCACTGGGGATCTCTGCTTTCCCAGAGACTCAGCATGTCACGGTGCTCGTTCTCGGCAGAAGCTTTTTCTGAGAAGGCAAACGTCTGGCTCCTTCTCCCACAAGGAAGGTGCTAGCCCTGTACGATCTTGCTGGTATTCACTATCCCTCTGCAGCCTATCCACAGGCACAACAGCTTTGGGGATCTCTGCTTTCCCAGAGACTCAGCATGTCACAGTGCTCGCTCTCGGCAGAAGCTTTTTTCTGAAAAGGCAAACGTCTGGCTCCTTCTCCCACAAGGAAGGTGCCAGCCCTGAAAGATCTTGCTGGTCTTCACTACCCCTCTGCAGCCTATCCACAGGCACAACAGCTTTGGGGATCTCTGCTTTCCCAGAGACTCAGCATGTCACGGTGCTCGCTCTCGGCAGAAGCTTTTTTCTGAAAAGGCAAACGTCTGGCTCCTTCTCCCACAAGGAAGGTGCCAGCCCTGAAAGATCTTGCTGGTATTCACTATCCCTCTGCAGCCTATCCACAGGCACAACAGCTTTTGGGATCTCTGCTTTCCCAGAGACTCAGCATGTCACGGTGCTCGCTCTCGGCAGAAGCTTTTTTCTGAAAAGGCAAACGTACGGCTCCTTCTCCCACAAGGAAGGTGCCAGCCCTGAAAGATCTTGCTGGTCTTCACTATCCCTCTGCAGCCTATCCACAGGCACAACAGCTTTGGGGATCTCTGCTTTCCCAGAGACTCAGCATGTCACGGTGCTCGTTCTCGGCAGAAGCTTTTTCTGAGAAGGCAAACGTCTGGCTCCTTCTCCCACAAGGAAGGTGCTAGCCCTGAAAGATCTTGCTGGTATTCACTATCCCTCTGCAGCCTATCCACAGGCACAACAGCTTTGGGGATCTCTGCTTTCCCAGAGACTCAGCATGTCACGGTGCTCGCTCTCGGCAGAAGCTTTTTTCTGAAAAGGCAAACTTACGGCTCCTTCTCCCACAGGGACGGTGCCAGCCCTGAAAACTAATGCAGTTTTTCACTATCCCTCTGCAGCCTATCCACAGGCACAACAGCTTTGGGGATCTCTGCTTTCCCAGAGACTCAGCATGTCACGGTGCTCGCTCTCGGCAGAAGCTTTTTTCTGAAAAGGCAAACTTACGGCTCCTTCTCCCACAGGGAAGGTGCCAGCCCTGAAAACTAATGCAGTTTTTCACTATCCGCCTGCAGCTTATCCACAGCCATAACAGCACTGGGGATCTCTGCTTTCCCAGAGACTCAGCATGTCACGGTGCTCGTTCTCGGCAGAAGCTTTTTCTGAGAAGGCAAACGTCTGGCTCCTTCTCCCACAAGGAAGGTGCTAGCCCTGAAAGATCTTGCTGGTATTCACTATCCCTCTGCAGCCTATCCACAGGCACAACAGCTTTTGGGATCTCTGCTTTCCCAGAGACTCAGCATGTCACGGTGCTCGCTCTCGGCAGAAGCTTTTTTCTGAAAAGGCAAACGTACGGCTCCTTCTCCCACAGGGAAGGTGCCAGCCCTGAAAACTAATGCAGTTTTTCACTATCCCTCTGCAGCCTATCCACAGGCACAACAGCTTTGGGGATCTCTGCTTTCCCAGAGACTCAGCATGTCACAGTGCTCGCTCTCGGCAGAAGCTTTTTTCTGAAAAGGCAAACGTCTGGCTCCTTCTCCCACAAGGAAGGTGCCAGCCCTGAAAGATCTTGCTGGTCTTCACTACCCCTCTGCAGCCTATCCACAGGCACAACAGCTTTGGGGATCTCTGCTTTCCCAGAGACTCAGCATGTCACGGTGCTCGTTCTCGGCAGAAGCTTTTTCTGAGAAGGCAAACGTCTGGCTCCTTCTCCCACAAGGAAGGTGCTAGCCCTGAAAGATCTTGCTGGTATTCACTATCCCTCTGCAGCCTATCCACAGGCACAACAGCTTTGGGGATCTCTGCTTTCCCAGAGACTCAGCATGTCACGGTGCTCGCTCTCGGCAGAAGCTTTTTTCTGAAAAGGCAAACTTACGGCTCCTTCTCCCACAGGGAAGGTGCCAGCCCTGAAAACTAATGCAGTTTTTCACTATCCCTCTGCAGCCTATCCACAGGCACAACAGCTTTGGGGATCTCTGCTTTCCCAGAGACTCAGCATGTCACGGTGCTCGTTCTCGGCAGAAGCTTTTTTCTGAAAAGGCAAACGTCTGGCTCCTTCTCCCACAAGGAAGGTGCTAGCCCTGAAAGATCTTGCTGGTATTCACTATCCCTCTGCAGCCTATCCACAGGCACAACAGCTTTGGGGATCTCTGCTTTCCCAGAGACTCAGCATGTCACGGTGCTCGCTCTCGGCAGAAGCTTTTTTCTGAAAAGGCAAACTTACGGCTCCTTCTCCCACAAGGAAGGTGCCAGCCCTGAAAGATCTTGCTGGTCTTCACTATCCCTCTGCAGCCTATCCACAGGCACAACAGCTTTGGGGATCTCTGCTTTCCCAGAGACTCAGCATGTCACGGTGCTCGTTCTCGGCAGAAGCTTTTTCTGAGAAGGCAAACGTCTGGCTCCTTCTCCCACAAGGAAGGTGCTAGCCCTGAAAGATCTTGCTGGTATTCACTATCCCTCTGCAGCCTATCCACAGGCACAACAGCTTTGGGGATCTCTGCTTTCCCAGAGACTCAGCATGTCACGGTGCTCGCTCTCGGCAGAAGCTTTTTTCTGAAAAGGCAAACTTACGGCTCCTTCTCCGAGAGGGAAGGTGCCAGCCCTGAAAACTAATGCAGTTTTTCACTATCCCTCTGCAGCCTATCCACAGGCACAACAGCTTTGGGGATCTCTGCTTTCCCAGAGACTCAGCATGTCACGGTGCTCGTTCTCGGCAGAAGCTTTTTCTGAGAAGGCAAACGTCTGGCTCCTTCTCCCACAAGGAAGGTGCTAGCCCTGAAAGATCTTGCTGGTATTCACTATCCCTCTGCAGCCTATCCACAGGCACAACAGCTTTGGGGATCTCTGCTTTCCCAGAGACTCAGCCTGTCACGGTGCTCGCTCTCGGCAGAAGCTTTTTTCTGAAAAGGCAAACTTACGGCTCCTTCTCCCACAGGGAAGGTGCCAGCCCTGAAAACTAATGCAGTTTTTCACTATCCGCCTGCAGCTTATCCACAGCCATAACAGCACTGGGGATCTCTGCTTTCCCAGAGACTCAGCATGTCACGGTGCTCGTTCTCGGCAGAAGCTTTTTCTGAGAAGGCAAACGTCTGGCTCCTTCTCCCACAAGGAAGGTGCTAGCCCTGAAAGATCTTGCTGGTATTCACTATCCCTCTGCAGCCTATCCACAGGCACAACAGCTTTGGGGATCTCTGCTTTCCCAGAGACTCAGCATGTCACGGTGCTCGCTCTCGGCAGAAGCTTTTTTCTGAAAAGGCAAACTTACGGCTCCTTCTCCCACAGGGAAGGTGCCAGCCCTGAAAACTAATGCAGTTTTTCACTATCCCTCTGCAGCCTATCCACAGGCACAACAGCTTTGGGGATCTCTGCTTTCCCAGAGACTCAGCATGTCACGGTGCTCGTTCTCGGCAGAAGCTTTTTCTGAGAAGGCAAACGTCTGGCTCCTTCTCCCACAAGGAAGGTGCTAGCCCTTAAAGATCTTGCTGGTATTCACTATCCCTCTGCAGCCTATCCACAGGCACAACAGCTTTGGGGATCTCTGCTTTCCCAGAGACTCAGCATGTCACGGTGCTCGCTCTCGGCAGAAGCTTTTTTCTGAAAAGGCAAACGTACGGCTCCTTCTCCCACAGGGAAGGTGCCAGCCCTGAAAACTAATGCAGTTTTTCACTATCCCTCTGCAGCCTATCCACAGGCACAACAGCTTTGGGGATCTCTGCTTTCCCAGAGACTCAGCATGTCACGGTGCTCGTTCTCGGCAGAAGCTTTTTTCTGAAAAGGCAAACGTCTGGCTCCTTCTCCCACAAGGAAGGTGCTAGCCCTGAAAGATCTTGCTGGTATTCACTATCCCTCTGCAGCCTATCCACAGGCACAACAGCTTTGGGGATCTCTGCTTTCCCAGAGACTCAGCATGTCACGGTGCTCGCTCTCGGCAGAAGCTTTTTTCTGAAAAGGCAAACTTACGGCTCCTTCTCCCACAAGGAAGGTGCCAGCCCTGAAAGATCTTGCTGGTCTTCACTATCCCTCTGCAGCCTATCCACAGGCACAACAGCTTTGGGGATCTCTGCTTTCCCAGAGACTCAGCATGTCACGGTGCTCGTTCTCGGCAGAAGCTTTTTCTGAGAAGGCAAACGTCTGGCTCCTTCTCCCACAAGGAAGGTGCTAGCCCTGAAAGATCTTGCTGGTATTCACTATCCCTCTGCAGCCTATCCACAGGCACAACAGCTTTGGGGATCTCTGCTTTCCCAGAGACTCAGCATGTCACGGTGCTCGCTCTCGGCAGAAGCTTTTTTCTGAAAAGGCAAACTTACGGCTCCTTCTCCCACAGGGAAGGTGCCAGCCCTGAAAACTAATGCAGTTTTTCACTATCCCTCTGCAGCCTATCCACAGGCACAACAGCTTTGGGGATCTCTGCTTTCCCAGAGACTCAGCATGTCACGGTGCTCGTTCTCGGCAGAAGCTTTTTCTGAGAAGGCAAACGTCTGGCTCCTTCTCCCACAAGGAAGGTGCTAGCCCTGAAAGATCTTGCTGGTATTCACTATCCCTCTGCAGCCTATCCACAGGCACAACAGCTTTGGGGATCTCTGCTTTCCCAGAGACTCAGCCTGTCACGGTGCTCGCTCTCGGCAGAAGCTTTTTTCTGAAAAGGCAAACGTACGGCTCCCTCTCCCACAGGGAAGGTGCCAGCCCTGAAAACTCATGCAGTTTTTCACTGTCCCTCTGCAGCCTATCCACAGGCACAACAGCTTTGGGGATCTCTGCTTTCCCAGAGACTCAGCATGTCACGGTGCTCGTTCTCGGCAGAAGCTTTTTCTGAGAAGGCAAACGTCTGGCTCCTTCTCCCACAAGGAAGGTGCTAGCCCTGAAAGATCTTGCTGGTATTCACTATCCCTCTGCAGCCTATCCACAGGCACAACAGCTTTGGGGATCTCTGCTTTCCCAGAGACTCAGCCTGTCACGGTGCTCGCTCTCGGCAGAAGCTTTTTTCTGAAAAGGCAAACTTACGGCTCCTTCTCCCACAGGGAAGGTGCCAGCCCTGAAAACTAATGCAGTTTTTCACTATCCGCCTGCAGCTTATCCACAGCCATAACAGCACTGGGGATCTCTGCTTTCCCAGAGACTCAGCATGTCACGGTGCTCGTTCTCGGCAGAAGCTTTTTCTGAGAAGGCAAACGTCTGGCTCCTTCTCCCACAAGGAAGGTGCTAGCCCTGAAAGATCTTGCTGGTATTCACTATCCCTCTGCAGCCTATCCACAGGCACAACAGCTTTTGGGATCTCTGCTTTCCCAGAGACTCAGCATGTCACGGTGCTCGCTCTCGGCAGAAGCTTTTTTCTGAAAAGGCAAACGTACGGCTCCTTCTCCCACAGGGAAGGTGCCAGCCCTGAAAACTAATGCAGTTTTTCACTATCCCTCTGCAGCCTATCCACAGGCACAACAGCTTTGGGGATCTCTGCTTTCCCAGAGACTCAGCATGTCACGGTGCTCGTTCTCGGCAGAAGCTTTTTCTGAGAAGGCAAACGTCTGGGTCCTTCTCCCACAAGGAAGGTGCTAGCCCTGAAAGATCTTGCTGGTATTCACTATCCCTCTGCAGCCTATCCACAGGCACAACAGCTTTGGGGATCTCTGCTTTCCCAGAGACTCAGCATGTCACGGTGCTCGCTCTCGGCAGAAGCTTTTTTCTGAAAAGGCAAACGTACGGCTCCTTCTCCCACAGGGAAGGTGCTAGCCCTGAAAACTCATGCAGTTTTTCACTATCCCTCTGCAGCCTATCCACAGGCACAACAGCTTTGGGGATCTCTGCTTTCCCAGAGACTCAGCATGTCACAGTGCTCGCTCTCGGCAGAAGCTTTTTTCTGAAAAGGCAAACGTCTGGCTCCTTCTCCCACAAGGAAGGTGCCAGCCCTGAAAGATCTTGCTGGTCTTCACTACCCCTCTGCAGCCTATCCACAGGCACAACAGCTTTGGGGATCTCTGCTTTCCCAGAGACTCAGCATGTCACGGTGCTCGTTCTCGGCAGAAGCTTTTTCTGAGAAGGCAAACGTCTGGCTCCTTCTCCCACAAGGAAGGTGCTAGCCCTGAAAGATCTTGCTGGTATTCACTATCCCTCTGCAGCCTATCCACAGGCACAACAGCTTTTGGGATCTCTGCTTTCCCAGAGACTCAGCATGTCACGGTGCTCGCTCTCGGCAGAAGCTTTTTTCTGAAAAGGCAAACGTACGGCTCCTTCTCCCACAGGGAAGGTGCCAGCCCTGAAAACTAATGCAGTTTTTCACTATCCCTCTGCAGCCTATCCACAGGCACAACAGCTTTGGGGATCTCTGCTTTCCCAGAGACTCAGCATGTCACAGTGCTCGCTCTCGGCAGAAGCTTTTTCTGAGAAGGCAAACGTCTGGCTCCTTCTCCCACAAGGAAGGTGCTAGCCCTGAAAGATCTTGCTGGTATTCACTATCCCTCTGCAGCCTATCCACAGGCACAACAGCTTTGGGGATCTCTGCTTTCCCAGAGACTCAGCATGTCACGGTGCTCGTTCTCGGCAGAAGCTTTTTTCTGAAAAGGCAAACTTACGGCTCCTTCTCCCACAAGGAAGGTGCCAGCCCTGAAAGATCTTGCTGGTCTTCACTATCCCTCTGCAGCCTATCCACAGGCACAACAGCTTTGGGGATCTCTGCTTTCCCAGAGACTCAGCATGTCACAGTGCTCGCTCTCGGCAGAAGCTTTTTTCTGAAAAGGCAAACGTCTGGCTCCTTCTCCCACAAGGAAGGTGCCAGCCCTGAAAGATCTTGCTGGTCTTCACTACCCCTCTGCAGCCTATCCACAGGCACAACAGCTTTGGGGATCTCTGCTTTCCCAGAGACTCAGCATGTCACGGTGCTCGTTCTCGGCAGAAGCTTTTTCTGAGAAGGCAAACGTCTGGCTCCTTCTCCCACAAGGAAGGTGCTAGCCCTGAAAGATCTTGCTGGTATTCACTATCCCTCTGCAGCCTATCCACAGGCACAACAGCTTTTGGGATCTCTGCTTTCCCAGAGACTCAGCATGTCACGGTGCTCGCTCTCGGCAGAAGCTTTTTTCTGAAAAGGCAAACGTACGGCTCCTTCTCCCACAGGGAAGGTGCCAGCCCTGAAAACTAATGCAGTTTTTCACTATCCCTCTGCAGCCTATCCACAGGCACAACAGCTTTGGGGATCTCTGCTTTCCCAGAGACTCAGCATGTCACAGTGCTCGCTCTCGGCAGAAGCTTTTTCTGAGAAGGCAAACGTCTGGCTCCTTCTCCCACAAGGAAGGTGCTAGCCCTGAAAGATCTTGCTGGTATTCACTATCCCTCTGCAGCCTATCCACAGGCACAACAGCTTTGGGGATCTCTGCTTTCCCAGAGACTCAGCATGTCACGGTGCTCGTTCTCGGCAGAAGCTTTTTTCTGAAAAGGCAAACTTACGGCTCCTTCTCCCACAAGGAAGGTGCCAGCCCTGAAAGATCTTGCTGGTCTTCACTATCCCTCTGCAGCCTATCCACAGGCACAACAGCTTTGGGGATCTCTGCTTTCCCAGAGACTCAGCATGTCACGGTGCTCGTTCTCGGCAGAAGCTTTTTTCTGAAAAGGCAAACGTCTGGCTCCTTCTCCCACAAGGAAGGTGCTAGCCCTGAAAGATCTTGCTGGTATTCACTATCCCTCTGCAGCCTATCCACAGGCACAACAGCTTTGGGGATCTCTGCTTTCCCAGAGACTCAGCATGTCACGGTGCTCGCTCTCGGCAGAAGCTTTTTTCTGAAAAGGCAAACTTACGGCTCCTTCTCCCACAAGGAAGGTGCCAGCCCTGAAAGATCTTGCTGGTCTTCACTATCCCTCTGCAGCCTATCCACAGGCACAACAGCTTTGGGGATCTCTGCTTTCCCAGAGACTCAGCATGTCACGGTGCTCGTTCTCGGCAGAAGCTTTTTCTGAGAAGGCAAACGTCTGGCTCCTTCTCCCACAAGGAAGGTGCCAGCCCTGAAAGATCTTGCTGGTATTCACTATCCCTCTGCAGCCTATCCACAGGCACAACAGCTTTGGGGATCTCTGCTTTCCCAGAGACTCAGCATGTCACGGTGCTCGCTCTCGGCAGAAGCTTTTTTCTGAAAAGGCAAACTTACGGCTCCTTCTCCCACAGGGAAGGTGCCAGCCCTGAAAACTAATGCAGTTTTTCACTATCCCTCTGCAGCCTATCCACAGGCACAACAGCTTTGGGGATCTCTGCTTTCCCAGAGACTCAGCATGTCACGGTGCTCGTTCTCGGCAGAAGCTTTTTCTGAGAAGGCAAACGTCTGGCTCCTTCTCCCACAAGGAAGGTGCCAGCCCTGAAAGATCTTGCTGGTCTTCACTACCCCTCTGCAGCCTATCCACAGGCACAACAGCTTTGGGGATCTCTGCTTTCCCAGAGACTCAGCATGTCACGGTGCTCGTTCTCGGCAGAAGCTTTTTCTGAGAAGGCAAACGTCTGGCTCCTTCTCCCACAAGGAAGGTGCTAGCCCTGAAAGATCTTGCTGGTATTCACTATCCCTCTGCAGCCTATCCACAGGCACAACAGCTTTTGGGATCTCTGCTTTCCCAGAGACTCAGCATGTCACGGTGCTCGCTCTCGGCAGAAGCTTTTTTCTGAAAAGGCAAACTTACGGCTCCTTCTCCCACAAGGAAGGTGCCAGCCCTGAAAGATCTTGCTGGTCTTCACTATCCCTCTGCAGCCTATCCACAGGCACAACAGCTTTGGGGATCTCTGCTTTCCCAGAGACTCAGCATGTCACGGTGCTCGTTCTCGGCAGAAGCTTTTTCTGAGAAGGCAAACGTCTGGCTCCTTCTCCCACAAGGAAGGTGCTAGCCCTGAAAGATCTTGCTGGTATTCACTATCCCTCTGCAGCCTATCCACAGGCACAACAGCTTTGGGGATCTCTGCTTTCCCAGAGACTCAGCATGTCACGGTGCTCGTTCTCGGCAGAAGCTTTTTCTGAGAAGGCAAACGTCTGGCTCCTTCTCCCACAAGGAAGGTGCTAGCCCTGAAAGATCTTGCTGGTATTCACTATCCCTCTGCAGCCTATCCACAGGCACAACAGCTTTGGGGATCTCTGCTTTCCCAGAGACTCAGCATGTCACGGTGCTCGCTCTCGGCAGAAGCTTTTTTCTGAAAAGGCAAACTTACGGCTCCTTCTCCCACAGGGAAGGTGCCAGCCCTGAAAACTAATGCAGTTTTTCACTATCCCTCTGCAGCCTATCCACAGGCACAACAGCTTTGGGGATCTCTGCTTTCCCAGAGACTCAGCATGTCACGGTGCTCGTTCTCGGCAGAAGCTTTTTCTGAGAAGGCAAACGTCTGGCTCCTTCTCCCACAAGGAAGGTGCTAGCCCTGAAAGATCTTGCTGGTATTCACTATCCCTCTGCAGCCTATCCACAGGCACAACAGCTTTGGGGATCTCTGCTTTCCCAGAGACTCAGCCTGTCACGGTGCTCGCTCTCGGCAGAAGCTTTTTTCTGAAAAGGCAAACTTACGGCTCCTTCTCCCACAGGGAAGGTGCCAGCCCTGAAAACTAATGCAGTTTTTCACTATCCGCCTGCAGCTTATCCACAGCCATAACAGCACTGGGGATCTCTGCTTTCCCAGAGACTCAGCATGTCACGGTGCTCGTTCTCGGCAGAAGCTTTTTCTGAGAAGGCAAACGTCTGGCTCCTTCTCCCACAAGGAAGGTGCTAGCCCTGAAAGATCTTGCTGGTATTCACTATCCCTCTGCAGCCTATCCACAGGCACAACAGCTTTGGGGATCTCTGCTTTCCCAGAGACTCAGCATGTCACGGTGCTCGCTCTCGGCAGAAGCTTTTTTCTGAAAAGGCAAACTTACGGCTCCTTCTCCCACAGGGAAGGTGCCAGCCCTGAAAACTAATGCAGTTTTTCACTATCCCTCTGCAGCCTATCCACAGGCACAACAGCTTTGGGGATCTCTGCTTTCCCAGAGACTCAGCATGTCACGGTGCTCGTTCTCGGCAGAAGCTTTTTCTGAGAAGGCAAACGTCTGGCTCCTTCTCCCACAAGGAAGGTGCTAGCCCTGAAAGATCTTGCTGGTATTCACTATCCCTCTGCAGCCTATCCACAGGCACAACAGCTTTGGGGATCTCTGCTTTCCCAGAGACTCAGCATGTCACGGTGCTCGCTCTCGGCAGAAGCTTTTTTCTGAAAAGGCAAACTTACGGCTCCTTCTCCCACAGGGAAGGTGCCAGCCCTGAAAACTAATGCAGTTTTTCACTATCCGCCTGCAGCTTATCCACAGCCATAACAGCACTGGGGATCTCTGCTTTCCCAGAGACTCAGCATGTCACGGTGCTCGTTCTCGGCAGAAGCTTTTTCTGAGAAGGCAAACGTCTGGCTCCTTCTCCCACAAGGAAGGTGCTAGCCCTGAAAGATCTTGCTGGTATTCACTATCCCTCTGCAGCCTATCCACAGGCACAACAGCTTTTGGGATCTCTGCTTTCCCAGAGACTCAGCATGTCACGGTGCTCGCTCTCGGCAGAAGCTTTTTTCTGAAAAGGCAAACGTACGGCTCCTTCTCCCACAGGGAAGGTGCCAGCCCTGAAAACTAATGCAGTTTTTCACTATCCCTCTGCAGCCTATCCACAGGCACAACAGCTTTGGGGATCTCTGCTTTCCCAGAGACTCAGCATGTCACGGTGCTCGTTCTCGGCAGAAGCTTTTTTCTGAAAAGGCAAACGTCTGGCTCCTTCTCCCACAAGGAAGGTGCTAGCCCTGAAAGATCTTGCTGGTATTCACTATCCCTCTGCAGCCTATCCACAGGCACAACAGCTTTGGGGATCTCTGCTTTCCCAGAGACTCAGCATGTCACGGTGCTCGTTCTCGGCAGAAGCTTTTTTCTGAAAAGGCAAACTTACGGCTCCTTCTCCCACAAGGAAGGTGCCAGCCCTGAAAGATCTTGCTGGTCTTCACTATCCCTCTGCAGCCTATCCACAGGCACAACAGCTTTGGGGATCTCTGCTTTCCCAGAGACTCAGCATGTCACGGTGCTCGTTCTCGGCAGAAGCTTTTTCTGAGAAGGCAAACGTCTGGCTACTTCTCCCACAAGGAAGGTGCCAGCCCTGAAAGATCTTGCTGGTCTTCACTACCCCTCTGCAGCCTATCCACAGGCACAACAGCTTTGGGGATCTCTGCTTTCCCAGAGACTCAGCATGTCACGGTGCTCGTTCTCAGCAGAAGCTTTTTCTGAGAAGGCAAACGTCTGGCTCCTTCTCCCACAAGGAAGGTGCTAGCCCTGAAAGATCTTGCTGGTATTCACTATCCCTCTGCAGCCTATCCACAGGCACAACAGCTTTGGGGATCTCTGCTTTCCCAGAGACTCAGCATGTCACGGTGCTCGCTCTCGGCAGAAGCTTTTTCTGAGAAGGCAAACGTCTGGCTCCTTCTCCCACAAGGAAGGTGCTAGCCCTGAAAGATCTTGCTGGTATTCACTATCCCTCTGCAGCCTATCCATAGGCACAACAGCTTTGGGGATCTCTGCTTTCCCAGAGACTCAGCATGTCACGGTGCTCGCTCTCGGCAGAAGCTTTTTTCTGAAAAGGCAAACTTACGGCTCCTTCTCCCACAGGGAAGGTGCCAGCCCTGAAAACTAATGCAGTTTTTCACTATCCCTCTGCAGCCTATCCACAGGCACAACAGCTTTGGGGATCTCTGCTTTCCCAGAGACTCAGCATGTCACGGTGCTCGTTCTCGGCAGAAGCTTTTTCTGAGAAGGCAAACGTCTGGCTCCTTCTCCCACAAGGAAGGTGCTAGCCCTGAAAGATCTTGCTGGTCTTCACTATCCCTCTGCAGCCTATCCACAGGCACAACAGCTTTGGGGATCTCTGCTTTCCCAGAGACTCAGCATGTCACGGTGCTCGCTCTCGGCAGAAGCTTTTTTCTGAAAAGGCAAACTTACGGCTCCTTCTCCCACAGGGAAGGTGCCAGCCCTGAAAACTAATGCAGTTTTTCACTATCCGCCTGCAGCTTATCCACAGCCATAACAGCACTGGGGATCTCTGCTTTCCCAGAGACTCAGCATGTCACGGTGCTCGTTCTCGGCAGAAGCTTTTTCTGAGAAGGCAAACGTCTGGCTCCTTCTCCCACAAGGAAGGTGCTAGCCCTGAAAGATCTTGCTGGTATTCACTATCCCTCTGCAGCCTATCCACAGGCACAACAGCTTTTGGGATCTCTGCTTTCCCAGAGACTCAGCATGTCACGGTGCTCGCTCTCGGCAGAAGCTTTTTTCTGAAAAGGCAAAGTTACGGCTCCTTCTCCCACAGGGAAGGTGCCAGCCCTGAAAACTAATGCAGTTTTTCACTATCCCTCTGCAGCCTATCCACAGGCACAACAGCTTTGGGGATCTCTGCTTTCCCAGAGACTCAGCATGTCACGGTGCTCGTTCTCGGCAGAAGCTTTTTCTGAGAAGGCAAACTTCTGGCTCCTTCTCCCACAAGGAAGGTGCTAGCCCTGAACGATCTTGCTGGTATTCACTATCCCTCTGCAGCCTATCCACAGGCACAACAGCTTTGGGGATCTCTGCTTTCCCAGAGACTCAGCATGTCACGGTGCTCGCTCTCGGCAGAAGCTTTTTTCTGAAAAGGCAAACTTACGGCTCCTTACCCCACAGGGAAGGTGCCAGCCCTGAAAACTAATGCAGTTTTTCACTATCCCTCTGCAGCCTATCCACAGGCACAACAGCTTTGGGGATCTCTGCTTTCCCAGAGACTCAGCATGTCACGGTGCTCGCTCTCGGCAGAAGCTTTTTTCTGAAAAGGCAAACTTACGGCTCCTTCTCCCACAGGGAAGGTGCCAGCCCTGAAAACTAATGCAGTTTTTCACTATCCGCCTGCAGCTTATCCACAGCCATAACAGCACTGGGGATCTCTGCTTTCCCAGAGACTCAGCATGTCACGGTGCTCGTTCTCGGCAGAAGCTTTTTCTGAGAAGGCAAACGTCTGGCTCCTTCTCCCACAAGGAAGGTGCTAGCCCTGAAAGATCTTGCTGGTCTTCACTACCCCTCTGCAGCCTATCCACAGGCACAACAGCTTTGGGGATCTCTGCTTTCCCAGAGACTCAGCATGTCACGGTGCTCGTTCTCAGCAGAAGCTTTTTCTGAGAAGGCAAACGTCTGGCTCCTTCTCCCACAAGGAAGGTGCTAGCCCTGAAAGATCTTGCTGGTATTCACTATCCCTCTGCAGCCTATCCACAGGCACAACAGCTTTGGGGATCTCTGCTTTCCCAGAGACTCAGCATGTCACGGTGCTCGCTCTCGGCAGAAGCTTTTTCTGAGAAGGCAAACGTCTGGCTCCTTCTCCCACAAGGAAGGTGCTAGCCCTGAAAGATCTTGCTGGTATTCACTATCCCTCTGCAGCCTATCCATAGGCACAACAGCTTTGGGGATCTCTGCTTTCCCAGAGACTCAGCATGTCACGGTGCTCGCTCTCGGCAGAAGCTTTTTTCTGAAAAGGCAAACTTACGGCTCCTTCTCCCACAGGGAAGGTGCCAGCCCTGAAAACTAATGCAGTTTTTCACTATCCCTCTGCAGCCTATCCACAGGCACAACAGCTTTGGGGATCTCTGCTTTCCCAGAGACTCAGCATGTCACGGTGCTCGTTCTCGGCAGAAGCTTTTTCTGAGAAGGCAAACGTCTGGCTCCTTCTCCCACAAGGAAGGTGCTAGCCCTGAAAGATCTTGCTGGTATTCACTATCCCTCTGCAGCCTATCCACAGGCACAACAGCTTTGGGGATCTCTGCTTTCCCAGAGACTCAGCATGTCACGGTGCTCGCTCTCGGCAGAAGCTTTTTTCTGAAAAGGCAAACTTACGGCTCCTTCTCCCACAGGGAAGGTGCCAGCCCTGAAAACTAATGCAGTTTTTCACTATCCGCCTGCAGCTTATCCACAGCCATAACAGCACTGGGGATCTCTGCTTTCCCAGAGACTCAGCATGTCACGGTGCTCGTTCTCGGCAGAAGCTTTTTCTGAGAAGGCAAACGTCTGGCTCCTTCTCCCACAAGGAAGGTGCTAGCCCTGAAAGATCTTGCTGGTATTCACTATCCCTCTGCAGCCTATCCACAGGCACAACAGCTTTTGGGATCTCTGCTTTCCCAGAGACTCAGCATGTCACGGTGCTCGCTCTCGGCAGAAGCTTTTTTCTGAAAAGGCAAAGTTACGGCTCCTTCTCCCACAGGGAAGGTGCCAGCCCTGAAAACTAATGCAGTTTTTCACTATCCCTCTGCAGCCTATCCACAGGCACAACAGCTTTGGGGATCTCTGCTTTCCCAGAGACTCAGCATGTCACGGTGCTCGTTCTCGGCAGAAGCTTTTTCTGAGAAGGCAAACTTCTGGCTCCTTCTCCCACAAGGAAGGTGCTAGCCCTGAACGATCTTGCTGGTATTCACTATCCCTCTGCAGCCTATCCACAGGCACAACAGCTTTGGGGATCTCTGCTTTCCCAGAGACTCAGCATGTCACGGTGCTCGCTCTCGGCAGAAGCTTTTTTCTGAAAAGGCAAACTTACGGCTCCTTACCCCACAGGGAAGGTGCCAGCCCTGAAAACTAATGCAGTTTTTCACTATCCCTCTGCAGCCTATCCACAGGCACAACAGCTTTGGGGATCTCTGCTTTCCCAGAGACTCAGCATGTCACGGTGCTCGCTCTCGGCAGAAGCTTTTTTCTGAAAAGGCAAACTTACGGCTCCTTCTCCCACAGGGAAGGTGCCAGCCCTGAAAACTAATGCAGTTTTTCACTATCCGCCTGCAGCTTATCCACAGCCATAACAGCACTGGGGATCTCTGCTTTCCCAGAGACTCAGCATGTCACGGTGCTCGTTCTCGGCAGAAGCTTTTTCTGAGAAGGCAAACGTCTGGCTCCTTCTCCCACAAGGAAGGTGCTAGCCCTGAAAGATCTTGCTGGTATTCACTATCCCTCTGCAGCCTATCCACAGGCACAACAGCTTTGGGGATCTCTGCTTTCCCAGAGACTCAGCATGTCACGGTGCTCGTTCTCGGCAGAAGCTTTTTCTGAGAAGGCAAACGTCTGGCTCCTTCTCCCACAAGGAAGGTGCTAGCCCTGAAAGATCTTGCTGGTATTCACTATCCCTCTGCAGCCTATCCACAGGCACAACAGCTTTGGGGATCTCTGCTTTCCCAGAGACTCAGCATGTCACGGTGCTCGTTCTCGGCAGAAGCTTTTTCTGAGAAGGCAAACGTCTGGCTCCTTCTCCCACAAGGAAGGTGCTAGCCCTGAAAGATCTTGCTGGTATTCACTATCCCTCTGCAGCCTATCCACAGGCACAACAGCTTTGGGGATCTCTGCTTTCCCAGAGACTCAGCATGTCACGGTGCTCGTTCTCGGCAGAAGCTTTTTCTGAGAAGGCAAACGTCTGGCTCCTTCTCCCACAAGGAAGGTGCTAGCCCTGAAAGATCTTGCTGGTATTCACTATCCCTCTGCAGCCTATCCACAGGCACAACAGCTTTGGGGATCTCTGCTTTCCCAGAGACTCAGCATGTCACGGTGCTCGCTCTCGGCAGAAGCTTTTTTCTGAAAAGGCAAACTTACGGCTCCTTCTCCCACAAGGAAGGTGCCAGCCCTGAAAGATCTTGCTGGTCTTCACTACCCCTCTGCAGCCTATCCACAGGCACAACAGCTTTGGGGATCTCTGCTTTCCCAGAGACTCAGCATGTCACGGTGCTCGTTCTCGGCAGAAGCTTTTTCTGAGAAGGCAAACGTCTGGCTCCTTCTCCCACAAGGAAGGTGCTAGCCCTGAAAGATCTTGCTGGTATTCACTATCCCTCTGCAGCCTATCCACAGGCACAACAGCTTTGGGGATCTCTGCTTTCCCAGAGACTCAGCATGTCACGGTGCTCGCTCTCGGCAGAAGCTTTTTTCTGAAAAGGCAAACTTACGGCTCCTTCTCCCACAGGGAAGGTGCCAGCCCTGAAAACTAATGCAGTTTTTCACTATCCCTCTGCAGCCTATCCACAGGCACAACAGCTTTGGGGATCTCTGCTTTACCAGAGACTCAGCATGTCACGGTGCTCGTTCTCGGCAGAAGCTTTTTTCTGAAAAGGCAAACGTCTGGCTCCTTCTCCCACAAGGAAGGTGCCAGCCCTGAAAGATCTTGCTGGTATTCACTATCCCTCTGCAGCCTATCCACAGGCACAACAGCTTTGGGGATCTCTGCTTTCCCAGAGACTCAGCATGTCACGTTGCTCGCTCTCGGCAGAAGCTTTTTTCTGAAAAGGCAAACGTACGGCTCCTTCTCCCACAGGGAAGGTGCCAGCCCTGAAAACTAATGCAGTTTTTCACTATCCCTCTGCAGCCTATCCACAGGCACAACAGCTTTGGGGATCTCTGCTTTCCCAGAGACTCAGCATGTCACAGTGCTCGCTCTCGGCAGAAGCTTTTTTCTGAAAAGGCAAACGTCTGGCTCCTTCTCCCACAAGGAAGGTGCCAGCCCTGAAAGATCTTGCTGGTCTTCACTATCCCTCTGCAGCCTATCCACAGGCACAACAGCTTTGGGGATCTCTGCTTTCCCAGAGACTCAGCATGTCACGGTGCTCGTTCTCGGCAGAAGCTTTTTCTGAGAAGGCAAACGTCTGGCTCCTTCTCCCACAAGGAAGGTGCTAGCCCTGAAAGATCTTGCTGGTATTCACTATCCCTCTGCAGCCTATCCACAGGCACAACAGCTTTGGGGATCTCTGCTTTCCCAGAGACTCAGCCTGTCACGGTGCTCGCTCTCGGCAGAAGCTTTTTTCTGAAAAGGCAAACTTACGGCTCCTTCTCCCACAAGGAAGGTGCCAGCCCTGAAAGATCTTGCTGGTCTTCACTATCCCTCTGCAGCCTATCCACAGGCACAACAGCTTTGGGGATCTCTGCTTTCCCAGAGACTCAGCATGTCACGGTGCTCGTTCTCGGCAGAAGCTTTTTTCTGAAAAGGCAAACGTACGGCTCCTTCTCCCACAGGGAAGGTGCCAGCCCTGAAAACTAATGCAGTTTTTCACTATCCCTCTGCAGCCTATCCACAGGCACAACAGCTTTGGGGATCTCTGCTTTCCCAGAGACTCAGCATGTCACAGTGCTCGTTCTCGGCAGAAGCTTTTTCTGAGAAGGCAAACGTCTGGCTACTTCTCCCACAAGGAAGGTGCCAGCCCTGAAAGATCTTGCTGGTCTTCACTACCCCTCTGCAGCCTATCCACAGGCACAACAGCTTTGGGGATCTCTGCTTTCCCAGAGACTCAGCATGTCACGGTGCTCGTTCTCGGCAGAAGCTTTTTCTGAGAAGGCAAACGTCTGGCTCCTTCTCCCACAAGGAAGGTGCTAGCCCTGAAAGATCTTGCTGGTATTCACTATCCCTCTGCAGCCTATCCACAGGCACAACAGCTTTGGGGATCTCTGCTTTCCCAGAGACTCAGCATGTCACGGTGCTCGCTCTCGGCAGAAGCTTTTTCTGAGAAGGCAAACGTCTGGCTCCTTCTCCCACAAGGAAGGTGCTAGCCCTGAAAGATCTTGCTGGTATTCACTATCCCTCTGCAGCCTATCCACAGGCACAACTGCTTTGGGGATCTCTGCTTTCCCAGAGACTCAGCATGTCACGGTGCTCGCTCTCGGCAGAAGCTTTTTTCTGAAAAGGCAAACTTACGGCTCCTTCTCCCACAGGGAAGGTGCCAGCCCTGAAAACTAATGCAGTTTTTCACTATCCCTCTGCAGCCTATCCACAGGCACAACAGCTTTGGGGATCTCTGCTTTCCCAGAGACTCAGCATGTCACGGTGCTCGTTCTCGGCAGAAGCTTTTTCTGAGAAGGCAAACGTCTGGCTCCTTCTCCCACAAGGAAGGTGCTAGCCCTGAACGATCTTGCTGGTATTCACTATCCCTCTGCAGCCTATCCACAGGCACAACAGCTTTGGGGATCTCTGCTTTCCCAGAGACTCAGCATGTCACGGTGCTCGTTCTCGGCAGAAGCTTTTTTCTGAAAAGGCAAACTTACGGCTCCTTACCCCACAGGGAAGGTGCCAGCCCTGAAAACTAATGCAGTTTTTCACTATCCCTCTGCAGCCTATCCACAGGCACAACAGCTTTGGGGATCTCTGCTTTCCCAGAGACTCAGCATGTCACGGTGCTCGCTCTCGGCAGAAGCTTTTTTCTGAAAAGGCAAACTTACGGCTCCTTCTCCCACAGGGAAGGTGCCAGCCCTGAAAACTAATGCAGTTTTTCACTATCCGCCTGCAGCTTATCCACAGCCATAACAGCACTGGGGATCTCTGCTTTCCCAGAGACTCAGCATGTCACGGTGCTCGTTCTCGGCAGAAGCTTTTTCTGAGAAGGCAAACGTCTGGCTCCTTCTCCCACAAGGAAGGTGCTAGCCCTGAAAGATCTTGCTGGTATTCACTATCCCTCTGCAGCCTATCCACAGGCACAACAGCTTTGGGGATCTCTGCTTTCCCAGAGACTCAGCATGTCACGGTGCTCGTTCTCGGCAGAAGCTTTTTCTGAGAAGGCAAATGTCTGGCTCCTTCTCCCACAAGGAAGGTGCTAGCCCTGAAAGATCTTGCTGGTATTCACTATCCCTCTGCAGCCTATCCACAGGCACAACAGCTTTGGGGATCTCTGCTTTCCCAGAGACTCAGCATGTCACGGTGCTCGTTCTCGGCAGAAGCTTTTTCTGAGAAGGCAAACGTCTGGCTCCTTCTCCCACAAGGAAGGTGCTAGCCCTGAAAGATCTTGCTGGTATTCACTATCCCTCTGCAGCCTATCCACAGGCACAACAGCTTTGGGGATCTCTGCTTTCCCAGAGACTCAGCATGTCACGGTGCTCGTTCTCGGCAGAAGCTTTTTCTGAGAAGGCAAACGTCTGGCTCCTTCTCCCACAAGGAAGGTGCTAGCCCTGAAAGATCTTGCTGGTATTCACTATCCCTCTGCAGCCTATCCACAGGCACAACAGCTTTGGGGATCTCTGCTTTCCCAGAGACTCAGCATGTCACGGTGCTCGCTCTCGGCAGAAGCTTTTTTCTGAAAAGGCAAACTTACGGCTCCTTCTCCCACAAGGAAGGTGCCAGCCCTGAAAGATCTTGCTGGTCTTCACTACCCCTCTGCAGCCTATCCACAGGCACAACAGCTTTGGGGATCTCTGCTTTCCCAGAGACTCAGCATGTCACGGTGCTCGTTCTCGGCAGAAGCTTTTTCTGAGAAGGCAAACGTCTGGCTCCTTCTCCCACAAGGAAGGTGCTAGCCCTGAAAGATCTTGCTGGTATTCACTATCCCTCTGCAGCCTATCCACAGGCACAACAGCTTTGGGGATCTCTGCTTTCCCAGAGACTCAGCATGTCACGGTGCTCGCTCTCGGCAGAAGCTTTTTTCTGAAAAGGCAAACTTACGGCTCCTTCTCCCACAGGGAAGGTGCCAGCCCTGAAAACTAATGCAGTTTTTCACTATCCCTCTGCAGCCTATCCACAGGCACAACAGCTTTGGGGATCTCTGCTTTCCCAGAGACTCAGCATGTCACGGTGCTCGTTCTCGGCAGAAGCTTTTTCTGAGAAGGCAAACGTCTGGCTCCTTCTCCCACAAGGAAGGTGCTAGCCCTGAAAGATCTTGCTGGTATTCACTATCCCTCTGCAGCCTATCCACAGGCACAACAGCTTTGGGGATCTCTGCTTTCCCAGAGACTCAGCATGTCACGGTGCTCGCTCTCGGCAGAAGCTTTTTTCTGAAAAGGCAAACTTACGGCTCCTTCTCCCACAGGGAAGGTGCCAGCCCTGAAAACTAATGCAGTTTTTCACTATCCCTCTGCAGCCTATCCACAGGCACAACAGCTTTGGGGATCTCTGCTTTCCCAGAGACTCAGCATGTCACGGTGCTCGTTCTCGGCAGAAGCTTTTTTCTGAAAAGGCAAACGTCTGGCTCCTTCTCCCACAAGGAAGGTGCCAGCCCTGAAAGATCTTGCTGGTCTTCACTATCCCTCTGCAGCCTATCCACAGGCACAACAGCTTTGGGGATCTCTGCTTTCCCAGAGACTCAGCATGTCACGGTGCTCGTTCTCGGCAGAAGCTTTTTCTGAGAAGGCAAACGTCTGGCTCCTTCTCCCACAAGGAAGGTGCTAGCCCTGAAAGATCTTGCTGGTATTCACTATCCCTCTGCAGCCTATCCACAGGCACAACAGCTTTGGGGATCTCTGCTTTCCCAGAGACTCAGCATGTCACGGTGCTCGCTCTCGGCAGAAGCTTTTTTCTGAAAAGGCAAACTTACGGCTCCTTCTCCCACAAGGAAGGTGCCAGCCCTGAAAGATCTTGCTGGTCTTCACTATCCCTCTGCAGCCTATCCACAGGCACAACAGCTTTGGGGATCTCTGCTTTCCCAGAGACTCAGCATGTCACGGTGCTCGTTCTCGGCAGAAGCTTTTTCTGAGAAGGCAAACGTCTGGCTCCTTCTCCCACAAGGAAGGTGCTAGCCCTGAAAGATCTTGCTGGTATTCACTATCCCTCTGCAGCCTATCCACAGGCACAACAGCTTTGGGGATCTCTGCTTTCCCAGAGACTCAGCATGTCACGGTGCTCGTTCTCGGCAGAAGCTTTTTCTGAGAAGGCAAACGTCTGGCTCCTTCTCCCACAAGGAAGGTGCTAGCCCTGAAAGATCTTGCTGGTATTCACTATCCCTCTGCAGCCTATCCACAGGCACAACAGCTTTGGGGATCTCTGCTTTCCCAGAGACTCAGCATGTCACGGTGCTCGTTCTCGGCAGAAGCTTTTTCTGAGAAGGCAAACGTCTGGCTCCTTCTCCCACAAGGAAGGTGCTAGCCCTGAAAGATCTTGCTGGTATTCACTATCCCTCTGCAGCCTATCCACAGGCACAACAGCTTTGGGGATCTCTGCTTTCCCAGAGACTCAGCATGTCACGGTGCTCGTTCTCGGCAGAAGCTTTTTCTGAGAAGGCAAACGTCTGGCTCCTTCTCCCACAAGGAAGGTGCTAGCCCTGAAAGATCTTGCTGGTATTCACTATCCCTCTGCAGCCTATCCACAGGCACAACAGCTTTGGGGATCTCTGCTTTCCCAGAGACTCAGCATGTCACGGTGCTCGCTCTCGGCAGAAGCTTTTTTCTGAAAAGGCAAACTTACGGCTCCTTCTCCCACAAGGAAGGTGCCAGCGCTGAAAGATCTTGCTGGTCTTCACTACCCCTCTGCAGCCTATCCACAGGCACAACAGCTTTGGGGATCTCTGCTTTCCCAGAGACTCAGCATGTCACGGTGCTCGTTCTCGGCAGAAGCTTTTTCTGAGAAGGCAAACGTCTGGCTCCTTCTCCCACAAGGAAGGTGCTAGCCCTGAAAGATCTTGCTGGTATTCACTATCCCTCTGCAGCCTATCCACAGGCACAACAGCTTTGGGGATCTCTGCTTTCCCAGAGACTCAGCATGTCACGGTGCTCGTTCTCGGCAGAAGCTTTTTTCTGAAAAGGCAAACTTACGGCTCCTTACCCCACAGGGAAGGTGCCAGCCCTGAAAACTAATGCAGTTTTTCACTATCCCTCTGCAGCCTATCCACAGGCACAACAGCTTTGGGGATCTCTGCTTTCCCAGAGACTCAGCATGTCACGGTGCTCGCTCTCGGCAGAAGCTTTTTTCTGAAAAGGCAAACTTACGGCTCCTTCTCCCACAGGGAAGGTGCCAGCCCTGAAAACTAATGCAGTTTTTCACTATCCCTCTGCAGCTTATCCACAGCCATAACAGCACTGGGGATCTCTGCTTTCCCAGAGACTCAGAATGTCACGGTGCTCGTTCTCGGCAGAAGCTTTTTCTGAGAAGGCAAACGTCTGGCTCCTTCTCCCACAAGGAAGGTACTAGCCCTGAAAGATCTTGCTGGTATTCACTATCCCTCTGCAGCCTATCCACAGGCACAACAGCTTTTGGGATCTCTGCTTTCCCAGAGACTCAGCATGTCACGGTGCTCGCTCTCGGCAGAAGCTTTTTTCTGAAAAGGCAAACTTACGGCTCGTTCTCCCACAAGGAAGGTGCCAGCCCTGAAAGATCTTGCTGGTCTTCACTATCCCTCTGCAGCCTATCCACAGGCACAACAGCTTTGGGGATCTCTGCTTTCCCAGAGACTCAGCATGTCACGGTGCTCGCTCTCGGCAGAAGCTTTTTTCTGAAAAGGCAAACGTACGGCTCCTTCTCCCACAGGGAAGGTGCCAGCCCTGAAAACTAATGCAGTTTTTCACTATCCCTCTGCAGCCTATCCACAGGCACAACAGCTTTGGGGATCTCTGCTTTCCCAGAGACTCAGCATGTCACAGTGCTCGTTCTCGGCAGAAGCTTTTTCTGAGAAGGCAAACGTCTGGCTACTTCTCCCACAAGGAAGGTGCCAGCCCTGAAAGATCTTGCTGGTCTTCACTACCCCTCTGCAGCCAAACCACAGGCACAACAGCTTTGGGGATCTCTGCTTTCCCAGAGACTCAGCATGTCACGGTGCTCGTTCTCGGCAGAAGCTTTTTCTGAGAAGGCAAACGTCTGGCTCCTTCTCCCACAAGGAAGGTGCTAGCCCTGAAAGATCTTGCTGGTATTCACTATCCCTCTGCAGCCTATCCACAGGCACAACAGCTTTGGGGATCTCTGCTTTCCCAGAGACTCAGCATGTCACGGTGCTCGTTCTCGGCAGAAGCTTTTTCTGAGAAGGCAAACGTCTGGCTCCTTCTCCCACAAGGAAGGTGCTAGCCCTGAAAGATCTTGCTGGTATTCACTATCCCTCTGCAGCCTATCCACAGGCACAACAGCTTTGGGGATCTCTGCTTTCCCAGAGACTCAGCATGTCACGGTGCTCGTTCTCGGCAGAAGCTTTTTCTGAGAAGGCAAACGTCTGGCTCCTTCTCCCACAAGGAAGGTGCTAGCCCTGAAAGATCTTGCTGGTATTCACTATCCCTCTGCAGCCTATCCACAGGCACAACAGCTTTGGGGATCTCTGCTTTCCCAGAGACTCAGCATGTCACGGTGCTCGTTCTCGGCAGAAGCTTTTTCTGAGAAGGCAAACGTCTGGCTCCTTCTCCCACAAGGAAGGTGCTAGCCCTGAAAGATCTTGCTGGTATTCACTATCCCTCTGCAGCCTATCCACAGGCACAACAGCTTTGGGGATCTCTGCTTTCCCAGAGACTCAGCATGTCACGGTGCTCGTTCTCGGCAGAAGCTTTTTCTGAGAAGGCAAACGTCTGGCTCCTTCTCCCACAAGGAAGGTGCTAGCCCTGAAAGATCTTGCTGGTATTCACTATCCCTCTGCAGCCTATCCACAGGCACAACAGCTTTGGGGATCTCTGCTTTCCCAGAGACTCAGCATGTCACGGTGCTCGCTCTCGGCAGAAGCTTTTTTCTGAAAAGGCAAACTTACGGCTCCTTCTCCCACAAGGAAGGTGCCAGCCCTGAAAGATCTTGCTGGTCTTCACTACCCCTCTGCAGCCTATCCACAGGCACAACAGCTTTGGGGATCTCTGCTTTCCCAGAGACTCAGCATGTCACGGTGCTCGTTCTCGGCAGAAGCTTTTTCTGAGAAGGCAAACGTCTGGCTCCTTCTCCCACAAGGAAGGTGCTAGCCCTGAAAGATCTTGCTGGTATTCACTATCCCTCTGCAGCCTATCCACAGGCACAACAGCTTTGGGGATCTCTGCTTTCCCAGAGACTCAGCATGTCACGGTGCTCGCTCTCGGCAGAAGCTTTTTTCTGAAAAGGCAAACTTACGGCTCCTTCTCCCACAGGGAAGGTGCCAGCCCTGAAAACTAATGCAGTTTTTCACTATCCCTCTGCAGCCTATCCACAGGCACAACAGCTTTGGGGATCTCTGCTTTCCCAGAGACTCAGCATGTCACGGTGCTCGTTCTCGGCAGAAGCTTTTTCTGAGAAGGCAAACGTCTGGCTCCTTCTCCCACAAGGAAGGTGCTAGCCCTGAAAGATCTTGCTGGTATTCACTATCCCTCTGCAGCCTATCCACAGGCACAACAGCTTTGGGGATCTCTGCTTTCCCAGAGACTCAGCATGTCACGGTGCTCGCTCTCGGCAGAAGCTTTTTTCTGAAAAGGCAAACTTACGGCTCCTTACCCCACAGGGAAGGTGCCAGCCCTGAAAACTAATGCAGTTTTTCACTATCCCTCTGCAGCCTATCCACAGGCACAACAGCTTTGGGGATCTCTGCTTTCCCAGAGACTCAGCATGTCACGGTGCTCGCTCTCGGCAGAAGCTTTTTTCTGAAAAGGCAAACTTACGGCTCCTTCTCCCACAGGGAAGGTGCCAGCCCTGAAAACTAATGCAGTTTTTCACTATCCGCCTGCAGCTTATCCACAGCCATAACAGCACTGGGGATCTCTGCTTTCCCAGAGACTCAGCATGTCACGGTGCTCGTTCTCGGCAGAAGCTTTTTCTGAGAAGGCAAACGTCTGGCTCCTTCTCCCACAAGGAAGGTGCTAGCCCTGAAAGATCTTGCTGGTATTCACTATCCCTCTGCAGCCTATCCACAGGCACAACAGCTTTGGGGATCTCTGCTTTCCCAGAGACTCAGCATGTCACGGTGCTCGCTCTCGGCAGAAGCTTTTTTCTGAAAAGGCAAACTTACGGCTCCTTCTCCCACAAGGAAGGTGCCAGCCCTGAAAGATCTTGCTGGTCTTCACTATCCCTCTGCAGCCTATCCACAGGCACAACAGCTTTGGGGATCTCTGCTTTCCCAGAGACTCAGCATGTCACGGTGCTCGTTCTCGGCAGAAGCTTTTTCTGAGAAGGCAAACGTCTGGCTCCTTCTCCCACAAGGAAGGTGCTAGCCCTGAAAGATCTTGCTGGTATTCACTATCCCTCTGCAGCCTATCCACAGGCACAACAGCTTTGGGGATCTCTGCTTTCCCAGAGACTCAGCATGTCACGGTGCTCGTTCTCGGCAGAAGCTTTTTCTGAGAAGGCAAACGTCTGGCTCCTTCTCCCACAAGGAAGGTGCTAGCCCTGAAAGATCTTGCTGGTATTCACTATCCCTCTGCAGCCTATCCACAGGCACAACAGCTTTGGGGATCTCTGCTTTCCCAGAGACTCAGCATGTCACGGTGCTCGTTCTCGGCAGAAGCTTTTTCTGAGAAGGCAAACGTCTGGCTCCTTCTCCCACAAGGAAGGTGCTAGCCCTGAAAGATCTTGCTGGTATTCACTATCCCTCTGCAGCCTATCCACAGGCACAACAGCTTTGGGGATCTCTGCTTTCCCAGAGACTCAGCATGTCACGGTGCTCGCTCTCGGCAGAAGCTTTTTTCTGAAAAGGCAAACTTACGGCTCCTTCTCCCACAAGGAAGGTGCCAGCCCTGAAAGATCTTGCTGGTCTTCACTACCCCTCTGCAGCCTATCCACAGGCACAACAGCTTTGGGGATCTCTGCTTTCCCAGAGACTCAGCATGTCACGGTGCTCGTTCTCGGCAGAAGCTTTTTCTGAGAAGGCAAACGTCTGGCTCCTTCTCCCACAAGGAAGGTGCTAGCCCTGAAAGATCTTGCTGGTATTCACTATCCCTCTGCAGCCTATCCACAGGCACAACAGCTTTGGGGATCTCTGCTTTCCCAGAGACTCAGCATGTCACGGTGCTCGCTCTCGGCAGAAGCTTTTTTCTGAAAAGGCAAACGTACGGCTCCTTCTCCCACAGGGAAGGTGCCAGCCCTGAAAACTAATGCAGTTTTTCACTATCCCTCTGCAGCCTATCCACAGGCACAACAGCTTTGGGGATCTCTGCTTTCCCAGAGACTCAGCATGTCACGGTGCTCGTTCTCGGCAGAAGCTTTTTCTGAGAAGGCAAACGTCTGGCTCCTTCTCCCACAAGGAAGGTGCTAGCCCTGAAAGATCTTGCTGGTATTCACTATCCCTCTGCAGCCTATCCACAGGCACAACAGCTTTGGGGATCTCTGCTTTCCCAGAGACTCAGCATGTCACGGTGCTCGTTCTCGGCAGAAGCTTTTTCTGAGAAGGCAAACGTCTGGCTCCTTCTCCCACAAGGAAGGTGCTAGCCCTGAAAGATCTTGCTGGTATTCACTATCCCTCTGCAGCCTATCCACAGGCACAACAGCTTTGGGGATCTCTGCTTTCCCAGAGACTCAGCATGTCACGGTGCTCGTTCTCGGCAGAAGCTTTTTCTGAGAAGGCAAACGTCTGGCTCCTTCTCCCACAAGGAAGGTGCTAGCCCTGAAAGATCTTGCTGGTATTCACTATCCCTCTGCAGCCTATCCACAGGCACAACAGCTTTGGGGATCTCTGCTTTCCCAGAGACTCAGCATGTCACGGTGCTCGTTCTCGGCAGAAGCTTTTTCTGAGAAGGCAAACGTCTGGCTCCTTCTCCCACAAGGAAGGTGCTAGCCCTGAAAGATCTTGCTGGTATTCACTATCCCTCTGCAGCCTATCCACAGGCACAACAGCTTTGGGGATCTCTGCTTTCCCAGAGACTCAGCATGTCACGGTGCTCGCTCTCGGCAGAAGCTTTTTTCTGAAAAGGCAAACTTACGGCTCCTTCTCCCACAAGGAAGGTGCCAGCCCTGAAAGATCTTGCTGGTCTTCACTACCCCTCTGCAGCCTATCCACAGGCACAACAGCTTTGGGGATCTCTGCTTTCCCAGAGACTCAGCATGTCACGGTGCTCGTTCTCGGCAGAAGCTTTTTCTGAGAAGGCAAACGTCTGGCTCCTAATCCCACAAGGAAGGTGCTAGCCCTGAAAGATCTTGCTGGTATTCACTATCCCTCTGCAGCCTATCCACAGGCACAACAGCTTTGGGGATCTCTGCTTTCCCAGAGACTCAGCATGTCACGGTGCTCGCTCTCGGCAGAAGCTTTTTTCTGAAAAGGCAAACTTACGGCTCCTTCTCCCACAGGGAAGGTGCCAGCCCTGAAAACTAATGCAGTTTTTCACTATCCCTCTGCAGCCTATCCACAGGCACAACAGCTTTGGGGATCTCTGCTTTCCCAGAGACTCAGCATGTCACGGTGCTCGTTCTCGGCAGAAGCTTTTTCTGAGAAGGCAAACGTCTGGCTCCTTCTCCCACAAGGAAGGTGCTAGCCCTGAAAGATCTTGCTGGTATTCACTATCCCTCTGCAGCCTATCCACAGGCACAACAGCTTTGGGGATCTCTGCTTTCCCAGAGACTCAGCATGTCACGGTGCTCGCTCTCGGCAGAAGCTTTTTTCTGAAAAGGCAAACTTACGGCTCCTTCTCCCACAGGGAAGGTGCCAGCCCTGAAAACTAATGCAGTTTTTCACTATCCCTCTGCAGCCTATCCACAGGCACAACAGCTTTGGGGATCTCTGCTTTCCCAGAGACTCAGCATGTCACGGTGCTCGCTCTCGGCAGAAGCTTTTTTCTGAAAAGGCAAACTTACGGCTCCTTCTCCCACAAGGAAGGTGCCAGCCCTGAAAGATCTTGCTGGTCTTCACTATCCCTCTGCAGCCTATCCACAGGCACAACAGCTTTGGGGATCTCTGCTTTCCCAGAGACTCAGCATGTCACGGTGCTCGTTCTCGGCAGAAGCTTTTTCTGAGAAGGCAAACGTCTGGCTCCTTCTCCCACAAGGAAGGTGCTAGCCCTGAAAGATCTTGCTGGTATTCACTATCCCTCTGCAGCCTATCCACAGGCACAACAGCTTTGGGGATCTCTGCTTTCCCAGAGACTCAGCATGTCACGGTGCTCGTTCTCGGCAGAAGCTTTTTCTGAGAAGGCAAACGTCTGGCTCCTTCTCCCACAAGGAAGGTGCTAGCCCTGAAAGATCTTGCTGGTATTCACTATCCCTCTGCAGCCTATCCACAGGCACAACAGCTTTGGGGATCTCTGCTTTCCCAGAGACTCAGCATGTCACGGTGCTCGTTCTCGGCAGAAGCTTTTTCTGAGAAGGCAAACGTCTGGCTCCTTCTCCCACAAGGAAGGTGCTAGCCCTGAAAGATCTTGCTGGTATTCACTATCCCTCTGCAGCCTATCCACAGGCACAACAGCTTTGGGGATCTCTGCTTTCCCAGAGACTCAGCATGTCACGGTGCTCGTTCTCGGCAGAAGCTTTTTCTGAGAAGGCAAACGTCTGGCTCCTTCTCCCACAAGGAAGGTGCTAGCCCTGAAAGATCTTGCTGGTATTCACTATCCCTCTGCAGCCTATCCACAGGCACAACAGCTTTGGGGATCTCTGCTTTCCCAGAGACTCAGCATGTCACGGTGCTCGCTCTCGGCAGAAGCTTTTTTCTGAAAAGGCAAACTTACGGCTCCTTCTCCCACAAGGAAGGTGCCAGCCCTGAAAGATCTTGCTGGTCTTCACTACCCCTCTGCAGCCTATCCACAGGCACAACAGCTTTGGGGATCTCTGCTTTCCCAGAGACTCAGCATGTCACGGTGCTCGTTCTCGGCAGAAGCTTTTTCTGAGAAGGCAAACGTCTGGCTCCTTCTCCCACAAGGAAGGTGCTAGCCCTGAAAGATCTTGCTGGTATTCACTATCCCTCTGCAGCCTATCCACAGGCACAACAGCTTTGGGGATCTCTGCTTTCCCAGAGACTCAGCATGTCACGGTGCTCGCTCTCGGCAGAAGCTTTTTTCTGAAAAGGCAAACGTACGGCTCCTTCTCCCACAGGGAAGGTGCCAGCCCTGAAAACTAATGCAGTTTTTCACTATCCCTCTGCAGCCTATCCACAGGCACAACAGCTTTGGGGATCTCTGCTTTCCCAGAGACTCAGCATGTCACGGTGCTCGTTCTCGGCAGAAGCTTTTTCTGAGAAGGCAAACGTCTGGCTCCTTCTCCCACAAGGAAGGTGCTAGCCCTGAAAGATCTTGCTGGTATTCACTATCCCTCTGCAGCCTATCCACAGGCACAACAGCTTTGGGGATCTCTGCTTTCCCAGAGACTCAGCATGTCACGGTGCTCGCTCTCGGCAGAAGCTTTTTTCTGAAAAGGCAAACTTACGGCTCCTTCTCCCACAGGGAAGGTGCCAGCCCTGAAAACTAATGCAGTTTTTCACTATCCCTCTGCAGCCTATCCACAGGCACAACAGCTTTGGGGATCTCTGCTTTCCCAGAGACTCAGCATGTCACGGTGCTCGCTCTCGGCAGAAGCTTTTTTCTGAAAAGGCAAACTTACGGCTCCTTCTCCCACAGGGAAGGTGCCAGCCCTGAAAACTAATGCAGTTTTTCACTATCCGCCTGCAGCTTATCCACAGCCATAACAGCACTGGGGATCTCTGCTTTCCCAGAGACTCAGCATGTCACGGTGCTCGTTCTCGGCAGAAGCTTTTTCTGAGAAGGCAAACGTCTGGCTCCTTCTCCCACAAGGAAGGTGCTAGCCCTGAAAGATCTTGCTGGTATTCACTATCCCTCTGCAGCCTATCCACAGGCACAACAGCTTTTGGGATCTCTGCTTTCCCAGAGACTCAGCATGTCACGGTGCTCGCTCTCGGCAGAAGCTTTTTTCTGAAAAGGCAAACTTACGGCTCGTTCTCCCACAAGGAAGGTGCCAGCCCTGAAAGATCTTGCTGGTCTTCACTATCCCTCTGCAGCCTATCCACAGGCACAACAGCTTTGGGGATCTCTGCTTTCCCAGAGACTCAGCATGTCACGGTGCTCGCTCTCGGCAGAAGCTTTTTTCTGAAAAGGCAAACGTACGGCTCCTTCTCCCACAGGGAAGGTGCCAGCCCTGAAAACTAATGCAGTTTTTCACTATCCCTCTGCAGCCTATCCACAGGCACAACAGCTTTGGGGATCTCTGCTTTCCCAGAGACTCAGCATGTCACGGTGCTCGTTCTCGGCAGAAGCTTTTTCTGAGAAGGCAAACGTCTGGCTCCTTCTCCCACAAGGAAGGTGCCAGCCCTGAAAGATCTTGCTGGTCTTCACTACCCCTCTGCAGCCTATCCACAGGCACAACAGCTTTGGGGATCTCTGCTTTCCCAGAGACTCAGCATGTCACGGTGCTCGTTCTCGGCAGAAGCTTTTTCTGAGAAGGCAAACGTCTGGCTCCTTCTCCCACAAGGAAGGTGCTAGCCCTGAAAGATCTTGCTGGTATTCACTATCCCTCTGCAGCCTATCCACAGGCACAACAGCTTTGGGGATCTCTGCTTTCCCAGAGACTCAGCATGTCACGGTGCTCGTTCTCGGCAGAAGCTTTTTCTGAGAAGGCAAACGTCTGGCTCCTTCTCCCACAAGGAAGGTGCTAGCCCTGAAAGATCTTGCTGGTATTCACTATCCCTCTGCAGCCTATCCACAGGCACAACAGCTTTGGGGATCTCTGCTTTCCCAGAGACTCAGCATGTCACGGTGCTCGTTCTCGGCAGAAGCTTTTTCTGAGAAGGCAAACGTCTGGCTCCTTCTCCCACAAGGAAGGTGCTAGCCCTGAAAGATCTTGCTGGTATTCACTATCCCTCTGCAGCCTATCCACAGGCACAACAGCTTTGGGGATCTCTGCTTTCCCAGAGACTCAGCATGTCACGGTGCTCGTTCTCGGCAGAAGCTTTTTCTGAGAAGGCAAACGTCTGGCTCCTTCTCCCACAAGGAAGGTGCTAGCCCTGAAAGATCTTGCTGGTATTCACTATCCCTCTGCAGCCTATCCACAGGCACAACAGCTTTGGGGATCTCTGCTTTCCCAGAGACTCAGCATGTCACGGTGCTCGCTCTCGGCAGAAGCTTTTTTCTGAAAAGGCAAACTTACGGCTCCTTCTCCCACAAGGAAGGTGCCAGCCCTGAAAGATCTTGCTGGTCTTCACTACCCCTCTGCAGCCTATCCACAGGCACAACAGCTTTGGGGATCTCTGCTTTCCCAGAGACTCAGCATGTCACGGTGCTCGTTCTCGGCAGAAGCTTTTTCTGAGAAGGCAAACGTCTGGCTCCTTCTCCCACAAGGAAGGTGCTAGCCCTGAAAGATCTTGCTGGTATTCACTATCCCTCTGCAGCCTATCCACAGGCACAACAGCTTTGGGGATCTCTGCTTTCCCAGAGACTCAGCATGTCACGGTGCTCGCTCTCGGCAGAAGCTTTTTTCTGAAAAGGCAAACTTACGGCTCCTTCTCCCACAGGGAAGGTGCCAGCCCTGAAAACTAATGCAGTTTTTCACTATCCCTCTGCAGCCTATCCACAGGCACAACAGCTTTGGGGATCTCTGCTTTCCCAGAGACTCAGCATGTCACAGTGCTCGTTCTCGGCAGAAGCTTTTTCTGAGAAGGCAAACGTCTGGCTCCTTCTCCCACAAGGAAGGTGCTAGCCCTGAAAGATCTTGCTGGTATTCACTATCCCTCTGCAGCCTATCCACAGGCACAACAGCTTTGGGGATCTCTGCTTTCCCAGAGACTCAGCATGTCACGGTGCTCGCTCTCGGCAGAAGCTTTTTTCTGAAAAGGCAAACTTACGGCTCCTTACCCCACAGGGAAGGTGCCAGCCCTGAAAACTAATGCAGTTTTTCACTATCCCTCTGCAGCCTATCCACAGGCACAACAGCTTTGGGGATCTCTGCTTTCCCAGAGACTCAGCATGTCACGGTGCTCGCTCTCGGCAGAAGCTTTTTTCTGAAAAGGCAAACTTACGGCTCCTTCTCCCACAGGGAAGGTGCCAGCCCTGAAAACTAATGCAGTTTTTCACTATCCGCCTGCAGCTTATCCACAGCCATAACAGCACTGGGGATCTCTGCTTTCCCAGAGACTCAGCATGTCACGGTGCTCGTTCTCGGCAGAAGCTTTTTCTGAGAAGGCAAACGTCTGGCTCCTTCTCCCACAAGGAAGGTGCTAGCCCTGAAAGATCTTGCTGGTATTCACTATCCCTCTGCAGCCTATCCACAGGCACAACAGCTTTTGGGATCTCTGCTTTCCCAGAGACTCAGCATGTCACTGTGCTCGCTCTCGTCTGAAGCTTTTTTCTGAAAAGGCATACTTACGGCTCGTTCTCCCACAAGGAAGGTGCCAGCCCTGAAAGATCTTGCTGGTCTTCACTATCCCTCTGCAGCCTATCCACAGGCACAACAGCTTTGGGGATCTCTGCTTTCCCAGAGACTCAGCATGTCACGGTGCTCGTTCTCAGCAGAAGCTTTTTCTGAGAAGGCAAACGTCTGGCTCCTTCTCCCACAAGGAAGGTGCCAGCCCTGAAAGATCTTGCTGGTATTCACTATCCCTCTGCAGCCTATCCACAGGCACAACAGCTTTGGGGATCTCTGCTTTCCCAGAGACTCAGCATGTCACGGTGCTCGTTCTCGGCAGAAGCTTTTTCTGAGAAGGCAAACGTCTGGCTCCTTCTCCCACAAGGAAGGTGCTAGCCCTGAACGATCTTGCTGGTATTCACTATCCCTCTGCAGCCTATCCACAGGCACAACAGCTTTGGGGATCTCTGCTTTCCCAGAGACTCAGCATGTCACGGTGCTCGTTCTCGGCAGAAGCTTTTTCTGAGAAGGCAAACGTCTGGCTCCTTCTCCCACAAGGAAGGTGCTAGCCCTGAAAGATCTTGCTGGTATTCACTATCCCTCTGCAGCCTATCCACAGGCACAACAGCTTTGGGGATCTCTGCTTTCCCAGAGACTCAGCATGTCACGGTGCTCGTTCTCGGCAGAAGCTTTTTCTGAGAAGGCAAACGTCTGGCTCCTTCTCCCACAAGGAAGGTGCTAGCCCTGAAAGATCTTGCTGGTATTCACTATCCCTCTGCAGCCTATCCACAGGCACAACAGCTTTGGGGATCTCTGCTTTCCCAGAGACTCAGCATGTCACGGTGCTCGCTCTCGGCAGAAGCTTTTTTCTGAAAAGGCAAACTTACGGCTCCTTACCCCACAGGGAAGGTGCCAGCCCTGAAAACTAATGCAGTTTTTCACTATCCCTCTGCAGCCTATCCACAGGCACAACAGCTTTGGGGATCTCTGCTTTCCCAGAGACTCAGCATGTCACGGTGCTCGCTCTCGGCAGAAGCTTTTTTCTGAAAAGGCAAACTTACGGCTCCTTCTCCCACAGGGAAGGTGCCAGCCCTGAAAACTAATGCAGTTTTTCACTATCCGCCTGCAGCTTATCCACAGCCATAACAGCACTGGGGATCTCTGCTTTCCCAGAGACTCAGCATGTCACGGTGCTCGTTCTCGGCAGAAGCTTTTTCTGAGAAGGCAAACGTCTGGCTCCTTCTCCCACAAGGAAGGTGCTAGCCCTGAAAGATCTTGCTGGTATTCACTATCCCTCTGCAGCCTATCCACAGGCACAACAGCTTTTGGGATCTCTGCTTTCCCAGAGACTCAGCATGTCACTGTGCTCGCTCTCGGCAGAAGCTTTTTTCTGAAAAGGCAAACTTACGGCTCGTTCTCCCACAAGGAAGGTGCCAGCCCTGAAAGATCTTGCTGGTCTTCACTATCCCTCTGCAGCCTATCCACAGGCACAACAGCTTTGGGGATCTCTGCTTTCCCAGAGACTCAGCATGTCACGGTGCTCGTTCTCAGCAGAAGCTTTTTCTGAGAAGGCAAACGTCTGGCTCCTTCTCCCACAAGGAAGGTGCTAGCCCTGAAAGATCTTGCTGGTATTCACTATCCCTCTGCAGCCTATCCACAGGCACAACAGCTTTGGGGATCTCTGCTTTCCCAGAGACTCAGCATGTCACGGTGCTCGTTCTCGGCAGAAGCTTTTTCTGAGAAGGCAAACGTCTGGCTCCTTCTCCCACAAGGAAGGTGCTAGCCCTGAACGATCTTGCTGGTATTCACTATCCCTCTGCAGCCTATCCACAGGCACAACAGCTTTGGGGATCTCTGCTTTCCCAGAGACTCAGCATGTCACGGTGCTCGTTCTCGGCAGAAGCTTTTTCTGAGAAGGCAAACGTCTGGCTCCTTCTCCCACAAGGAAGGTGCTAGCCCTGAAAGATCTTGCTGGTATTCACTATCCCTCTGCAGCCTATCCACAGGCACAACAGCTTTGGGGATCTCTGCTTTCCCAGAGACTCAGCATGTCACGGTGCTCGTTCTCGGCAGAAGCTTTTTCTGAGAAGGCAAACGTCTGGCTCCTTCTCCCACAAGGAAGGTGCTAGCCCTGAAAGATCTTGCTGGTATTCACTATCCCTCTGCAGCCTATCCACAGGCACAACAGCTTTGGGGATCTCTGCTTTCCCAGAGACTCAGCATGTCACGGTGCTCGCTCTCGGCAGAAGCTTTTTTCTGAAAAGGCAAACTTACGGCTCCTTCTCCCACAAGGAAGGTGCCAGCCCTGAAAGATCTTGCTGGTCTTCACTACCCCTCTGCAGCCTATCCACAGGCACAACAGCTTTGGGGATCTCTGCTTTCCCAGAGACTCAGCATGTCACGGTGCTCGTTCTCGGCAGAAGCTTTTTCTGAGAAGGCAAACGTCTGGCTCCTTCTCCCACAAGGAAGGTGCTAGCCCTGAAAGATCTTGCTGGTATTCACTATCCCTCTGCAGCCTATCCACAGGCACAACAGCTTTGGGGATCTCTGCTTTCCCAGAGACTCAGCATGTCACGGTGCTCGCTCTCGGCAGAAGCTTTTTTCTGAAAAGGCAAACTTACGGCTCCTTCTCCCACAGGGAAGGTGCCAGCCCTGAAAACTAATGCAGTTTTTCACTATCCCTCTGCAGCCTATCCACAGGCACAACAGCTTTGGGGATCTCTGCTTTCCCAGAGACTCAGCATGTCACGGTGCTCGTTCTCGGCAGAAGCTTTTTCTGAGAAGGCAAACGTCTGGCTCCTTCTCCCACAAGGAAGGTGCTAGCCCTGAAAGATCTTGCTGGTATTCACTATCCCTCTGCAGCCTATCCACAGGCACAACAGCTTTGGGGATCTCTGCTTTCCCAGAGACTCAGCATGTCACGGTGCTCGCTCTCGGCAGAAGCTTTTTTCTGAAAAGGCAAACTTACGGCTCCTTCTCCCACAGGGAAGGTGCCAGCCCTGAAAACTAATGCAGTTTTTCACTATCCCTCTGCAGCCTATCCACAGGCACAACAGCTTTGGGGATCTCTGCTTTCCCAGAGACTCAGCATGTCACGGTGCTCGCTCTCGGCAGAAGCTTTTTTCTGAAAAGGCAAACTTACGGCTCCTTCTCCCACAGGGAAGGTGCCAGCCCTGAAAACTAATGCAGTTTTTCACTATCCGCCTGCAGCTTATCCACAGCCATAACAGCACTGGGGATCTCTGCTTTCCCAGAGACTCAGCATGTCACGGTGCTCGTTCTCGGCAGAAGCTTTTTCTGAGAAGGCAAACGTCTGGCTCCTTCTCCCACAAGGAAGGTGCTAGCCCTGAAAGATCTTGCTGGTCTTCACTATCCCTCTGCAGCCTATCCACAGGCACAACAGCTTTGGGGATCTCTGCTTTCCCAGAGACTCAGCATGTCACGGTGCTCGCTCTCGGCAGAAGCTTTTTTCTGAAAAGGCAAACTTACGGCTCCTTCTCCCACAAGGAAGGTGCCAGCCCTGAAAGATCTTGCTGGTCTTCACTATCCCTCTGCAGCCTATCCACAGGCACAACAGCTTTGGGGATCTCTGCTTTCCCAGAGACTCAGCATGTCACGGTGCTCGCTCTCGGCAGAAGCTTTTTTCTGAAAAGGCAAACGTACGGCTCCTTCTCCCACAGGGAAGGTGCCAGCCCTGAAAACTAATGCAGTTTTTCACTATCCCTCTGCAGCCTATCCACAGGCACAACAGCTTTGGGGATCTCTGCTTTCCCAGAGACTCAGCATGTCACAGTGCTCGTTCTCGGCAGAAGCTTTTTCTGAGAAGGCAAACGTCTGGCTACTTCTCCCACAAGGAAGGTGCCAGCCCTGAAAGATCTTGCTGGTCTTCACTACCCCTCTGCAGCCTATCCACAGGCACAACAGCTTTGGGGATCTCTGCTTTCCCAGAGACTCAGCATGTCACGGTGCTCGTTCTCAGCAGAAGCTTTTACTGAGAAGGCAAACGTCTGGCTCCTTCTCCCACAAGGAAGGTGCTAGCCCTGAAAGATCTTGCTGGTATTCACTATCCCTCTGCAGCCTATCCACAGGCACAACAGCTTTGGGGATCTCTGCTTTCCCAGAGACTCAGCATGTCACGGTGCTCGTTCTCGGCAGAAGCTTTTTCTGAGAAGGCAAACGTCTGGCTCCTTCTCCCACAAGGAAGGTGCTAGCCCTGAAAGATCTTGCTGGTATTCACTATCCCTCTGCAGCCTATCCACAGGCACAACAGCTTTGGGGATCTCTGCTTTCCCAGAGACTCAGCATGTCACGGTGCTCGTTCTCGGCAGAAGCTTTTTCTGAGAAGGCAAACGTCTGGCTCCTTCTCCCACAAGGAAGGTGCTAGCCCTGAAAGATCTTGCTGGTATTCACTATCCCTCTGCAGCCTATCCACAGGCACAACAGCTTTGGGGATCTCTGCTTTCCCAGAGACTCAGCATGTCACGGTGCTCGATCTCGGCAGAAGCTTTTTCTGAGAAGGCAAACGTCTGGCTCCTTCTCCCACAAGGAAGGTGCTAGCCCTGAAAGATCTTGCTGGTATTCACTATCCCTCTGCAGCCTATCCACAGGCACAACAGCTTTGGGGATCTCTGCTTTCCCAGAGACTCAGCATGTCACGGTGCTCGCTCTCGGCAGAAGCTTTTTTCTGAAAAGGCAAACTTACGGCTCCTTCTCCCACAAGGAAGGTGCCAGCCCTGAAAGATCTTGCTGGTCTTCACTACCCCTCTGCAGCCTATCCACAGGCACAACAGCTTTGGGGATCTCTGCTTTCCCAGAGACTCAGCATGTCACGGTGCTCGTTCTCGGCAGAAGCTTTTTCTGAGAAGGCAAACGTCTGGCTCCTTCTCCCACAAGGAAGGTGCTAGCCCTGAAAGATCTTGCTGGTATTCACTATCCCTCTGCAGCCTATCCACAGGCACAACAGCTTTGGGGATCTCTGCTTTCCCAGAGACTCAGCATGTCACGGTGCTCGCTCTCGGCAGAAGCTTTTTTCTGAAAAGGCAAACTTACGGCTCCTTCTCCCACAGGGAAGGTGCCAGCCCTGAAAACTAATGCAGTTTTTCACTATCCCTCTGCAGCCTATCCACAGGCACAACAGCTTTGGGGATCTCTGCTTTCCCAGAGACTCAGCATGTCACGGTGCTCGTTCTCGGCAGAAGCTTTTTCTGAGAAGGCAAACGTCTGGCTCCTTCTCCCACAAGGAAGGTGCTAGCCCTGAAAGATCTTGCTGGTATTCACTATCCCTCTGCAGCCTATCCACAGGCACAACAGCTTTGGGGATCTCTGCTTTCCCAGAGACTCAGCATGTCACGGTGCTCGCTCTCGGCAGAAGCTTTTTTCTGAAAAGGCAAACTTACGGCTCCTTACCCCACAGGGAAGGTGCCAGCCCTGAAAACTAATGCAGTTTTTCACTATCCCTCTGCAGCCTATCCACAGGCACAACAGCTTTGGGGATCTCTGCTTTCCCAGAGACTCAGCATGTCACGGTGCTCGCTCTCGGCAGAAGCTTTTTTCTGAAAAGGCAAACTTACGGCTCCTTCTCCCACAGGGAAGGTGCCAGCCCTGAAAACTAATGCAGTTTTTCACTATCCGCCTGCAGCTTATCCACAGCCATAACAGCACTGGGGATCTCTGCTTTCCCAGAGACTCAGCATGTCACGGTGCTCGCTCTCGGCAGAAGCTTTTTCTGAGAAGGCAAACGTCTGGCTCCTTCTCCCACAAGGAAGGTGCTAGCCCTGAAAGATCTTGCTGGTATTCACTATCCCTCTGCAGCCTATCCACAGGCACAACAGCTTTTGGGATCTCTGCTTTCCCAGAGACTCAGCATGTCACGGTGCTCGCTCTCGGCAGAAGCTTTTTTCTGAAAAGGCAAACTTACGGCTCGTTCTCCCACAAGGAAGGTGCCAGCCCTGAAAGATCTTGCTGGTCTTCACTATCCCTCTGCAGCCTATCCACAGGCACAACAGCTTTGGGGATCTCTGCTTTCCCAGAGACTCAGCATGTCACGGTGCTCGCTCTCGGCAGAAGCTTTTTTCTGAAAAGGCAAACGTACGGCTCCTTCTCCCACAGGGAAGGTGCCAGCCCTGAAAACTAATGCAGTTTTTCACTATCCCTCTGCAGCCTATCCACAGGCACAACAGCTTTGGGGATCTCTGCTTTCCCAGAGACTCAGCATGTCACGGTGCTCGTTCTCGGCAGAAGCTTTTTCTGAGAAGGCAAACGTCTGGCTACTTCTCCCACAAGGAAGGTGCCAGCCCTGAAAGATCTTGCTGGTCTTCACTACCCCTCTGCAGCCTATCCACAGGCACAACAGCTTTGGGGATCTCTGCTTTCCCAGAGACTCAGCATGTCACGGTGCTCGTTCTCAGCAGAAGCTTTTTCTGAGAAGGCAAACGTCTGGCTCCTTCTCCCACAAGGAAGGTGCTAGCCCTGAAAGATCTTGCTGGTCTTCACTATCCCTCTGCAGCCTATCCACAGGCACAACAGCTTTGGGGATCTCTGCTTTCCCAGAGACTCAGCATGTCACGGTGCTCGTTCTCGGCAGAAGCTTTTTCTGAGAAGGCAAACGTCTGGCTCCTTCTCCCACAAGGAAGGTGCTAGCCCTGAAAGATCTTGCTGGTATTCACTATCCCTCTGCAGCCTATCCACAGGCACAACAGCTTTGGGGATCTCTGCTTTCCCAGAGACTCAGCATGTCACGGTGCTCGTTCTCGGCAGAAGCTTTTTCTGAGAAGGCAAACGTCTGGCTCCTTCTCCCACAAGGAAGGTGCTAGCCCTGAAAGATCTTGCTGGTATTCACTATCCCTCTGCAGCCTATCCACAGGCACAACAGCTTTGGGGATCTCTGCTTTCCCAGAGACTCAGCATGTCACGGTGCTCGTTCTCGGCAGAAGCTTTTTCTGAGAAGGCAAACGTCTGGCTCCTTCTCCCACAAGGAAGGTGCTAGCCCTGAAAGATCTTGCTGGTATTCACTATCCCTCTGCAGCCTATCCACAGGCACAACAGCTTTGGGGATCTCTGCTTTCCCAGAGACTCAGCATGTCACGGTGCTCGTTCTCGGCAGAAGCTTTTTCTGAGAAGGCAAACGTCTGGCTCCTTCTCCCACAAGGAAGGTGCTAGCCCTGAAAGATCTTGCTGGTATTCACTATCCCTCTGCAGCCTATCCACAGGCACAACAGCTTTGGGGATCTCTGCTTTCCCAGAGACTCAGCATGTCACGGTGCTCGCTCTCGGCAGAAGCTTTTTTCTGAAAAGGCAAACTTACGGCTCCTTCTCCCACAAGGAAGGTGCCAGCCCTGAAAGATCTTGCTGGTCTTCACTACCCCTCTGCAGCCTATCCACAGGCACAACAGCTTTGGGGATCTCTGCTTTCCCAGAGACTCAGCATGTCACGGTGCTCGTTCTCGGCAGAAGCTTTTTCTGAGAAGGCAAACGTCTGGCTCCTTCTCCCACAAGGAAGGTGCTAGCCCTGAAAGATCTTGCTGGTATTCACTATCCCTCTGCAGCCTATCCACAGGCACAACAGCTTTGGGGATCTCTGCTTTCCCAGAGACTCAGCATGTCACGGTGCTCGCTCTCGGCAGAAGCTTTTTTCTGAAAAGGCAAACTTACGGCTCCTTACCCCACAGGGAAGGTGCCAGCCCTGAAAACTAATGCAGTTTTTCACTATCCCTCTGCAGCCTATCCACAGGCACAACAGCTTTGGGGATCTCTGCTTTCCCAGAGACTCAGCATGTCACGGTGCTCGTTCTCGGCAGAAGCTTTTTTCTGAAAAGGCAAACGTACGGCTCCTTCTCCCACAGGGAAGGTGCCAGCCCTGAAAACTAATGCAGTTTTTCACTATCCCTCTGCAGCCTATCCACAGGCACAACAGCTTTGGGGATCTCTGCTTTCCCAGAGACTCAGCATGTCACAGTGCTCGTTCTCGGCAGAAGCTTTTTCTGAGAAGGCAAACGTCTGGCTACTTCTCCCACAAGGAAGGTGCCAGCCCTGAAAGATCTTGCTGGTCTTCACTACCCCTCTGCAGCCTATCCACAGGCACAACAGCTTTGGGGATCTCTGCTTTCCCAGAGACTCAGCATGTCACGGTGCTCGTTCTCGGCAGAAGCTTTTTCTGAGAAGGCAAACGTCTGGCTCCTTCTCCCACAAGGAAGGTGCTAGCCCTGAAAGATCTTGCTGGTATTCACTATCCCTCTGCAGCCTATCCACAGGCACAACAGCTTTGGGGATCTCTGCTTTCCCAGAGACTCAGCATGTCACGGTGCTCGCTCTCGGCAGAAGCTTTTTCTGAGAAGGCAAACGTCTGGCTCCTTCTCCCACAAGGAAGGTGCTAGCCCTGAAAGATCTTGCTGGTATTCACTATCCCTCTGCAGCCTATCCATAGGCACAACAGCTTTGGGGATCTCTGCTTTCCCAGAGACTCAGCATGTCACGGTGCTCGCTCTCGGCAGAAGCTTTTTTCTGAAAAGGCAAACTTACGGCTCCTTCTCCCACAGGGAAGGTGCCAGCCCTGAAAACTAATGCAGTTTTTCACTATCCCTCTGCAGCCTATCCACAGGCACAACAGCTTTGGGGATCTCTGCTTTCCCAGAGACTCAGCATGTCACGGTGCTCGTTCTCGGCAGAAGCTTTTTCTGAGAAGGCAAACGTCTGGCTCCTTCTCCCACAAGGAAGGTGCTAGCCCTGAAAGATCTTGCTGGTATTCACTATCCCTCTGCAGCCTATCCACAGGCACAACAGCTTTGGGGATCTCTGCTTTCCCAGAGACTCAGCATGTCACGGTGCTCGCTCTCGGCAGAAGCTTTTTTCTGAAAAGGCAAACTTACGGCTCCTTCTCCCACAGGGAAGGTGCCAGCCCTGAAAACTAATGCAGTTTTTCACTATCCGCCTGCAGCTTATCCACAGCCATAACAGCACTGGGGATCTCTGCTTTCCCAGAGACTCAGCATGTCACGGTGCTCGTTCTCGGCAGAAGCTTTTTCTGAGAAGGCAAACGTCTGGCTCCTTCTCCCACAAGGAAGGTGCTAGCCCTGAAAGATCTTGCTGGTATTCACTATCCCTCTGCAGCCTATCCACAGGCACAACAGCTTTGGGGATCTCTGCTTTCCCAGAGACTCAGCATGTCACGGTGCTCGTTCTCGGCAGAAGCTTTTTCTGAGAAGGCAAACGTCTGGCTCCTTCTCCCACAAGGAAGGTGCTAGCCCTGAAAGATCTTGCTGGTATTCACTATCCCTCTGCAGCCTATCCACAGGCACAACAGCTTTGGGGATCTCTGCTTTCCCAGAGACTCAGCATGTCACGGTGCTCGTTCTCGGCAGAAGCTTTTTCTGAGAAGGCAAACGTCTGGCTCCTTCTCCCACAAGGAAGGTGCTAGCCCTGAAAGATCTTGCTGGTATTCACTATCCCTCTGCAGCCTATCCACAGGCACAACAGCTTTGGGGATCTCTGCTTTCCCAGAGACTCAGCATGTCACGGTGCTCGTTCTCGGCAGAAGCTTTTTCTGAGAAGGCAAACGTCTGGCTCCTTCTCCCACAAGGAAGGTGCTAGCCCTGAAAGATCTTGCTGGTATTCACTATCCCTCTGCAGCCTATCCACAGGCACAACAGCTTTGGGGATCTCTGCTTTCCCAGAGACTCAGCATGTCACGGTGCTCGCTCTCGGCAGAAGCTTTTTTCTGAAAAGGCAAACTTACGGCTCCTTCTCCCACAAGGAAGGTGCCAGCCCTGAAAGATCTTGCTGGTCTTCACTACCCCTCTGCAGCCTATCCACAGGCACAACAGCTTTGGGGATCTCTGCTTTCCCAGAGACTCAGCATGTCACGGTGCTCGTTCTCGGCAGAAGCTTTTTCTGAGAAGGCAAACGTCTGGCTCCTTCTCCCACAAGGAAGGTGCTAGCCCTGAAAGATCTTGCTGGTATTCACTATCCCTCTGCAGCCTATCCACAGGCACAACAGCTTTGGGGATCTCTGCTTTCCCAGAGACTCAGCATGTCACGGTGCTCGCTCTCGGCAGAAGCTTTTTTCTGAAAAGGCAAACGTACGGCTCCTTCTCCCACAGGGAAGGTGCCAGCCCTGAAAACTAATGCAGTTTTTCACTATCCCTCTGCAGCCTATCCACAGGCACAACAGCTTTGGGGATCTCTGCTTTCCCAGAGACTCAGCATGTCACGGTGCTCGTTCTCGGCAGAAGCTTTTTCTGAGAAGGCAAACGTCTGGCTCCTTCTCCCACAAGGAAGGTGCTAGCCCTGAAAGATCTTGCTGGTATTCACTATCCCTCTGCAGCCTATCCACAGGCACAACAGCTTTGGGGATCTCTGCTTTCCCAGAGACTCAGCATGTCACGGTGCTCGCTCTCGGCAGAAGCTTTTTTCTGAAAAGGCAAACTTACGGCTCCTTACCCCACAGGGAAGGTGCCAGCCCTGAAAACTAATGCAGTTTTTCACTATCCCTCTGCAGCCTATCCACAGGCACAACAGCTTTGGGGATCTCTGCTTTCCCAGAGACTCAGCATGTCACGGTGCTCGCTCTCGGCAGAAGCTTTTTTCTGAAAAGGCAAACTTACGGCTCCTTCTCCCACAGGGAAGGTGCCAGCCCTGAAAACTAATGCAGTTTTTCACTATCCGCCTGCAGCTTATCCACAGCCATAACAGCACTGGGGATCTCTGCTTTCCCAGAGACTCAGCATGTCACGGTGCTCGTTCTCGGCAGAAGCTTTTTCTGAGAAGGCAAACGTCTGGCTCCTTCTCCCACAAGGAAGGTGCTAGCCCTGAAAGATCTTGCTGGTATTCACTATCCCTCTGCAGCCTATCCACAGGCACAACAGCTTTTGGGATCTCTGCTTTCCCAGAGACTCAGCATGTCACGGTGCTCGCTCTCGGCAGAAGCTTTTTTCTGAAAAGGCAAACTTACGGCTCGTTCTCCCACAAGGAAGGTGCCAGCCCTGAAAGATCTTGCTGGTCTTCACTATCCCTCTGCAGCCTATCCACAGGCACAACAGCTTTGGGGATCTCTGCTTTCCCAGAGACTCAGCATGTCACGGTGCTCGCTCTCGGCAGAAGCTTTTTTCTGAAAAGGCAAACGTACGGCTCCTTCTCCCACAGGGAAGGTGCCAGCCCTGAAAACTAATGCAGTTTTTCACTATCCCTCTGCAGCCTATCCACAGGCACAACAGCTTTGGGGATCTCTGCTTTCCCAGAGACTCAGCATGTCACAGTGCTCGTTCTCGGCAGAAGCTTTTTCTGAGAAGGCAAACGTCTGGCTACTTCTCCCACAAGGAAGGTGCCAGCCCTGAAAGATCTTGCTGGTCTTCACTACCCCTCTGCAGCCTATCCACAGGCACAACAGCTTTGGGGATCTCTGCTTTCCCAGAGACTCAGCATGTCACGGTGCTCGTTCTCAGCAGAAGCTTTTTCTGAGAAGGCAAACGTCTGGCTCCTTCTCCCACAAGGAAGGTGCTAGCCCTGAAAGATCTTGCTGGTATTCACTATCCCTCTGCAGCCTATCCACAGGCACAACAGCTTTGGGGATCTCTGCTTTCCCAGAGACTCAGCATGTCACGGTGCTCGCTCTCGGCAGAAGCTTTTTCTGAGAAGGCAAACGTCTGGCTCCTTCTCCCACAAGGAAGGTGCTAGCCCTGAAAGATCTTGCTGGTATTCACTATCCCTCTGCAGCCTATCCATAGGCACAACAGCTTTGGGGATCTCTGCTTTCCCAGAGACTCAGCATGTCACGGTGCTCGCTCTCGGCAGAAGCTTTTTTCTGAAAAGGCAAACTTACGGCTCCTTCTCCCACAGGGAAGGTGCCAGCCCTGAAAACTAATGCAGTTTTTCACTATCCCTCTGCAGCCTATCCACAGGCACAACAGCTTTGGGGATCTCTGCTTTCCCAGAGACTCAGCATGTCACGGTGCTCGTTCTCGGCAGAAGCTTTTTCTGAGAAGGCAAACGTCTGGCTCCTTCTCCCACAAGGAAGGTGCTAGCCCTGAAAGATCTTGCTGGTATTCACTATCCCTCTGCAGCCTATCCACAGGCACAACAGCTTTGGGGATCTCTGCTTTCCCAGAGACTCAGCATGTCACGGTGCTCGCTCTCGGCAGAAGCTTTTTTCTGAAAAGGCAAACTTACGGCTCCTTCTCCCACAGGGAAGGTGCCAGCCCTGAAAACTAATGCAGTTTTTCACTATCCGCCTGCAGCTTATCCACAGCCATAACAGCACTGGGGATCTCTGCTTTCCCAGAGACTCAGCATGTCACGGTGCTCGTTCTCGGCAGAAGCTTTTTCTGAGAAGGCAAACGTCTGGCTCCTTCTCCCACAAGGAAGGTGCTAGCCCTGAAAGATCTTGCTGGTATTCACTATCCCTCTGCAGCCTATCCACAGGCACAACAGCTTTGGGGATCTCTGCTTTCCCAGAGACTCAGCATGTCACGGTGCTCGCTCTCGGCAGAAGCTTTTTTCTGAAAAGGCAAACTTACGGCTCCTTCTCCCACAGGGAAGGTGCCAGCCCTGAAAACTAATGCAGTTTTTCACTATCCCTCTGCAGCCTATCCACAGGCACAACAGCTTTGGGGATCTCTGCTTTCCCAGAGACTCAGCATGTCACGGTGCTCGTTCTCGGCAGAAGCTTTTTCTGAGAAGGCAAATGTCTGGCTCCTTCTCCCACAAGGAAGGTGCTAGCCCTGAACGATCTTGCTGGTATTCACTATCCCTCTGCAGCCTATCCACAGGCACAACAGCTTTGGGGATCTCTGCTTTCCCAGAGACTCAGCATGTCACGGTGCTCGCTCTCGGCAGAAGCTTTTTTCTGAAAAGGCAAACTTACGGCTCCTTACCCCACAGGGAAGGTGCCAGCCCTGAAAACTAATGCAGTTTTTCACTATCCCTCTGCAGCCTATCCACAGGCACAACAGCTTTGGGGATCTCTGCTTTCCCAGAGACTCAGCATGTCACGGTGCTCGCTCTCGGCAGAAGCTTTTTTCTGAAAAGGCAAACTTACGGCTCCTTCTCCCACAGGGAAGGTGCCAGCCCTGAAAACTAATGCAGTTTTTCACTATCCGCCTGCAGCTTATCCACAGCCATAACAGCACTGGGGATCTCTGCTTTCCCAGAGACTCAGCATGTCACGGTGCTCGTTCTCGGCAGAAGCTTTTTCTGAGAAGGCAAACGTCTGGCTCCTTCTCCCACAAGGAAGGTGCTAGCCCTGAAAGATCTTGCTGGTATTCACTATCCCTCTGCAGCCTATCCACAGGCACAACAGCTTTGGGGATCTCTGCTTTCCCAGAGACTCAGCATGTCACGGTGCTCGCTCTCGGCAGAAGCTTTTTTCTGAAAAGGCAAACTTACGGCTCCTTCTCCCACAGGGAAGGTGCCAGCCCTGAAAACTAATGCAGTTTTTCACTATCCCTCTGCAGCCTATCCACAGGCACAACAGCTTTGGGGATCTCTGCTTTCCCAGAGACTCAGCATGTCACGGTGCTCGTTCTCGGCAGAAGCTTTTTCTGAGAAGGCAAACGTCTGGCTCCTTCTCCCACAAGGAAGGTGCTAGCCCTGAAAGATCTTGCTGGTATTCACTATCCCTCTGCAGCCTATCCACAGGCACAACAGCTTTGGGGATCTCTGCTTTCCCAGAGACTCAGCATGTCACGGTGCTCGCTCTCGGCAGAAGCTTTTTTCTGAAAAGGCAAACTTACGGCTCCTTCTCCCACAGGGAAGGTGCCAGCCCTGAAAACTAATGCAGTTTTTCACTATCCCTCTGCAGCCTATCCACAGGCACAACAGCTTTGGGGATCTCTGCTTTCCCAGAGACTCAGCATGTCACGGTGCTCGTTCTCGGCAGAAGCTTTTTCTGAGAAGGCAAACGTCTGGCTCCTTCTCCCACAAGGAAGGTGCTAGCCCTGAAAGATCTTGCTGGTATTCACTATCCCTCTGCAGCCTATCCACAGGCACAACAGCTTTGGGGATCTCTGCTTTCCCAGAGACTCAGCATGTCACGGTGCTCGCTCTCGGCAGAAGCTTTTTTCTGAAAAGGCAAACTTACGGCTCCTTCTCCCACAGGGAAGGTGCCAGCCCTGAAAACTAATGCAGTTTTTCACTATCCCTCTGCAGCCTATCCACAGGCACAACAGCTTTGGGGATCTCTGCTTTCCCAGAGACTCAGCATGTCACGGTGCTCGTTCTCGGCAGAAGCTTTTTCTGAGAAGGCAAACGTCTGGCTCCTTCTCCCACAAGGAAGGTGCTAGCCCTGAACGATCTTGCTGGTATTCACTATCCCTCTGCAGCCTATCCACAGGCACAACAGCTTTGGGGATCTCTGCTTTCCCAGAGACTCAGCATGTCACGGTGCTCGCTCTCGGCAGAAGCTTTTTTCTGAAAAGGCAAACTTACGGCTCCTTACCCCACAGGGAAGGTGCCAGCCCTGAAAACTAATGCAGTTTTTCACTATCCCTCTGCAGCCTATCCACAGGCACAACAGCTTTGGGGATCTCTGCTTTCCCAGAGACTCAGCATGTCACGGTGCTCGCTCTCGGCAGAAGCTTTTTTCTGAAAAGGCAAACTTACGGCTCCTTCTCCCACAGGGAAGGTGCCAGCCCTGAAAACTAATGCAGTTTTTCACTATCCGCCTGCAGCTTATCCACAGCCATAACAGCACTGGGGATCTCTGCTTTCCCAGAGACTCAGCATGTCACGGTGCTCGTTCTCGGCAGAAGCTTTTTCTGAGAAGGCAAACGTCTGGCTCCTTCTCCCACAAGGAAGGTGCTAGCCCTGAAAGATCTTGCTGGTATTCACTATCCCTCTGCAGCCTATCCACAGGCACAACAGCTTTGGGGATCTCTGCTTTCCCAGAGACTCAGCATGTCACGGTGCTCGCTCTCGGCAGAAGCTTTTTTCTGAAAAGGCAAACTTACGGCTCCTTCTCCCACAGGGAAGGTGCCAGCCCTGAAAACTAATGCAGTTTTTCACTATCCCTCTGCAGCCTATCCACAGGCACAACAGCTTTGGGGATCTCTGCTTTCCCAGAGACTCAGCATGTCACGGTGCTCGTTCTCGGCAGAAGCTTTTTCTGAGAAGGCAAACGTCTGGCTCCTTCTCCCACAAGGAAGGTGCTAGCCCTGAAAGATCTTGCTGGTATTCACTATCCCTCTGCAGCCTATCCACAGGCACAACAGCTTTGGGGATCTCTGCTTTCCCAGAGACTCAGCATGTCACGGTGCTCGCTCTCGGCAGAAGCTTTTTTCTGAAAAGGCAAACTTACGGCTCCTTCTCCCACAGGGAAGGTGCCAGCCCTGAAAACTAATGCAGTTTTTCACTATCCCTCTGCAGCCTATCCACAGGCAGAACAGCTTTGGGGATCTCTGCTTTCCCAGAGACTCAGCATGTCACGGTGCTCGTTCTCGGCAGAAGCTTTTTCTGAGAAGGCAAACGTCTGGCTCCTTCTCCCACAAGGAAGGTGCTAGCCCTGAAAGATCTTGCTGGTATTCACTATCCCTCTGCAGCCTATCCACAGGCACAACAGCTTTGGGGATCTCTGCTTTCCCAGAGACTCAGCATGTCACGGTGCTCGCTCTCGGCAGAAGCTTTTTTCTGAAAAGGCAAACTTACGGCTCCTTCTCCCACAGGGAAGGTGCCAGCCCTGAAAACTAATGCAGTTTTTCACTATCCCTCTGCAGCCTATCCACAGCCATAACAGCACTGGTGATCTCTGCTTTCCCACAGACTCAGCATGTCACGGTGCTCGCTCTCGGCAGAAGCTTTTTTCTGAAAAAGAAAACTTTCGGCTCCTTCTCCCACAAGGAAGGTGCCAGCCCTGAAACATCTTGCTGGTATTCACTATCCCTCTGCAGCCTATCTTTAGCCGCAACAACACTGGGGATCTCTGCTTTCCCAGAGACTCAGCATGTCACGTTGCTCGTTCTCGGCAGAAGCTTTTTCTGATAAGGCAAACGTCTGGCTCCTTCTCCCACAAGGAAGGTGCCAGCCCTGAAAGATCTTGCTGGTATTCACTATCCCTCTGCAGCCTATCCACAGGCACAACAGCTTTGGGGATCTCTGCTTTCCCAGAGACTCAGCATCTCACGGTGCTCGTTATCGGCAGAAGCTTTTTTCTGAAAAGGCAAACGTCTGGCTCCTTCTCCAGCAAGGCAAGTGCCAGGCCTGAAAGATTTTTGTGGTCTTCACCGCCACCTGCAGCCTACCCACAGGCACAACAGCACTGGGGATCCTTTAGCCGCAGCAGCACTGGGGATCTCTGCTATCCCAGAGACTCAGCATGTCACGGTGCTCGTTCTCGGCAGAAGCTTTTTTCTGAAAAGGCAAACGTCTGGCTCCTTCTCCCACAAGGAAGGTGCCAGACTGAAAGCTAATGCAGGTCTTCACTATCCGCCTGCAGCCTATCCACAGGCACAACAGCACTGGGGATCCCTGCTTTCCCAGAGACTCAGTATGTCACAGTGCTCGTTCTCGCCAGAAGCTTTTTCTGAAAAGGCAAACGTCTGGCTCCTTCTCCCACAAGGAAGCTGCCAGCCCGGAAAGCTAATGCAGGTCTTCACTATCCCTCTGCAGCCTATCCACAGGCACAAGAGCATTGGGAATCTCTGCTTTCCCAGAGACTCAGCATGTCACGGTGCTCGTTCTCGGCAGAAGCCTTTTTCTGAAAAGGTAAACTTACGGCTCCTTCTCCCACAAGGAAGGTGCCAGCCCTGAAAGCTAATGCAATTCTTCACTATCCGCCTGCAGCCTATCCACAGGCACAACAGCACTGGGGATATCTGCTTTCCCCTAGACTCATCATGTCACGGTGCTCGTTCTCGGCAGAGGCTTTTTCTGAAAAGGCAAACGTCTGGCTCCTTCTCCCACAAGGAAGGTGCCAGCCCTGAAAGATCTTGCTGGTATTCACTATCCCTCTGCAGCCTATCCACAGGCACAACAGCATTGGGGATCTCTGCTTTCCCAGAGACTCAGCATGTCACGGTGCTCGTTCTCGGCAGAAGCTTTTTTTCTGAAAAGGCAAACGTCTGGCTCCTTCTCCCACAAGGAAGCTGCCAGACTGAAAGCTAATGCAGGTCTTCACTATGCGCTTGCAGCCTATCCACAGGCACAACAGCACTGGGGATCTCTGCTTTCCCAGACACTCAGCATGTCACGGTGCTCGTTCTCGGCAGAGGCTTTTTCTGAAAAGGCAAACGTCTGGCTCCTTCTCCCACAAGGAAGGTGCCAGCCCTGAAAGATCTTGCTGGTCTTCACTATCCCTCTGCAGCCTATCCACAGGCACAACAGCTTTGGGGATCTCTGCTTTCCCAGAGACTCAGCATGTCACGGTGCTCGCTCTCGGCAGAAGCTTTTTTCTGAAAAAGAAAACTTTCGGCTCCTTCTCCCACAAGGAAGGTGCCAGCCCTGAAAGATCTTGCTGGTATTCACTATCCCTCTGCAGCCTATCTTTAGCCGCAACAACACTGGGGATCTCTGCTTGCCCAGAGACTCAGCATGTCACGTTGCTCGTTCTCGGCAGAAGCTTTTTCTGAGAAGGCAAACGTCTGGCTCCTTCTCCCACAAGGAAGGTGCCAGCCCTGAAAGATCTTGCTGGTATTCACTATCCCTCTGCAGCCTATCCACAGGCACAACAGCACTGGGGATCTCTGCTTTCCCAGAGACTCAGCATGTCACGGTGCTCGTTCTCGGCAGAAGCTTTTTCTGAGAAGGCAAACGTCTGGCTCCTTCTCCCACAAGGAAGCTGCCAGCCCTGAAAACTAATGCAGTTTTTCACTATCCCTCTGCAGCCTATCCACAGGCACAACAGCTTTGGGGATCTCTGCTTTCCCAGAGACTCAGCATGTCACGGTGCTCGTTCTCGGCAGAAGCTTTTTCTGAGAAGGCAAACGTCTGGCTCCTTCTCCCACAAGGAAGGTGCTAGCCCTGAAAGATCTTGCTGGTATTCACTATCCCTCTGCAGCCTATCCACAGGCACAACAGCTTTGGGGATCTCTGCTTTCCCAGAGACTCAGCATGTCACGGTGCTCGCTCTCGGCAGAAGCTTTTTTCTGAAAAGGCAAACTTACGGCTCCTTCTCCCACAGGGAAGGTGCCAGCCCTGAAAACTAATGCAGTTTTTCACTATCCGCCTGCAGCTTATCCACAGCCATAACAGCACTGGGGATCTCTGCTTTCCCAGAGACTCAGCATGTCACGGTGCTCGTTCTCGGCAGAAGCTTTTTCTGAGAAGGCAAACGTCTGGCTCCTTCTCCCACAAGGAAGGTGCTAGCCCTGAAAGATCTTGCTGGTATTCACTATCCCTCTGCAGCCTATCCACAGGCACAACAGCTTTGGGGATCTCTGCTTTCCCAGAGACTCAGCATGTCACGGTGCTCGCTCTCGGCAGAAGCTTTTTTCTGAAAAGGCAAACTTACGGCTCCTTCTCCCACAAGGAAGGTGCCAGCCCTGAAAGATCTTGCTGGTCTTCACTACCCCTCTGCAGCCTATCCACAGGCACAACAGCTTTGGGGATCTCTGCTTTCCCAGAGACTCAGCATGTCACGGTGCTCGTTCTCGGCAGAAGCTTTTTCTGAGAAGGCAAACGTCTGGCTCCTTCTCCCACAAGGAAGGTGCTAGCCCTGAAAGATCTTGCTGGTCTTCACTATCCCTCTGCAGCCTATCCACAGGCACAACAGCTTTGGGGATCTCTGCTTTCCCAGAGACTCAGCATGTCACGGTGCTCGCTCTCGGCAGAAGCTTTTTTCTGAAAAGGCAAACGTACGGCTCCTTCTCCCACAGGGAAGGTGCCAGCCCTGAAAACTAATGCAGTTTTTCACTATCCCTCTGCAGCCTATCCACAGGCACAACAGCTTTGGGGATCTCTGCTTTCCCAGAGACTCAGCATGTCACAGTGCTCGCTCTCGGCAGAAGCTTTTTTCTGAAAAGGCAAACGTCTGGCTCCTTCTCCCACAAGGAAGGTGCCAGCCCTGAAAGATCTTGCTGGTCTTCACTAACCCTCTGCAGCCTATCCACAGGCACAACAGCTTTGGGGATCTCTGCTTTCCCAGAGACTCAGCATGTCACGGTGCTCGTTCTCGGCAGAAGCTTTTTCTGAGAAGGCAAACGTCTGGCTCCTTCTCCCACAAGGAAGGTGCTAGCCCTGAAAGATCTTGCTGGTATTCACTATCCCTCTGCAGCCTATCCACAGGCACAACAGCTTTGGGGATCTCTGCTTTCCCAGAGACTCAGCATGTCACAGTGCTCGCTCTCGGCAGAAGCTTTTTTCTGAAAAGGCAAACTTACGGCTCCTTCTCCCACAAGGAAGGTGCCAGCCCTGAAAGATCTTGCTGGTCTTCACTATCCCTCTGCAGCCTATCCACAGGCACAACAGCTTTGGGGATCTCTGCTTTCCCAGAGACTCAGCATGTCACGGTGCTCGTTCTCGGCAGAAGCTTTTTCTGAGAAGGCAAATGTCTGGCTCCTTCTCCCACAAGGAAGGTGCTAGCCCTGAAAGATCTTGCTGGTATTCACTATCCCTCTGCAGCCTATCCACAGGCACAACAGCTTTGGGGATCTCTGCTTTCCCAGAGACTCAGCATGTCACGGTGCTCGCTCTCGGCAGAAGCTTTTTTCTGAAAAAGAAAACTTTCGGCTCCTTCTCCCACAAGGAAGGTGCCAGCCCTGAAAGATCTTGCTGGTATTCACTATCCCTCTGCAGCCTATCTTTAGCCGCAACAACACTGGGGATCTCTGCTTTCCCAGAGACTCAGCATGTCACGTTGCTCGTTCTCGGCTGAAGCTTTTTCTGAGAAGGCAAACGTCTGGCTCCTTCTCCCACAAGGAAGGTGCCAGCCCTGAAAGATCTTGCTGGTATTCACTATCCCTCTGCAGCCTATCCACAGGCACAACAGCACTGGGGATCTCTGCTTTCCCAGAGACTCAGCATCTCACGGTGCTCGTTATCGGCAGAAGCTTTTTTCTGAAAAGGCAAACGTCTGGCTCCTTCTCCAGCAAGGCAAGTGCCAGGCCTGAAAGATTTTTGTGGTCTTCACCGCCACCTGCAGCCTATCCACAGGCACAACAGCACTGGGGATCCTTTAGCCGCAGCAGCACTGGGGATCTCTGCTTTCCCAGAGACTCAGCATGTCACGGTGCTCGTTCTCGGCAGAAGCTTTTTTCTGAAAAGGCAAACGTCTGGCTCCTTCTCCCACAAGGAAGCTGCCAGACTGAAAGCTAATGCAGGTCTTCACTATCCGCCTGCAGCCTATCCACAGGCACAACAGCACTGGGGATCTCTACTTTCCCAGAGACTCAGCATGTCACGGTGCTCGCTCTCGGCAGAAGCTTTTTTCTGAAAAGGCAAACTTACGGCTCCTTCTCCCACAGGGAAGGTGCCAGCCCTGAAAACTAATGCAGTTTTTCACTATCCCTCTGCAGCCTATCCACAGGCACAACAGCTTTGGGGATCTCTGCTTTCCCAGAGACTCAGCATGTCACGGTGCTCGTTCTCGGCAGAAGCTTTTTCTGAGAAGGCAAACGTCTGGCTCCTTCTCCCACAAGGAAGGTGCTAGCCCTGAAAGATCTTGCTGGTATTCACTATCCCTCTGCAGCCTATCCACAGGCACAACAGCTTTGGGGATCTCTGCTTTCCCAGAGACTCAGCATGTCACGGTGCTCGTTCTCGGCAGAAGCTTTTTCTGAGAAGGCAAACGTCTGGCTCCTTCTCCCACAAGGAAGGTGCTAGCCCTGAAAGATCTTGCTGGTATTCACTATCCCTCTGCAGCCTATTTTTAGCCGCAACAACACTGGGGATCTCTGCTTTCCCAGAGACTCAGCATGTCACGGTGCTCGTTCTCGGCAGAAGCTTTTTTCTGAAAAGGCAAACGTCTGGCTCCTTCTCCCACAAGGAAGGTGCCAGCCCTGAAAGATCTTGCTGGTCTTCACTACCCCTCTGCAGCCTATCTACAGGCACAACAGCTTTGGGGATCTCTGCTTTCCCAGAGACTCAGCATGTCACGGTGCTCGTTCTCGGCAGAAGCTTTTTCTGAGAAGGCAAACGTCTGGCTCCTTCTCCCACAAGGAAGGTGCTAGCCCTGAAAGATCTTGCTGGTATTCACTATCCCTCTGCAGCCTATCCACAGGCACAACAGCTTTGGGGATCTCTGCTTTCCCAGAGACTCAGCATGTCACAGTGCTCGCTCTCGGCAGAAGCTTTTTTCTGAAAAGGCAAACGTCTGGCTCCTTCTCCCACAAGGAAGGTGCCAGCCCTGAAAGATCTTGCTGGTATTCACTACCCCTCTGCAGCCTATCCACAGGCACAACAGCTTTGGGGATCTCTGCTTTCCCAGAGACTCAGCATGTCACGGTGCTCGTTCTCGGCAGAAGCTTTTTCTGAGAAGGCAAACGTCTGGCTCCTTCTCCCACAAGGAAGGTGCTAGCCCTGAAAGATCTTGCTGGTATTCACTATCCCTCTGCAGCCTATCCACAGGCACAACAGCTTTGGGGATCTCTGCTTTCCCAGAGACTCAGCATGTCACGGTGCTCGCTCTCGGCAGAAGCTTTTTTCTGAAAAGGCAAACTTACGGCTCCTTCTCCCACAGGGAAGGTGCCAGCCCTGAAAACTAATGCAGTTTTTCACTATCCCTCTGCAGCCTATCCACAGGCACAACAGCTTTGGGGATCTCTGCTTTCCCAGAGACTCAGCATGTCACGGTGCTCGTTCTCGGCAGAAGCTTTTTCTGAGAAGGCAAACGTCTGGCTCCTTCTCCCACAAGGAAGGTGCTAGCCCTGAAAGATCTTGCTGGTATTCACTATCCCTCTGCAGCCTATCCACAGGCACAACAGCTTTGGGGATCTCTGCTTTCCCAGAGACTCAGCATGTCACGGTGCTCGCTCTCGGCAGAAGCTTTTTTCTGAAAAGGCAAACTTACGGCTCCTTCTCCCACAGGGAAGGTGCCAGCCCTGAAAACTAATGCAGTTTTTCACTATCCCTCTGCAGCCTATCCACAGGCACAACAGCTTTGGGGATCTCTGCTTTCCCAGAGACTCAGCATGTCACGGTGCTCGTTCTCGGCAGAAGCTTTTTCTGAGAAGGCAAACGTCTGGCTCCTTCTCCCACAAGGAAGGTGCTAGCCCTGAAAGATCTTGCTGGTATTCACTATCCCTCTGCAGCCTATCCACAGGCACAACAGCTTTGGGGATCTCTGCTTTCCCAGAGACTCAGCATGTCACGGTGCTCGCTCTCGGCAGAAGCTTTTTTCTGAAAAAGAAAACTTTCGGCTCCTTCTCCCACAAGGAAGGTGCCAGCCCTGAAAGATCTTGCTGGTATTCACTATCCCTCTGCAGCCTATCTTTAGCCGCAACAACACTGGGGATCTCTGCTTTCCCAGAGACTCAGCATGTCACGTTGCTCGTTCTCGGCAGAAGCTTTTTCTGATAAGGCAAACGTCTGGCTCCTTCTCCCACAAGGAAGGTGCCAGCCCTGAAAGATCTTGCTGGTATTCACTATCCCTCTGCAGCCTATCCACAGGCACAACAGCACTGGGGATCTCTGCTTTCCCAGAGACTCAGCATCTCACGGTGCTCGTTATCGGCAGAAGCTTTTTTCTGAAAAGGCAAACGTCTGGCTCCTTCTCCAGCAAGGCAAGTGCCAGGCCTGAAAGATTTTTGTGGTCTTCACCGCCACCTGCAGCCTATCCACAGGCACAACAGCACTGGGGATCCTTTAGCCGCAGCAGCACTGGGGATCTCTGCTTTCCCAGAGACTCAGCATGTCACGGTGCTCGTTCTCGGCAGAAGCTTTTTCTGAGAAGGCAAACGTCTGGCTCCTTCTCCCACAAGGAAGGTGCTAGCCCTGAAAACTAATGCAGTTTTTCACTATCCCTCTGCAGCCTATCCACAGGCACAACAGCTTTGGGGATCTCTGCTTTCCCAGAGACTCAGCATGTCACGGTGCTCGTTCTCGGCAGAAGCTTTTTCTGAGAAGGCAAACGTCTGGCTCCTTCTCCCACAAGGAAGGTGCTAGCCCTGAAAGATCTTGCTGGTATTCACTATCCCTCTGCAGCCTATCCACAGGCACAACAGCTTTGGGGATCTCTGCTTTCCCAGAGACTCAGCATGTCACGGTGCTCGCTCTCGGCAGAAGCTTTTTTCTGAAAAGGCAAACTTACGGCTCCTTCTCCCACAGGGAAGGTGCCAGCCCTGAAAACTAATGCAGTTTTTCACTATCCGCCTGCAGCTTATCCACAGCCATAACAGCACTGGGGATCTCTGCTTTCCCAGAGACTCAGCATGTCACGGTGCTCGTTCTCGGCAGAAGCTTTTTCTGAGAAGGCAAACGTCTGGCTCCTTCTCCCACAAGGAAGGTGCCAGCCCTGAAAGATCTTGCTGGTCTTCACTACCCCTCTGCAGCCTATCCACAGGCACAACAGCTTTGGGGATCTCTGCTTTCCCAGAGACTCAGCATGTCACGTTGCTCGCTCTCGGCAGAAGCTTTTTTCTGAAAAGGCAAACTTACGGCTCCTTCTCCCACAGGGAAGGTGCCAGCCCTGAAAACTAATGCAGTTTTTCACTATCCGCCTGCAGCTTATCCACAGCCATAACAGCACTGGGGATCTCTGCTTTCCCAGAGACTCAGCATGTCACGGTGCTCGTTCTCGGCAGAAGCTTTTTCTGAGAAGGCAAACGTCTGGCTCCTTCTCCCACAAGGAAGGTGCCAGCCCTGAAAGATCTTGCTGGTCTTCACTACCCCTCTGCAGCCTATCCACAGGCACAACAGCTTTGGGGATCTCTGCTTTCCCAGAGACTCAGCATGTCACGGTGCTCGTTCTCGGCAGAAGCTTTTTCTGAGAAGGCAAACGTCTGGCTCCTTCTCCCACAAGGAAGGTGCTAGCCCTGAAAGATCTTGCTGGTCTTCACTATCCCTCTGCAGCCTATCCACAGGCACAACAGCTTTGGGGATCTCTGCTTTCCCAGAGACTCAGCATGTCACGGTGCTCGCTCTCGGCAGAAGCTTTTTTCTGATAAGGCAAACGTACGGCTCCTTCTCCCACAGGGAAGGTGCCAGCCCTGAAAACTAATGCAGTTTTTCACTATCCCTCTGCAGCCTATCCACAGGCACAACAGCTTTGGGGATCTCTGCTTTCCCAGAGACTCAGCATGTCACAGTGCTCGCTCTCGGCAGAAGCTTTTTTCTGAAAAGGCAAACGTCTGGCTCCTTCTCCCACAAGGAAGGTGCCAGCCCTGAAAGATCTTGCTGGTCTTCACTAACCCTCTGCAGCCTATCCACAGGCACAACAACTTTGGGGATCTCTGCTTTCCCAGAGACTCAGCATGTCACGGTGCTCGTTCTCGGCAGAAGCTTTTTCTGAGAAGGCAAACGTCTGGCTCCTTCTCCCACAAGGAAGGTGCTAGCCCTGAAAGATCTTGCTGGTATTCACTATCCCTCTGCAGCCTATCCACAGGCACAACAGCTTTGGGGATCTCTGCTTTCCCAGAGACTCAGCATGTCACAGTGCTCGCTCTCGGCAGAAGCTTTTTTCTGAAAAGGCAAACTTACGGCTCCTTCTCCCACAAGGAAGGTGCCAGCCCTGAAAGATCTTGCTGGTCTTCACTATCCCTCTGCAGCCTATCCACAGGCACAACAGCTTTGGGGATCTCTGCTTTCCCAGAGACTCAGCATGTCACGGTGCTCGTTCTCGGCAGAAGCTTTTTCTGAGAAGGCAAACGTCTGGCTCCTTCTCCCACAAGGAAGGTGCTAGCCCTGAAAGATCTTGCTGGTATTCACTATCCCTCTGCAGCCTATCCACAGGCACAACAGCTTTGGGGATCTCTGCTTTCCCAGAGACTCAGCATGTCACGGTGCTCGTTCTCGGCAGAAGCTTTTTCTGAGAAGGCAAATGTCTGGCTCCTTCTCCCACAAGGAAGGTGCTAGCCCTGAAAGATCTTGCTGGTATTCACTATCCCTCTGCAGCCTATCCACAGGCACAACAGCTTTGGGGATCTCTGCTTTCCCAGAGACTCAGCATGTCACGGTGCTCGCTCTCGGCAGAAGCTTTTTTCTGAAAAAGAAAACTTTCGGCTCCTTCTCCCACAAGGAAGGTGCCAGCCCTGAAAGATCTTGCTGGTATTCACTATCCCTCTGCAGCCTATCTTTAGCCGCAACAACACTGGGGATCTCTGCTTTCCCAGAGACTCAGCATGTCACGTTGCTCGTTCTCGGCTGAAGCTTTTTCTGAGAAGGCAAACGTCTGGCTCCTTCTCCCACAAGGAAGGTGCCAGCCCTGAAAGATCTTGCTGGTATTCACTATCCCTCTGCAGCCTATCCACAGGCACAACAGCACTGGGGATCTCTGCTTTCCCAGAGACTCAGCATCTCACGGTGCTCGTTATCGGCAGAAGCTTTTTTCTGAAAAGGCAAACGTCTGGCTCCTTCTCCAGCAAGGCAAGTGCCAGGCCTGAAAGATTTTTGTGGTCTTCACCGCCACCTGCAGCCTATCCACAGGCACAACAGCACTGGGGATCCTTTAGCCGCAGCAGCACTGGGGATCTCTGCTTTCCCAGAGACTCAGCATGTCACGGTGCTCGTTCTCGGCAGAAGCTTTTTTCTGAAAAGGCAAACGTCTGGCTCCTTCTCCCACAAGGAAGCTGCCAGACTGAAAGCTAATGCAGGTCTTCACTATCCGCCTGCAGCCTATCCACAGGCACAACAGCACTGGGGATCTCTACTTTCCCAGAGACTCAGCATGTCACGGTGCTCGCTCTCGGCAGAAGCTTTTTTCTGAAAAGGCAAACTTACGGCTCCTTCTCCAACAGGGAAGGTGCCAGCCCTGAAAACTAATGCAGTTTTTCACTATCCCTCTGCAGCCTATCCACAGGCACAACAGCTTTGGGGATCTCTGCTTTCCCAGAGACTCAGCATGTCACGGTGCTCGTTCTCGGCAGAAGCTTTTTCTGAGAAGGCAAACGTCTGGCTCCTTCTCCCACAAGGAAGGTGCTAGCCCTGAAAGATCTTGCTGGTATTCACTATCCCTCTGCAGCCTATCCACAGGCACAACAGCTTTGGGGATCTCTGCTTTCCCAGAGACTCAGCATGTCACGGTGCTCGTTCTCGGCAGAAGCTTTTTCTGAGAAGGCAAACGTCTGGCTCCTTCTCCCACAAGGAAGGTGCTAGCCCTGAAAGATCTTGCTGGTATTCACTATCCCTCTGCAGCCTATCCACAGGCACAACAGCTTTGGGGATCTCTGCTTTCCCAGAGACTCAGCATGTCACGGTGCTCGCTCTCGGCAGAAGCTTTTTTCTGAAAAGGCAAACGTACGGCTCCTTCTCCCACAGGGAAGGTGCCAGCCCTGAAAACTAATGCAGTTTTTCACTATCCCTCTGCAGCCTATCCACAGGCACAACAGCTTTGGGGATCTCTGCTTTCCCAGAGACTCAGCATGTCACGGTGCTCGTTCTCGGCAGAAGCTTTTTCTGAGAAGGCAAACGTCTGGCTCCTTCTCCCACAAGGAAGGTGCTAGCCCTGAAAGATCTTGCTGGTATTCACTATCCCTCTGCAGCCTATCCACAGGCACAACAGCTTTGGGGATCTCTGCTTTCCCAGAGACTCAGCATGTCACGGTGCTCGCTCTCGGCAGAAGCTTTTTTCTGAAAAGGCAAACTTACGGCTCCTTCTCCCACAAGGAAGGTGCTAGCCCTGAAAGATCTTGCTGGTATTCACTATCCCTCTGCAGCCTATTTTTACCCGCAACAACACTGGGGATCTCTGCTTTCCCAGAGACTCAGCATGTCACGGTGCTCGTTCTCGGCAGAAGCTTTTTTCTGAAAAGGCAAACGTCTGGCTCCTTCTCCCACAAGGAAGGTGCCAGCCCTGAAAGATCTTGCTGGTCTTCACTACCCCTCTGCAGCCTATCTACAGGCACAACAGCTTTGGGGATCTCTGCTTTCCCAGAGACTCAGCATGTCACGGTGCTCGTTCTCGGCAGAAGCTTTTTCTGAGAAGGCAAACGTCTGGCTCCTTCTCCCACAAGGAAGGTGCTAGCCCTGAAAGATCTTGCTGGTATTCACTATCCCTCTGCAGCCTATCCACAGGCACAACAGCTTTGGGGATCTCTGCTTTCCCAGAGACTCAGCATGTCACAGTGCTCGCTCTCGGCAGAAGCTTTTTTCTGAAAAGGCAAACGTCTGGCTCCTTCTCCCACAAGGAAGGTGCCAGCCCTGAAAGATCTTGCTGGTCTTCACTACCCCTCTGCAGCCTCTCCACAGGCACAACAGCTTTGGGGATCTCTGCTTTCCCAGAGACTCAGCATGTCACGGTGCTCGTTCTCGGCAGAAGCTTTTTCTGAGAAGGCAAACGTCTGGCTCCTTCTCCCACAAGGAAGGTGCTAGCCCTGAACGATCTTGCTGGTATTCACTATCCCTCTGCAGCCTATCCACAGGCACAACAGCTTTGGGGATCTCTGCTCTCCCAGAGACTCAGCATGTCACGGTGCTCGCTCTCGGCAGAAGCTTTTTTCTGAAAAGGCAAACGTACGGCTCCTTCTCCCACAGGGAAGGTGCCAGCCCTGAAAACTAATGCAGTTTTTCACTATCCCTCTGCAGCCTATCCACAGGCACAACAGCTTTGGGGATCTCTGCTTTCCCAGAGACTCAGCATGTCACAGTGCTCGCTCTCGGCAGAAGCTTTTTTCTGAAAAGGCAAACGTCTGGCTCCTTCTCCCACAAGGAAGGTGCCAGCCCTGAAAGATCTTGCTGGTCTTCACTACCCCTCTGCAGCCTATCCACAGGCACAACAGCTTTGGGGATCTCTGCTTTCCCAGAGACTCAGCATGTCACGGTGCTCGTTCTCGGCAGAAGCTTTTTCTGAGAAGGCAAACGTCTGGCTCCTTCTCCCACAAGGAAGGTGCTAGCCCTGAAAGATCTTGCTGGTATTCACTATCCCTCTGCAGCCTATCCACAGGCACAACAGCTTTGGGGATCTCTGCTTTCCCAGAGACTCAGCATGTCACGGTGCTCGCTCTCGGCAGAAGCTTTTTTCTGAAAAGGCAAACTTACGGCTCCTTCTCCCACAGGGAAGGTGCCAGCCCTGAAAACTAATGCAGTTTTTCACTATCCCTCTGCAGCCTATCCACAGGCACAACAGCTTTGGGGATCTCTGCTTTCCCAGAGACTCAGCATGTCACGGTGCTCGTTCTCGGCAGAAGCTTTTTCTGAGAAGGCAAACGTCTGGCTCCTTCTCCCACAAGGAAGGTGCTAGCCCTGAAAGATCTTGCTGGTATTCACTATCCCTCTGCAGCCTATCCACAGGCACAACAGCTTTGGGGATCTCTGCTTTCCCAGAGACTCAGCATGTCACGGTGCTCGCTCTCGGCAGAAGCTTTTTTCTGAAAAGGCAAACGTACGGCTCCTTCTCCCACAGGGAAGGTGCCAGCCCTGAAAACTAATGCAGTTTTTCACTATCCCTCTGCAGCCTATCCACAGGCACAACAGCTTTGGGGATCTCTGCTTTCCCAGAGACTCAGCATGTCACGGTGCTCGTTCTCGGCAGAAGCTTTTTCTGAGAAGGCAAACGTCTGGCTCCTTCTCCCACAAGGAAGGTGCTAGCCCTGAAAGATCTTGCTGGTATTCACTATCCCTCTGCAGCCTATCCACAGGCACAACAGCTTTGGGGATCTCTGCTTTCCCAGAGACTCAGCATGTCACGGTGCTCGCTCTCGGCAGAAGCTTTTTTCTGAAAAAGAAAACTTTCGGCTCCTTCTCCCACAAGGAAGGTGCCAGCCCTGAAAGATCTTGCTGGTATTCACTATCCCTCTGCAGCCTATCTTTAGCCGCAACAACACTGGGGATCTCTGCTTTCCCAGAGACTCAGCATGTCACGTTGCTCGTTCTCGGCAGAAGCTTTTTCTGATAAGGCAAACGTCTGGCTCCTTCTCCCACAAGGAAGGTGCCAGCCCTGAAAGATCTTGCTGGTATTCACTATCCCTCTGCAGCCTATCCACAGGCACAACAGCACTGGGGATCTCTGCTTTCCCAGAGACTCAGCATCTCACGGTGCTCGTTATCGGCAGAAGCTTTTTTCTGAAAAGGCAAACGTCTGGCTCCTTCTCCAGCAAGGCAAGTGCCAGGCCTGAAAGATTTTTGTGGTCTTCACCGCCACCTGCAGCCTATCCACAGGCACAACAGCACTGGGGATCCTTTAGCCGCAGCAGCACTGGGGATCTCTGCTTTCCCAGAGACTCAGCATGTCACGGTGCTCGTTCTCGGCAGAAGCTTTTTCTGAGAAGGCAAACGTCTGGCTCCTTCTCCCACAAGGAAGCTGCCAGCCCTGAAAACTAATGCAGTTTTTCACTATCCCTCTGCAGCCTATCCACAGGCACAACAGCTTTGGGGATCTCTGCTTTCCCAGAGACTCAGCATGTCACGGTGCTCGTTCTCGGCAGAAGCTTTTTCTGAGAAGGCAAACGTCTGGCTCCTTCTCCCACAAGGAAGGTGCTAGCCCTGAAAGATCTTGCTGGTATTCACTATCCCTCTGCAGCCTATCCACAGGCACAACAGCTATGGGGATCTCTGCTTTCCCAGAGACTCAGCATGTCACGGTGCTCGCTCTCGGCAGAAGCTTTTTTCTGAAAAGGCAAACTTACGGCTCCTTCTCCCACAGGGAAGGTGCCAGCCCTGAAAACTAATGCAGTTTTTCACTATCCGCCTGCAGCTTATCCACAGCCATAACAGCACTGGGGATCTCTGCTTTCCCAGAGACTCAGCATGTCACGGTGCTCGTTCTCGGCAGAAGCTTTTTCTGAGAAGGCAAACGTCTGGCTCCTTCTCCCACAAGGAAGGTGCTAGCCCTGAAAGATCTTGCTGGTATTCACTATCCCTCTGCAGCCTATCCACAGGCACAACAGCTTTGGGGATCTCTGCTTTCCCAGAGACTCAGCATGTCACGTTGCTCGCTCTCGGCAGAAGCTTTTTTCTGAAAAGGCAAACTTACGGCTCCTTCTCCCACAGGGAAGGTGCCAGCCCTGAAAGATCTTGCTGGTCTTCACTACCCCTCTGCAGCCTATCCACAGGCACAACAGCTTTGGGGATCTCTGCTTTCCCAGAGACTCAGCATGTCACGGTGCTCGTTCTCGGCAGAAGCTTTTTCTGAGAAGGCAAACGTCTGGCTCCTTCTCCCACAAGGAAGGTGCTAGCCCTGAAAGATCTTGCTGGTCTTCACTATCCCTCTGCAGCCTATCCACAGGCACAACAGCTTTGGGGATCTCTGCTTTCCCAGAGACTCAGCATGTCACGGTGCTCGCTCTCGGCAGAAGCTTTTTTCTGAAAAGGCAAACGTACGGCTCCTTCTCCCACAGGGAAGGTGCCAGCCCTGAAAACTAATGCAGTTTTTCACTATCCCTCTGCAGCCTATCCACAGGCACAACAGCTTTGGGGATCTCTGCTTTCCCAGAGACTCAGCATGTCACAGTGCTCGCTCTCGGCAGAAGCTTTTTTCTGAAAAGGCAAACGTCTGGCTCCTTCTCCCACAAGGAAGGTGCCAGCCCTGAAAGATCTTGCTGGTCTTCACTAACCCTCTGCAGCCTATCCACAGGCACAACAGCTTTGGGGATCTCTGCTTTCCCAGAGACTCAGCATGTCACGGTGCTCGTTCTCGGCAGAAGCTTTTTCTGAGAAGGCAAACGTCTGGCTCCTTCTCCCACAAGGAAGGTGCTAGCCCTGAAAGATCTTGCTGGTATTCACTATCCCTCTGCAGCCTATCCACAGGCACAACAGCTTTGGGGATCTCTGCTTTCCCAGAGACTCAGCATGTCACAGTGCTCGCTCTCGGCAGAAGCTTTTTTCTGAAAAGGCAAACTTACGGCTCCTTCTCCCACAAGGAAGGTGCCAGCCCTGAAAGATCTTGCTGGTCTTCACTATCCCTCTGCAGCCTATCCACAGGCACAACAGCTTTGGGGATCTCTGCTTTCCCAGAGACTCAGCATGTCACGGTGCTCGTTCTCGGCAGAAGCTTTTTCTGAGAAGGCAAACGTCTGGCTCCTTCTCCCACAAGGAAGGTGCTAGCCCTGAAAGATCTTGCTGGTATTCACTATCCCTCTGCAGCCTATCCACAGGCACAACAGCTTTGGGGATCTCTGCTTTCCCAGAGACTCAGCATGTCACGGTGCTCGTTCTCGGCAGAAGCTTTTTCTGAGAAGGCAAATGTCTGGCTCCTTCTCCCACAAGGAAGGTGCTAGCCCTGAAAGATCTTGCTGGTATTCACTATCCCTCTGCAGCCTATCCACAGGCACAACAGCTTTGGGGATCTCTGCTTTCCCAGAGACTCAGCATGTCACGGTGCTCGCTCTCGGCAGAAGCTTTTTTCTGAAAAAGAAAACTTTCGGCTCCTTCTCCCACAAGGAAGGTGCCAGCCCTGAAAGATCTTGCTGGTATTCACTATCCCTCTGCAGCCTATCTTTAGCCGCAACAACACTGGGGATCTCTGCTTTCCCAGAGACTCAGCATGTCACGTTGATCTTTCTGGGCTGAAGCTTTTTCTGAGAAGGCAAACGTCTGGCTCCTTCTCCCACAAGGAAGGTGCCAGCCCTGAAAGATCTTGCTGGTATTCACTATCCCTCTGCAGCCTATCCACAGGCACAACAGCACTGGGGATCTCTGCTTTCCCAGAGACTCAGCATCTCACGGTGCTCGTTATCGGCAGAAGCTTTTTTCTGAAAAGGCAAACGTCTGGCTCCTTCTCCAGCAAGGCAAGTGCCAGGCCTGAAAGATTTTTGTGGTCTTCACCGCCACCTGCAGCCTATCCACAGGCACAACAGCACTGGGGATCCTTTAGCCGCAGCAGCACTGGGGATCTCTGCTTTCCCAGAGACTCAGCATGTCACGGTGCTCGTTCTCGGCAGAAGCTTTTTTCTGAAAAGGCAAACGTCTGGCTCCTTCTCCCACAAGGAAGCTGCCAGACTGAAAGCTAATGCAGGTCTTCACTATCCGCCTGCAGCCTATCCACAGGCACAACAGCACTGGGGATCTCTACTTTCCCAGAGACTCAGCATGTCACGGTGCTCGCTCTCGGCAGAAGCTTTTTTCTGAAAAGGCAAACTTACGGCTCCTTCTCCCACAGGGAAGGTGCCAGCCCTGAAAACTAATGCAGTTTTTCACTATCCCTCTGCAGCCTATCCACAGGCACAACAGCTTTGGGGATCTCTGCTTTCCCAGAGACTCAGCATGTCACGGTGCTCGTTCTCGGCAGAAGCTTTTTCTGAGAAGGCAAACGTCTGGCTCCTTCTCCCACAAGGAAGGTGCTAGCCCTGAAAGATCTTGCTGGTATTCACTATCCCTCTGCAGCCTATCCACAGGCACAACAGCTTTGGGGATCTCTGCTTTCCCAGAGACTCAGCATGTCACGGTGCTCGTTCTCGGCAGAAGCTTTTTCTGAGAAGGCAAACGTCTGGCTCCTTCTCCCACAAGGAAGGTGCTAGCCCTGAAAGATCTTGCTGGTATTCACTATCCCTCTGCAGCCTATCCACAGGCACAACAGCTTTGGGGATCTCTGCTTTCCCAGAGACTCAGCATGTCACGGTGCTCGCTCTCGGCAGAAGCTTTTTTCTGAAAAGGCAAACTTACGGCTCCTTCTCCCACAAGGAAGGTGCCAGCCCTGAAAGATCTTGCTGGTCTTCACTACCCCTCTGCAGCCTATCCACAGGCACAACAGCTTTGGGGATCTCTGCTTTCCCAGAGACTCAGCATGTCACGGTGCTCGTTCTCGGCAGAAGCTTTTTCTGAGAAGGCAAACGTCTGGCTCCTTCTCCCACAAGGAAGGTGCTAGCCCTGAACGATCTTGCTGGTATTCACTATCCCTCTGCAGCCTATCCACAGGCACAACAGCTTTGGGGATCTCTGCTCTCCCAGAGACTCAGCATGTCACGGTGCTCGCTCTCGGCAGAAGCTTTTTTCTGAAAAGGCAAACTTACGGCTCCTTCTCCCACAGGGAAGGTGCCAGCCCTGAAAACTAATGCAGTTTTTCACTATCCCTCTGCAGCCTATCCACAGGCACAACAGCTTTGGGGATCTCTGCTTTCCCAGAGACTCAGCATGTCACAGTGCTCGCTCTCGGCAGAAGCTTTTTTCTGAAAAGGCAAACGTCTGGCTCCTTCTCCCACAAGGAAGGTGCCAGCCCTGAAAGATCTTGCTGGTCTTCACTACCCCTCTGCAGCCTATCCACAGGCACAACAGCTTTGGGGATCTCTGCTTTCCCAGAGACTCAGCATGTCACGGTGCTCGTTCTCGGCAGAAGCTTTTTCTGAGAAGGCAAACGTCTGGCTCCTTCTCCCACAAGGAAGGTGCTAGCCCTGAAAGATCTTGCTGGTATTCACTATCCCTCTGCAGCCTATCCACAGGCACAACAGCTTTGGGGATCTCTGCTTTCCCAGAGACTCAGCATGTCACGGTGCTCGCTCTCGGCAGAAGCTTTTTTCTGAAAAGGCAAACTTACGGCTCCTTCTCCCACAGGGAAGGTGCCAGCCCTGAAAACTAATGCAGTTTTTCACTATCCCTCTGCAGCCTATCCACAGGCACAACAGCTTTGGGGATCTCTGCTTTCCCAGAGACTCAGCATGTCACGGTGCTCGTTCTCGGCAGAAGCTTTTTCTGAGAAGGCAAACGTCTGGCTCCTTCTCCCACAAGGAAGGTGCTAGCCCTGAAAGATCTTGCTGGTATTCACTATCCCTCTGCAGCCTATCCACAGGCACAACAGCTTTGGGGATCTCTGCTTTCCCAGAGACTCAGCATGTCACGGTGCTCGCTCTCGGCAGAAGCTTTTTTCTGAAAAGGCAAACTTACGGCTCCTTCTCCCACAGGGAAGGTGCCAGCCCTGAAAACTAATGCAGTTTTTCACTATCCCTCTGCAGCCTATCCACAGGCACAACAGCTTTGGGGATCTCTGCTTTCCCAGAGACTCAGTATGTCACGGTGCTCGTTCTCGGCAGAAGCTTTTTCTGAGAAGGCAAACGTCTGGCTCCTTCTCCCACAAGGAAGGTGCTAGCCCTGAACGATCTTGCTGGTATTCACTATCCCTCTGCAGCCTATCCAGAGGCACAACAGCTTTGGGGATCTCTGCTTTCCCAGAGACTCAGCATGTCACGGTGCTCGCTCTCGGCAGAAGCTTTTTTCTGAAAAGGCAAACTTACGGCTCCTTCTCCCACAAGGAAGGTGCCAGCCCTGAAAGATCTTGCTGGTCTTCACTATCCCTCTGCAGCCTATCCACAGGCACAACAGCTTTGGGGATCTCTGCTTTCCCAGAGACTCAGCATGTCACGGTGCTCGTTCTCGGCAGAAGCTTTTTCTGAGAAGGCAAACGTCTGGCTCCTTCTCCCACAAGGAAGGTGCTAGCCCTGAAAGATCTTGCTGGTATTCACTATCCCTCTGCAGCCTATCCACAGGCACAACAGCTTTGGGGATCTCTGCTTTCCCAGAGACTCAGCATGTCACGGTGCTCGTTCTCGGCAGAAGCTTTTTATTAGAAGGCAAACGTCTGGCTCCTTCTCCCACAAGGAAGGTGCTAGCCCTGAAAGATCTTGCTGGTATTCACTATCCCTCTGCAGCCTATCCACAGGCACAACAGCTTTGGGGATCTCTGCTTTCCCAGAGACTCAGCATGTCACGGTGCTCGCTCTCGGCAGAAGCTTTTTTCTGAAAAGGCAAACGTACGGCTCCTTCTCCCACAGGGAAGGTGCCAGCCCTGAAAACTAATGCAGTTTTTCACTATCCCTCTGCAGCCTATCCACAGGCACAACAGCGTTGGGGATCTCTGCTTTCCCAGAGACTCAGCATGTCACGGTGCTCGTTCTCGGCAGAAGCTTTTTTCTGAAAAGGCAAACGTCTGGCTCCTTCTCCCACAGGGAAGGTGCCAGCCCTGAAAACTAATGCAGTTTTTCACTATCCCTCTGCAGCCTATCCACAGGCACAACAGCTTTGGGGATCTCTGCTTTCTCAGAGACTCAGCATGTCACGGTGCTCGCTCTCGGCAGAAGCTTTTTTCTGAAAAGGCAAACTTACGGCTCCTTCTCCCACAGGGAAGGTGGCAGCCCTGAAAACTAATGCAGTTTTTCACTATCCCTCTGCAGCCTATCCACAGGCACAACAGCTTTGGGGATCTCTGCTTTCCCAGAGACTCAGCATGTCACGGTGCTCGTTCTCGGCAGAAGCTTTTTCTGAGAAGGCAAACGTCTGGCTCCTTCTCCCACAAGGAAGGTGCTAGCCCTGAAAGATCTTGCTGGTATTCACTATCCCTCTGCAGCCTATCCACAGGCACAACAGCTTTGGGGATCTCTGCTTTCCCAGAGACTCAGCATGTCACGGTGCTCACTCTCGGCAGAAGCTTTTTTCTGAAAAGGCAAACTTACGGCTCCTTCTCCCACAGGGAAGGTGCCAGCCCTGAAAACTAATGCAGTTTTTCACTATCCCTCTGCAGCCTATCCACAGGCACAACAGCTTTTGGGATCTCTGCTTTCCCAGAGACTCAGCATGTCACGGTGCTCGTTCTCGGCAGAAGCTTTTTCTGAGAAGGCAAACGTCTGGCTACTTCTCCCACAAGGAAGGTGCCAGCCCTGAAAGATCTTGCTGGTCTTCACTACCCCTCTGCAGCCTATCCACAGGCACAACAGCTTTGGGGATCTCTGCTTTCCCAGAGACTCAGCATGTCACAGTGCTCGTTCTCAGCAGAAGCTTTTTCTGAGAAGGCAAACGTCTGGCTCCTTCTCCCACAAGGAAGGTGCTAGCCCTGAAAGATCTTGCTGGTATTCACTATCCCTCTGCAGCCTATCCACAGGCACAACAGCTTTGTGGATCTCTGCTTTCCCAGAGACTCAGCATGTCACGGTGCTCGCTCTCGGCAGAAGCTTTTTTCTGAAAAGGCAAACTTACGGCTCCTTCTCCCACAGGGAAGGTGCCAGCCCTGAAAACTAATGCAGTTTTTCACTATCCCTCTGCAGCCTATCCACAGGCACAACAGCTTTGGGGATCTCTGCTTTCCCAGAGACTCAGCATGTCACGGTGCTCGTTCTCGGCAGAAGCTTTTTCTGAGAAGGCAAACGTCTGGCTCCTTCTCCCACAAGGAAGGTGCTAGCCCTGAAAGATCTTGCTGGTATTCACTATCCCTCTGCAGCCTATCCACAGGCACAACAGCTTTGGGGATCTCTGCTTTCCCAGAGACTCAGCATGTCACGGTGCTCGCTCTCGGCAGAAGCTTTTTTCTGAAAAGGCAAACTTACGGCTCCTTCTCCCACAGGGAAGGTGCCAGCCCTGAAAACTAATGCAGTTTTTCACTATCCCTCTGCAGCCTATCCACAGGCACAACAGCTTTGGGGATCTCTGCTTTCCCAGAGACTCAGCATGTCACGGTGCTCGTTCTCGGCAGAAGCTTTTTCTGAGAAGGCAAACGTCTGGCTCCTTCTCCCACAAGGAAGGTGCCAGCCCTGAAAGATCTTGCTGGTCTTCACTATCCCTCTGCAGCCTATCCACAGGCACAACAGCTTTGGGGATCTCTGCTTTCCCAGAGACTCAGCATGTCATGGTGCTCGTTCTCGGCAGAAGCTTTTTCTGAGAAGGCAAACGTCTGGCTCCTTCTCCCACAAGGAAGGTGCTAGCCCTGAAAGATCTTGCTGGTATTCACTATCCCTCTGCAGCCTATCCACAGGCACAACAGCTTTGGGGATCTCTGCTTTCCCAGAGACTCAGCATGTCACGGTGCTCGCTCTCGGCAGAAGCTTTTTTCTGAAAAGGCAAACTTACGGCTCCTTCTCCCACAGGGAAGGTGCCAGCCCTGAAAACTAATGCAGTTTTTCACTATCCCTCTCCAGCCTATCCACAGGCACAACAGCTTTGGGGATCTCTGCTTTCCCAGAGACTCAGCATGTCACGGTGCTCGCTCTCGGCAGAAGCTTTTTTCTGAAAAGGCAAACTTACGGCTCCTTCTCCCACAGGGAAGGTGCCAGCCCTGAAAACTAATGCAGTTTTTCACTATCCGCCTGCAGCTTATCCACAGCCATAACAGCACTGGGGATCTCTGCTTTCCCAGAGACTCAGCATGTCACGGTGCTCGTTCTCGGCAGAAGCTTTTTCTGAGAAGGCAAACGTCTGGCTCCTTCTCCCACAAGGAAGGTGCTAGCCCTGAACGATCTTGCTGGTATTCACTATCCCTCTGCAGCCTATCCACAGGCACAACAGCTTTGGGGATCTCTGCTTTCCCAGAGACTCAGCATGTCACGGTGCTCGCTCTCGGCAGAAGCTTTTTTCTGAAAAGGCAAACGTACGGCTCCTTCTCCCACAGGGAAGGTGCCAGCCCTGAAAACTAATGCAGTTTTTCACTATCCCTCTGCAGCCTATCCACAGGCACAACAGCTTTGGGGATCTCTGCTTTCCCAGAGACTCAGCATGTCACAGAGCTCGCTCTCGGCAGAAGCTTTTTTCTGAAAAGGCAAACGTCTGGCTCCTTCTCCCACAAGGAAAGTGCCAGCCCTGAAAGATCTTGCTGGTCTTCACTACCCCTCTGCAGCCTATCCACAGGCACAACAGCTTTGGGGATCTCTGCTTTCCCAGAGACTCAGCATGTCACGGTGCTCGTTCTCGGCAGAAGCTTTTTCTGAGAAGGCAAACGTCTGGCTCCTTCTCCCACAAGGAAGGTGCTAGCCCTGAAAGATCTTGCTGGTATTCACTATCCCTCTGCAGCCTATCCACAGGCACAACAGCTTTGGGGATCTCTGCTTTCCCAGAGACTCAGCATGTCACGGTGCTCGCTCTCGGCAGAAGCTTTTTTCTGAAAAGGCAAACTTACGGCTCCTTCTCCCACAGGGAAGGTGCCAGCCCTGAAAACTAATGCAGTTTTTCACTATCCCTCTGCAGCCTATCCACAGGCACAACAGCTTTGGGGATCTCTGCTTTCCCAGAGACTCAGCATGTCACGGTGCTCGTTCTCGGCAGAAGCTTTTTCTGAGAAGGCAAACGTCTGGCTCCTTCTCCCACAAGGAAGGTGCTAGCCCTGAAAGATCTTGCTGGTATTCACTATCCCTCTGCAGCCTATCCACAGGCACAACAGCTTTGGGGATCTCTGCTTTCCCAGAGACTCAGCATGTCACGGTGCTCGCTCTCGGCAGAAGCTTTTTTCTGAAAAGGCAAACTTACGGCTCCTTCTCCCACAGGGAAGGTGCCAGCCCTGAAAACTAATGCAGTTTTTCACTATCACTCTGCAGCCTATCCACAGGCACAACAGCTTTGGGGATCTCTGCTTTCCCAGAGACTCAGCATGTCACGGTGCTCGTTCTCGGCAGAAGCTTTTTCTGAGAAGGCAAACGTCTGGCTCCTTCTCCCACAAGGAAGGTGCTAGCCCTGAAAGATCTTGCTGGTCTTCACTATCCCTCTGCAGCCTATCCACAGGCACAACAGCTTTGGGGATCTCTGCTTTCCCAGAGACTCAGCATGTCACGGTGCTCGTTCTCAGCAGAAGCTTTTTCTGAGAAGGCAAACGTCTGGCTCCTTCTCCCACAAGGAAGGTGCTAGCCCTGAAAGATCTTGCTGGTATTCACTATCCCTCTGCAGCCTATCCACAGGCACAACAGCTTTGGGGATCTCTGCTTTCCCAGAGACTCAGCCTGTCACGGTGCTCGCTCTCGGCAGAAGCTTTTTTCTGAAAAGGCAAACTTACGGCTCCTTCTCCCACAGGGAAGGTGCCAGCCCTGAAAACTAATGCAGTTTTTCACTATCCCTCTGCAGCCTATCCACAGGCACAACAGCTTTGGGGATCTCTGCTTTCCCAGAGACTCAGCATGTCACGGTGCTCGCTCTCGGCAGAAGCTTTTTTCTGAAAAGGCAAACTTACGGCTCCTTCTCCCACAGGGAAGGTGCCAGCCCTGAAAACTAATGCAGTTTTTCACTATCCCTCTGCAGCCTATCCACAGGCACAACAGCTTTGGGGATCTCTGCTTTCCCAGAGACTCAGCATGTCACGGTGCTCGTTCTCGGCAGAAGCTTTTTCTGAGAAGGCAAACGTCTGGCTCCTTCTCCCACAAGGAAGGTGCTAGCCCTGAAAGATCTTGCTGGTATTCACTATCCCTCTGCAGCCTATCCACAGGCACAACAGCTTTGGGGATCTCTGCTTTCCCAGAGACTCAGCATGTCACGGTGCTCGCTCTCGGCAGAAGCTTTTTTCTGAAAAGGCAAACTTACGGCTCCTTCTCCCACAGGGAAGGTGCCAGCCCTGAAAACTAATGCAGTTTTTCACTATCCCTCTGCAGCCTATCCACAGGCACAACAGCTTTTGGGATCTCTGCTTTCCCAGAGACTCAGCATGTCACGGTGCTCGTTCTCGGCAGAAGCTTTTTCTGAGAAGGCAAACGTCTGGCTCCTTCTCCCACAAGGAAGGTGCTAGCCCTGAACGATCTTGCTGGTATTCACTATCCCTCTGCAGCCTATCCACAGGCACAACAGCTTTGGGGATCTCTGCTTTCCCAGAGACTCAGCATGTCACGGTGCTCGCTCTCGGCAGAAGCTTTTTTCTGAAAAGGCAAACGTACGGCTCCTTCTCCCACAGGGAAGGTGCCAGCCCTGAAAACTAATGCAGTTTTTCACTATCCCTCTGCAGCCTATCCACAGGCACAACAGCTTTGGGGATCTCTGCTTTCCCAGAGACTCAGCATGTCACAGTGATCGCTCTCGGCAGAAGCTTTTTTCTGAAAAGGCAAACGTCTGGCTCCTTCTCCCACAAGGAAGGTGCCAGCCCTGAAAGATCTTGCTGGTCTTCACTATCCCTCTGCAGCCTATCCACAGGCACAACAGCTTTGGGGATCTCTGCTTTCCCAGAGACTCAGCATGTCACGGTGCTCGTTCTCGGCAGAAGCTTTTTCTGAGAAGGCAAACGTCTGGCTCCTTCTCCCACAAGGAAGGTGCTAGCCCTGAAAGATCTTGCTGGTATTCACTATCCCTCTGCAGCCTATCCACAGGCACAACAGCTTTGGGGATCTCTGCTTTCCCAGAGACTCAGCATGTCACGGTGCTCGCTCTCGGCAGAAGCTTTTTTCTGAAAAGGCAAACTTACGGCTCCTTCTCCCACAGGGAAGGTGCCAGCCCTGAAAACTAATGCAGTTTTTCACTATCCCTCTGCAGCCTATCCACAGGCACAACAGCTTTGGGGATCTCTGCTTTCCCAGAGACTCAGCATGTCACGGTGCTCGTTCTCGGCAGAAGCTTTTTCTGAGAAGGCAAACGTCTGGCTCCTTCTCCCACAAGGAAGGTGCTAGCCCTGAAAGATCTTGCTGGTATTCACTATCCCTCTGCAGCCTATCCACAGGCACAACAGCTTTGGGGATCTCTGCTTTCCCAGAGACTCAGCATGTCACGGTGCTCGTTCTCGGCAGAAGCTTTTTTCTGAAAAGGCAAACTTACGGCTCCTTCTCACACAAGGAAGGTGCCAGCCCTGAAAGATCTTGCTGGTCTTCACTATCCCTCTGCAGCCTATCCACAGGCACAACAGCTTTGGGGATCTCTGCTTTCCCAGAGACTCAGCATGTCACGGTGCTCGCTCTCGGCAGAAGCTTTTTTCTGAAAAGGCAAACTTACGGCTCCTTCTCCCACAGGGAAGGTGCCAGCCCTGAAAACTAATGCAGTTTTTCACTATCCCTCTGCAGCCTATCCACAGGCACAACAGCTTTGGGGATCTCTGCTTTCCCAGAGACTCAGCATGTCACGGTGCTCGTTCTCGGCAGAAGCTTTTTCTGAGAAGGCAAACGTCTGGCTCCTTCTCCCACAAGGAAGGTGCTAGCCCTGAAAGATCTTGCTGGTATTCACTATCCCTCTGCAGCCTATCCACAGGCACAACAGCTTTGGGGATCTCTGCTTTCCCAGAGACTCAGCATGTCACGGTGCTCGCTCTCGGCAGAAGCTTTTTTCTGAAAAGGCAAACGTACGGCTCCTTCTCCCACAGGGAAGGTGCCAGCCCTGAAAACTAATGCAGTTTTTCACTATCCCTCTGCAGCCTATCCACAGGCACAACAGCTTTGGGGATCTCTGCTTTCCCAGAGACTCAGCATGTCACGGTGCTCGTTCTCGGCAGAAGCTTTTTCTGAGAAGGCAAACGTCTGGCTCCTTCTCCCACAAGGAAGGTGCTAGCCCTGAAAGATCTTGCTGGTATTCACTATCCCTCTGCAGCCTATCCACAGGCACAACAGCTTTGGGGATCTCTGCTTTCCCAGAGACTCAGCATGTCACGGTGCTCGCTCTCGGCAGAAGCTTTTTTCTGAAAAGGCAAACTTACGGCTCCTTCTCCCACAAGGAAGGTGCCAGCCCTGAAAGATCTTGCTGGTCTTCACTATCCCTCTGCAGCCTATCCACAGGCACAACAGCTTTGGGGATCTCTGCTTTCCCAGAGACTCAGCATGTCACGGTGCTCGTTCTCGGCAGAAGCTTTTTCTGAGAAGGCAAACGTCTGGCTCCTTCTCCCACAAGGAAGGTGCTAGCCCTGAAAGATCTTGCTGGTATTCACTATCCCTCTGCAGCCTATCCACAGGCACAACAGCTTTGGGGATCTCTGCTTTCCCAGAGACTCAGCATGTCACGGTGCTCGCTCTCGGCAGAAGCTTTTTTCTGAAAAGGCAAACTTACGGCTCCTTCTCCCACAGGGAAGGTGCCAGCCCTGAAAACTAATGCAGTTTTTCACTATCCCTCTGCAGCCTATCCACAGGCACAACAGCTTTGGGGATCTCTGCTTTCCCAGAGACACAGCATGTCACGGTGCTCGTTCTCGGCAGAAGCTTTTTCTGAGAAGGCAAACGTCTGGCTCCTTCTCCCACAAGGAAGGTGCTAGCCCTGAAAGATCTTGCTGGTATTCACTATCCCTCTGCAGCCTATCCACAGGCACAACAGCTTTGGGGATCTCTGCTTTCCCAGAGACTCAGCATGTCACGGTGCTCGTTCTCGGCAGAAGCTTTTTCTGAGAAGGCAAACGTCTGGCTCCTTCTCCCACAAGGAAGGTGCTAGCCCTGAAAGATCTTGCTGGTATTCACTATCCCTCTGCAGCCTATCCACAGGCACAACAGCTTTGGGGATCTCTGCTTTCCCAGAGACTCAGCATGTCACGGTGCTCGCTCTCGGCAGAAGCTTTTTTCTGAAAAGGCAAACGTACGGCTCCTTCTCCCACAGGGAAGGTGCCAGCCCTGAAAACTAATGCAGTTTTTCACTATCCCTCTGCAGCCTATCCACAGGCACAACAGCTTTGGGGATCTCTGCTTTCCCAGAGACTCAGCATGTCACGGTGCTCGCTCTCGGCAGAAGCTTTTTTCTGAAAAGGCAAACGTCTGGCTCCTTCTCCCACAAGGAAGGTGCCAGCCCTGAAAGATCTTGCTGGTCTTCACTACCCCTCTGCAGCCTATCCACAGGCACAACAGCTTTGGGGATCTCTGCTTTCCCAGAGACTCAGCATGTCACGGTGCTCGTTCTCGGCAGAAGCTTTTTCTGAGAAGGCAAACGTCTGGCTCCTTCTCCCACAAGGAAGGTGCTAGCCCTGAAAGATCTTGCTGGTATTCACTATCCCTCTGCAGCCTATCCACAGGCACAACAGCTTTGGGGATCTCTGCTTTCCCAGAGACTCAGCATGTCACGGTGCTCGCTCTCGGCAGAAGCTTTTTTCTGAAAAGGCAAACTTACGGCTCCTTCTCCCACAAGGAAGGTGCCAGCCCTGAAAGATCTTGCTGGTCTTCACTATCCCTCTGCAGCCTATCCACAGGCACAACAGCTTTGGGGATCTCTGCTTTCCCAGAGACTCAGCATGTCACGGTGCTCGTTCTCGGCAGAAGCTTTTTCTGAGAAGGCAAACGTCTGGCTCCTTCTCCCACAAGGAAGGTGCTAGCCCTGAACGATCTTGCTGGTATTCACTATCCCTCTGCAGCCTATCCAGAGGCACAACAGCTTTGGGGATCTCTGCTTTCCCAGAGACTCAGCATGTCACGGTGCTCGCTCTCGGCAGAAGCTTCTTTCTGAAAAGGCAAACTTACGGCTCCTTCTCCCACAAGGAAGGTGCCAGCCCTGAAAGATCTTGCTGGTCTTCACTATCCCTCTGCAGCCTATCCACAGGCACAACAGCTTTGGGGATCTCTGCTTTCCCAGAGACTCAGCATGTCACGGTGCTCGTTCTCGGCAGAAGCTTTTTCTGAGAAGGCAAACGTCTGGCTCCTTCTCCCACAAGGAAGGTGCTAGCCCTGAAAGATCTTGCTGGTATTCACTATCCCTCTGCAGCCTATCCACAGGCACAACAGCTTTGGGGATCTCTGCTTTCCCAGAGACTCAGCATGTCACGGTGCTCGTTCTCGGCAGAAGCTTTTTCTGAGAAGGCAAACGTCTGGCTCCTTCTCCCACAAGGAAGGTGCTAGCCCTGAAAGATCTTGCTGGTATTCACTATCCCTCTGCAGCCTATCCACAGGCACAACAGCTTTGGGGATCTCTGCTTTCCCAGAGACTCAGCATGTCACGGTGCTCGCTCTCGGCAGAAGCTTTTTTCTGAAAAGGCAAACGTACGGCTCCTTCTCCCACAGGGAAGGTGCCAGCCCTGAAAACTAATGCAGTTTTTCACTATCCCTCTGCAGCCTATCCACAGGCACAACAGCTTTGGGGATCTCTGCTTTCCCAGAGACTCAGCATGTCACGGTGCTCGTTCTCGGCAGAAGCTTTTTTCTGATAAGGCAAACGTCTGGCTCCTTCTCCCACAGGGAAGGTGCCAGCCCTGAAAACTAATGCAGTTTTTCACTATCCCTCTGCAGCCTATCCACAGGCACAACAGCTTTGGGGATCTCTGCTTTCCCAGAGACTCAGCATGTCACGGTGCTCGCTCTCGGCAGAAGCTTTTTTCTGAAAAGGCAAACTTACGGCTCCTTCTCCCACAGGGAAGGTGGCAGCCCTGAAAACTAATGCAGTTTTTCACTATCCCTCTGCAGCCTATCCACAGGCACAACAGCTTTGGGGATCTCTGCTTTCCCAGAGACTCAGCATGTCACGGTGCTCGTTCTCGGCAGAAGCTTTTTCTGAGAAGGCAAACGTCTGGCTCCTTCTCCCACAAGGAAGGTGCTAGCCCTGAAAGATCTTGCTGGTATTCACTATCCCTCTGCAGCCTATCCACAGGCACAACAGCTTTGGGGATCTCTGCTTTCCCAGAGACTCAGCATGTCACGGTGCTCACTCTCGGCAGAAGCTTTTTTCTGAAAAGGCAAACTTACGGCTCCTTCTCCCACAGGGAAGGTGCCAGCCCTGAAAACTAATGCAGTTTTTCACTATCCCTCTGCAGCCTATCCACAGGCACAACAGCTTTGGGGATCTCTGCTTTCCCAGAGACTCAGCATGTCACGGTGCTCGTTCTCGGCAGAAGCTTTTTCTGAGAAGGCAAACGTCTGGCTCCTTCTCCCACAAGGAAGGTGCTAGCCCTGAAAGATCTTGCTGGTATTCACTATCCCTCTGCAGCCTATCCACAGGCACAACAGCTTTGGGGATCTCTGCTTTCCCAGAGACTCAGCATGTCACGGTGCTCTCTCTCGGCAGAAGCTTTTTTCTGAAAAGGCAAACTTACGGCTCCTTCTCCCACAGGGAAGGTGCCAGCCCTGAAAACTAATGCAGTTTTTCACTATCCCTCTGCAGCCTATCCACAGGCACAACAGCTTTGGGGATCTCTGCTTTCCCAGAGACTCAGCATGTCACGGTGCTCGTTCTCAGCAGAAGCTTTTTCTGAGAAGGCAAACGTCTGGCTCCTTCTCCCACAAGGAAGGTGCTAGCCCTGAAAGATCTTGCTGGTATTCACTATCCCTCTGCAGCCTATCCACAGGCACAACAGCTTTTGGGATCTCTGCTTTCCCAGAGACTCAGCATGTCACGGTGCTCGCTCTCGGCAGAAGCTTTTTTCTGAAAAGGCAAACTTACGGCTCCTTCTCCCACAGGGAAGGTGCCAGCCCTGAAAACTAATGCAGTTTTTCACTATCCCTCTGCAGCCTATCCACAGGCACAACATGTATGGGGATCTCTGCTTTCCCAGAGACTCAGCATGTCACGGTGCTCGTTCTCGGCAGAAGCTTTTTCTGAGAAGGCAAACGTCTGGCTCCTTCTCCCACAAGGAAGGTGCTAGCCCTGAAAGATCTTGCTGGTATTCTCTATCCCTCTGCAGCCTATCCACAGGCACAACAGCTTTGGGGATCTCTGCTTTCCCAGAGACTCAGCATGTCACGGTGCTCGCTCTCGGCAGAAGCTTTTTTCTGAAAAGGCAAACTTACGGCTCCTTCTCCCACAGGGAAGGTGCCAGCCCTGAAAACTAATGCAGTTTTTCACTATCCCTCTGCAGCCTATCCACAGGCACAACAGCTTTGGGGATCTCTGCTTTCCCAGAGACTCAGCATGTCACGGTGCTCGTTCTCGGCAGAAGCTTTTTCTGAGAAGGCAAACGTCTGGCTCCTTCTCCCACAAGGAAGGTGCCAGCCCTGAAAGATCTTGCTGGTCTTCACTATCCCTCTGCAGCCTATCCACAGGCACAACAGCTTTGGGGATCTCTGCTTTCCCAGAGACTCAGCATGTCATGGTGCTCGTTCTCGGCAGAAGCTTTTTCTGAGAAGGCAAACGTCTGGCTCCTTCTCCCACAAGGAAGGTGCTAGCCCTGAAAGATCTTGCTGGTATTCACTATCCCTCTGCAGCCTATCCACAGGCACAACAGCTTTGGGGATCTCTGCTTTCCCAGAGACTCAGCATGTCACGGTGCTCGCTCTCGGCAGAAGCTTTTTTCTGAAAAGGCAAACTTACGGCTCCTTCTCCCACAGGGAAGGTGCCAGCCCTGAAAACTAATGCAGTTTTTCACTATCCCTCTGCAGCCTATCCACAGGCACAACAGCTTTGGGGATCTCTGCTTTCCCAGAGACTCAGCATGTCACGGTGCTCGCTCTCGGCAGAAGCTTTTTTCTGAAAAGGCAAACTTACGGCTCCTTCTCCCACAGGGAAGGTGCCAGCCCTGAAAACTAATGCAGTTTTTCACTATCCGCCTGCAGCTTATCCACAGCCATAACAGCACTGGGGATCTCTGCTTTCCCAGAGACTCAGCATGTCACGGTGCTCGTTCTCGGCAGAAGCTTTTTCTGAGAAGGCAAACGTCTGGCTCCTTCTCCCACAGGGAAGGTGCCAGCCCTGAAAACTAATGCAGTTTTTCACTATCCCTCTGCAGCCTATCCACAGGCACAACAGCTTTGGGGATCTCTGCTTTCCCAGAGACTCAGCATGTCACGGTGCTCGCTCTCGGCAGAAGCTTTTTTCTGAAAAGGCAAACTTACGGCTCCTTCTCCCACAGGGAAGGTGGCAGCCCTGAAAACTAATGCAGTTTTTCACTATCCCTCTGCAGCCTATCCACAGGCACAACAGCTTTGGGGATCTCTGCTTTCCCAGAGACTCAGCATGTCACGGTGCTCGTTCTCGGCAGAAGCTTTTTCTGAGAAGGCAAACGTCTGGCTCCTTCTCCCACAAGGAAGGTGCTAGCCCTGAAAGATCTTGCTGGTATTCACTATCCCTCTGCAGCCTATCCACAGGCACAACAGCTTTGGGGATCTCTGCTTTCCCAGAGACTCAGCATGTCACGGTGCTCCCTCTCGGCAGAAGCTTTTTTCTGAAAAGGCAAACTTACGGCTCCTTCTCCCACAGGGAAGGTGCCAGCCCTGAAAACTAATGCAGTTTTTCACTATCCCTCTGCAGCCTATCCACAGGCACAACAGCTTTGGGGATCTCTGCTTTCCCAGAGACTCAGCATGTCACGGTGCTCGTTCTCGGCAGAAGCTTTTTCTGAGAAGGCAAACGTCTGGCTCCTTCTCCCACAAGGAAGGTGCTAGCCCTGAACGATCTTGCTGGTATTCACTATCCCTCTGCAGCCTATCCACAGGCACAACAGCTTTGGGGATCTCTGCTTTCCCAGAGACTCAGCATGTCACGGTGCTCACTCTCGGCAGAAGCTTTTTTCTGAAAAGGCAAACTTACGGCTCCTTCTCCCACAGGGAAGGTGCCAGCCCTGAAAACTAATGCAGTTTTTCACTATCCCTCTGCAGCCTATCCACAGGCACAACAGCTTTGGGGATCTCTGCTTTCCCAGAGACTCAGCATGTCACGGTGCTCGTTCTCAGCAGAAGCTTTTTCTGAGAAGGCAAACGTCTGGCTCCTTCTCCCACAAGGAAGGTGCTAGCCCTGAAAGATCTTGCTGGTATTCACTATCCCTCTGCAGCCTATCCACAGGCACAACAGCTTTGGGGATCTCTGCTTTCCCAGAGACTCAGCATGTCACGGTGCTCGCTCTCGGCAGAAGCTTTTTTCTGAAAAGGCAAACTTACGGCTCCTTCTCCCACAGGGAAGGTGCCAGCCCTGAAAACTAATGCAGTTTTTCACTATCCCTCTGCAGCCTATCCACAGGCACAACATTTATGGGGATCTCTGCTTTCCCAGAGACTCAGCATGTCACGGTGCTCGTTCTCGGCAGAAGCTTTTTCTGAGAAGGCAAACGTCTGGCTCCTTCTCCCACAAGGAAGGTGCTAGCCCTGAAAGATCTTGCTGGTATTCACTATCCCTCTGCAGCCTATCCACAGGCACAACAGCTTTGGGGATCTCTGCTTTCCCAGAGACTCAGCATGTCACGGTGCTCGCTCTCGGCAGAAGCTTTTTTCTGAAAAGGCAAACTTACGGCTCCTTCTCCCACAGGGAAGGTGCCAGCCCTGAAAACTAATGCAGTTTTTCACTATCCCTCTGCAGCCTATCCACAGGCACAACAGCTTTGGGGATCTCTGCTTTCCCAGAGACTCAGCATGTCACGGTGCTCGTTCTCGGCAGAAGCTTTTTCTGAGAAGGCAAACGTCTGGCTCCTTCTCCCACAAGGAAGGTGGCAGCCCTGAAAGATCTTGCTGGTCTTCACTATCCCTCTGCAGCCTATCCACAGGCACAACAGCTTTGGGGATCTCTGCTTTCCCAGAGACTCAGCATGTCATGGTGCTCGTTCTCGGCAGAAGCTTTTTCTGAGAAGGCAAACGTCTGGCTCCTTCTCCCACAAGGAAGGTGCTAGCCCTGAAAGATCTTGCTGGTATTCACTATCCCTCTGCAGCCTATCCACAGGCACAACAGCTTTGGGGATCTCTGCTTTCCCAGAGACTCAGCATGTCACGGTGCTCGCTCTCGGCAGAAGCTTTTTTCTGAAAAGGCAAACTTACGGCTCCTTCTCCCACAGGGAAGGTGCCAGCCCTGAAAACTAATGCAGTTTTTCACTATCCCTCTGCAGCCTATCCACAGGCACAACAGCTTTGGGGATCTCTGCTTTCCCAGAGACTCAGCATGTCACGGTGCTCGCTCTCGGCAGAAGCTTTTTTCTGAAAAGGCAAACTTACGGCTCCTTCTCCCACAGGGAAGGTGCCAGCCCTGAAAACTAATGCAGTTTTTCACTATCCGCCTGCAGCTTATCCACAGCCATAACAGCACTGGGGATCTCTGCTTTCCCAGAGACTCAGCATGTCACGGTGCTCGTTCTCGGCAGAAGCTTTTTCTGAGAAGGCAAACGTCTGGCTCCTTCTCCCACAAGGAAGGTGCTAGCCCTGAACGATCTTGCTGGTATTCACTATCCCTCTGCAGCCTATCCACAGGCACAACAGCTTTGGGGATCTCTGCTTTCCCAGAGACTCAGCATGTCACGGTGCTCGCTCTCGGCAGAAGCTTTTTTCTGAAAAGGCAAACGTACGGCTCCTTCTCCCACAGGGAAGGTGCCAGCCCTGAAAACTAATGCAGTTTTTCACTATCCCTCTGCAGCCTATCCACAGGCACAACAGCTTTGGGGATCTCTGCTTTCCCAGAGACTCAGCATGTCACAGTGCTCGCTCTCGGCAGAAGCTTTTTTCTGAAAAGGCAAACGTCTGGCTCCTTCTCCCACAAGGAAAGTGCCAGCCCTGAAAGATCTTGCTGGTCTTCACTACCCCTCTGCAGCCTATCCACAGGCACAACAGCTTTGGGGATCTCTGCTTTCCCAGAGACTCAGCATGTCACGGTGCTCGTTCTCGGCAGAAGCTTTTTCTGAGAAGGCAAACGTCTGGCTCCTTCTCCCACAAGGAAGGTGCTAGCCCTGAAAGATCTTGCTGGTATTCACTATCCCTCTGCAGCCTATCCACAGGCACAACAGCTTTGGGGATCTCTGCTTTCCCAGAGACTCAGCATGTCACGGTGCTCGCTCTCGGCAGAAGCTTTTTTCTGAAAAGGCAAACTTACGGCTCCTTCTCCCACAGGGAAGGTGCCAGCCCTGAAAACTAATGCAGTTTTTCACTATCCCTCTGCAGCCTATCCACAGGCACAACAGCTTTGGGGATCTCTGCTTTCCCAGAGACTCAGCATGTCACGGTGCTCGTTCTCGGCAGAAGCTTTTTCTGAGAAGGCAAACGTCTGGCTCCTTCTCCCACAAGGAAGGTGCTAGCCCTGAAAGATCTTGCTGGTATTCACTATCCCTCTGCAGCCTATCCACAGGCACAACAGCTTTGGGGATCTCTGCTTTCCCAGAGACTCAGCATGTCACGGTGCTCGCTCTCGGCAGAAGCTTTTTTCTGAAAAGGCAAACTTACGGCTCCTTCTCCCACAGGGAAGGTGCCAGCCCTGAAAACTAATGCAGTTTTTCACTATCAATCTGCAGCCTATCCACAGGCACAACAGCTTTGGGGATCTCTGCTTTCCCAGAGACTCAGCATGTCACGGTGCTCGTTCTCGGCAGAAGCTTTTTCTGAGAAGGCAAACGTCTGGCTCCTTCTCCCACAAGGAAGGTGCTAGCCCTGAAAGATCTTGCTGGTCTTCACTATCCCTCTGCAGCCTATCCACAGGCACAACAGCTTTGGGGATCTCTGCTTTCCCAGAGACTCAGCATGTCACGGTGCTCGTTCTCAGCAGAAGCTTTTTCTGAGAAGGCAAACGTCTGGCTCCTTCTCCCACAAGGAAGGTGCTAGCCCTGAAAGATCTTGCTGGTATTCACTATCCCTCTGCAGCCTATCCACAGGCACAACAGCTTTGGGGATCTCTGCTTTCCCAGAGACTCAGCCTGTCACGGTGCTCGCTCTCGGCAGAAGCTTTTTTCTGAAAAGGCAAACTTACGGCTCCTTCTCCCACAGGGAAGGTGCCAGCCCTGAAAACTAATGCAGTTTTTCACTATCCCTCTGCAGCCTATCCACAGGCACAACAGCTTTGGGGATCTCTGCTTTCCCAGAGACTCAGCATGTCACGGTGCTCGCTCTCGGCAGAAGCTTTTTTCTGAAAAGGCAAACTTACGGCTCCTTCTCCCACAGGGAAGGTGCCAGCCCTGAAAACTAATGCAGTTTTTCACTATCCCTCTGCAGCCTATCCACAGGCACAACAGCTTTGGGGATCTCTGCTTTCCCAGAGACTCAGCATGTCACGGTGCTCGTTCTCGGCAGAAGCTTTTTCTGAGAAGGCAAACGTCTGGCTCCTTCTCCCACAAGGAAGGTGCTAGCCCTGAAAGATCTTGCTGGTATTCACTATCCCTCTGCAGCCTATCCACAGGCACAACAGCTTTGGGGATCTCTGCTTTCCCAGAGACTCAGCATGTCACGGTGCTCGCTCTCGGCAGAAGCTTTTTTCTGAAAAGGCAAACTTACGGCTCCTTCTCCCACAGGGAAGGTGCCAGCCCTGAAAACTAATGCAGTTTTTCACTATCCCTCTGCAGCCTATCCACAGGCACAACAGCTTTTGGGATCTCTGCTTTCCCAGAGACTCAGCATGTCACGGTGCTCGTTCTCGGCAGAAGCTTTTTCTGAGAAGGCAAACGTCTGGCTCCTTCTCCCACAAGGAAGGTGCTAGCCCTGAACGATCTTGCTGGTATTCACTATCCCTCTGCAGCCTATCCACAGGCACAACAGCTTTGGGGATCTCTGCTTTCCCAGAGACTCAGCATGTCACGGTGCTCGCTCTCGGCAGAAGCTTTTTTCTGAAAAGGCAAACGTACGGCTCCTTCTCCCACAGGGAAGGTGCCAGCCCTGAAAACTAATGCAGTTTTTCACTATCCCTCTGCAGCCTATCCACAGGCACAACAGCTTTGGGGATCTCTGCTTTCCCAGAGACTCAGCATGTCACAGTGATCGCTCTCGGCAGAAGCTTTTTTCTGAAAAGGCAAACGTCTGGCTCCTTCTCCCACAAGGAAGGTGCCAGCCCTGAAAGATCTTGCTGGTCTTCACTATCCCTCTGCAGCCTATCCACAGGCACAACAGCTTTGGGGATCTCTGCTTTCCCAGAGACTCAGCATGTCACGGTGCTCGTTCTCGGCAGAAGCTTTTTCTGAGAAGGCAAACGTCTGGCTCCTTCTCCCACAAGGAAGGTGCTAGCCCTGAAAGATCTTGCTGGTATTCACTATCCCTCTGCAGCCTATCCACAGGCACAACAGCTTTGGGGATCTCTGCTTTCCCAGAGACTCAGCATGTCACGGTGCTCGCTCTCGGCAGAAGCTTTTTTCTGAAAAGGCAAACTTACGGCTCCTTCTCCCACAGGGAAGGTGCCAGCCCTGAAAACTAATGCAGTTTTTCACTATCCCTCTGCAGCCTATCCACAGGCACAACAGCTTTGGGGATCTCTGCTTTCCCAGAGACTCAGCATGTCACGGTGCTCGTTCTCGGCAGAAGCTTTTTCTGAGAAGGCAAACGTCTGGCTCCTTCTCCCACAAGGAAGGTGCTAGCCCTGAAAGATCTTGCTGGTATTCACTATCCCTCTGCAGCCTATCCACAGGCACAACAGCTTTGGGGATCTCTGCTTTCCCAGAGACTCAGCATGTCACGGTGCTCGCTCTCGGCAGAAGTTTTTCTGAGAAGGCAAACGTCTGGCTCCTTCTCCCACAAGGAAGGTGCTAGCCCTGAAAGATCTTGCTGGTATTCACTATCCCTCTGCAGCCTATCCACAGGCACAACAGCTTTGGGGATCTCTGCTTTCCCAGAGACTCAGCCTGTCACGGTGCTCGCTCTCGGCAGAAGCTTTTTTCTGAAAAGGCAAACTTACGGCTCCTTCTCCCACAGGGAAGGTGCCAGCCCTGAAAACTAATGCAGTTTTTCACTATCCCTCTGCAGCCTATCCACAGGCACAACAGCTTTGGGGATCTCTGCTTTCCCAGAGACTCAGCATGTCACGGTGCTCGTTCTCGGCAGAAGCTTTTTCTGAGAAGGCAAACGTCTGGCTCCTTCTCCCACAAGGAAGGTGCTAGCCCTGAAAGATCTTGCTGGTATTCACTATCCCTCTGCAGCCTATCCACAGGCACAACAGCTTTGGGGATCTCTGCTTTCCCAGAGACTCAGCATGTCACGGTGCTCGCTCTCGGCAGAAGCTTTTTTCTGAAAAGGCAAACGTACGGCTCCTTCTCCCACAGGGAAGGTGCCAGCCCTGAAAACTAATGCAGTTTTTCACTATCCCTCTGCAGCCTATCCACAGGCACAACAGCTTTGGGGATCTCTGCTTTCCCAGAGACTCAGCATGTCACAGTGCTCGCTCTCGGCAGAAGCTTTTTTCTGAAAAGGCAAACGTCTGGCTCCTTCTCCCACAAGGAAGGTGCCAGCCCTGAAAGATCTTGCTGGTCTTCACTACCCCTCTGCAGCCTATCCACAGGCACAACAGCTTTGGGGATCTCTGCTTTCCCAGAGACTCAGCATGTCACGGTGCTCGTTCTCGGCAGAAGCTTTTTCTGAGAAGGCAAACGTCTGGCTCCTTCTCCCACAAGGAAGGTGCTAGCCCTGAAAGATCTTGCTGGTATTCACTATCCCTCTGCAGCCTATCCACAGGCACAACAGCTTTGGGGATCTCTGCTTTCCCAGAGACTCAGCATGTCACGGTGCTCGCTCTCGGCAGAAGCTTTTTTCTGAAAAGGCAAACTTACGGCTCCTTCTCCCACAAGGAAGGTGCCAGCCCTGAAAGATCTTGCTGGTCTTCACTATCCCTCTGCAGCCTATCCACAGGCACAACAGCTTTGGGGATCTCTGCTTTCCCAGAGACTCAGCATGTCACGGTGCTCGTTCTCGGCAGAAGCTTTTTCTGAGAAGGCAAACGTCTGGCTCCTTCTCCCACAAGGAAGGTGCTAGCCCTGAACGATCTTGCTGGTATTCACTATCCCTCTGCAGCCTATCCAGAGGCACAACAGCTTTGGGGATCTCTGCTTTCCCAGAGACTCAGCATGTCACGGTGCTCGCTCTCGGCAGAAGCTTCTTTCTGAAAAGGCAAACTTACGGCTCCTTCTCCCACAGGGAAGGTGCCAGCCCTGAAAGATCTTGCTGGTCTTCACTATCCCTCTGCAGCCTATCCACAGGCACAACAGCTTTGGGGATCTCTGCTTTCCCAGAGACTCAGCATGTCACGGTGCTCGTTCTCGGCAGAAGCTTTTTCTGAGAAGGCAAACGTCTGGCTCCTTCTCCCACAAGGAAGGTGCTAGCCCTGAAAGATCTTGCTGGTATTCACTATCCCTCTGCAGCCTATCCACAGGCACAACAGCTTTGGGGATCTCTGCTTTCCCAGAGACTCAGCATGTCACGGTGCTCGTTCTCGGCAGAAGCTTTTTCTGAGAAGGCAAACGTCTGGCTCCTTCTCCCACAAGGAAGGTGCTAGCCCTGAAAGATCTTGCTGGTATTCACTATCCCTCTGCAGCCTATCCACAGGCACAACAGCTTTGGGGATCTCTGCTTTCCCAGAGACTCAGCATGTCACGGTGCTCGCTCTCGGCAGAAGCTTTTTTCTGAAAAGGCAAACGTACGGCTCGTTCTCCCACAGGGAAGGTGCCAGCCCTGAAAACTAATGCAGTTTTTCACTATCCCTCTGCAGCCTATCCACAGGCACAACAGCTTTGGGGATCTCTGCTTTCCCAGAGACTCAGCATGTCACGGTGCTCGTTCTCGGCAGAAGCTTTTTTCTGAAAAGGCAAACGTCTGGCTCCTTCTCCCACAGGGAAGGTGCCAGCCCTGAAAACTAATGCAGTTTTTCACTATCCCTCTGCAGCCTATCCACAGGCACAACAGCTTTGGGGATCTCTGCTTTCCCAGAGACTCAGCATGTCACGGTGCTCGCTCTCGGCAGAAGCTTTTTTCTGAAAAGGCAAACTTACGGCTCCTTCTCCCACAGGGAAGGTGGCAGCCCTGAAAACTAATGCAGTTTTTCACTATCCCTCTGCAGCCTATCCACAGGCACAACAGCTTTGGGGATCTCTGCTTTCCCAGAGACTCAGCATGTCACGGTGCTCGTTCTCGGCAGAAGCTTTTTCTGAGAAGGCAAACGTCTGGCTCCTTCTCCCACAAGGAAGGTGCTAGCCCTGAAAGATCTTGCTGGTATTCACTATCCCTCTGCAGCCTATCCACAGGCACAACAGCTTTGGGGATCTCTGCTTTCCCAGAGACTCAGCATGTCACGGTGCTCACTCTCGGCAGAAGCTTTTTTCTGAAAAGGCAAACTTACGGCTCCTTCTCCCACAGGGAAGGTGCCAGCCCTGAAAACTAATGCAGTTTTTCACTATCCCTCTGCAGCCTATCCACAGGCACAACAGCTTTGGGGATCTCTGCTTTCCCAGAGACTCAGCATGTCACGGTGCTCGTTCTCGGCAGAAGCTTTTTCTGAGAAGGCAAACGTCTGGCTCCTTCTCCCACAAGGAAGGTGCTAGCCCTGAAAGATCTTGCTGGTATTCACTATCCCTCTGCAGCCTATCCACAGGCACAACAGCTTTGGGGATCTCTGCTTTCCCAGAGACTCAGCATGTCACGGTGCTCACTCTCGGCAGAAGCTTTTTTCTGAAAAGGCAAACTTACGGCTCCTTCTCCCACAGGGAAGGTGCCAGCCCTGAAAACTAATGCAGTTTTTCACTATCCCTCTGCAGCCTATCCACAGGCACAACAGCTTTGGGGATCTCTGCTTTCCCAGAGACTCAGCATGTCACGGTGCTCGTTCTCAGCAGAAGCTTTTTCTGAGAAGGCAAACGTCTGGCTCCTTCTCCCACAAGGAAGGTGCTAGCCCTGAAAGATCTTGCTGGTATTCACTATCCCTCTGCAGCCTATCCACAGGCACAACAGCTTTGGGGATCTCTGCTTTCCCAGAGACTCAGCATGTCACGGTGCTCGCTCTCGGCAGAAGCTTTTTTCTGAAAAGGCAAACTTACGGCTCCTTCTCCCACAGGGAAGGTGCCAGCCCTGAAAACTAATGCAGTTTTTCACTATCCCTCTGCAGCCTATCCACAGGCACAACATTTATGGGGATCTCTGCTTTCCCAGAGACTCAGCATGTCACGGTGCTCGTTCTCGGCAGAAGCTTTTTCTGAGAAGGCAAACGTCTGGCTCCTTCTCCCACAAGGAAGGTGCTAGCCCTGAAAGATCTTGCTGGTATTCACTATCCCTCTGCAGCCTATCCACAGGCACAACAGCTTTGGGGATCTCTGCTTTCCCAGAGACTCAGCATGTCACGGTGCTCGCTCTCGGCAGAAGCTTTTTTCTGAAAAGGCAAACTTACGGCTCCTTCTCCCACAGGGAAGGTGCCAGCCCTGAAAACTAATGCAGTTTTTCACTATCCCTCTGCAGCCTATCCACAGGCACAACAGCTTTGGGGATCTCTGCTTTCCCAGAGACTCAGCATGTCACGGTGCTCGTTCTCGGCAGAAGCTTTTTCTGAGAAGGCAAACGTCTGGCTCCTTCTCCCACAAGGAAGGTGCCAGCCCTGAAAGATCTTGCTGGTCTTCACTATCCCTCTGCAGCCTATCCACAGGCACAACAGCTTTGGGGATCTCTGCTTTCCCAGAGACTCAGCATGTCATGGTGCTCGTTCTCGGCAGAAGCTTTTTCTGAGAAGGCAAACGTCTGGCTCCTTCTCCCACAAGGAAGGTGCTAGCCCTGAAAGATCTTGCTGGTATTCACTATCCCTCTGCAGCCTATCCACAGGCACAACAGCTTTGGGGATCTCTGCTTTCCCAGAGACTCAGCATGTCACGGTGCTCGCTCTCGGCAGAAGCTTTTTTCTGAAAAGGCAAACTTACGGCTCCTTCTCCCACAGGGAAGGTGCCAGCCCTGAAAACTAATGCAGTTTTTCACTATCCCTCTGCAGCCTATCCACAGGCACAACAGCTTTGGGGATCTCTGCTTTCCCAGAGACTCAGCATGTCACGGTGCTCGCTCTCGGCAGAAGCTTTTTTCTGAAAAGGCAAACTTACGGCTCCTTCTCCCACAGGGAAGGTGCCAGCCCTGAAAACTAATGCAGTTTTTCACTATCCGCCTGCAGCTTATCCACAGCCATAACAGCACTGGGGATCTCTGCTTTCCCAGAGACTCAGCATGTCACGGTGCTCGTTCTCGGCAGAAGCTTTTTCTGAGAAGGCAAACGTCTGGCTCCTTCTCCCACAGGGAAGGTGCCAGCCCTGAAAACTAATGCAGTTTTTCACTATCCCTCTGCAGCCTATCCACAGGCACAACAGCTTTGGGGATCTCTGCTTTCCCAGAGACTCAGCATGTCACGGTGCTCGCTCTCGGCAGAAGCTTTTTTCTGAAAAGGCAAACTTACGGCTCCTTCTCCCACAGGGAAGGTGGCAGCCCTGAAAACTAATGCAGTTTTTCACTATCCCTCTGCAGCCTATCCACAGGCACAACAGCTTTGGGGATCTCTGCTTTCCCAGAGACTCAGCATGTCACGGTGCTCGTTCTCGGCAGAAGCTTTTTCTGAGAAGGCAAACGTCTGGCTCCTTCTCCCACAAGGAAGGTGCTAGCCCTGAAAGATCTTGCTGGTATTCACTATCCCTCTGCAGCCTATCCACAGGCACAACAGCTTTGGGGATCTCTGCTTTCCCAGAGACTCAGCATGTCACGGTGCTCACTCTCGGCAGAAGCTTTTTTCTGAAAAGGCAAACTTACGGCTCCTTCTCCCACAGGGAAGGTGCCAGCCCTGAAAACTAATGCAGTTTTTCACTATCCCTCTGCAGCCTATCCACAGGCACAACAGCTTTGGGGATCTCTGCTTTCCCAGAGACTCAGCATGTCACGGTGCTCGTTCTCGGCAGAAGCTTTTTCTGAGAAGGCAAACGTCTGGCTCCTTCTCCCACAAGGAAGGTGCTAGCCCTGAAAGATCTTGCTGGTATTCACTATCCCTCTGCAGCCTATCCACAGGCACAACAGCTTTGGGGATCTCTGCTTTCCCAGAGACTCAGCATGTCACGGTGCTCTCTCTCGGCAGAAGCTTTTTTCTGAAAAGGCAAACTTACGGCTCCTTCTCCCACAGGGAAGGTGCCAGCCCTGAAAACTAATGCAGTTTTTCACTATCCCTCTGCAGCCTATCCACAGGCACAACAGCTTTGGGGATCTCTGCTTTCCCAGAGACTCAGCATGTCACGGTGCTCGTTCTCAGCAGAAGCTTTTTCTGAGAAGGCAAACGTCTGGCTCCTTCTCCCACAAGGAAGGTGCTAGCCCTGAAAGATCTTGCTGGTATTCACTATCCCTCTGCAGCCTATCCACAGGCACAACAGCTTTGGGGATCTCTGCTTTCCCAGAGACTCAGCATGTCACGGTGCTCGCTCTCGGCAGAAGCTTTTTTCTGAAAAGGCAAACTTACGGCTCCTTCTCCCACAGGGAAGGTGCCAGCCCTGAAAACTAATGCAGTTTTTCACTATCCCTCTGCAGCCTATCCACAGGCACAACATCTATGGGGATCTCTGCTTTCCCAGAGACTCAGCATGTCACGGTGCTCGTTCTCGGCAGAAGCTTTTTCTGAGAAGGCAAACGTCTGGCTCCTTCTCCCACAAGGAAGGTGCTAGCCCTGAAAGATCTTGCTGGTATTCACTATCCCTCTGCAGCCTATCCACAGGCACAACAGCTTTGGGGATCTCTGCTTTCCCAGAGACTCAGCATGTCACGGTGCTCGCTCTCGGCAGAAGCTTTTTTCTGAAAAGGCAAACTTACGGCTCCTTCTCCCACAGGGAAGGTGCCAGCCCTGAAAACTAATGCAGTTTTTCACTATCCCTCTGCAGCCTATCCACAGGCACAACAGCTTTGGGGATCTCTGCTTTCCCAGAGACTCAGCATGTCACGGTGCTCGTTCTCGGCAGAAGCTTTTTCTGAGAAGGCAAACGTCTGGCTCCTTCTCCCACAAGGAAGGTGCCAGCCCTGAAAGATCTTGCTGGTCTTCACTATCCCTCTGCAGCCTATCCACAGGCACAACAGCTTTGGGGATCTCTGCTTTCCCAGAGACTCAGCATGTCATGGTGCTCGTTCTCGGCAGAAGCTTTTTCTGAGAAGGCAAACGTCTGGCTCCTTCTCCCACAAGGAAGGTGCTAGCCCTGAAAGATCTTGCTGGTATTCACTATCCCTCTGCAGCCTATCCACAGGCACAACAGCTTTGGGGATCTCTGCTTTCCCAGAGACTCAGCATGTCACGGTGCTCGCTCTCGGCAGAAGCTTTTTTCTGAAAAGGCAAACTTACGGCTCCTTCTCCCACAGGGAAGGTGCCAGCCCTGAAAACTAATGCAGTTTTTCACTATCCCTCTGCAGCCTATCCACAGGCACAACAGCTTTGGGGATCTCTGCTTTCCCAGAGACTCAGCATGTCACGGTGCTCGCTCTCGGCAGAAGCTTTTTTCTGAAAAGGCAAACTTACGGCTCCTTCTCCCACAGGGAAGGTGCCAGCCCTGAAAACTAATGCAGTTTTTCACTATCCGCCTGCAGCTTATCCACAGCCATAACAGCACTGGGGATCTCTGCTTTCCCAGAGACTCAGCATGTCACGGTGCTCGTTCTCGGCAGAAGCTTTTTCTGAGAAGGCAAACGTCTGGCTCCTTCTCCCACAAGGAAGGTGCTAGCCCTGAACGATCTTGCTGGTATTCACTATCCCTCTGCAGCCTATCCACAGGCACAACAGCTTTGGGGATCTCTGCTTTCCCAGAGACTCAGCATGTCACGGTGCTCGCTCTCGGCAGAAGCTTTTTTCTGAAAAGGCAAACGTACGGCTCCTTCTCCCACAGGGAAGGTGCCAGCCCTGAAAACTAATGCAGTTTTTCACTATCCCTCTGCAGCCTATCCACAGGCACAACAGCTTTGGGGATCTCTGCTTTCCCAGAGACTCAGCATGTCACAGTGCTCGCTCTCGGCAGAAGCTTTTTTCTGAAAAGGCAAACGTCTGGCTCCTTCTCCCACAAGGAAAGTGCCAGCCCTGAAAGATCTTGCTGGTCTTCACTACCCCTCTGCAGCCTATCCACAGGCACAACAGCTTTGGGGATCTCTGCTTTCCCAGAGACTCAGCATGTCACGGTGCTCGTTCTCGGCAGAAGCTTTTTCTGAGAAGGCAAACGTCTGGCTCCTTCTCCCACAAGGAAGGTGCTAGCCCTGAAAGATCTTGCTGGTATTCACTATCCCTCTGCAGCCTATCCACAGGCACAACAGCTTTGGGGATCTCTGCTTTCCCAGAGACTCAGCATGTCACGGTGCTCGCTCTCGGCAGAAGCTTTTTTCTGAAAAGGCAAACTTACGGCTCCTTCTCCCACAGGGAAGGTGCCAGCCCTGAAAACTAATGCAGTTTTTCACTATCCCTCTGCAGCCTATCCACAGGCACAACAGCTTTGGGGATCTCTGCTTTCCCAGAGACTCAGCATGTCACGGTGCTCGTTCTCGGCAGAAGCTTTTTCTGAGAAGGCAAACGTCTGGCTCCTTCTCCCACAAGGAAGGTGCTAGCCCTGAAAGATCTTGCTGGTATTCACTATCCCTCTGCAGCCTATCCACAGGCACAACAGCTTTGGGGATCTCTGCTTTCCCAGAGACTCAGCATGTCACGGTGCTCGCTCTCGGCAGAAGCTTTTTTCTGAAAAGGCAAACTTACGGCTCCTTCTCCCACAGGGAAGGTGCCAGCCCTGAAAACTAATGCAGTTTTTCACTATCACTCTGCAGCCTATCCACAGGCACAACAGCTTTGGGGATCTCTGCTTTCCCAGAGACTCAGCATGTCACGGTGCTCGTTCTCGGCAGAAGCTTTTTCTGAGAAGGCAAACGTCTGGCTCCTTCTCCCACAAGGAAGGTGCTAGCCCTGAAAGATCTTGCTGGTCTTCACTATCCCTCTGCAGCCTATCCACAGGCACAACAGCTTTGGGGATCTCTGCTTTCCCAGAGACTCAGCATGTCACGGTGCTCGTTCTCAGCAGAAGCTTTTTCTGAGAAGGCAAACGTCTGGCTCCTTCTCCCACAAGGAAGGTGCTAGCCCTGAAAGATCTTGCTGGTATTCACTATCCCTCTGCAGCCTATCCACAGGCACAACAGCTTTGGGGATCTCTGCTTTCCCAGAGACTCAGCCTGTCACGGTGCTCGCTCTCGGCAGAAGCTTTTTTCTGAAAAGGCAAACTTACGGCTCCTTCTCCCACAGGGAAGGTGCCAGCCCTGAAAACTAATGCAGTTTTTCACTATCCCTCTGCAGCCTATCCACAGGCACAACAGCTTTGGGGATCTCTGCTTTCCCAGAGACTCAGCATGTCACGGTGCTCGCTCTCGGCAGAAGCTTTTTTCTGAAAAGGCAAACTTACGGCTCCTTCTCCCACAGGGAAGGTGCCAGCCCTGAAAACTAATGCAGTTTTTCACTATCCCTCTGCAGCCTATCCACAGGCACAACAGCTTTGGGGATCTCTGCTTTCCCAGAGACTCAGCATGTCACGGTGCTCGTTCTCGGCAGAAGCTTTTTCTGAGAAGGCAAACGTCTGGCTCCTTCTCCCACAAGGAAGGTGCTAGCCCTGAAAGATCTTGCTGGTATTCACTATCCCTCTGCAGCCTATCCACAGGCACAACAGCTTTGGGGATCTCTGCTTTCCCAGAGACTCAGCATGTCACGGTGCTCGCTCTCGGCAGAAGCTTTTTTCTGAAAAGGCAAACTTACGGCTCCTTCTCCCACAGGGAAGGTGCCAGCCCTGAAAACTAATGCAGTTTTTCACTATCCCTCTGCAGCCTATCCACAGGCACAACAGCTTTTGGGATCTCTGCTTTCCCAGAGACTCAGCATGTCACGGTGCTCGTTCTCGGCAGAAGCTTTTTCTGAGAAGGCAAACGTCTGGCTCCTTCTCCCACAAGGAAGGTGCTAGCCCTGAACGATCTTGCTGGTATTCACTATCCCTCTGCAGCCTATCCACAGGCACAACAGCTTTGGGGATCTCTGCTTTCCCAGAGACTCAGCATGTCACGGTGCTCGCTCTCGGCAGAAGCTTTTTTCTGAAAAGGCAAACGTACGGCTCCTTCTCCCACAGGGAAGGTGCCAGCCCTGAAAACTAATGCAGTTTTTCACTATCCCTCTGCAGCCTATCCACAGGCACAACAGCTTTGGGGATCTCTGCTTTCCCAGAGACTCAGCATGTCACAGTGATCGCTCTCGGCAGAAGCTTTTTTCTGAAAAGGCAAACGTCTGGCTCCTTCTCCCACAAGGAAGGTGCCAGCCCTGAAAGATCTTGCTGGTCTTCACTATCCCTCTGCAGCCTATCCACAGGCACAACAGCTTTGGGGATCTCTGCTTTCCCAGAGACTCAGCATGTCACGGTGCTCGTTCTCGGCAGAAGCTTTTTCTGAGAAGGCAAACGTCTGGCTCCTTCTCCCACAAGGAAGGTGCTAGCCCTGAAAGATCTTGCTGGTATTCACTATCCCTCTGCAGCCTATCCACAGGCACAACAGCTTTGGGGATCTCTGCTTTCCCAGAGACTCAGCATGTCACGGTGCTCGCTCTCGGCAGAAGCTTTTTTCTGAAAAGGCAAACTTACGGCTCCTTCTCCCACAGGGAAGGTGCCAGCCCTGAAAACTAATGCAGTTTTTCACTATCCCTCTGCAGCCTATCCACAGGCACAACAGCTTTGGGGATCTCTGCTTTCCCAGAGACTCAGCATGTCACGGTGCTCGTTCTCGGCAGAAGCTTTTTCTGAGAAGGCAAACGTCTGGCTCCTTCTCCCACAAGGAAGGTGCTAGCCCTGAAAGATCTTGCTGGTATTCACTATCCCTCTGCAGCCTATCCACAGGCACAACAGCTTTGGGGATCTCTGCTTTCCCAGAGACTCAGCATGTCACGGTGCTCGCTCTCGGCAGAAGCTTTTTCTGAGAAGGCAAACGTCTGGCTCCTTCTCCCACAAGGAAGGTGCTAGCCCTGAAAGATCTTGCTGGTATTCACTATCCCTCTGCAGCCTATCCACAGGCACAACAGCTTTGGGGATCTCTGCTTTCCCAGAGACTCAGCCTGTCACGGTGCTCGCTCTCGGCAGAAGCTTTTTTCTGAAAAGGCAAACTTACGGCTCCTTCTCCCACAGGGAAGGTGCCAGCCCTGAAAACTAATGCAGTTTTTCACTATCCCTCTGCAGCCTATCCACAGGCACAACAGCTTTGGGGATCTCTGCTTTCCCAGAGACTCAGCATGTCACGGTGCTCGCTCTCGGCAGAAGCTTTTTTCTGAAAAGGCAAACTTACGGCTCCTTCTCCCACAGGGAAGGTGCCAGCCCTGAAAACTAATGCAGTTTTTCACTATCCCTCTGCAGCCTATCCACAGGCACAACAGCTTTGGGGATCTCTGCTTTCCCAGAGACTCAGCATGTCACGGTGCTCGTTCTCGGCAGAAGCTTTTTCTGAGAAGGCAAACGTCTGGCTCCTTCTCCCACAAGGAAGGTGCTAGCCCTGAAAGATCTTGCTGGTATTCACTATCCCTCTGCAGCCTATCCACAGGCACAACAGCTTTGGGGATCTCTGCTTTCCCAGAGACTCAGCATGTCACGGTGCTCGCTCTCGGCAGAAGCTTTTTTCTGAAAAGGCAAACTTACGGCTCCTTCTCCCACAGGGAAGGTGCCAGCCCTGAAAACTAATGCAGTTTTTCACTATCCCTCTGCAGCCTATCCACAGGCACAACAGCTTTTGGGATCTCTGCTTTCCCAGAGACTCAGCATGTCACGGTGCTCGTTCTCGGCAGAAGCTTTTTCTGAGAAGGCAAACGTCTGGCTCCTTCTCCCACAAGGAAGGTGCTAGCCCTGAACGATCTTGCTGGTATTCACTATCCCTCTGCAGCCTATCCACAGGCACAACAGCTTTGGGGATCTCTGCTTTCCCAGAGACTCAGCATGTCACGGTGCTCGCTCTCGGCAGAAGCTTTTTTCTGAAAAGGCAAACGTACGGCTCCTTCTCCCACAGGGAAGGTGCCAGCCCTGAAAACTAATGCAGTTTTTCACTATCCCTCTGCAGCCTATCCACAGGCACAACAGCTTTGGGGATCTCTGCTTTCCCAGAGACTCAGCATGTCACAGTGATCGCTCTCGGCAGAAGCTTTTTTCTGAAAAGGCAAACGTCTGGCTCCTTCTCCCACAAGGAAGGTGCCAGCCCTGAAAGATCTTGCTGGTCTTCACTATCCCTCTGCAGCCTATCCACAGGCACAACAGCTTTGGGGATCTCTGCTTTCCCAGAGACTCAGCATGTCACGGTGCTCGTTCTCGGCAGAAGCTTTTTCTGAGAAGGCAAACGTCTGGCTCCTTCTCCCACAAGGAAGGTGCTAGCCCTGAAAGATCTTGCTGGTATTCACTATCCCTCTGCAGCCTATCCACAGGCACAACAGCTTTGGGGATCTCTGCTTTCCCAGAGACTCAGCATGTCACGGTGCTCGCTCTCGGCAGAAGCTTTTTTCTGAAAAGGCAAACTTACGGCTCCTTCTCCCACAGGGAAGGTGCCAGCCCTGAAAACTAATGCAGTTTTTCACTATCCCTCTGCAGCCTATCCACAGGCACAACAGCTTTGGGGATCTCTGCTTTCCCAGAGACTCAGCATGTCACGGTGCTCGTTCTCGGCAGAAGCTTTTTCTGAGAAGGCAAACGTCTGGCTCCTTCTCCCACAAGGAAGGTGCTAGCCCTGAAAGATCTTGCTGGTATTCACTATCCCTCTGCAGCCTATCCACAGGCACAACAGCTTTGGGGATCTCTGCTTTCCCAGAGACTCAGCATGTCACGGTGCTCGCTCTCGGCAGAAGCTTTTTTCTGAAAAGGCAAACTTACGGCTCCTTCTCCCACAAGGAAGGTGCCAGCCCTGAAAGATCTTGCTGGTCTTCACTATCCCTCTGCAGCCTATCCACAGGCACAACAGCTTTGGGGATCTCTGCTTTCCCAGAGACTCAGCATGTCACGGTGCTCGCTCTCGGCAGAAGCTTTTTTCTGAAAAGGCAAACTTACGGCTCCTTCTCCCACAGGGAAGGTGCCAGCCCTGAAAACTAATGCAGTTTTTCACTATCCCTCTGCAGCCTATCCACAGGCACAACAGCTTTGGGGATCTCTGCTTTCCCAGAGACTCAGCATGTCACGGTGCTCGTTCTCGGCAGAAGCTTTTTCTGAGAAGGCAAACGTCTGGCTCCTTCTCCCACAAGGAAGGTGCTAGCCCTGAAAGATCTTGCTGGTATTCACTATCCCTCTGCAGCCTATCCACAGGCACAACAGCTTTGGGGATCTCTGCTTTCCCAGAGACTCAGCATGTCACGGTGCTCGCTCTCGGCAGAAGCTTTTTTCTGAAAAGGCAAACTTACGGCTCCTTCTCCCACAGGGAAGGTGCCAGCCCTGAAAACTAATGCAGTTTTTCACTATCCCTCTGCAGCCTATCCACAGGCACAACAGCTTTGGGGATCTCTGCTTTCCCAGAGACTCAGCATGTCACGGTGCTCGTTCTCGGCAGAAGCTTTTTCTGAGAAGGCAAACGTCTGGCTCCTTCTCCCACAAGGAAGGTGCTAGCCCTGAAAGATCTTGCTGGTATTCACTATCCCTCTGCAGCCTATCCACAGGCACAACAGCTTTGGGGATCTCTGCTTTCCCAGAGACTCAGCATGTCACGGTGCTCGCTCTCGGCAGAAGCTTTTTTCTGAAAAGGCAAACTTACGGCTCCTTCTCCCACAAGGAAGGTGCCAGCCCTGAAAGATCTTGCTGGTATTCACTATCCCTCTGCAGCCTATCCACAGGCACAACAGCTTTGGGGATCTCTGCTTTCCCAGAGACTCAGCATGTCACGGTGCTCGTTCTCGGCAGAAGCTTTTTCTGAGAAGGCAAACGTCTGGCTCCTTCTCCCACAAGGAAGGTGCTAGCCCTGAAAGATCTTGCTGGTATTCACTATCCCTCTGCAGCCTATCCACAGGCACAACAGCTTTGGGGATCTCTGCTTTCCCAGAGACTCAGCATGTCACGGTGCTCGCTCTCGGCAGAAGCTTTTTTCTGAAAAGGCAAACTTACGGCTCCTTCTCCCACAGGGAAGGTGCCAGCCCTGAAAACTAATGCAGTTTTTCACTATCCCTCTGCAGCCTATCCACAGGCACAACAGCTTTGGGGATCTCTGCTTTCCCAGAGACTCAGCATGTCACGGTGCTCGTTCTCGGCAGAAGCTTTTTCTGAGAAGGCAAACGTCTGGCTCCTTCTCCCACAAGGAAGGTGCTAGCCCTGAAAGATCTTGCTGGTATTCACTATCCCTCTGCAGCCTATCCACAGGCACAACAGCTTTGGGGATCTCTGCTTTCCCAGAGACTCAGCATGTCACGGTGCTCGTTCTCGGCAGAAGCTTTTTCTGAGAAGGCAAACGTCTGGCTCCTTCTCCCACAAGGAAGGTGCTAGCCCTGAAAGATCTTGCTGGTATTCACTATCCCTCTGCAGCCTATCCACAGGCACAACAGCTTTGGGGATCTCTGCTTTCCCAGAGACTCAGCATGTCACGGTGCTCGCTCTCGGCAGAAGCTTTTTTCTGAAAAGGCAAACGTACGGCTCCTTCTCCCACAGGGAAGGTGCCAGCCCTGAAAACTAATGCAGTTTTTCACTATCCCTCTGCAGCCTATCCACAGGCACAACAGCTTTGGGGATCTCTGCTTTCCCAGAGACTCAGCATGTCACAGTGCTCGCTCTCGGCAGAAGCTTTTTTCTGAAAAGGCAAACGTCTGGCTCCTTCTCCCACAAGGAAGGTGCCAGCCCTGAAAGATCTTGCTGGTCTTCACTACCCCTCTGCAGCCTATCCACAGGCACAACAGCTTTGGGGATCTCTGCTTTCCCAGAGACTCAGCATGTCACGGTGCTCGTTCTCGGCAGAAGCTTTTTCTGAGAAGGCAAACGTCTGGCTCCTTCTCCCACAAGGAAGGTGCTAGCCCTGAAAGATCTTGCTGGTATTCACTATCCCTCTGCAGCCTATCCACAGGCACAACAGCTTTGGGGATCTCTGCTTTCCCAGAGACTCAGCATGTCACGGTGCTCGCTCTCGGCAGAAGCTTTTTTCTGAAAAGGCAAACTTACGGCTCCTTCTCCCACAAGGAAGGTGCCAGCCCTGAAAGATCTTGCTGGTCTTCACTATCCCTCTGCAGCCTATCCACAGGCACAACAGCTTTGGGGATCTCTGCTTTCCCAGAGACTCAGCATGTCACGGTGCTCGTTCTCGGCAGAAGCTTTTTCTGAGAAGGCAAACGTCTGGCTCCTTCTCCCACAAGGAAGGTGCTAGCCCTGAAAGATCTTGCTGGTATTCACTATCCCTCTGCAGCCTATCCACAGGCACAACAGCTTTGGGGATCTCTGCTTTCCCAGAGACTCAGCATGTCACGGTGCTCGCTCTCGGCAGAAGCTTTTTTCTGAAAAGGCAAACTTACGGCTCCTTCTCCCACAGGGAAGGTGCCAGCCCTGAAAACTAATGCAGTTTTTCACTATCCCTCTGCAGCCTATCCACAGGCACAACAGCTTTGGGGATCTCTGCTTTCCCAGAGACTCAGCATGTCACGGTGCTCGTTCTCGGCAGAAGCTTTTTCTGAGAAGGCAAACGTCTGGCTCCTTCTCCCACAAGGAAGGTGCTAGCCCTGAAAGATCTTGCTGGTATTCACTATCCCTCTGCAGCCTATCCACAGGCACAACAGCTTTTGGGATCTCTGCTTTCCCAGAGACTCAGCATGTCACGGTGCTCGCTCTCGGCAGAAGCTTTTTTCTGAAAAGGCAAACTTACGGCTCCTTCTCCCACAGGGAAGGTGCCAGCCCTGAAAACTCATGCAGTTTTTCACTATCCCTCTGCAGCCTATCCACAGGCACAACAGCTTTGGGGATCTCTGCTTTCCCAGAGACTCAGCATGTCACGGTGCTCGTTCTCGGCAGAAGCTTTTTCTGAGAAGGCAAACGTCTGGCTCCTTCTCCCACAAGGAAGGTGCTAGCCCTGAAAGATCTTGCTGGTATTCACTATCCCTCTGCAGCCTATCCACAGGCACAACAGCTTTGGGGATCTCTGCTTTCCCAGAGACTCAGCATGTCACGGTGCTCGCTCTCGGCAGAAGCTTTTTTCTGAAAAGGCAAACTTACGGCTCCTTCTCCCACAGGGAAGGTGCCAGCCCTGAAAACTAATGCAGTTTTTCACTATCCCTCTGCAGCCTATCCACAGGCACAACAGCTTTGGGGATCTCTGCTTTCCCAGAGACTCAGCATGTCACGGTGCTCGTTCTCGGCAGAAGCTTTTTCTGAGAAGGCAAACGTCTGGCTCCTTCTCCCACAAGGAAGGTGCTAGCCCTGAAAGATCTTGCTGGTATTCACTATCCCTCTGCAGCCTATCCACAGGCACAACAGCTTTGGGGATCTCTGCTTTCCCAGAGACTCAGCATGTCACGGTGCTCGCTCTCGGCAGAAGCTTTTTTCTGAAAAGGCAAACTTACGGCTCCTTCTCCCACAGGGAAGGTGCCAGCCCTGAAAACTAATGCAGTTTTTCACTATCCCTCTGCAGCCTATCCACAGGCACAACAGCTTTGGGGATCTCTGCTTTCCCAGAGACTCAGCATGTCACGGTGCTCGTTCTCGGCAGAAGCTTTTTCTGAGAAGGCAAACGTCTGGCTCCTTCTCCCACAAGGAAGGTGCTAGCCCTGAAAGATCTTGCTGGTATTCACTATCCCTCTGCAGCCTATCCACAGGCACAACAGCTTTTGGGATCTCTGCTTTCCCAGAGACTCAGCATGTCACGGTGCTCGTTCTCGGCAGAAGCTTTTTCTGAGAAGGCAAACGTCTGGCTCCTTCTCCCACAAGGAAGGTGCTAGCCCTGAAAGATCTTGCTGGTATTCACTATCCCTCTGCAGCCTATCCACAGGCACAACAGCTTTGGGGATCTCTGCTTTCCCAGAGACTCAGCATGTCACGGTGCTCGCTCTCGGCAGAAGCTTTTTTCTGAAAAGGCAAACGTACGGCTCCTTCTCCCACAGGGAAGGTGCCAGCCCTGAAAACTAATGCAGTTTTTCACTATCCCTCTGCAGCCTATCCACAGGCACAACAGCTTTGGGGATCTCTGCTTTCCCAGAGACTCAGCATGTCACGGTGCTCGTTCTCGGCAGAAGCTTTTTCTGAGAAGGCAAACGTCTGGCTCCTTCTCCCACAAGGAAGGTGCTAGCCCTGAAAGATCTTGCTGGTATTCACTATCCCTCTGCAGCCTATCCACAGGCACAACAGCTTTGGGGATCTCTGCTTTCCCAGAGACTCAGCATGTCACGGTGCTCGCTCTCGGCAGAAGCTTTTTTCTGAAAAGGCAAACTTACGGCTCCTTCTCCCACAGGGAAGGTGCCAGCCCTGAAAACTAATGCAGTTTTTCACTATCCCTCTGCAGCCTATCCACAGGCACAACAGCTTTGGGGATCTCTGCTTTCCCAGAGACTCAGCATGTCACGGTGCTCGTTCTCGGCAGAAGCTTTTTCTGAGAAGGCAAACGTCTGGCTCCTTCTCCCACAAGGAAGGTGCTAGCCCTGAAAGATCTTGCTGGTATTCACTATCCCTCTGCAGCCTATCCACAGGCACAACAGCTTTGGGGATCTCTGCTTTCCCAGAGACTCAGCATGTCACGGTGCTCGCTCTCGGCAGAAGCTTTTTTCTGAAAAGGCAAACTTACGGCTCCTTCTCCCACAGGGAAGGTGCCAGCCCTGAAAACTAATGCAGTTTTTCACTATCCCTCTGCAGCCTATCCACAGGCACAACAGCTTTGGGGATCTCTGCTTTCCCAGAGACTCAGCATGTCACGGTGCTCGTTCTCGGCAGAAGCTTTTTCTGAGAAGGCAAACGTCTGGCTCCTTCTCCCACAAGGAAGGTGCTAGCCCTGAAAGATCTTGCTGGTATTCACTATCCCTCTGCAGCCTATCCACAGGCACAACAGCTTTGGGGATCTCTGCTTTCCCAGAGACTCAGCATGTCACGGTGCTCGCTCTCGGCAGAAGCTTTTTTCTGAAAAGGCAAACGTACGGCTCCTTCTCCCACAGGGAAGGTGCCAGCCCTGAAAACTAATGCAGTTTTTCACTATCCCTCTGCAGCCTATCCACAGGCACAACAGCTTTGGGGATCTCTGCTTTCCCAGAGACTCAGCATGTCACGGTGCTCGCTCTCGGCAGAAGCTTTTTTCTGAAAAGGCAAACTTACGGCTCCTTCTCCCACAGGGAAGGTGCCAGCCCTGAAAACTAATGCAGTTTTTCACTATCCCTCTGCAGCCTATCCACAGGCACAACAGCTTTGGGGATCTCTGCTTTCCCAGAGACTCAGCATGTCACGGTGCTCGTTCTCGGCAGAAGCTTTTTCTGAGAAGGCAAACGTCTGGCTCCTTCTCCCACAAGGAAGGTGCTAGCCCTGAAAGATCTTGCTGGTATTCACTATCCCTCTGCAGCCTATCCACAGGCACAACAGCTTTGGGGATCTCTGCTTTCCCAGAGACTCAGCATGTCACGGTGCTCGCTCTCGGCAGAAGCTTTTTTCTGAAAAGGCAAACTTACGGCTCCTTCTCCCACAGGGAAGGTGCCAGCCCTGAAAACTAATGCAGTTTTTCACTATCCCTCTGCAGCCTATCCACAGGCACAACAGCTTTGGGGATCTCTGCTTTCCCAGAGACTCAGCATGTCACGGTGCTCGTTCTCGGCAGAAGCTTTTTCTGAGAAGGCAAACGTCTGGCTCCTTCTCCCACAAGGAAGGTGCTAGCCCTGAAAGATCTTGCTGGTATTCACTATCCCTCTGCAGCCTATCCACAGGCACAACAGCTTTGGGGATCTCTGCTTTCCCAGAGACTCAGCATGTCACGGTGCTCGCTCTCGGCAGAAGCTTTTTTCTGAAAAGGCAAACGTACGGCTCCTTCTCCCACAGGGAAGGTGCCAGCCCTGAAAACTAATGCAGTTTTTCACTATCCCTCTGCAGCCTATCCACAGGCACAACAGCTTTGGGGATCTCTGCTTTCCCAGAGACTCAGCATGTCACGGTGCTCGTTCTCGGCAGAAGCTTTTTCTGAGAAGGCAAACGTCTGGCTCCTTCTCCCACAAGGAAGGTGCTAGCCCTGAAAGATCTTGCTGGTATTCACTATCCCTCTGCAGCCTATCCACAGGCACAACAGCTTTGGGGATCTCTGCTTTCCCAGAGACTCAGCATGTCACGGTGCTCGCTCTCGGCAGAAGCTTTTTTCTGAAAAGGCAAACTTACGGCTCCTTCTCCCACAGGGAAGGTGCCAGCCCTGAAAACTAATGCAGTTTTTCACTATCCCTCTGCAGCCTATCCACAGGCACAACAGCTTTGGGGATCTCTGCTTTCCCAGAGACTCAGCATGTCACGGTGCTCGTTCTCGGCAGAAGCTTTTTCTGAGAAGGCAAACGTCTGGCTCCTTCTCCCACAAGGAAGGTGCTAGCCCTGAAAGATCTTGCTGGTATTCACTATCCCTCTGCAGCCTATCCACAGGCACAACAGCTTTGGGGATCTCTGCTTTCCCAGAGACTCAGCATGTCACGGTGCTCGCTCTCGGCAGAAGCTTTTTTCTGAAAAGGCAAACTTACGGCTCCTTCTCCCACAGGGAAGGTGCCAGCCCTGAAAACTAATGCAGTTTTTCACTATCCCTCTGCAGCCTATCCACAGGCACAACAGCTTTGGGGATCTCTGCTTTCCCAGAGACTCAGCATGTCACGGTGCTCGTTCTCGGCAGAAGCTTTTTCTGAGAAGGCAAAAGTCTGGCTCCTTCTCCCACAAGGAAGGTGCTAGCCCTGAAAGATCTTGCTGGTATTCACTATCCCTCTGCAGCCTATCCAGAGGCACAACAGCTTTGGGGATCTCTGCTTTCCCAGAGACTCAGCATGTCACAGTGCTCGCTCTCGGCAGAAGCTTTTTTCTGAAAAGGCAAACTTACGGCTCCTTCTCCCACAGGGAAGGTGCCAGCCCTGAAAACTAATGCAGTTTTTCACTATCCCTCTGCAGCCTATCCACAGGCACAACAGCTTTGGGGATCTCTGCTTTCCCAGAGACTCAGCATGTCACGGTGCTCGTTCTCGGCAGAAGCTTTTTCTGAGAAGGCAAACGTCTGGCTCCTTCTCCCACAAGGAAGGTGCTAGCCCTGAAAGATCTTGCTGGTATTCACTATCCCTCTGCAGCCTATCCACAGGCACAACAGCTTTTGGGATCTCTGCTTTCCCAGAGACTCAGCATGTCACGGTGCTCGTTCTCGGCAGAAGCTTTTTCTGAGAAGGCAAACGTCTGGCTCCTTCTCCCACAAGGAAGGTGCTAGCCCTGAAAGATCTTGCTGGTATTCACTATCCCTCTGCAGCCTATCCACAGGCACAACAGCTTTGGGGATCTCTGCTTTCCCAGAGACTCAGCATGTCACGGTGCTCGCTCTCGGCAGAAGCTTTTTCTGAGAAGGCAAACGTCTGGCTCCTTCTCCCACAAGGAAGGTGCTAGCCCTGAAAGATCTTGCTGGTATTCACTATCCCTCTGCAGCCTATCCACAGGCACAACAGCTTTGGGGATCTCTGCTTTCCCAGAGACTCAGCATGTCACGGTGCTCGCTCTCGGCAGAAGCTTTTTTCTGAAAAGGCAAACGTACGGCTCCTTCTCCCACAGGGAAGGTGCCAGCCCTGAAAACTAATGCAGTTTTTCACTATCCCTCTGCAGCCTATCCACAGGCACAACAGCTTTGGGGATCTCTGCTTTCCCAGAGACTCAGCATGTCACGGTGCTCGCTCTCGGCAGAAGCTTTTTTCTGAAAAGGCAAACTTACGGCTCCTTCTCCCACAGGGAAGGTGCCAGCCCTGAAAACTAATGCAGTTTTTCACTATCCCTCTGCAGCCTATCCACAGGCACAACAGCTTTGGGGATCTCTGCTTTCCCAGAGACTCAGCATGTCACGGTGCTCGTTCTCGGCAGAAGCTTTTTCTGAGAAGGCAAACGTCTGGCTCCTTCTCCCACAAGGAAGGTGCTAGCCCTGAAAGATCTTGCTGGTATTCACTATCCCTCTGCAGCCTATCCACAGGCACAACAGCTTTGGGGATCTCTGCTTTCCCAGAGACTCAGCATGTCACGGTGCTCGCTCTCGGCAGAAGCTTTTTTCTGAAAAGGCAAACTTACGGCTCCTTCTCCCACAGGGAAGGTGCCAGCCCTGAAAACTAATGCAGTTTTTCACTATCCCTCTGCAGCCTATCCACAGGCACAACAGCTTTGGGGATCTCTGCTTTCCCAGAGACTCAGCATGTCACGGTGCTCGTTCTCGGCAGAAGCTTTTTCTGAGAAGGCAAACGTCTGGCTCCTTCTCCCACAAGGAAGGTGCTAGCCCTGAAAGATCTTGCTGGTATTCACTATCCCTCTGCAGCCTATCCACAGGCACAACAGCTTTGGGGATCTCTGCTTTCCCAGAGACTCAGCATGTCACGGTGCTCGCTCTCGGCAGAAGCTTTTTTCTGAAAAGGCAAACTTACGGCTCCTTCTCCCACAGGGAAGGTGCCAGCCCTGAAAACTAATGCAGTTTTTCACTATCCCTCTGCAGCCTATCCACAGGCACAACAGCTTTGGGGATCTCTGCTTTCCCAGAGACTCAGCATGTCACGGTGCTCGTTCTCGGCAGAAGCTTTTTCTGAGAAGGCAAACGTCTGGCTCCTTCTCCCACAAGGAAGGTGCTAGCCCTGAACGATCTTGCTGGTATTCACTATCCCTCTGCAGCCTATCCAGAGGCACAACAGCTTTGGGGATCTCTGCTTTCCCAGAGACTCAGCATGTCACAGTGCTCGCTCTCGGCAGAAGCTTTTTTCTGAAAAGGCAAACTTACGGCTCCTTCTCCCACAGGGAAGGTGCCAGCCCTGAAAACTAATGCAGTTTTTCACTATCCCTCTGCAGCCTATCCACAGGCACAACAGCTTTGGGGATCTCTGCTTTCCCAGAGACTCAGCATGTCACGGTGCTCGTTCTCGGCAGAAGCTTTTTCTGAGAAGGCAAACGTCTGGCTCCTTCTCCCACAAGGAAGGTGCTAGCCCTGAAAGATCTTGCTGGTATTCACTATCCCTCTGCAGCCTATCCACAGGCACAACAGCTTTTGGGATCTCTGCTTTCCCAGAGACTCAGCATGTCACGGTGCTCGTTCTCGGCAGAAGCTTTTTCTGAGAAGGCAAACGTCTGGCTCCTTCTCCCACAAGGAAGGTGCTAGCCCTGAAAGATCTTGCTGGTATTCACTATCCCTCTGCAGCCTATCCACAGGCACAACAGCTTTGGGGATCTCTGCTTTCCCAGAGACTCAGCATGTCACGGTGCTCGCTCTCGGCAGAAGCTTTTTTCTGAAAAGGCAAACGTACGGCTCCTTCTCCCACAGGGAAGGTGCCAGCCCTGAAAACTACTGCAGTTTTTCACTATCCCTCTGCAGCCTATCCACAGGCACAACAGCTTTGGGGATCTCTGCTTTCCCAGAGACTCAGCATGTCACGGTGCTCGCTCTCGGCAGAAGCTTTTTTCTGAAAAGGCAAACTTAGGGCTCCTTCTCCCACAGGGAAGGTGCCAGCCCTGAAAACTAATGCAGTTTTTCACTATCCCTCTGCAGCCTATCCACAGGCACAACAGCTTTGGGGATCTCTGCTTTCCCAGAGACTCAGCATGTCACGGTGCTCGTTCTCGGCAGAAGCTTTTTCTGAGAAGGCAAACGTCTGGCTCCTTCTCCCACAAGGAAGGTGCTAGCCCTGAAAGATCTTGCTGGTATTCACTATCCCTCTGCAGCCTATCCACAGGCACAACAGCTTTGGGGATCTCTGCTTTCCCAGAGACTCAGCATGTCACGGTGCTCGCTCTCGGCAGAAGCTTTTTTCTGAAAAGGCAAACGTACGGCTCCTTCTCCCACAGGGAAGGTGCCAGCCCTGAAAACTAATGCAGTTTTTCACTATCCCTCTGCAGCCTATCCACAGGCACAACAGCTTTGGGGATCTCTGCTTTCCCAGAGACTCAGCATGTCACGGTGCTCGTTCTCGGCAGAAGCTTTTTCTGAGAAGGCAAACGTCTGGCTCCTTCTCCCACAAGGAAGGTGCTAGCCCTGAAAGATCTTGCTGGTATTCACTATCCCTCTGCAGCCTATCCACAGGCACAACAGCTTTGGGGATCTCTGCTTTCCCAGAGACTCAGCATGTCACGGTGCTCGCTCTCGGCAGAAGCTTTTTTCTGAAAAGGCAAACTTACGGCTCCTTCTCCCACAGGGAAGGTGCCAGCCCTGAAAACTAATGCAGTTTTTCACTATCCCTCTGCAGCCTATCCACAGGCACAACAGCTTTGGGGATCTCTGCTTTCCCAGAGACTCAGCATGTCACGGTGCTCGTTCTCGGCAGAAGCTTTTTCTGAGAAGGCAAACGTCTGGCTCCTTCTCCCACAAGGAAGGTGCTAGCCCTGAAAGATCTTGCTGGTATTCACTATCCCTCTGCAGCCTATCCACAGGCACAACAGCTTTGGGGATCTCTGCTTTCCCAGAGACTCAGCATGTCACGGTGCTCGCTCTCGGCAGAAGCTTTTTTCTGAAAAGGCAAACTTACGGCTCCTTCTCCCACAGGGAAGGTGCCAGCCCTGAAAACTAATGCAGTTTTTCACTATCCCTCTGCAGCCTATCCACAGGCACAACAGCTTTGGGGATCTCTGCTTTCCCAGAGACTCAGCATGTCACGGTGCTCGTTCTCGGCAGAAGCTTTTTCTGAGAAGGCAAACGTCTGGCTCCTTCTCCCACAAGGAAGGTGCTAGCCCTGAAAGATCTTGCTGGTATTCACTATCCCTCTGCAGCCTATCCACAGGCACAACAGCTTTTGGGATCTCTGCTTTCCCAGAGACTCAGCATGTCACGGTGCTCGTTCTCGGCAGAAGCTTTTTCTGAGAAGGCAAACGTCTGGCTCCTTCTCCCACAAGGAAGGTGCTAGCCCTGAAAGATCTTGCTGGTATTCACTATCCCTCTGCAGCCTATCCACAGGCACAACAGCTTTGGGGATCTCTGCTTTCCCAGAGACTCAGCATGTCACGGTGCTCGCTCTCGGCAGAAGCTTTTTTCTGAAAAGGCAAACGTACGGCTCCTTCTCCCACAGGGAAGGTGCCAGCCCTGAAAACTAATGCAGTTTTTCACTATCCCTCTGCAGCCTATCCACAGGCACAACAGCTTTGGGGATCTCTGCTTTCCCAGAGACTCAGCATGTCACGGTGCTCGTTCTCGGCAGAAGCTTTTTCTGAGAAGGCAAACGTCTGGCTCCTTCTCCCACAAGGAAGGTGCTAGCCCTGAAAGATCTTGCTGGTCTTCACTATCCCTCTGCAGCCTATCCACAGGCACAACAGCTTTGGGGATCTCTGCTTTCCCAGAGACTCAGCATGTCACGGTGCTCGCTCTCGGCAGAAGCTTTTTTCTGAAAAGGCAAACTTACGGCTCCTTCTCCCACAGGGAAGGTGCCAGCCCTGAAAACTAATGCAGTTTTTCACTATCCCTCTGCAGCCTATCCACAGGCACAACAGCTTTGGGGATCTCTGCTTTCCCAGAGACTCAGCATGTCACGGTGCTCGTTCTCGGCAGAAGCTTTTTCTGAGAAGGCAAACGTCTGGCTCCTTCTCCCACAAGGAAGGTGCTAGCCCTGAAAGATCTTGCTGGTATTCACTATCCCTCTGCAGCCTATCCACAGGCACAACAGCTTTGGGGATCTCTGCTTTCCCAGAGACTCAGCATGTCACGGTGCTCGCTCTCGGCAGAAGCTTTTTTCTGAAAAGGCAAACTTACGGCTCCTTCTCCCACAGGGAAGGTGCCAGCCCTGAAAACTAATGCAGTTTTTCACTATCCCTCTGCAGCCTATCCACAGGCACAACAGCTTTGGGGATCTCTGCTTTCCCAGAGACTCAGCATGTCACGGTGCTCGTTCTCGGCAGAAGCTTTTTCTGAGAAGGCAAACGTCTGGCTCCTTCTCCCACAAGGAAGGTGCTAGCCCTGAAAGATCTTGCTGGTATTCACTATCCCTCTGCAGCCTATCCACAGGCACAACAGCTTTGGGGATCTCTGCTTTCCCAGAGACTCAGTATGTCACGGTGCTCGCTCTCGGCAGAAGCTTTTTTCTGAAAAGGCAAACTTACGGCTCCTTCTCCCACAGGGAAGGTGCCAGCCCTGAAAACTAATGCAGTTTTTCACTATCCCTCTGCAGCCTATCCACAGGCACAACAGCTTTGGGGATCTCTGCTTTCCCAGAGACTCAGCATGTCACGGTGCTCGTTCTCGGCAGAAGCTTTTTCTGAGAAGGCAAACGTCTGGCTCCTTCTCCCACAAGGAAGGTGCTAGCCCTGAAAGATCTTGCTGGTATTCACTATCCCTCTGCAGCCTATCCACAGGCACAACAGCTTGGGGATCTCTGCTTTCCCAGAGACTCAGCATGTCACGGTGCTCGCTCTCGGCAGAAGCTTTTTTCTGAAAAGGCAAACTTACGGCTCCTTCTCCCACAGGGAAGGTGCCAGCCCTGAAAACTAATGCAGTTTTTCACTATCCCTCTGCAGCCTATCCACAGGCACAACAGCTTTGGGGATCTCTGCTTTCCCAGAGACTCAGCATGTCACGGTGCTCGTTCTCGGCAGAAGCTTTTTCTGAGAAGGCAAACGTCTGGCTCCTTCTCCCACAAGGAAGGTGCTAGCCCTGAAAGATCTTGCTGGTATTCACTATCCCTCTGCAGCCTATCCACAGGCACAACAGCTTTTGGGATCTCTGCTTTCCCAGAGACTCAGCATGTCACGGTGCTCGTTCTCGGCAGAAGCTTTTTCTGAGAAGGCAAACGTCTGGCTCCTTCTCCCACAAGGAAGGTGCTAGCCCTGAAAGATCTTGCTGGTATTCACTATCCCTCTGCAGCCTATCCACAGGCACAACAGCTTTGGGGATCTCTGCTTTCCCAGAGACTCAGCATGTCACGGTGCTCGCTCTCGGCAGAAGCTTTTTTCTGAAAAGGCAAACGTACGGCTCCTTCTCCCACAGGGAAGGTGCCAGCCCTGAAAACTAATGCAGTTTTTCACTATCCCTCTGCAGCCTATCCACAGGCACAACAGCTTTGGGGATCTCTGCTTTCCCAGAGACTCAGCATGTCACGGTGCTCGCTCTCGGCAGAAGCTTTTTTCTGAAAAGGCAAACTTACGGCTCCTTCTCCCACAGGGAAGGTGCCAGCCCTGAAAACTAATGCAGTTTTTCACTATCCCTCTGCAGCCTATCCACAGGCACAACAGCTTTGGGGATCTCTGCTTTCCCAGAGACTCAGCATGTCACGGTGCTCGTTCTCGGCAGAAGCTTTTTCTGAGAAGGCAAACGTCTGGCTCCTTCTCCCACAAGGAAGGTGCTAGCCCTGAAAGATCTTGCTGGTATTCACTATCCCTCTGCAGCCTATCCACAGGCACAACAGCTTTGGGGATCTCTGCTTTCCCAGAGACTCAGCATGTCACGGTGCTCGCTCTCGGCAGAAGCTTTTTTCTGAAAAGGCAAACGTACGGCTCCTTCTCCCACAGGGAAGGTGCCAGCCCTGAAAACTAATGCAGTTTTTCACTATCCCTCTGCAGCCTATCCACAGGCACAACAGCTTTGGGGATCTCTGCTTTCCCAGAGACTCAGCATGTCACGGTGCTCGCTCTCGGCAGAAGCTTTTTTCTGAAAAGGCAAACTTACGGCTCCTTCTCCCACAGGGAAGGTGCCAGCCCTGAAAACTAATGCAGTTTTTCACTATCCCTCTGCAGCCTATCCACAGGCACAACAGCTTTGGGGATCTCTGCTTTCCCAGAGACTCAGCATGTCACGGTGCTCGTTCTCGGCAGAAGCTTTTTCTGAGAAGGCAAACGTCTGGCTCCTTCTCCCACAAGGAAGGTGCTAGCCCTGAAAGATCTTGCTGGTATTCACTATCCCTCTGCAGCCTATCCACAGGCACAACAGCTTTGGGGATCTCTGCTTTCCCAGAGACTCAGCATGTCACGGTGCTCGCTCTCGGCAGAAGCTTTTTTCTGAAAAGGCAAACTTACGGCTCCTTCTCCCACAGGGAAGGTGCCAGCCCTGAAAACTAATGCAGTTTTTCACTATCCCTCTGCAGCCTATCCACAGGCACAACAGCTTTGGGGATCTCTGCTTTCCCAGAGACTCAGCATGTCACGGTGCTCGTTCTCGGCAGAAGCTTTTTCTGAGAAGGCAAACGTCTGGCTCCTTCTCCCACAAGGAAGGTGCTAGCCCTGAAAGATCTTGCTGGTATTCACTATCCCTCTGCAGCCTATCCACAGGCACAACAGCTTTGGGGATCTCTGCTTTCCCAGAGACTCAGCATGTCACGGTGCTCGCTCTCGGCAGAAGCTTTTTTCTGAAAAGGCAAACGTACGGCTCCTTCTCCCACAGGGAAGGTGCCAGCCCTGAAAACTAATGCAGTTTTTCACTATCCCTCTGCAGCCTATCCACAGGCACAACAGCTTTGGGGATCTCTGCTTTCCCAGAGACTCAGCATGTCACGGTGCTCGCTCTCGGCAGAAGCTTTTTTCTGAAAAGGCAAACTTACGGCTCCTTCTCCCACAGGGAAGGTGCCAGCCCTGAAAACTAATGCAGTTTTTCACTATCCCTCTGCAGCCTATCCACAGGCACAACAGCTTTGGGGATCTCTGCTTTCCCAGAGACTCAGCATGTCACGGTGCTCGTTCTCGGCAGAAGCTTTTTCTGAGAAGGCAAACGTCTGGCTCCTTCTCCCACAAGGAAGGTGCTAGCCCTGAAAGATCTTGCTGGTATTCACTATCCCTCTGCAGCCTATCCACAGGCACAACAGCTTTGGGGATCTCTGCTTTCCCAGAGACTCAGCATGTCACGGTGCTCGCTCTCGGCAGAAGCTTTTTTCTGAAAAGGCAAACTTACGGCTCCTTCTCCCACAGGGAAGGTGCCAGCCCTGAAAACTAATGCAGTTTTTCACTATCCCTCTGCAGCCTATCCACAGGCACAACAGCTTTGGGGATCTCTGCTTTCCCAGAGACTCAGCATGTCACGGTGCTCGTTCTCGGCAGAAGCTTTTTCTGAGAAGGCAAACGTCTGGCTCCTTCTCCCACAAGGAAGGTGCTAGCCCTGAAAGATCTTGCTGGTATTCACTATCCCTCTGCAGCCTATCCACAGGCACAACAGCTTTGGGGATCTCTGCTTTCCCAGAGACTCAGCATGTCACGGTGCTCGCTCTCGGCAGAAGCTTTTTTCTGAAAAGGCAAACTTACGGCTCCTTCTCCCACAGGGAAGGTGCCAGCCCTGAAAACTAATGCAGTTTTTCACTATCCCTCTGCAGCCTATCCACAGGCACAACAGCTTTGGGGATCTCTGCTTTCCCAGAGACTCAGCATGTCACGGTGCTCGTTCTCGGCAGAAGCTTTTTCTGAGAAGGCAAACGTCTGGCTCCTTCTCCCACAAGGAAGGTGCTAGCCCTGAAAGATCTTGCTGGTATTCACTATCCCTCTGCAGCCTATCCACAGGCACAACAGCTTTTGGGATCTCTGCTTTCCCAGAGACTCAGCATGTCACGGTGCTCGTTCTCGGCAGAAGCTTTTTCTGAGAAGGCAAACGTCTGGCTCCTTCTCCCACAAGGAAGGTGCTAGCCCTGAAAGATCTTGCTGGTATTCACTATCCCTCTGCAGCCTATCCACAGGCACAACAGCTTTGGGGATCTCTGCTTTCCCAGAGACTCAGCATGTCACGGTGCTCGCTCTCGGCAGAAGCTTTTTTCTTAAAAGGAAAACGTCCGGCTCCTTCTCCCACAGGGAAGGTGCCAGCCCTGAAAACTAATGCAGTTTTTCACTATCCCTCTGCAGCCTATCCACAGGCACAACAGCTTTGGGGATCTCTGCTTTCCCAGAGACTCAGCATGTCACGGTGCTCGCTCTCGGCAGAAGCTTTTTTCTGAAAAGGCAAACTTACGGCTCCTTCTCCCACAGGGAAGGTGCCAGCCCTGAAAACTAATGCAGTTTTTCACTATCCCTCTGCAGCCTATCCACAGGCACAACAGCTTTGGGGATCTCTGCTTTCCCAGAGACTCAGCATGTCACGGTGCTCGTTCTCGGCAGAAGCTTTTTCTGAGAAGGCAAACGTCTGGCTCCTTCTCCCACAAGGAAGGTGCTAGCCCTGAAAGATCTTGCTGGTATTCACTATCCCTCTGCAGCCTATCCACAGGCACAACAGCTTTGGGGATCTCTGCTTTCCCAGAGACTCAGCATGTCACGGTGCTCGCTCTCGGCAGAAGCTTTTTTCTGAAAAGGCAAACGTACGGCTCCTTCTCCCACAGGGAAGGTGCCAGCCCTGAAAACTCATGCAGTTTTTCACTATCCCTCTGCAGCCTATCCACAGGCACAACAGCTTTGGGGATCTCTGCTTTCCCAGAGACTCAGCATGTCACGGTGCTCGCTCTCGGCAGAAGCTTTTTTCTGAAAAGGCAAACTTACGGCTCCTTCTCCCACAGGGAAGGTGCCAGCCCTGAAAACTAATGCAGTTTTTCACTATCCCTCTGCAGCCTATCCACAGGCACAACAGCTTTGGGGATCTCTGCTTTCCCAGAGACTCAGCATGTCACGGTGCTCGTTCTCGGCAGAAGCTTTTTCTGAGAAGGCAAACGTCTGGCTCCTTCTCCCACAAGGAAGGTGCTAGCCCTGAAAGATCTTGCTGGTATTCACTATCCCTCTGCAGCCTATCCACAGGCACAACAGCTTTGGGGATCTCTGCTTTCCCAGAGACTCAGCATGTCACGGTGCTCGCTCTCGGCAGAAGCTTTTTTCTGAAAAGGCAAACTTACGGCTCCTTCTCCCACAGGGAAGGTGCCAGCCCTGAAAACTAATGCAGTTTTTCACTATCCCTCTGCAGCCTATCCACAGGCACAACAGCTTTGGGGATCTCTGCTTTCCCAGAGACTCAGCATGTCACGGTGCTCGTTCTCGGCAGAAGCTTTTTCTGAGAAGGCAAACGTCTGGCTCCTTCTCCCACAAGGAAGGTGCTAGCCCTGAAAGATCTTGCTGGTATTCACTATCCCTCTGCAGCCTATCCACAGGCACAACAGCTTTGGGGATCTCTGCTTTCCCAGAGACTCAGCATGTCACGGTGCTCGCTCTCGGCAGAAGCTTTTTTCTGAAAAGGCAAACGTACGGCTCCTTCTCCCACAGGGAAGGTGCCAGCCCTGAAAACTAATGCAGTTTTTCACTATCCCTCTGCAGCCTATCCACAGGCACAACAGCTTTGGGGATCTCTGCTTTCCCAGAGACTCAGCATGTCACGGTGCTCGCTCTCGGCAGAAGCTTTTTTCTGAAAAGGCAAACTTACGGCTCCTTCTCCCACAGGGAAGGTGCCAGCCCTGAAAACTAATGCAGTTTTTCACTATCCCTCTGCAGCCTATCCACAGGCACAACAGCTTTGGGGATCTCTGCTTTCCCAGAGACTCAGCATGTCACGGTGCTCGTTCTCGGCAGAAGCTTTTTCTGAGAAGGCAAACGTCTGGCTCCTTCTCCCACAAGGAAGGTGCTAGCCCTGAAAGATCTTGCTGGTATTCACTATCCCTCTGCAGCCTATCCACAGGCACAACAGCTTTGGGGATCTCTGCTTTCCCAGAGACTCAGCATGTCACGGTGCTCGCTCTCGGCAGAAGCTTTTTTCTGAAAAGGCAAACGTACGGCTCCTTCTCCCACAGGGAAGGTGCCAGCCCTGAAAACTAATGCAGTTTTTCACTATCCCTCTGCAGCCTATCCACAGGCACAACAGCTTTGGGGATCTCTGCTTTCCCAGAGACTCAGCATGTCACGGTGCTCGCTCTCGGCAGAAGCTTTTTTCTGAAAAGGCAAACTTACGGCTCCTTCTCCCACAGGGAAGGTGCCAGCCCTGAAAACTAATGCAGTTTTTCACTATCCCTCTGCAGCCTATCCACAGGCACAACAGCTTTGGGGATCTCTGCTTTCCCAGAGACTCAGCATGTCACGGTGCTCGTTCTCGGCAGAAGCTTTTTCTGAGAAGGCAAACGTCTGGCTCCTTCTCCCACAAGGAAGGTGCTAGCTCTGAAAGATCTTGCTGGTATTCACTATCCCTCTGCAGCCTATCCACAGGCACAACAGCTTTGGGGATCTCTGCTTTCCCAGAGACTCAGCATGTCAAGGTGCTCGCTCTCGGCAGAAGCTTTTTTCTGAAAAGGCAAACTTACGGCTCCTTCTCCCACAGGGAAGGTGCCAGCCCTGAAAACTAATGCAGTTTTTCACTATCCCTCTGCAGCCTATCCACAGGCACAACAGCTTTGGGGATCTCTGCTTTCCCAGAGACTCAGCATGTCACGGTGCTCGTTCTCGGCAGAAGCTTTTTCTGAGAAGGCAAACGTCTGGCTCCTTCTCCCACAAGGAAGGTGCTAGCCCTGAAAGATCTTGCTGGTATTCACTATCCCTCTGCAGCCTATCCACAGGCACAACAGCTTTGGGGATCTCTGCTTTCCCAGAGACTCAGCATGTCACGGTGCTCGCTCTCGGCAGAAGCTTTTTTCTGAAAAGGCAAACTTACGGCTCCTTCTCCCACAGGGAAGGTGCCAGCCCTGAAAACTAATGCAGTTTTTCACTATCCCTCTGCAGCCTATCCACAGGCACAACAGCTTTGGGGATCTCTGCTTTCCCAGAGACTCAGCATGTCACGGTGCTCGTTCTCGGCAGAAGCTTTTTCTGAGAAGGCAAACGTCTGACTCCTTCTCCCACAAGGAAGGTGCTAGCCCTGAAAGATCTTGCTGGTATTCACTATCCCTCTGCAGCCTATCCACAGGCACAACAGCTTTGGGGATCTCTGCTTTCCCAGAGACTCAGCATGTCACGGTGCTCGCTCTCGGCAGAAGCTTTTTTCTGAAAAGGCAAACTTACGGCTCCTTCTCCCACAGGGAAGGTGCCAGCCCTGAAAACTAATGCAGTTTTTCACTATCCCTCTGCAGCCTATCCACAGGCACAACAGCTTTGGGGATCTCTGCTTTCCCAGAGACTCAGCATGTCACGGTGCTCGTTCTCGGCAGAAGCTTTTTCTGAGAAGGCAAACGTCTGGCTCCTTCTCCCACAAGGAAGGTGCTAGCCCTGAAAGATCTTGCTGGTATTCACTATCCCTCTGCAGCCTATCCACAGGCACAACAGCTTTTGGGATCTCTGCTTTCCCAGAGACTCAGCATGTCACGGTGCTCGTTCTCGGCAGAAGCTTTTTCTGAGAAGGCAAACGTCTGGCTCCTTCTCCCACAAGGAAGGTGCTAGCCCTGAAAGATCTTGCTGGTATTCACTATCCCTCTGCAGCCTATCCACAGGCACAACAGCTTTGGGGATCTCTGCTTTCCCAGAGACTCAGCATGTCACGGTGCTCGCTCTCGGCAGAAGCTTTTTTCTGAAAAGGCAAACGTACGGCTCCTTCTCCCACAGGGAAGGTGCCAGCCCTGAAAACTAATGCAGTTTTTCACTATCCCTCTGCAGCCTATCCACAGGCACAACAGCTTTGGGGATCTCTGCTTTCCCAGAGACTCAGCATGTCACGGTGCTCGTTCTCGGCAGAAGCTTTTTCTGAGAAGGCAAACGTCTGGCTCCTTCTCCCACAAGGAAGGTGCTAGCCCTGAAAGATCTTGCTGGTATTCACTATCCCTCTGCAGCCTATCCACAGGCACAACAGCTTTGGGGATCTCTGCTTTCCCAGAGACTCAGCATGTCACGGTGCTCGCTCTCGGCAGAAGCTTTTTTCTGAAAAGGCAAACTTACGGCTCCTTCTCCCACAGGGAAGGTGCCAGCCCTGAAAACTAATGCAGTTTTTCACTATCCCTCTGCAGCCTATCCACAGGCACAACAGCTTTGGGGATCTCTGCTTTCCCAGAGACTCAGCATGTCACGGTGCTCGTTCTCGGCAGAAGCTTTTTCTGAGAAGGCAAACGTCTGGCTCCTTCTCCCACAAGGAAGGTGCTAGCCCTGAAAGATCTTGCTGGTATTCACTATCCCTCTGCAGCCTATCCACAGGCACAACAGCTTTGGGGATCTCTGCTTTCCCAGAGACTCAGCATGTCACGGTGCTCGCTCTCGGCAGAAGCTTTTTTCTGAAAAGGCAAACTTACGGCTCCTTCTCCCACAGGGAAGGTGCCAGCCCTGAAAACTAATGCAGTTTTTCACTATCCCTCTGCAGCCTATCCACAGGCACAACAGCTTTGGGGATCTCTGCTTTCCCAGAGACTCAGCATGTCACGGTGCTCGTTCTCGGCAGAAGCTTTTTCTGAGAAGGCAAACGTCTGGCTCCTTCTCCCACAAGGAAGGTGCTAGCCCTGAAAGATCTTGCTGGTATTCACTATCCCTCTGCAGCCTATCCACAGGCACAACAGCTTTGGGGATCTCTGCTTTCCCAGAGACTCAGCATGTCACGGTGCTCGCTCTCGGCAGAAGCTTTTTTCTGAAAAGGCAAACGTACGGCTCCTTCTCCCACAGGGAAGGTGCCAGCCCTGAAAACTAATGCAGTTTTTCACTATCCCTCTGCAGCCTATCCACAGGCACAACAGCTTTGGGGATCTCTGCTTTCCCAGAGACTCAGCATGTCACGGTGCTCGCTCTCGGCAGAAGCTTTTTTCTGAAAAGGCAAACTTACGGCTCCTTCTCCCACAGGGAAGGTGCCAGCCCTGAAAACTAATGCAGTTTTTCACTATCCCTCTGCAGCCTATCCACAGGCACAACAGCTTTGGGGATCTCTGCTTTCCCAGAGACTCAGCATGTCACGGTGCTCGTTCTCGGCAGAAGCTTTTTCTGAGAAGGCAAACGTCTGGCTCCTTCTCCCACACGGAAGGTGCTAGCCCTGAAAGATCTTGCTGGTATTCACTATCCCTCTGCAGCCTATCCACAGGCACAACAGCTTTGGGGATCTCTGCTTTCCCAGAGACTCAGCATGTCACGGTGCTCGCTCTCGGCAGAAGCTTTTTTCTGAAAAGGCAAACGTACGGCTCCTTCTCCCACAGGGAAGGTGCCAGCCCTGAAAACTAATGCAGTTTTTCACTATCCCTCTGCAGCCTATCCACAGGCACAACAGCTTTGGGGATCTCTGCTTTCCCAGAGACTCAGCATGTCACGGTGCTCGCTCTCAGCAGAAGCTTTTTTCTGAAAAGGCAAACTTACGGCTCCTTCTCCCACAGGGAAGGTGCCAGCCCTGAAAACTAATGCAGTTTTTCACTATCCCTCTGCAGCCTATCCACAGGCACAACAGCTTTGGGGATCTCTGCTTTCCCAGAGACTCAGCATGTCACGGTGCTCGTTCTCGGCAGAAGCTTTTTCTGAGAAGGCAAACGTCTGGCTCCTTCTCCCACAAGGAAGGTGCTAGCCCTGAAAGATCTTGCTGGTATTCACTATCCCTCTGCAGCCTATCCACAGGCACAACAGCTTTGGGGATCTCTGCTTTCCCAGAGACTCAGCATGTCACGGTGCTCGCTCTCGGCAGAAGCTTTTTTCTGAAAAGGCAAACGTACGGCTCCTTCTCCCACAGGGAAGGTGCCAGCCCTGAAAACTAATGCAGTTTTTCACTATCCCTCTGCAGCCTATCCACAGGCACAACAGCTTTGGGGATCTCTGCTTTCCCAGAGACTCAGCATGTCACGGTGCTCGCTCTCGGCAGAAGCTTTTTTCTGAAAAGGCAAACTTACGGCTCCTTCTCCCACAGGGAAGGTGCCAGCCCTGAAAACTAATGCAGTTTTTCACTATCCCTCTGCAGCCTATCCACAGGCACAACAGCTTTGGGGATCTCTGCTTTCCCAGAGACTCAGCATGTCACGGTGCTCGTTCTCGGCAGAAGCTTTTTCTGAGAAGGCAAACGTCTGGCTCCTTCTCCCACAAGGAAGGTGCTAGCCCTGAAAGATCTTGCTGGTATTCACTATCCCTCTGCAGCCTATCCACAGGCACAACAGCTTTGGGGATCTCTGCTTTCCCAGAGACTCAGCATGTCACGGTGCTCGCTCTCGGCAGAAGCTTTTTTCTGAAAAGGCAAACGTACGGCTCCTTCTCCCACAGGGAAGGTGCCAGCCCTGAAAACTAATGCAGTTTTTCACTATCCCTCTGCAGCCTATCCACAGGCACAACAGCTTTGGGGATCTCTGCTTTCCCAGAGACTCAGCATGTCACGGTGCTCGCTCTCAGCAGAAGCTTTTTTCTGAAAAGGCAAACTTACGGCTCCTTCTCCCACAGGGAAGGTGCCAGCCCTGAAAACTAATGCAGTTTTTCACTATCCCTCTGCAGCCTATCCACAGGCACAACAGCTTTGGGGATCTCTGCTTTCCCAGAGACTCAGCATGTCACGGTGCTCGTTCTCGGCAGAAGCTTTTTCTGAGAAGGCAAACGTCTGGCTCCTTCTCCCACAAGGAAGGTGCTAGCCCTGAAAGATCTTGCTGGTATTCACTATCCCTCTGCAGCCTATCCACAGGCACAACAGCTTTGGGGATCTCTGCTTTCCCAGAGACTCAGCATGTCACGGTGCTCGCTCTCGGCAGAAGCTTTTTTCTGAAAAGGCAAACGTACGGCTCCTTCTCCCACAGGGAAGGTGCCAGCCCTGAAAACTAATGCAGTTTTTCACTATCCCTCTGCAGCCTATCCACAGGCACAACAGCTTTGGGGATCTCTGCTTTCCCAGAGACTCAGCATGTCACGGTGCTCGCTCTCGGCAGAAGCTTTTTTCTGAAAAGGCAAACTTACGGCTCCTTCTCCCACAGGGAAGGTGCCAGCCCTGAAAACTAATGCAGTTTTTCACTATCCCTCTGCAGCCTATCCACAGGCACAACAGCTTTGGGGATCTCTGCTTTCCCAGAGACTCAGCATGTCACGGTGCTCGTTCTCGGCAGAAGCTTTTTCTGAGAAGGCAAACGTCTGGCTCCTTCTCCCACAAGGAAGGTGCTAGCCCTGAAAGATCTTGCTGGTATTCACTATCCCTCTGCAGCCTATCCACAGGCACAACAGCTTTGGGGATCTCTGCTTTCCCAGAGACTCAGCATGTCACGGTGCTCGCTCTCGGCAGAAGCTTTTTTCTGAAAAGGCAAACTTACGGCTCCTTCTCCCACAGGGAAGGTGCCAGCCCTGAAAACTAATGCAGTTTTTCACTATCCCTCTGCAGCCTATCCACAGGCACAACAGCTTTGGGGATCTCTGCTTTCCCAGAGACTCAGCATGTCACGGTGCTCGTTCTCGGCAGAAGCTTTTTCTGAGAAGGCAAACGTCTGGCTCCTTCTCCCACAAGGAAGGTGCTAGCCCTGAAAGATCTTGCTGGTATTCACTATCCCTCTGCAGCCTATCCACAGGCACAACAGCTTTGGGGATCTCTGCTTTCCCAGAGACTCAGCATGTCACGGTGCTCGCTCTCGGCAGAAGCTTTTTTCTGAAAAGGCAAACGTACGGCTCCTTCTCCCACAGGGAAGGTGCCAGCCCTGAAAACTAATGCAGTTTTTCACTATCCCTCTGCAGCCTATCCACAGGCACAACAGCTTTGGGGATCTCTGCTTTCCCAGAGACTCAGCATGTCACGGTGCTCGCTCTCAGCAGAAGCTTTTTTCTGAAAAGGCAAACTTACGGCTCCTTCTCCCACAGGGAAGGTGCCAGCCCTGAAAACTAATGCAGTTTTTCACTATCCCTCTGCAGCCTATCCACAGGCACAACAGCTTTGGGGATCTCTGCTTTCCCAGAGACTCAGCATGTCACGGTGCTCGTTCTCGGCAGAAGCTTTTTCTGAGAAGGCAAACGTCTGGCTCCTTCTCCCACAAGGAAGGTGCTAGCCCTGAAAGATCTTGCTGGTATTCACTATCCCTCTGCAGCCTATCCACAGGCACAACAGCTTTGGGGATCTCTGCTTTCCCAGAGACTCAGCATGTCACGGTGCTCGCTCTCGGCAGAAGCTTTTTTCTGAAAAGGCAAACGTACGGCTCCTTCTCCCACAGGGAAGGTGCCAGCCCTGAAAACTAATGCAGTTTTTCACTATCCCTCTGCAGCCTATCCACAGGCACAACAGCTTTGGGGATCTCTGCTTTCCCAGAGACTCAGCATGTCACGGTGCTCGCTCTCGGCAGAAGCTTTTTTCTGAAAAGGCAAACTTACGGCTCCTTCTCCCACAGGGAAGGTGCCAGCCCTGAAAACTAATGCAGTTTTTCACTATCCCTCTGCAGCCTATCCACAGGCACAACAGCTTTGGGGATCTCTGCTTTCCCAGAGACTCAGCATGTCACGGTGCTCGTTCTCGGCAGAAGCTTTTTCTGAGAAGGCAAACGTCTGGCTCCTTCTCCCACAAGGAAGGTGCTAGCCCTGAAAGATCTTGCTGGTATTCACTATCCCTCTGCAGCCTATCCACAGGCACAACAGCTTTGGGGATCTCTGCTTTCCCAGAGACTCAGCATGTCACGGTGCTCGCTCTCGGCAGAAGCTTTTTTCTGAAAAGGCAAACTTACGGCTCCTTCTCCCACAGGGAAGGTGCCAGCCCTGAAAACTAATGCAGTTTTTCACTATCCCTCTGCAGCCTATCCACAGGCACAACAGCTTTGGGGATCTCTGCTTTCCCAGAGACTCAGCATGTCACGGTGCTCGTTCTCGGCAGAAGCTTTTTCTGAGAAGGCAAACGTCTGGCTCCTTCTCCCACAAGGAAGGTGCTAGCCCTGAAAGATCTTGCTGGTATTCACTATCCCTCTGCAGCCTATCCACAGGCACAACAGCTTTGGGGATCTCTGCTTTCCCAGAGACTCAGCATGTCACGGTGCTCGCTCTCGGCAGAAGCTTTTTTCTGAAAAGGCAAACTTACGGCTCCTTCTCCCACAGGGAAGGTGCCAGCCCTGAAAACTAATGCAGTTTTTCACTATCCCTCTGCAGCCTATCCACAGGCACAACAGCTTTGGGGATCTCTGCTTTCCCAGAGACTCAGCATGTCACGGTGCTCGTTCTCGGCAGAAGCTTTTTCTGAGAAGGCAAACGTCTGGCTCCTTCTCCCACAAGGAAGGTGCTAGCCCTGAAAGATCTTGCTGGTATTCACTATCCCTCTGCAGCCTATCCACAGGCACAACAGCTTTGGGGATCTCTGCTTTCCCAGAGACTCAGCATGTCACGGTGCTCGCTCTCGGCAGAAGCTTTTTTCTGAAAAGGCAAACTTACGGCTCCTTCTCCCACAGGGAAGGTGCCAGCCCTGAAAACTAATGCAGTTTTTCACTATCCCTCTGCAGCCTATCCACAGGCACAACAGCTTTGGGGATCTCTGCTTTCCCAGAGACTCAGCATGTCACGGTGCTCGTTCTCGGCAGAAGCTTTTTCTGAGAAGGCAAACGTCTGGCTCCTTCTCCCACAAGGAAGGTGCTAGCCCTGAAAGATCTTGCTGGTATTCACTATCCCTCTGCAGCCTATCCACAGGCACAACAGCTTTTGGGATCTCTGCTTTCCCAGAGACTCAGCATGTCACGGTGCTCGTTCTCGGCAGAAGCTTTTTCTGAGAAGGCAAACGTCTGGCTCCTTCTCCCACAAGGAAGGTGCTAGCCCTGAAAGATCTTGCTGGTATTCACTATCCCTCTGCAGCCTATCCACAGGCACAACAGCTTTGGGGATCTCTGCTTTCCCAGAGACTCAGCATGTCACGGTGCTCGCTCTCGGCAGAAGCTTTTTTCTGAAAAGGCAAACGTACGGCTCCTTCTCCCACAGGGAAGGTGCCAGCCCTGAAAACTAATGCAGTTTTTCACTATCCCTCTGCAGCCTATCCACAGGCACAACAGCTTTGGGGATCTCTGCTTTCCCAGAGACTCAGCATGTCACGGTGCTCGTTCTCGGCAGAAGCTTTTTCTGAGAAGGCAAACGTCTGGCTCCTTCTCCCACAAGGAAGGTGCTAGCCCTGAAAGATCTTGCTGGTATTCACTATCCCTCTGCAGCCTATCCACAGGCACAACAGCTTTGGGGATCTCTGCTTTCCCAGAGACTCAGCATGTCACGGTGCTCGCTCTCGGCAGAAGCTTTTTTCTGAAAAGGCAAACTTACGGCTCCTTCTCCCACAGGGAAGGTGCCAGCCCTGAAAACTAATGCAGTTTTTCACTATCCCTCTGCAGCCTATCCACAGGCACAACAGCTTTGGGGATCTCTGCTTTCCCAGAGACTCAGCATGTCACGGTGCTCGTTCTCGGCAGAAGCTTTTTCTGAGAAGGCAAACGTCTGGCTCCTTCTCCCACAAGGAAGGTGCTAGCCCTGAAAGATCTTGCTGGTATTCACTATCCCTCTGCAGCCTATCCACAGGCACAACAGCTTTGGGGATCTCTGCTTTCCCAGAGACTCAGCATGTCACGGTGCTCGCTCTCGGCAGAAGCTTTTTTCTGAAAAGGCAAACGTCTGGCTCCTTCTCCCACAGGGAAGGTGCCAGCCCTGAAAACTAATGCAGTTTTTCACTATCCCTCTGCAGCCTATCCACAGGCACAACAGCTTTGGGGATCTCTGCTTTCCCAGAGACTCAGCATGTCACGGTGCTCGTTCTCGGCAGAAGCTTTTTCTGAGAAGGCAAACGTCTGGCTCCTTCTCCCACAAGGAAGGTGCTAGCCCTGAAAGATCTTGCTGGTATTCACTATCCCTCTGCAGCCTATCCACAGGCACAACAGCTTTGGGGATCTCTGCTTTCCCAGAGACTCAGCATGTCACGGTGCTCGCTCTCGGCAGAAGCTTTTTTCTGAAAAGGCAAACGTACGGCTCCTTCTCCCACAGGGAAGGTGCCAGCCCTGAAAACTAATGCAGTTTTTCACTATCCCTCTGCAGCCTATCCACAGGCACAACAGCTTTGGGGATCTCTGCTTTCCCAGAGACTCAGCATGTCACGGTGCTCGCTCTCGGCAGAAGCTTTTTTCTGAAAAGGCAAACTTACGGCTCCTTCTCCCACAGGGAAGGTGCCAGCCCTGAAAACTAATGCAGTTTTTCACTATCCCTCTGCAGCCTATCCACAGGCACAACAGCTTTGGGGATCTCTGCTTTCCCAGAGACTCAGCATGTCACGGTGCTCGTTCTCGGCAGAAGCTTTTTCTGAGAAGGCAAACGTCTGGCTCCTTCTCCCACAAGGAAGGTGCTAGCCCTGAAAGATCTTGCTGGTATTCACTATCCCTCTGCAGCCTATCCACAGGCACAACAGCTTTGGGGATCTCTGCTTTCCCAGAGACTCAGCATGTCACGGTGCTCGCTCTCGGCAGAAGCTTTTTTCTGAAAAGGCAAACTTACGGCTCCTTCTCCCACAGGGAAGGTGCCAGCCCTGAAAACTAATGCAGTTTTTCACTATCCCTCTGCAGCCTATCCACAGGCACAACAGCTTTGGGGATCTCTGCTTTCCCAGAGACTCAGCATGTCACGGTGCTCGTTCTCGGCAGAAGCTTTTTCTGAGAAGGCAAACGTCTGGCTCCTTCTCCCACAAGGAAGGTGCTAGCCCTGAAAGATCTTGCTGGTATTCACTATCCCTCTGCAGCCTATCCACAGGCACAACAGCTTTGGGGATCTCTGCTTTCCCAGAGACTCAGCATGTCACGGTGCTCGCTCTCGGCAGAAGCTTTTTTCTGAAAAGGCAAACTTACGGCTCCTTCTCCCACAGGGAAGGTGCCAGCCCTGAAAACTAATGCAGTTTTTCACTATCCCTCTGCAGCCTATCCACAGGCACAACAGCTTTGGGGATCTCTGCTTTCCCAGAGACTCAGCATGTCACGGTGCTCGTTCTCGGCAGAAGCTTTTTCTGAGAAGGCAAACGTCTGGCTCCTTCTCCCACAAGGAAGGTGCTAGCCCTGAACGATCTTGCTGGTATTCACTATCCCTCTGCAGCCTATCCAGAGGCACAACAGCTTTGGGGATCTCTGCTTTCCCAGAGACTCAGCATGTCACAGTGCTCGCTCTCGGCAGAAGCTTTTTTCTGAAAAGGCAAACTTACGGCTCCTTCTCCCACAGGGAAGGTGCCAGCCCTGAAAACTAATGCAGTTTTTCACTATCCCTCTGCAGCCTATCCACAGGCACAACAGCTTTGGGGATCTCTGCTTTCCCAGAGACTCAGCATGTCACGGTGCTCGTTCTCGGCAGAAGCTTTTTCTGAGAAGGCAAACGTCTGGCTCCTTCTCCCACAAGGAAGGTGCTAGCCCTGAAAGATCTTGCTGGTATTCACTATCCCTCTGCAGCCTATCCACAGGCACAACAGCTTTGGGGATCTCTGCTTTCCCAGAGACTCAGCATGTCACGGTGCTCGCTCTCGGCAGAAGCTTTTTTCTGAAAAGGCAAACGTACGGCTCCTTCTCCCACAGGGAAGGTGCCAGCCCTGAAAACTAATGCAGTTTTTCACTATCCCTCTGCAGCCTATCCACAGGCACAACAGCTTTGGGGATCTCTGCTTTCCCAGAGACTCAGCATGTCACGGTGCTCGCTCTCGGCAGAAGCTTTTTTCTGAAAAGGCAAACTTACGGCTCCTTCTCCCACAGGGAAGGTGCCAGCCCTGAAAACTAATGCAGTTTTTCACTATCCCTCTGCAGCCTATCCACAGGCACAACAGCTTTGGGGATCTCTGCTTTCCCAGAGACTCAGCATGTCACGCTGCTCGTTCTCGGCAGAAGCTTTTTCTGAGAAGGCAAACGTCTGGCTCCTTCTCCCACAAGGAAGGTGCTAGCCCTGAAAGATCTTGCTGGTATTCACTATCCCTCTGCAGCCTATCCACAGGCACAACAGCTTTGGGGATCTCTGCTTTCCCAGAGACTCAGCATGTCACGGTGCTCGTTCTCGGCAGAAGCTTTTTCTGAGAAGGCAAACGTCTGGCTCCTTCTCCCACAAGGAAGGTGCTAGCCCTGAAAGATCTTGCTGGTATTCACTATCCCTCTGCAGCCTATCCACAGGCACAACAGCTTTGGGGATCTCTGCTTTCCCAGAGACTCAGCATGTCACGGTGCTCGCTCTCGGCAGAAGCTTTTTTCTGAAAAGGCAAACGTACGGCTCCTTCTCCCACAGGGAAGGTGCCAGCCCTGAAAACTAATGCAGTTTTTCACTATCCCTCTGCAGCCTATCCACAGGCACAACAGCTTTGGGGATCTCTGCTTTCCCAGAGACTCAGCATGTCACGGTGCTCGCTCTCGGCAGAAGCTTTTTTCTGAAAAGGCAAACTTACGGCTCCTTCTCCCACAGGGAAGGTGCCAGCCCTGAAAACTAATGCAGTTTTTCACTATCCCTCTGCAGCCTATCCACAGGCACAACAGCTTTGGGGATCTCTGCTTTCCCAGAGACTCAGCATGTCACGGTGCTCGTTCTCGGCAGAAGCTTTTTCTGAGAAGGCAAACGTCTGGCTCCTTCTCCCACAAGGAAGGTGCTAGCCCTGAAAGATCTTGCTGGTATTCACTATCCCTCTGCAGCCTATCCACAGGCACAACAGCTTTTGGGATCTCTGCTTTCCCAGAGACTCAGCATGTCACGGTGCTCGTTCTCGGCAGAAGCTTTTTCTGAGAAGGCAAACGTCTGGCTCCTTCTCCCACAAGGAAGGTGCTAGCCCTGAAAGATCTTGCTGGTATTCACTATCCCTCTGCAGCCTATCCACAGGCACAACAGCTTTGGGGATCTCTGCTTTCCCAGAGACTCAGCATGTCACGGTGCTCGCTCTCGGCAGAAGCTTTTTTCTGAAAAGGCAAACGTACGGCTCCTTCTCCCACAGGGAAGGTGCCAGCCCTGAAAACTAATGCAGTTTTTCACTATCCCTCTGCAGCCTATCCACAGGCACAACAGCTTTGGGGATCTCTGCTTTCCCAGAGACTCAGCATGTCACGGTGCTCGCTCTCGGCAGAAGCTTTTTTCTGAAAAGGCAAACTTACGGCTCCTTCTCCCACAGGGAAGGTGCCAGCCCTGAAAGATCTTGCTGGTATTCACTATCCCTCTGCAGCCTATCCACAGGCACAACAGCTTTGGGGATCTCTGCTTTCCCAGAGACTCAGCATGTCACGGTGCTCGCTCTCGGCAGAAGCTTTTTTCTGAAAAGGCAAACGTACGGCTCCTTCTCCCACAGGGAAGGTGCCAGCCCTGAAAACTAAAGCAGTTTTTCACTATCCCTCTGCAGCCTATCCACAGGCACAACAGCTTTGGGGATCTCTGCTTTCCCAGAGACTCAGCATGTCACGGTGCTCGCTCTCGGCAGAAGCTTTTTTCTGAAAAGGCAAACGTACGGCTCCTTCTCCCACAGGGAAGGTGCCAGCCCTGAAAACTAATGCAGTTTTTCACTATCCCTCTGCAGCCTATCCACAGGCACAACAGCTTTGGGGATCTCTGCTTTCCCAGAGACTCAGCATGTCACGGTGCTCGTTCTCGGCAGAAGCTTTTTCTGAGAAGGCAAACGTCTGGCTCCTTCTCCCACAAGGAAGGTGCTAGCCCTGAAAGATCTTGCTGGTATTCACTATCCCTCTGCAGCCTATCCACAGGCACAACAGCTTTTGGGATCTCTGCTTTCCCAGAGACTCAGCATGTCACGGTGCTCGTTCTCGGCAGAAGCTTTTTCTGAGAAGGCAAACGTCTGGCTCCTTCTCCCACAAGGAAGGTGCTAGCCCTGAAAGATCTTGCTGGTATTCACTATCCCTCTGCAGCCTATCCACAGGCACAACAGCTTTGGGGATCTCTGCTTTCCCAGAGACTCAGCATGTCACGGTGCTCGCTCTCGGCAGAAGCTTTTTTCTGAAAAGGCAAACGTACGGCTCCTTCTCCCACAGGGAAGGTGCCAGCCCTGAAAACTAATGCAGTTTTTCACTATCCCTCTGCAGCCTATCCACAGGCACAACAGCTTTGGGGATCTCTGCTTTCCCAGAGACTCAGCATGTCACGGTGCTCGTTCTCGGCAGAAGCTTTTTCTGAGAAGGCAAACGTCTGGCTCCTTCTCCCACAAGGAAGGTGCTAGCCCTGAAAGATCTTGCTGGTATTCACTATCCCTCTGCAGCCTATCCACAGGCACAACAGCTTTGGGGATCTCTGCTTTCCCAGAGACTCAGCATGTCACGGTGCTCGCTCTCGGCAGAAGCTTTTTTCTGAAAAGGCAAACTTACGGCTCCTTCTCCCACAGGGAAGGTGCCAGCCCTGAAAACTAATGCAGTTTTTCACTATCCCTCTGCAGCCTATCCACAGGCACAACAGCTTTGGGGATCTCTGCTTTCCCAGAGACTCAGCATGTCACGGTGCTCGTTCTCGGCAGAAGCTTTTTCTGAGAAGGCAAACGTCTGGCTCCTTCTCCCACAAGGAAGGTGCTAGCCCTGAAAGATCTTGCTGGTATTCACTATCCCTCTGCAGCCTATCCACAGGCACAACAGCTTTGGGGATCTCTGCTTTCCCAGAGACTCAGCATGTCACGGTGCTCGCTCTCGGCAGAAGCTTTTTTCTGAAAAGGCAAACTTACGGCTCCTTCTCCCACAGGGAAGGTGCCAGCCCTGAAAACTAATGCAGTTTTTCTCTATCCCTCTGCAGCCTATCCACAGGCACAACAGCTTTGGGGATCTCTGCTTTCCCAGAGACTCAGCATGTCACGGTGCTCGTTCTCGGCAGAAGCTTTTTCTGAGAAGGCAAACGTCTGGCTCCTTCTCCCACAAGGAAGGTGCTAGCCCTGAAAGATCTTGCTGGTATTCACTATCCCTCTGCAGCCTATCCACAGGCACAACAGCTTTGGGGATCTCTGCTTTCCCAGAGACTCAGCATGTCACGGTGCTCGCTCTCGGCAGAAGCTTTTTTCTGAAAAGGCAAACGTACGGCTCCTTCTCCCACAGGGAAGGTGCCAGCCCTGAAAACTAATGCAGTTTTTCACTATCCCTCTGCAGCCTATCCACAGGCACAACAGCTTTGGGGATCTCTGCTTTCCCAGAGACTCAGCATGTCACGGTGCTCGCTCTCGGCAGAAGCTTTTTTCTGAAAAGGCAAACTTACGGCTCCTTCTCCCACAGGGAAGGTGCCAGCCCTGAAAACTAATGCAGTTTTTCACTATCCCTCTGCAGCCTATCCACAGGCACAACAGCTTTGGGGATCTCTGCTTTCCCAGAGACTCAGCATGTCACGGTGCTCGTTCTCGGCAGAAGCTTTTTCTGAGAAGGCAAACGTCTGGCTCCTTCTCCCACAAGGAAGGTGCTAGCCCTGAAAGATCTTGCTGGTATTCACTATCCCTCTGCAGCCTATCCACAGGCACAACAGCTTTGGGGATCTCTGCTTTCCCAGAGACTCAGCATGTCACGGTGCTCGCTCTCGGCAGAAGCTTTTTTCTGAAAAGGCAAACTTACGGCTCCTTCTCCCACAGGGAAGGTGCCAGCCCTGAAAACTAATGCAGTTTTTCACTATCCCTCTGCAGCCTATCCACAGGCACAACAGCTTTGGGGATCTCTGCTTTCCCAGAGACTCAGCATGTCACGGTGCTCGTTCTCGGCAGAAGCTTTTTCTGAGAAGGCAAACGTCTGGCTCCTTCTCCCACAAGGAAGGTGCTAGCCCTGAAAGATCTTGCTGGTATTCACTATCCCTCTGCAGCCTATCCACAGGCACAACAGCTTTGGGGATCTCTGCTTTCCCAGAGACTCAGCATGTCACGGTGCTCGCTCTCGGCAGAAGCTTTTTTCTGAAAAGGCAAACGTACGGCTCCTTCTCCCACAGGGAAGGTGCCAGCCCTGAAAACTAATGCAGTTTTTCACTATCCCTCTGCAGCCTATCCACAGGCACAACAGCTTTGGGGATCTCTGCTTTCCCAGAGACTCAGCATGTCACGGTGCTCGTTCTCGGCAGAAGCTTTTTCTGAGAAGGCAAACGTCTGGCTCCTTCTCCCACAAGGAAGGTGCTAGCCCTGAAAGATCTTGCTGGTATTCACTATCCCTCTGCAGCCTATCCACAGGCACAACAGCTTTGGGGATCTCTGCTTTCCCAGAGACTCAGCATGTCACGGTGCTCGCTCTCGGCAGAAGCTTTTTTCTGAAAAGGCAAACTTACGGCTCCTTCTCCCACAGGGAAGGTGCCAGCCCTGAAAACTAATGCAGTTTTTCACTATCCCTCTGCAGCCTATCCACAGGCACAACAGCTTTGGGGATCTCTGCTTTCCCAGAGACTCAGCATGTCACGGTGCTCGTTCTCGGCAGAAGCTTTTTCTGAGAAGGCAAACGTCTGGCTCCTTCTCCCACAAGGAAGGTGCTAGCCCTGAAAGATCTTGCTGGTATTCACTATCCCTCTGCAGCCTATCCACAGGCACAACAGCTTTGGGGATCTCTGCTTTCCCAGAGACTCAGCATGTCACGGTGCTCGCTCTCGGCAGAAGCTTTTTTCTGAAAAGGCAAACTTACGGCTCCTACTCCCACAGGGAAGGTGCCAGCCCTGAAAACTAATGCAGTTTTTCACTATCCCTCTGCAGCCTATCCACAGGCACAACAGCTTTGGGGATCTCTGCTTTCCCAGAGACTCAGCATGTCACGGTGCTCGTTCTCGGCAGAAGCTTTTTCTGAGAAGGCAAAAGTCTGGCTCCTTCTCCCACAAGGAAGGTGCTAGCCCTGAACGATCTTGCTGGTATTCACTATCCCTCTGCAGCCTATCCAGAGGCACAACAGCTTTGGGGATCTCTGCTTTCCCAGAGACTCAGCATGTCACAGTGCTCGCTCTCGGCAGAAGCTTTTTTCTGAAAAGGCAAACTTACGGCTCCTTCTCCCACAGGGAAGGTGCCAGCCCTGAAAACTAATGCAGTTTTTCACTATCCCTCTGCAGCCTATCCACAGGCACAACAGCTTTGGGGATCTCTGCTTTCCCAGAGACTCAGCATGTCACGGTGCTCGTTCTCGGCAGAAGCTTTTTCTGAGAAGGCAAACGTCTGGCTCCTTCTCCCACAAGGAAGGTGCTAGCCCTGAAAGATCTTGCTGGTATTCACTATCCCTCTGCAGCCTATCCACAGGCACAACAGCTTTTGGGATCTCTGCTTTCCCAGAGACTCAGCATGTCACGGTGCTCGTTCTCGGCAGAAGCTTTTTCTGAGAAGGCAAACGTCTGGCTCCTTCTCCCACAAGGAAGGTGCTAGCCCTGAAAGATCTTGCTGGTATTCACTATCCCTCTGCAGCCTATCCACAGGCACAACAGCTTTGGGGATCTCTGCTTTCCCAGAGACTCAGCATGTCACGGTGCTCGCTCTCGGCAGAAGCTTTTTCTGAGAAGGCAAACGTCTGGCTCCTTCTCCCACAAGGAAGGTGCTAGCCCTGAAAGATCTTGCTGGTATTCACTATCCCTCTGCAGCCTATCCACAGGCACAACAGCTTTGGGGATCTCTGCTTTCCCAGAGACTCAGCATGTCACGGTGCTCGCTCTCGGCAGAAGCTTTTTTCTGAAAAGGCAAACGTACGGCTCCTTCTCCCACAGGGAAGGTGCCAGCCCTGAAAACTAATGCAGTTTTTCACTATCCCTCTGCAGCCTATCCACAGGCACAACAGCTTTGGGGATCTCTGCTTTCCCAGAGACTCAGCATGTCACGGTGCTCGCTCTCGGCAGAAGCTTTTTTCTGAAAAGGCAAACTTACGGCTCCTTCTCCCACAGGGAAGGTGCCAGCCCTGAAAACTAATGCAGTTTTTCACTATCCCTCTGCAGCCTATCCACAGGCACAACAGCTTTGGGGATCTCTGCTTTCCCAGAGACTCAGCATGTCACGGTGCTCGTTCTCGGCAGAAGCTTTTTCTGAGAAGGCAAACGTCTGGCTCCTTCTCCCACAAGGAAGGTGCTAGCCCTGAAAGATCTTGCTGGTATTCACTATCCCTCTGCAGCCTATCCACAGGCACAACAGCTTTGGGGATCTCTGCTTTCCCAGAGACTCAGCATGTCACGGTGCTCGCTCTCGGCAGAAGCTTTTTTCTGAAAAGGCAAACTTACGGCTCCTTCTCCCACAGGGAAGGTGCCAGCCCTGAAAACTAATGCAGTTTTTCACTATCCCTCTGCAGCCTATCCACAGGCACAACAGCTTTGGGGATCTCTGCTTTCCCAGAGACTCAGCATGTCACGGTGCTCGTTCTCGGCAGAAGCTTTTTCTGAGAAGGCAAACGTCTGGCTCCTTCTCCCACAAGGAAGGTGCTAGCCCTGAAAGATCTTGCTGGTATTCACTATCCCTCTGCAGCCTATCCACAGGCACAACAGCTTTGGGGATCTCTGCTTTCCCAGAGACTCAGCATGTCACGGTGCTCGCTCTCGGCAGAAGCTTTTTTCTGAAAAGGCAAACTTACGGCTCCTTCTCCCACAGGGAAGGTGCCAGCCCTGAAAACTAATGCAGTTTTTCACTATCCCTCTGCAGCCTATCCACAGGCACAACAGCTTTGGGGATCTCTGCTTTCCCAGAGACTCAGCATGTCACGGTGCTCGTTCTCGGCAGAAGCTTTTTCTGAGAAGGCAAACGTCTGGCTCCTTCTCCCACAAGGAAGGTGCTAGCCCTGAACGATCTTGCTGGTATTCACTATCCCTCTGCAGCCTATCCAGAGGCACAACAGCTTTGGGGATCTCTGCTTTCCCAGAGACTCAGCATGTCACAGTGCTCGCTCTCGGCAGAAGCTTTTTTCTGAAAAGGCAAACTTACGGCTCCTTCTCCCACAGGGAAGGTGCCAGCCCTGAAAACTAATGCAGTTTTTCACTATCCCTCTGCAGCCTATCCACAGGCACAACAGCTTTGGGGATCTCTGCTTTCCCAGAGACTCAGCATGTCACGGTGCTCGTTCTCGGCAGAAGCTTTTTCTGAGAAGGCAAACGTCTGGCTCCTTCTCCCACAAGGAAGGTGCTAGCCCTGAAAGATCTTGCTGGTATTCACTATCCCTCTGCAGCCTATCCACAGGCACAACAGCTTTTGGGATCTCTGCTTTCCCAGAGACTCAGCATGTCACGGTGCTCGTTCTCGGCAGAAGCTTTTTCTGAGAAGGCAAACGTCTGGCTCCTTCTCCCACAAGGAAGGTGCTAGCCCTGAAAGATCTTGCTGGTATTCACTATCCCTCTGCAGCCTATCCACAGGCACAACAGCTTTGGGGATCTCTGCTTTCCCAGAGACTCAGCATGTCACGGTGCTCGCTCTCGGCAGAAGCTTTTTTCTGAAAAGGCAAACGTACGGCTCCTTCTCCCACAGGGAAGGTGCCAGCCCTGAAAACTAATGCAGTTTTTCACTATCCCTCTGCAGCCTATCCACAGGCACAACAGCTTTGGGGATCTCTGCTTTCCCAGAGACTCAGCATGTCACGGTGCTCGCTCTCGGCAGAAGCTTTTTTCTGAAAAGGCAAACTTAGGGCTCCTTCTCCCACAGGGAAGGTGCCAGCCCTGAAAACTAATGCAGTTTTTCACTATCCCTCTGCAGCCTATCCACAGGCACAACAGCTTTGGGGATCTCTGCTTTCCCAGAGACTCAGCATGTCACGGTGCTCGTTCTCGGCAGAAGCTTTTTCTGAGAAGGCAAACGTCTGGCTCCTTCTCCCACAAGGAAGGTGCTAGCCCTGAAAGATCTTGCTGGTATTCACTATCCCTCTGCAGCCTATCCACAGGCACAACAGCTTTGGGGATCTCTGCTTTCCCAGAGACTCAGCATGTCACGGTGCTCGCTCTCGGCAGAAGCTTTTTTCTGAAAAGGCAAACGTACGGCTCCTTCTCCCACAGGGAAGGTGCCAGCCCTGAAAACTAATGCAGTTTTTCACTATCCCTCTGCAGCCTATCCACAGGCACAACAGCTTTGGGGATCTCTGCTTTCCCAGAGACTCAGCATGTCACGGTGCTCGTTCTCGGCAGAAGCTTTTTCTGAGAAGGCAAACGTCTGGCTCCTTCTCCCACAAGGAAGGTGCTAGCCCTGAAAGATCTTGCTGGTATTCACTATCCCTCTGCAGCCTATCCACAGGCACAACAGCTTTGGGGATCTCTGCTTTCCCAGAGACTCAGCATGTCACGGTGCTCGCTCTCGGCAGAAGCTTTTTTCTGAAAAGGCAAACTTACGGCTCCTTCTCCCACAGGGAAGGTGCCAGCCCTGAAAACTAATGCAGTTTTTCACTATCCCTCTGCAGCCTATCCACAGGCACAACAGCTTTGGGGATCTCTGCTTTCCCAGAGACTCAGCATGTCACGGTGCTCGTTCTCGGCAGAAGCTTTTTCTGAGAAGGCAAACGTCTGGCTCCTTCTCCCACAAGGAAGGTGCTAGCCCTGAAAGATCTTGCTGGTATTCACTATCCCTCTGCAGCCTATCCACAGGCACAACAGCTTTGGGGATCTCTGCTTTCCCAGAGACTCAGCATGTCACGGTGCTCGCTCTCGGCAGAAGCTTTTTTCTGAAAAGGCAAACTTACGGCTCCTTCTCCCACAGGGAAGGTGCCAGCCCTGAAAACTAATGCAGTTTTTCACTATCCCTCTGCAGCCTATCCACAGGCACAACAGCTTTGGGGATCTCTGCTTTCCCAGAGACTCAGCATGTCACGGTGCTCGTTCTCGGCAGAAGCTTTTTCTGAGAAGGCAAACGTCTGGCTCCTTCTCCCACAAGGAAGGTGCTAGCCCTGAAAGATCTTGCTGGTATTCACTATCCCTCTGCAGCCTATCCACAGGCACAACAGCTTTTGGGATCTCTGCTTTCCCAGAGACTCAGCATGTCACGGTGCTCGTTCTCGGCAGAAGCTTTTTCTGAGAAGGCAAACGTCTGGCTCCTTCTCCCACAAGGAAGGTGCTAGCCCTGAAAGATCTTGCTGGTATTCACTATCCCTCTGCAGCCTATCCACAGGCACAACAGCTTTGGGGATCTCTGCTTTCCCAGAGACTCAGCATGTCACGGTGCTCGCTCTCGGCAGAAGCTTTTTTCTGAAAAGGCAAACGTACGGCTCCTTCTCCCACAGGGAAGGTGCCAGCCCTGAAAACTAATGCAGTTTTTCACTATCCCTCTGCAGCCTATCCACAGGCACAACAGCTTTGGGGATCTCTGCTTTCCCAGAGACTCAGCATGTCACGGTGCTCGTTCTCGGCAGAAGCTTTTTCTGAGAAGGCAAACGTCTGGCTCCTTCTCCCACAAGGAAGGTGCTAGCCCTGAAAGATCTTGCTGGTCTTCACTATCCCTCTGCAGCCTATCCACAGGCACAACAGCTTTGGGGATCTCTGCTTTCCCAGAGACTCAGCATGTCACGGTGCTCGCTCTCGGCAGAAGCTTTTTTCTGAAAAGGCAAACTTACGGCTCCTTCTCCCACAGGGAAGGTGCCAGCCCTGAAAACTAATGCAGTTTTTCACTATCCCTCTGCAGCCTATCCACAGGCACAACAGCTTTGGGGATCTCTGCTTTCCCAGAGACTCAGCATGTCACGGTGCTCGTTCTCGGCAGAAGCTTTTTCTGAGAAGGCAAACGTCTGGCTCCTTCTCCCACAAGGAAGGTGCTAGCCCTGAAAGATCTTGCTGGTATTCACTATCCCTCTGCAGCCTATCCACAGGCACAACAGCTTTGGGGATCTCTGCTTTCCCAGAGACTCAGCATGTCACGGTGCTCGCTCTCGGCAGAAGCTTTTTTCTGAAAAGGCAAACTTACGGCTCCTTCTCCCACAGGGAAGGTGCCAGCCCTGAAAACTAATGCAGTTTTTCACTATCCCTCTGCAGCCTATCCACAGGCACAACAGCTTTGGGGATCTCTGCTTTCCCAGAGACTCAGCATGTCACGGTGCTCGTTCTCGGCAGAAGCTTTTTCTGAGAAGGCAAACGTCTGGCTCCTTCTCCCACAAGGAAGGTGCTAGCCCTGAAAGATCTTGCTGGTATTCACTATCCCTCTGCAGCCTATCCACAGGCACAACAGCTTTGGGGATCTCTGCTTTCCCAGAGACTCAGTATGTCACGGTGCTCGCTCTCGGCAGAAGCTTTTTTCTGAAAAGGCAAACTTACGGCTCCTTCTCCCACAGGGAAGGTGCCAGCCCTGAAAACTAATGCAGTTTTTCACTATCCCTCTGCAGCCTATCCACAGGCACAACAGCTTTGGGGATCTCTGCTTTCCCAGAGACTCAGCATGTCACGGTGCTCGTTCTCGGCAGAAGCTTTTTCTGAGAAGGCAAACGTCTGGCTCCTTCTCCCACAAGGAAGGTGCTAGCCCTGAAAGATCTTGCTGGTATTCACTATCCCTCTGCAGCCTATCCACAGGCACAACAGCTTGGGGATCTCTGCTTTCCCAGAGACTCAGCATGTCACGGTGCTCGTTCTCGGCAGAAGCTTTTTTCTGAAAAGGCAAACTTACGGCTCCTTCTCCCACAGGGAAGGTGCCAGCCCTGAAAACTAATGCAGTTTTTCACTATCCCTCTGCAGCCTATCCACAGGCACAACAGCTTTGGGGATCTCTGCTTTCCCAGAGACTCAGCATGTCACGGTGCTCGTTCTCGGCAGAAGCTTTTTCTGAGAAGGCAAACGTCTGGCTCCTTCTCCCACAAGGAAGGTGCTAGCCCTGAAAGATCTTGCTGGTATTCACTATCCCTCTGCAGCCTATCCACAGGCACAACAGCTTTTGGGATCTCTGCTTTCCCAGAGACTCAGCATGTCACGGTGCTCGTTCTCGGCAGAAGCTTTTTCTGAGAAGGCAAACGTCTGGCTCCTTCTCCCACAAGGAAGGTGCTAGCCCTGAAAGATCTTGCTGGTATTCACTATCCCTCTGCAGCCTATCCACAGGCACAACAGCTTTGGGGATCTCTGCTTTCCCAGAGACTCAGCATGTCACGGTGCTCGCTCTCGGCAGAAGCTTTTTTCTGAAAAGGCAAACGTACGGCTCCTTCTCCCACAGGGAAGGTGCCAGCCCTGAAAACTAATGCAGTTTTTCACTATCCCTCTGCAGCCTATCCACAGGCACAACAGCTTTGGGGATCTCTGCTTTCCCAGAGACTCAGCATGTCACGGTGCTCGCTCTCGGCAGAAGCTTTTTTCTGAAAAGGCAAACTTACGGCTCCTTCTCCCACAGGGAAGGTGCCAGCCCTGAAAACTAATGCAGTTTTTCACTATCCCTCTGCAGCCTATCCACAGGCACAACAGCTTTGGGGATCTCTGCTTTCCCAGAGACTCAGCATGTCACGGTGCTCGTTCTCGGCAGAAGCTTTTTCTGAGAAGGCAAACGTCTGGCTCCTTCTCCCACAAGGAAGGTGCTAGCCCTGAAAGATCTTGCTGGTATTCACTATCCCTCTGCAGCCTATCCACAGGCACAACAGCTTTGGGGATCTCTGCTTTCCCAGAGACTCAGCATGTCACGGTGCTCGCTCTCGGCAGAAGCTTTTTTCTGAAAAGGCAAACGTACGGCTCCTTCTCCCACAGGGAAGGTGCCAGCCCTGAAAACTAATGCAGTTTTTCACTATCCCTCTGCAGCCTATCCACAGGCACAACAGCTTTGGGGATCTCTGCTTTCCCAGAGACTCAGCATGTCACGGTGCTCGCTCTCGGCAGAAGCTTTTTTCTGAAAAGGCAAACTTACGGCTCCTTCTCCCACAGGGAAGGTGCCAGCCCTGAAAACTAATGCAGTTTTTCACTATCCCTCTGCAGCCTATCCACAGGCACAACAGCTTTGGGGATCTCTGCTTTCCCAGAGACTCAGCATGTCACGGTGCTCGTTCTCGGCAGAAGCTTTTTCTGAGAAGGCAAACGTCTGGCTCCTTCTCCCACAAGGAAGGTGCTAGCCCTGAAAGATCTTGCTGGTATTCACTATCCCTCTGCAGCCTATCCACAGGCACAACAGCTTTGGGGATCTCTGCTTTCCCAGAGACTCAGCATGTCACGGTGCTCGCTCTCGGCAGAAGCTTTTTTCTGAAAAGGCAAACTTACGGCTCCTTCTCCCACAGGGAAGGTGCCAGCCCTGAAAACTAATGCAGTTTTTCACTATCCCTCTGCAGCCTATCCACAGGCACAACAGCTTTGGGGATCTCTGCTTTCCCAGAGACTCAGCATGTCACGGTGCTCGTTCTCGGCAGAAGCTTTTTCTGAGAAGGCAAACGTCTGGCTCCTTCTCCCACAAGGAAGGTGCTAGCCCTGAAAGATCTTGCTGGTATTCACTATCCCTCTGCAGCCTATCCACAGGCACAACAGCTTTGGGGATCTCTGCTTTCCCAGAGACTCAGCATGTCACGGTGCTCGCTCTCGGCAGAAGCTTTTTTCTGAAAAGGCAAACGTCTGGCTCCTTCTCCCACAGGGAAGGTGCCAGCCCTGAAAACTAATGCAGTTTTTCACTATCCCTCTGCAGCCTATCCACAGGCACAACAGCTTTGGGGATCTCTGCTTTCCCAGAGACTCAGCATGTCACGGTGCTCGTTCTCGGCAGAAGCTTTTTCTGAGAAGGCAAACGTCTGGCTCCTTCTCCCACAAGGAAGGTGCTAGCCCTGAAAGATCTTGCTGGTATTCACTATCCCTCTGCAGCCTATCCACAGGCACAACAGCTTTGGGGATCTCTGCTTTCCCAGAGACTCAGCATGTCACGGTGCTCGCTCTCGGCAGAAGCTTTTTTCTGAAAAGGCAAACGTACGGCTCCTTCTCCCACAGGGAAGGTGCCAGCCCTGAAAACTAATGCAGTTTTTCACTATCCCTCTGCAGCCTATCCACAGGCACAACAGCTTTGGGGATCTCTGCTTTCCCAGAGACTCAGCATGTCACGGTGCTCGCTCTCGGCAGAAGCTTTTTTCTGAAAAGGCAAACTTACGGCTCCTTCTCCCACAGGGAAGGTGCCAGCCCTGAAAACTAATGCAGTTTTTCACTATCCCTCTGCAGCCTATCCACAGGCACAACAGCTTTGGGGATCTCTGCTTTCCCAGAGACTCAGCATGTCACGGTGCTCGTTCTCGGCAGAAGCTTTTTCTGAGAAGGCAAACGTCTGGCTCCTTCTCCCACAAGGAAGGTGCTAGCCCTGAAAGATCTTGCTGGTATTCACTATCCCTCTGCAGCCTATCCACAGGCACAACAGCTTTGGGGATCTCTGCTTTCCCAGAGACTCAGCATGTCACGGTGCTCGCTCTCGGCAGAAGCTTTTTTCTGAAAAGGCAAACTTACGGCTCCTTCTCCCACAGGGAAGGTGCCAGCCCTGAAAACTAATGCAGTTTTTCACTATCCCTCTGCAGCCTATCCACAGGCACAACAGCTTTGGGGATCTCTGCTTTCCCAGAGACTCAGCATGTCACGGTGCTCGTTCTCGGCAGAAGCTTTTTCTGAGAAGGCAAACGTCTGGCTCCTTCTCCCACAAGGAAGGTGCTAGCCCTGAAAGATCTTGCTGGTATTCACTATCCCTCTGCAGCCTATCCACAGGCACAACAGCTTTGGGGATCTCTGCTTTCCCAGAGACTCAGCATGTCACGGTGCTCGCTCTCGGCAGAAGCTTTTTTCTGAAAAGGCAAACTTACGGCTCCTTCTCCCACAGGGAAGGTGCCAGCCCTGAAAACTAATGCAGTTTTTCACTATCCCTCTGCAGCCTATCCACAGGCACAACAGCTTTGGGGATCTCTGCTTTCCCAGAGACTCAGCATGTCACGGTGCTCGTTCTCGGCAGAAGCTTTTTCTGAGAAGGCAAACGTCTGGCTCCTTCTCCCACAAGGAAGGTGCTAGCCCTGAAAGATCTTGCTGGTATTCACTATCCCTCTGCAGCCTATCCACAGGCACAACAGCTTTTGGGATCTCTGCTTTCCCAGAGACTCAGCATGTCACGGTGCTCGTTCTCGGCAGAAGCTTTTTCTGAGAAGGCAAACGTCTGGCTCCTTCTCCCACAAGGAAGGTGCTAGCCCTGAAAGATCTTGCTGGTATTCACTATCCCTCTGCAGCCTATCCACAGGCACAACAGCTTTGGGGATCTCTGCTTTCCCAGAGACTCAGCATGTCACGGTGCTCGCTCTCGGCAGAAGCTTTTTTCTGAAAAGGCAAACGTACGGCTCCTTCTCCCACAGGGAAGGTGCCAGCCCTGAAAACTAATGCAGTTTTTCACTATCCCTCTGCAGCCTATCCACAGGCACAACAGCTTTGGGGATCTCTGCTTTCCCAGAGACTCAGCATGTCACGGTGCTCGCTCTCGGCAGAAGCTTTTTTCTGAAAAGGCAAACTTACGGCTCCTTCTCCCACAGGGAAGGTGCCAGCCCTGAAAACTAATGCAGTTTTTCACTATCCCTCTGCAGCCTATCCACAGGCACAACAGCTTTGGGGATCTCTGCTTTCCCAGAGACTCAGCATGTCACGGTGCTCGTTCTCGGCAGAAGCTTTTTCTGAGAAGGCAAACGTCTGGCTCCTTCTCCCACAAGGAAGGTGCTAGCCCTGAAAGATCTTGCTGGTATTCACTATCCCTCTGCAGCCTATCCACAGGCACAACAGCTTTGGGGATCTCTGCTTTCCCAGAGACTCAGCATGTCACGGTGCTCGCTCTCGGCAGAAGCTTTTTTCTGAAAAGGCTAACGTACGGCTCCTTCTCCCACAGGGAAGGTGCCAGCCCTGAAAACTAATGCAGTTTTTCACTATCCCTCTGCAGCCTATCCACAGGCACAACAGCTTTGGGGATCTCTGCTTTCCCAGAGACTCAGCATGTCACGGTGCTCGCTCTCGGCAGAAGCTTTTTTCTGAAAAGGCAAACTTACGGCTCCTTCTCCCACAGGGAAGGTGCCAGCCCTGAAAACTAATGCAGTTTTTCACTATCCCTCTGCAGCCTATCCACAGGCACAACAGCTTTGGGGATCTCTGCTTTCCCAGAGACTCAGCATGTCACGGTGCTCGTTCTCGGCAGAAGCTTTTTCTGAGAAGGCAAACGTCTGGCTCCTTCTCCCACAAGGAAGGTGCTAGCCCTGAAAGATCTTGCTGGTATTCACTATCCCTCTGCAGCCTATCCACAGGCACAACAGCTTTGGGGATCTCTGCTTTCCCAGAGACTCAGCATGTCACGGTGCTCGCTCTCGGCAGAAGCTTTTTTCTGAAAAGGCAAACTTACGGCTCCTTCTCCCACAGGGAAGGTGCCAGCCCTGAAAACTAATGCAGTTTTTCACTATCCCTCTGCAGCCTATCCACAGGCACAACAGCTTTGGGGATCTCTGCTTTCCCAGAGACTCAGCATGTCACGGTGCTCGTTCTCGGCAGAAGCTTTTTCTGAGAAGGCAAACGTCTGGCTCCTTCTCCCACAAGGAAGGTGCTAGCCCTGAAAGATCTTGCTGGTATTCACTATCCCTCTGCAGCCTATCCACAGGCACAACAGCTTTGGGGATCTCTGCTTTCCCAGAGACTCAGCATGTCACGGTGCTCGCTCTCGGCAGAAGCTTTTTTCTGAAAAGGCAAACGTACGGCTCCTTCTCCCACAGGGAAGGTGCCAGCCCTGAAAACTAATGCAGTTTTTCACTATCCCTCTGCAGCCTATCCACAGGCACAACAGCTTTGGGGATCTCTGCTTTCCCAGAGACTCAGCATGTCACGGTGCTCGCTCTCGGCAGAAGCTTTTTTCTGAAAAGGCAAACTTACGGCTCCTTCTCCCACAGGGAAGGTGCCAGCCCTGAAAACTAATGCAGTTTTTCACTATCCCTCTGCAGCCTATCCACAGGCACAACAGCTTTGGGGATCTCTGCTTTCCCAGAGACTCAGCATGTCACGGTGCTCGTTCTCGGCAGAAGCTTTTTCTGAGAAGGCAAACGTCTGGCTCCTTCTCCCACAAGGAAGGTGCTAGCCCTGAAAGATCTTGCTGGTATTCACTATCCCTCTGCAGCCTATCCACAGGCACAACAGCTTTGGGGATCTCTGCTTTCCCAGAGACTCAGCATGTCACGGTGCTCGCTCTCGGCAGAAGCTTTTTTCTGAAAAGGCAAACGTACGGCTCCTTCTCCCACAGGGAAGGTGCCAGCCCTGAAAACTAATGCAGTTTTTCACTATCCCTCTGCAGCCTATCCACAGGCACAACAGCTTTGGGGATCTCTGCTTTCCCAGAGACTCAGCATGTCACGGTGCTCGCTCTCGGCAGAAGCTTTTTTCTGAAAAGGCAAACTTACGGCTCCTTCTCCCACAGGGAAGGTGCCAGCCCTGAAAACTAATGCAGTTTTTCACTATCCCTCTGCAGCCTATCCACAGGCACAACAGCTTTGGGGATCTCTGCTTTCCCAGAGACTCAGCATGTCACGGTGCTCGTTCTCGGCAGAAGCTTTTTCTGAGAAGGCAAACGTCTGGCTCCTTCTCCCACAAGGAAGGTGCTAGCTCTGAAAGATCTTGCTGGTATTCACTATCCCTCTGCAGCCTATCCACAGGCACAACAGCTTTGGGGATCTCTGCTTTCCCAGAGACTCAGCATGTCACGGTGCTCGCTCTCGGCAGAAGCTTTTTTCTGAAAAGGCAAACTTACGGCTCCTTCTCCCACAGGGAAGGTGCCAGCCCTGAAAACTAATGCAGTTTTTCACTATCCCTCTGCAGCCTATCCACAGGCACAACAGCTTTGGGGATCTCTGCTTTCCCAGAGACTCAGCATGTCACGGTGCTCGTTCTCGGCAGAAGCTTTTTCTGAGAAGGCAAACGTCTGGCTCCTTCTCCCACAAGGAAGGTGCTAGCCCTGAAAGATCTTGCTGGTATTCACTATCCCTCTGCAGCCTATCCACAGGCACAACAGCTTTGGGGATCTCTGCTTTCCCAGAGACTCAGCATGTCACGGTGCTCGCTCTCGGCAGAAGCTTTTTTCTGAAAAGGCAAACTTACGGCTCCTTCTCCCACAGGGAAGGTGCCAGCCCTGAAAACTAATGCAGTTTTTCACTATCCCTCTGCAGCCTATCCACAGGCACAACAGCTTTGGGGATCTCTGCTTTCCCAGAGACTCAGCATGTCACGGTGCTCGTTCTCGGCAGAAGCTTTTTCTGAGAAGGCAAACGTCTGGCTCCTTCTCCCACAAGGAAGGTGCTAGCCCTGAAAGATCTTGCTGGTATTCACTATCCCTCTGCAGCCTATCCACAGGCACAACAGCTTTGGGGATCTCTGCTTTCCCAGAGACTCAGCATGTCACGGTGCTCGCTCTCGGCAGAAGCTTTTTTCTGAAAAGGCAAACTTACGGCTCCTTCTCCCACAGGGAAGGTGCCAGCCCTGAAAACTAATGCAGTTTTTCACTATCCCTCTGCAGCCTATCCACAGGCACAACAGCTTTGGGGATCTCTGCTTTCCCAGAGACTCAGCATGTCACGGTGCTCGTTCTCGGCAGAAGCTTTTTCTGAGAAGGCAAACGTCTGGCTCCTTCTCCCACAAGGAAGGTGCTAGCCCTGAAAGATCTTGCTGGTATTCACTATCCCTCTGCAGCCTATCCACAGGCACAACAGCTTTTGGGATCTCTGCTTTCCCAGAGACTCAGCATGTCACGGTGCTCGTTCTCGGCAGAAGCTTTTTCTGAGAAGGCAAACGTCTGGCTCCTTCTCCCACAAGGAAGGTGCTAGCCCTGAAAGATCTTGCTGGTATTCACTATCCCTCTGCAGCCTATCCACAGGCACAACAGCTTTGGGGATCTCTGCTTTCCCAGAGACTCAGCATGTCACGGTGCTCGCTCTCGGCAGAAGCTTTTTTCTGAAAAGGCAAACGTACGGCTCCTTCTCCCACAGGGAAGGTGCCAGCCCTGAAAACTAATGCAGTTTTTCACTATCCCTCTGCAGCCTATCCACAGGCACAACAGCTTTGGGGATCTCTGCTTTCCCAGAGACTCAGCATGTCACGGTGCTCGTTCTCGGCAGAAGCTTTTTCTGAGAAGGCAAACGTCTGGCTCCTTCTCCCACAAGGAAGGTGCTAGCCCTGAAAGATCTTGCTGGTATTCACTATCCCTCTGCAGCCTATCCACAGGCACAACAGCTTTGGGGATCTCTGCTTTCCCAGAGACTCAGCATGTCACGGTGCTCGCTCTCGGCAGAAGCTTTTTTCTGAAAAGGCAAACTTACGGCTCCTTCTCCCACAGGGAAGGTGCCAGCCCTGAAAACTAATGCAGTTTTTCACTATCCCTCTGCAGCCTATCCACAGGCACAACAGCTTTGGGGATCTCTGCTTTCCCAGAGACTCAGCATGTCACGGTGCTCGTTCTCGGCAGAAGCTTTTTCTGAGAAGGCAAACGTCTGGCTCCTTCTCCCACAAGGAAGGTGCTAGCCCTGAAAGATCTTGCTGGTATTCACTATCCCTCTGCAGCCTATCCACAGGCACAACAGCTTTGGGGATCTCTGCTTTCCCAGAGACTCAGCATGTCACGGTGCTCGCTCTCGGCAGAAGCTTTTTTCTGAAAAGGCAAACTTACGGCTCCTTCTCCCACAGGGAAGGTGCCAGCCCTGAAAACTAATGCAGTTTTTCACTATCCCTCTGCAGCCTATCCACAGGCACAACAGCTTTGGGGATCTCTGCTTTCCCAGAGACTCAGCATGTCACGGTGCTCGTTCTCGGCAGAAGCTTTTTCTGAGAAGGCAAACGTCTGGCTCCTTCTCCCACAAGGAAGGTGCTAGCCCTGAAAGATCTTGCTGGTATTCACTATCCCTCTGCAGCCTATCCACAGGCACAACAGCTTTGGGGATCTCTGCTTTCCCAGAGACTCAGCATGTCACGGTGCTCGCTCTCGGCAGAAGCTTTTTTCTGAAAAGGCAAACGTACGGCTCCTTCTCCCACAGGGAAGGTGCCAGCCCTGAAAACTAATGCAGTTTTTCACTATCCCTCTGCAGCCTATCCACAGGCACAACAGCTTTGGGGATCTCTGCTTTCCCAGAGACTCAGCATGTCACGGTGCTCGCTCTCGGCAGAAGCTTTTTTCTGAAAAGGCAAACTTACGGCTCCTTCTCCCACAGGGAAGGTGCCAGCCCTGAAAACTAATGCAGTTTTTCACTATCCCTCTGCAGCCTATCCACAGGCACAACAGCTTTGGGGATCTCTGCTTTCCCAGAGACTCAGCATGTCACGGTGCTCGTTCTCGGCAGAAGCTTTTTCTGAGAAGGCAAACGTCTGGCTCCTTCTCCCACAAGGAAGGTGCTAGCCCTGAAAGATCTTGCTGGTATTCACTATCCCTCTGCAGCCTATCCACAGGCACAACAGCTTTGGGGATCTCTGCTTTCCCAGAGACTCAGCATGTCACGGTGCTCGCTCTCGGCAGAAGCTTTTTTCTGAAAAGGCAAACGTACGGCTCCTTCTCCCACAGGGAAGGTGCCAGCCCTGAAAACTAATGCAGTTTTTCACTATCCCTCTGCAGCCTATCCACAGGCACAACAGCTTTGGGGATCTCTGCTTTCCCAGAGACTCAGCATGTCACGGTGCTCGCTCTCAGCAGAAGCTTTTTTCTGAAAAGGCAAACTTACGGCTCCTTCTCCCACAGGGAAGGTGCCAGCCCTGAAAACTAATGCAGTTTTTCACTATCCCTCTGCAGCCTATCCACAGGCACAACAGCTTTGGGGATCTCTGCTTTCCCAGAGACTCAGCATGTCACGGTGCTCGTTCTCGGCAGAAGCTTTTTCTGAGAAGGCAAACGTCTGGCTCCTTCTCCCACAAGGAAGGTGCTAGCCCTGAAAGATCTTGCTGGTATTCACTATCCCTCTGCAGCCTATCCACAGGCACAACAGCTTTGGGGATCTCTGCTTTCCCAGAGACTCAGCATGTCACGGTGCTCGCTCTCGGCAGAAGCTTTTTTCTGAAAAGGCAAACGTACGGCTCCTTCTCCCACAGGGAAGGTGCCAGCCCTGAAAACTAATGCAGTTTTTCACTATCCCTCTGCAGCCTATCCACAGGCACAACAGCTTTGGGGATCTCTGCTTTCCCAGAGACTCAGCATGTCACGGTGCTCGCTCTCGGCAGAAGCTTTTTTCTGAAAAGGCAAACTTACGGCTCCTTCTCCCACAGGGAAGGTGCCAGCCCTGAAAACTAATGCAGTTTTTCACTATCCCTCTGCAGCCTATCCACAGGCACAACAGCTTTGGGGATCTCTGCTTTCCCAGAGACTCAGCATGTCACGGTGCTCGTTCTCGGCAGAAGCTTTTTCTGAGAAGGCAAACGTCTGGCTCCTTCTCCCACAAGGAAGGTGCTAGCCCTGAAAGATCTTGCTGGTATTCACTATCCCTCTGCAGCCTATCCACAGGCACAACAGCTTTGGGGATCTCTGCTTTCCCAGAGACTCAGCATGTCACGGTGCTCGCTCTCGGCAGAAGCTTTTTTCTGAAAGGCAAACTTACGGCTCCTTCTCCCACAGGGAAGGTGCCAGCCCTGAAAACTAATGCAGTTTTTCACTATCCCTCTGCAGCCTATCCACAGGCACAACAGCTTTGGGGATCTCTGCTTTCCCAGAGACTCAGCATGTCACGGTGCTCGTTCTCGGCAGAAGCTTTTTCTGAGAAGGCAAACGTCTGGCTCCTTCTCCCACAAGGAAGGTGCTAGCCCTGAAAGATCTTGCTGGTATGCACTATCCCTCTGCAGCCTATCCACAGGCACAACAGCTTTGGGGATCTCTGCTTTCCCAGAGACTCAGCATGTCACGGTGCTCGCTCTCGGCAGAAGCTTTTTTCTGAAAAGGCAAACGTCTGGCTCCTTCTCCCACAGGGAAGGTGCTAGCCCTGAAACCTAATGCAGTTTTTCACTATCCCTCTGCAGCCTATCCACAGGCACAACAGCTTTGGGGATCTCTGCTTTCCCAGAGACTCAGCATGTCACGGTGCTCGTTCTCGGCAGAAGCTTTTTCTGAGAAGGCAAACGTCTGGCTCCTTCTCCCACAAGGAAGGCGCTAGCCCTGAAAGATCTTGCTGGTATTCACTATCCCTCTGCAGCCTATCCACAGGCACAACAGCTTTGGGGATCTCTGCTTTCCCAGAGACTCAGCATGTCACGGTGCTCGCTCTCGGCAGAAGCTTTTTTCTGAAAAGGCAAACTTACGGCTCCTTCTCCCACAGGGAAGGTGCCAGCCCTGAAAACTAATGCAGTTTTTCACTATCCCTCTGCAGCCTATCCACAGGCACAACAGCTTTGGGGATCTCTGCTTTCCCAGAGACTCAGCATGTCACGGTGCTCGTTCTCGGCAGAAGCTTTTTCTGAGAAGGCAAACGTCCTGGCTCCTTCTCCCACAAGGAAGGTGCTAGCCCTGAAAGATCTTGCTGGTATTCACTATCCCTCTGCAGCCTATCCACAGGCACAACAGCTTTGGGGGATCTCTGCTTTCCCAGAGACTCAGCATGTCACGGTGCTCGCTCTCGGCAGAAGCTTTTTTCTGAAAAGGCAAACGGTCTGGCTCCTTCTCCCACAGGGAAGGTGCCAGCCCTGAAAACTAATGCAGTTTTTCACTATCCCTCTGCAGCCTATCCACAGGCACAACAGCTTTGGGGGATCTCTGCTTTCCCAGAGACTCAGCATGTCACGGTGCTCGCTCTCGGCAGAAGCTTTTTTCTGAAAAGGCAAAACGTACGGCTCCTTCTCCCACAGGGAAGGTGCCAGCCCTGAAAACTAATGCAGTTTTTCACTATCCCTCTGCAGCCTATCCACAGGCACAACAGCTTTGGGGATCTCTGCTTTCCCAGAGACTCAGCATGTCACGGTGCTCGCTCTCGGCAGAAGCTTTTTTCTGAAAAGGCAAACGTACGGCTCCTTCTCCCACAGGGAAGGTGCCAGCCCTGAAAACTAATGCAGTTTTTCACTATCCCTCTGCAGCCTATCCACAGGCACAACAGCTTTGGGGATCTCTGCTTTCCCAGAGACTCAGCATGTCACGGTGCTCGTTCTCGGCAGAAGCTTTTTCTGAGAAGGCAAACGTCTGGCTCCTTCTCCCACAAGGAAGGTGCTAGCCCTGAAGATCTTGCTGGTATTCACTATCCCTCTGCAGCCTATCCACAGGCACAACAGCTTTGGGGATCTCTGCTTTCCCAGAGACTCAGCATGTCACGGTGCTCGCTCTCGGCAGAAGCTTTTTTCTGAAAAGGCAAACGTAGGGCTCCTTCTCCCACAGGGAAGGTGCCAGCCCTGAAAAACTAATGCAGTTTTTCACTATCCCTCTGCAGCCTATCCACAGGCACAACAGCTTTGGGGATCTCTGCTTTCCCAGAGACTCAGCATGTCACGGTGCTCGATCTCGGCAGAAGCTTTTTCTGAGAAGGCAAACGTCTGGCTCCTTCTCCCACAAGGAAGGTGCTAGCCCTGAAAGATCTTGCTGGTATTCACTATCCCTCTGCAGCCTATCCACAGGCACAACAGCTTTGGGGATCTCTGCTTTCCCAGAGACTCAGCATGTCACGGTGCTCGCTCTCGGCAGAAGCTTTTTTCTGAAAAGGCAAACGTACGGCTCCTTCTCCCACAGGGAAGGTGCCAGCCCTGAAAACTAATGCAGTTTTTCACTATCCCTCTGCAGCCTATCCACAGGCACAACAGCTTTGGGGATCTCTGCTTTCCCAGAGACTCAGCATGTCACGGTGCTCGTTCTCGGCAGAAGCTTTTTCTGAGAAGGCAAACGTCTGGCTCCTTCTCCCACAGAGGAAGGTGCTAGCCCTGAAAGATCTTGCTGGTATTCACTATCCCTCTGCAGCCTATCCACAGGCACAACAGCTTTGGGGATCTCTGCTTTCCCAGAGACTCAGCATGTCACGGTGCTCGCTCTCGGCAGAAGCTTTTTTCTGAAAAGGCAAACTTACGGCTCCTTCTCCCACAGGGAAGGTGCCAGCCCTGAAAACTAATGCAGTTTTTCACTATCCCTCTGCAGCCTATCCACAGGCACAACAGCTTTGGGGATCTCTGCTTTCCCAGAGACTCAGCATGTCACGGTGCTCGTTCTCGGCAGAAGCTTTTTCTGAGAAGGCAAACGTCTGGCTCCTTCTCCCACAAGGAAGGTGCTAGCCCTGAACGATCTTGCTGGTATTCACTATCCCTCTGCAGCCTATCCACAGGCACAACAGCTTTGGGGATCTCTGCTTTCCCAGAGACTCAGCATGTCACGGTGCTCGCTCTCGGCAGAAGCTTTTTTCTGAAAAGGCAAACGTAGGGCTCCTTCTCCCACAGGGAAGGTGCCAGCCCTGAAAACTAATGCAGTTTTTCACTATCCCTCTGCAGCCTATCCACAGGCACAACAGCTTTGGGGATCTCTGCTTTCCCAGAGACTCAGCATGTCACGGTGCTCGCTCTCGGCAGAAGCTTTTTTCTGAAAAGGCAAACTTACGGCTCCTTCTCCCACAGGGAAGGTGCCAGCCCTGAAAACTAATGCAGTTTTTCACTATCCCTCTGCAGCCTATCCACAGGCACAACAGCTTTGGGGATCTCTGCTTTCCCAGGACTCAGCATGTCACGGTGCTCGTTCTCGGCAGAAGCTTTTTCTGAGAAGGCAAACGTCTGGCTCCTTCTCCCACAAGGAAGGTGCTAGCCCTGAAAGATCTTGCTGGTATTCACTATCCCTCTGCAGCCTATCCACAGGCACAACAGCTTTGGGGATCTCTGCTTTCCCAGAGACTCAGCATGTCACGGTGCTCGCTCTCGGCAGAAGCTTTTTTCTGAAAAGGCAAACGTCTGGCTCCTTCTCCCACAGGGAAGGTGCCAGCCCTGAAAACTAATGCAGTTTTTCACTATCCCTCTGCAGCCTATCCACAGGCACAACAGCTTTGGGGGATCTCTGCTTTCCCAGAGACTCAGCATGTCACGGTGCTCGTTCTCGGCAGAAGCTTTTTCTGAGAAGGCAAACGTCTGGCTCCTTCTCCCACAAGGAAGGTGCTAGCCCTGAAAAGATCTTGCTGGTATTCACTATCCCCTCTGCAGCCTATCCACAGGCACAACAGCTTTGGGGATCTCTGCTTTCCCAGAGACTCAGCATGTCACGGTGCTCGCTCTCGGCAGAAGCTTTTTTCTGAAAAGGCAAACTTACGGCTCCTTCTCCCACAGGGAAGGTGCCAGCCCTGAAAACTAATGCAGTTTTTCACTATCCCTCTGCAGCCTATCCACAGGCACAACAGCTTTGGGGATCTCTGCTTTCCCAGAGACTCAGCATGTCACGGTGCTCGTTCTCGGCAGAAGCTTTTTCTGAGAAGGCAAACGTCTGGCTCCTTCTCCCACAAGGAAGGTGCTAGCCCTGAAAGATCTTGCTGGTATTCACTATCCCTCTGCAGCCTATCCACAGGCACAACAGCTTTGGGGATCTCTGCTTTCCCAGAGACTCAGCATGTCACGGTGCTCGCTCTCGGCAGAAGCTTTTTTCTGAAAAGGCAAACGTCTGGCTCCTTCTCCCACAGGGAAGGTGCCAGCCCTGAAAACTAATGCAGTTTTTTCACTATCCCTCTGCAGCCTATCCACAGGCACAACAGCTTTGGGGATCTCTGCTTTCCCAGAGACTCAGCATGTCACGGTGCTCGCTCTCGGCAGAAGCTTTTTTCTGAAAAGGCAAACTTACGGCTCCTTCTCCCACAGGGAAGGTGCCAGCCCTGAAAACTAATGCAGTTTTTCACTATCCCCTCTGCAGCCTATCCACAGGCACAACAGCTTTTGGGGATCTCTGCTTTCCCAGAGACTCAGCATGTCACGGTGCTCGTTCTCGGCAGAAGCTTTTTCTGAGAAGGCAAACGTCTGGCTCCTTCTCCCACAAGGAAGGTGCTAGCCCTGAACGATCTTGCTGGTATTCACTATCCCTCTGCAGCCTATCCACAGGCACAACAGCTTGGGGATCTCTGCTTTCCCAGAGACTCAGCATGTCACGGTGCTCGCTCTCGGCAGAAGCTTTTTTCTGAAAAGGCAAACGTAGGGCTCCTTCTCCCACAGGGAAGGTGCCAGCCTGAAAACTAATGCAGTTTTTCACTATCCCTCTGCAGCCTATCCACAGGCACAACAGCTTTGGGGATCTCTGCTTTCCCAGAGACTCAGCATGTCACGGTGCTCGCTCTCGGCAGAAGCTTTTTTCTGAAAAGGCAAACTTACGGCTCCTTCTCCCACAGGGAAGGTGCCAGCCCTGAAAACTAATGCAGTTTTTCACTATCCCCTCTGCAGCCTACTCCACAAGGCACAACCAGCCTTTGGGGGATCCTCTGCTTTCCCAGAGACTCAGCATGTCCACGGTGCTCGTTCTCGGCAGAAGCTTTTTCTGAGAAGGCAAACGTCTGGCTCCTTCTCCCACAAGGAAGGTGCTAGCCCTGAAAGATCTTGCTGGTATTCACTATCCCTCTGCAGCCTATCCACAGGCACAACAGCTTTGGGGATCTCTGCTTTCCCAGAGACTCAGCATGTCACGGTGCTCGCTCTCGGCAGAAGCTTTTTTCTGAAAAGGCAAACGTCTGGCTCCTTCTCCCACAGGGAAGGTGCCAGCCCTGAAAACTAATGCAGTTTTTCACTATCCCTCTGCAGCCTATCCACAGGCACAACAGCTTTGGGGATCTCTGCTTTCCCAGAGACTCAGCATGTCACGGTGCTCGTTCTCGGCAGAAGCTTTTTCTGAGAAGGCAAACGTCTGGCTCCTTCTCCCACAAGGAAGGTGCTAGCCCTGAACGATCTTGCTGGTATTCACTATCCCTCTGCAGCCTATCCACAGGCACAACAGCTTTGGGGATCTCTGCTTTCCCAGAGACTCAGCATGTCACGGTGCTCGTTCTCGGCAGAAGCTTTTTCTGAGAAGGCAAACGTCTGGCTCCTTCTCCCACAAGGAAGGTGCCAGCCCTGAAAACTAATGCAGTTTTTCACTATCCCTCTGCAGCCTATCCACAGGCACAACAGCTTTGGGGATCTCTGCTTTCCCAGAGACTCAGCATGTCACGGTGCTCGCTCTCGGCAGAAGCTTTTTTCTGAAAAGGCAAACTTACGGCTCCTTCTCCCACAGGGAAGGTGCCAGCCCTGAAAACTAATGCAGTTTTTCACTATCCCTCTGCAGCCTATCCACAGGCACAACAGCTTTGGGGATCTCTGCTTTCCCAGAGACTCAGCATGTCACGGTGCTCGTTCTCGGCAGAAGCTTTTTCTGAGAAGGCAAACGTCTGGCTCCTTCTCCCACAAGGAAGGTGCTAGCCCTGAAAGATCTTGCTGGTATTCACTATCCCTCTGCAGCCTATCCACAGGCACAACAGCTTTGGGGATCTCTGCTTTCCCAGAGACTCAGCATGTCACGGTGCTCGCTCTCGGCAGAAGCTTTTTTCTGAAAAGGCAAACGTCTGGCTCCTTCTCCCACAGGGAAGGTGCCAGCCCTGAAAACTAATGCAGTTTTTCACTATCCCTCTGCAGCCTATCCACAGGCACAACAGCTTTGGGGATCTCTGCTTTCCCAGAGACTCAGCATGTCACGGTGCTCGTTCTCGGCAGAAGCTTTTTCTGAGAAGGCAAACGTCTGGCTCCTTCTCCCACAAGGAAGGCGCTAGCCCTGAAAGATCTTGCTGGTATTCACTATCCCTCTGCAGCCTATCCACAGGCACAACAGCTTTGGGGATCTCTGCTTTCCCAGAGACTCAGCATGTCACGGTGCTCGCTCTCGGCAGAAGCTTTTTTCTGAAAAGGCAAACTTACGGCTCCTTCTCCCACAGGGAAGGTGCCAGCCCTGAAAACTAATGCAGTTTTTCACTATCCCTCTGCAGCCTATCCACAGGCACAACAGCTTTGGGGATCTCTGCTTTCCCAGAGACTCAGCATGTCACGGTGCTCGTTCTCGGCAGAAGCTTTTTCTGAGAAGGCAAACGTCTGGCTCCTTCTCCCACAAGGAAGGTGCTAGCCCTGAACGATCTTGCTGGTATTCACTATCCCTCTGCAGCCTATCCACAGGCACAACAGCTTTGGGGATCTCTGCTTTCCCAGAGACTCAGCATGTCACGGTGCTCGTTCTCGGCAGAAGCTTTTTCTGAGAAGGCAAACGTCTGGCTCCTTCTCCCACAAGGAAGGTGCCAGCCCTGAAAACTAATGCAGTTTTTCACTATCCCTCTGCAGCCTATCCACAGGCACAACAGCTTTGGGGATCTCTGCTTTCCCAGAGACTCAGCATGTCACGGTGCTCGCTCTCGGCAGAAGCTTTTTTCTGAAAAGGCAAACTTACGGCTCCTTCTCCCACAGGGAAGGTGCCAGCCCTGAAAACTAATGCAGTTTTTCACTATCCCTCTGCAGCCTATCCACAGGCACAACAGCTTTGGGGATCTCTGCTTTCCCAGAGACTCAGCATGTCACGGTGCTCGTTCTCGGCAGAAGCTTTTTCTGAGAAGGCAAACGTCTGGCTCCTTCTCCCACAAGGAAGGTGCTAGCCCTGAAAGATCTTGCTGGTATTCACTATCCCTCTGCAGCCTATCCACAGGCACAACAGCTTTGGGGATCTCTGCTTTCCCAGAGACTCAGCATGTCACGGTGCTCGCTCTCGGCAGAAGCTTTTTTCTGAAAAGGCAAACGTCTGGCTCCTTCTCCCACAGGGAAGGTGCCAGCCCTGAAAACTAATGCAGTTTTTCACTATCCCTCTGCAGCCTATCCACAGGCACAACAGCTTTGGGGATCTCTGCTTTCCCAGAGACTCAGCATGTCACGGTGCTCGTTCTCGGCAGAAGCTTTTTTCTGAGAAGGCAAACGTCTGGCTCCTTCTCCCACAAGGAAGGTGCTAGCCCTGAAAGATCTTGCTGGTATTCACTATCCCTCTGCAGCCCTATCCACAGGCACAACAGCTTTGGGGATCTCTGCTTTCCCAGAGACTCAGCATGTCACGGTGCTCGCTCTCGGCAGAAGCTTTTTTTCTGAAAGGCAAACTTACGGCTCCTTCTCCCACAGGGAAGGTGCCAGCCCTGAAAACTAATGCAGTTTTTCACTATCCCTCTGCAGCCTATCCACAGGCACAACAGCTTTGGGGATCTCTGCTTTCCCAGAGACTCAGCATGTCACGGTGCTCGTTCTCGGCAGAAGCTTTTTCTGAGAAGGCAAACGTCTGGCTCCTTCTCCCACAAGGAAGGTGCTAGCCCTGAAAGATCTTGCTGGTATTCACTATCCCTCTGCAGCCTATCCACAGGCACAACAGCTTTGGGGATCTCTGCTTTCCCAGAGACTCAGCATGTCACGGTGCTCGCTCTCGGCAGAAGCTTTTTTTCTGAAAAGGCAAACGTCTGGCTCCTTCTCCCACAGGGAAGGTGCCAGCCCTGAAAACTAATGCAGTTTTTCACTATCCCTCTGCAGAGCCTATCCACAGGCACAACAGCTTTGGGGATCTCTGATTTCCCAGAGACTCAGCATGTCACGGTGCTCGCTCTCGGCAGAAGCTTTTTTCTGAAAAGGCAAACGTACGGCTCCTTCTCCCACAGGGAAGGTGCCAGCCCTGAAAACTAATGGCAGTTTTTCACTATCCCTCTGCAGCCTATCCACAGGCACAACAGCTTTGGGGATCTCTGCTTTCCCAGAGACTCAGCATGTCACGGTGCTCGCTCTCGGCAGAAGCTTTTTCTGAAAAGGCAAACTTACGGCTCCTTCTCCCACAGGGAAGGGTGCCAGCCCTGAAAACTAATGCAGTTTTTCACTATCCCTCTGCAGCCTATCCACAGGCACAACAGCTTTGGGGATCTCTGCTTTCCCAGAGACTCAGCATGTCACGGTGCTCGTTCTCGGCAGAAGCTTTTTCTGAGAAGGCAAACGTCTGGCTCCTTCTCCCACAAGGAAGGTGCTAGCCCTGAAAGATCTTGCTGGTATTCACTATCCCCTCTGCAGCCTATCCACAGGCACAACAGCTTTGGGGATCTCTGCTTTCCCAGAGACTCAGCATGTCACGGTGCTCGCTCTCGGCAGAAGCTTTTTTCTGAAAAGGCAAACTTACGGCTCCTTCTCCCACAGGGAAGGTGCCAGCCCTGAAAACTAATGCAGTTTTTCACTATCCCTCTGCAGCCTATCCACAGGCACAACAGCTTTGGGGATCTCTGCTTTCCCAGAGACTCAGCATGTCACGGTGCTCGTTCTCGGCAGAAGCTTTTTCTGAGAAGGCAAATGTCTGGCTCCTTCTCCCACAAGGAAGGTGCTAGCCCTGAAAGATCTTGCTGGTATTCACTATCCCTCTGCAGCCTATCCACAGGCACAACAGCTTTGGGGATCTCTGCTTTCCCAGAGACTCAGCATGTCACGGTGCTCGCTCTCGGCAGAAGCTTTTTTTCTGAAAAGGCAAACGTCTGGCTCCTTCTCCCACAGGGAAGGTGCCAGCCCTGAAAACTAATGCAGTTTTTCACTATCCCTCTGCAGCCTATCCACAGGCACAACAGCTTTTGGGGATCTCTGCTTTCCCAGAGACTCAGCATGTCACGGTGCTCGTTCTCGGCAGAAGCTTTTTCTGAGAAGGCAAACGTCTGGCTCCTTCTCCCACAAGGAAGGTGCTAGCCCTGAAAGATCTTGCTGGTATTCACTATCCCTCTGCAGCCTATCCACAGGCACAACAGCTTTGGGGATCTCTGCTTTCCCAGAGACTCAGCATGTCACGGTGCTCGCTCTCGGCAGAAGCTTTTTTCTGAAAAGGCAAACGTCCGGCTCCTTCTCCCACAGGGAAGGTGCCAGCCCTGAAAACTAATGCAGTTTTTTCACTATCCCTCTGCAGCCTATCCACAGGCACAACAGCTTTGGGGATCTCTGCTTTCCCAGAGACTCAGCATGTCACGGTGCTCGTTCTCGGCAGAAGCTTTTTCTGAGAAGGCAAACGTCTGGCTCCTTCTCCCACAAGGAAGGTGCTAGCCCTGAAAGATCTTGCTGGTATTCACTATCCCCTCTGCAGCCTATCCACAGGCACAACAGCTTTGGGGATCTCTGCTTTCCCAGAGACTCAGCATGTCACGGTGCTCGCTCTCGGCAGAAGCTTTTTTCTGAAAAGGCAAACGTCTGGCTCCTTCTCCCACAGGAAGGTGCCAGCCCTGAAAACTAATGCAGTTTTTCACTATCCCTCTGCAGCCTATCCACAGGCACAACAGCTTTGGGGATCTCTGCTTTCCCAGAGACTCAGCATGTCACGGTGCTCGTTCTCGGCAGAAGCTTTTTCTGAGAAGGCAAACGTCTGGCTCCTTCTCCCACAAGGAAGGTGCTAGCCCTGAAAGATCTTGCTGGTATTCACTATCCCTCTGCAGCCTATCCACAGGCACAACAGCTTTGGGGATCTCTGCTTTCCCAGAGACTCAGCATGTCACGGTGCTCGCTCTCGGCAGAAGCTTTTTTCTGAAAAGGCAACGTACGGCTCCTTCTCCCACAGGGAAGGTGCCAGCCCTGAAAACTAATGCAGTTTTTCACTATCCCTCTGCAAGCCTATCCACAGGCACAACAGCTTTGGGGATCTCTGCTTTCCCAGAGACTCAGCATGTCACGGTGCTCGTTCTCGGCAGAAGCTTTTTCTGAGAAGGCAAACGTCTGGCTCCTTCTCCCACAAGGAAGGTGCTAGCCCTGAAAGATCTTGCTGGTATTCACTATCCCTCTGCAGCCTATCCACAAGGCACAAGAGCTTTGGGGATCTCTGCTTTCCCAGAGACTCAGCATGTCACGGTGCTCGCTCTCGGCAGAAGCTTTTTTCTGAAAAGGCAAACGTACGGCTCCTTCTCCCACAGGGAAGGTGCCAGCCCTGAAAACTAATGCAGTTTTTCACTATCCCTCTGCAGCCTATCCACAGGCACAACCAGCTTTGGGGATCTCTGCTTTCCCAGAGACTCAGCATGTCACGGTGCTCGTTCTCGCAGAAGCTTTTTCTGAGAAGGCAAACGTCTGGCTCCTTCTCCCACAAGGAAGGTGCTAGCCCTGAAAGATCTTGCTGGTATTCACTATCCCCTCTGCGAGCCCTA